>NC_077232.1:73316989-74024489 GCF_027887165.1 Monodelphis domestica
AGAGGGTAACTATGAAGATGAAGGATCTTGAGAATCATGCTAGAAGAAAAAATAAGTCCGAGGAACTAGGGATATTTAGACTGTAGAAAGAAAGACATTTATATGGGGAAATGATTGTTGCCTTCAATGGTTTGAAAAGCTGTCCCTCAGAAGAGAAAATAAGACTTGTTCTGTTTAGCTCCTAAGGAAGAACTAAGAGCAATAGATGGAAGTTGCTGAGGAAAAGTTAGGTTTGTTGTTTGCTATGCATATTTTAAAATCATATGAGTCTAATGACAGATACATCTAGTAATTAATTTTATCAGTTGACTGAGGGTCATCATATGGTGAGGAATCAAACAGAGATATATGTGCTTGCCCAAAATGTCCACTAAATCATGGAGAATGTTTTGTGTAGAGTCCAAATAGAAGAAGTATTTGTGGACAGTGAGAGTCTTCACATGGTCTTGTTCTTAAATGCTGTGCTGATTGCATGAAGGAAAGGGACTCACTGCAGAGCCTCCATGAGATCCACAGTCATTCAACAGCCATGCCATCCACACAGGAAAAACAAATTGGATTCAGATGGCTTATTGCAAGATTACAACATGTAGTTGGATGGACAACCCATTGAGCAAGTCCATTTGTTCAGGCACTGTAATATAGACAATGAGTTTAGGAGCAGGAGTGTACTAAATTATATTTGTGTAGTATTTTTTTTTGGTAGCTACATAGTTTAATATAGCAAAGACAGAAGAGTTAACACTGTAGCCCTCTTATGTAGTTGTTTCTCCTGACTTAACCCAAACCCACACGCAGATTATGGGAAAGGGATAAGTACGTTGGTGTTGGTGTCCTGTGTTCAACTCTAGGTTCTGTACTGGAACATTGAAAGCAAGGGTGGAATGGCAGTACCGGGAGATACAGATCCACCCATCTCCTGGTCTTAGCACTAGCAAATGAAGCTTTCAGAAGCTGTTATACAGCATTTCCAAAGATCCCAAACTGCTGATACAAGAGCCCATCTTTTTAATATCAGTATTCTCTCAGTGATACTATTTGGCTTCAAGTTATAGAATAGTGTGGTTTTAGAATAAAAATGGCAGTAATACATGTATGTATACACATATTGGTGTAAATAGGCTGTAGCATATTGCCATTGATGACTTGTTCTCAAGAGATATAATCAAAGACTTATGGGCTAGTTATTTAGCGAGTTTGTTAGACCCCAGAATGGTCAACCTAGTAGACAACTAATTTCTTGAGATGAGGGAGTCTCTGGGCACTTAAATGTTTATTTAATAAATGAATGAATTCAATGACTGGCCCTAAACACTGTCACCGAGAGGTTTCAGGACTACAGATTGCAAATCTGTGCAATTCTATCCCTGTACTCCCATAAATTTTCCCATAAAGGAGAATTCACCCCAAAGACTAGAGGCCTTTCTTTTTTTACAAGTCCTCAATAGCCATCCTGTAAAAGACCCAGAGGAGGGTACTCCAGGGGGTTGATTATCGCTGGAAGCCAAAGACAAGAATCACAGCAGAAGGATGGCCTGGGATCTGGCCTGGTGAAAAGAGAAGCCACATCGAAGCAGTCACAGATTTGTCCAAGTATTGGTGATTGATTAATCAGTGCAGTAAAACCGAACCAATGGGGGAGTGCAGAGGGAGGGAAGAGGGGATTGCACCAATCCCGGTGGGATGAAAGGAGGCGTCCCAGGGGCTTGTCTCCAGGCAGAGCCCAGAGTGGGCGACTGGCCCAAGGCAGCTAGGGGGTGTGAGTGAGGGGGAGGGGAGACCACAACCCAACCTCCCAGAAACGGCTGGAGGAGTGGGGGCGGGGAGGAGGGCCGGGATATGAGGGGCGTGGCTACACCCGCAGTTGTGCTCTTGGGTACACTTATAACCCCGTGAAGGGGGCACACGTTACCACATATTCTTTCTTTTTATATGTCATGGCACCTTCTCCACTCTAGACCAAGCCCAAATTTAATTGCATATTAGAATTTCTAATTATTTGGTATCTGGAATTCAGTGACTAGGTCAGTTACCCCGGTGAGGAGGCATCTCCTCCAACAACCCCTCCTCGCTCCTCTCAGAGTGGTGCGCTCCTATTCGCCCCGCCCCCCTGGAGGCGACAATGGAGCCCCGCCCTCGGGGGCGGCTCCTCCTTGGTCCGGCCCCGCCTTCACCCCCTCCCCCGCCCCGAGGATGGACACAGCTCCGGCCCCCGCCCCAGCCCCAGCTCCAGCCCCGGCCCCGGCCCCGGCCTGAGCGCTCCTCGGAGCGGCCGGCGTTTCCTGCGGATCCTCGCCGAGGCCCCAGCCGCCGCCATGGACCTGTTTCACCCTCGTCTGCTGGGCCGCTCCCGATCCTGGGCCCCGGCGGCCGCGAGCGGAGGATCGTCCTTCGTCAGGTACCGCAGCGAAGGCAGCCGCTGCCCGGCACGGCACGGCCCCCGCCCCCCGCCTCGGTTCACGTACAGCTCGGGCAGCTTTCTGCCAACCCCTCCCCAAAAGAGCATCCCCCTGAAATCTCCCTATTCCAGGCCGCCTCCGCAATATGACCCCAACCGCCCCCTCCCCCAGGCAGCGCCCCCATTGGGCTGCATAAGAGGCCTCCTCCGACAACGCCCCCAACCGCCCCCTCCTCATTGAGCGTCCCTGTTGTGTCCCTCCGATGTCCCCTCCTCAAGCTGACCACCATTGTGCTTACAATCGCCCCTTCCCCCAGGCTGCTCCCACCATTAGGCTGCCCAAGAGGCTTCCCTCTGACAGCACCCCCAAACTACCCCCTTCCCATAGAGCCCTCCTCATTTTGCCCCCAACGGCCTCATTGCCCTTAATTGGGCTGCCCAGGAGGTCTCTCCTGATGATTCCCCTAAACCAACCCCTCTCCTAGAGACTGGGCCCATGCCCTATCTCCCAGAGAGCATCCCCATTGTGCCCCTCAGTTACCCATTGGACCTTGCCTCCTCTTATAACCATGCCCTCCAAAACAGCACTACCTCCTTTGTACCCTTAGGAGGCCTTCCTTTAACAGTGCTCCCAAACCATCCTCTCCCCAAAGCAGATTCTCCTCTTTGCCCCCCCCAAAAAAACTACCTGCTCCCCAGACAGCTCAGCCTCCCTCACTATGCCCCCCAGGAGAACTCTCCTGACAATGCCCCTGGCCCAGATAGTGTCCCTCTCAGAGAATACCCCCACAACTCCTTTTCCTCCATCGTGTCCTCCCCTGTGCCCCTACAAGGCCTTCACTGACAATGTCTCTAAATTACACACACACACACACACACACACACACACACACACACACACACTGCTTCCCCAGCAAAGCCTCCCCCACAGAGGCCCTCCACTTAAAGCTTTGCCCCCTTGAAGCCTTTCCCAAAGCCACCCCCAGAATTCCAATCACCTCCCAGTGTCCCTATAAAAAACCTCCCCAAAAAGCTTTCTTTCGAGTCTCCCCTTTGCCTCTCCTTATAGTGCCTTCTACCTTCCACAGCTACCCTCTCAAGATGAGTTACTCTCAAACCTCCACGCCTTAGTCTTCCTCAGAAAACTGTGTCCTACTCCTCCTGCAGAAGCACAGGGCATCCCTGCTTCCATAAACAATGGATTCTTCCAGCTACTTGGAGACCTCAGCCCCCTACAGTCTGCTTCTTACCAATGATTCTCCAGAAGCCTTATAAATGATTTCCAGACATCCCCCCACCCAATTCCTCTTGTTGAAAATGCTGCCTGACAAGGGACTCCAAACACAAAGGCACCCCCTTCTCTCAGACACTGCCTGTCTTCCCCCTGACAAAGCTACCCCCCCAAAAAACCCCACAAGATGCCTTTCTCAGTTAATGCTTCCCCCACCTGGCTTCCATTAGACATTTCCCCATAACCATTTTCTAATAACACAGCCCCTTTGTCACTGAGTGCCAGTGACAGTCTTTAACACATTCCACTCTTTTCCTCCCCACCTCCATCTTCCCTTGGGCACAGACCCTTTACCCTTTAGATCTACTGGGGAGAGGATTAAAGAAAAGAACCCTGGAAGATGTTGAGTGAGGAAGGTGGGGAAATGAAAGGAGGGGGGGGCAGTAAAAGGGTTGTGGGTTCCCTGAAATAAATTCCTAGATTCCAGAGCACCTTCACTAACTGCACCAGGAGATAGAGCCCCAGCTCCATGACTACCCAGACAAGGGGGGAGGGGCTGTACATTTCAAGCCCCCTCCCCTCATTCCCCATTCCAAGGGTCTTTAAAGCAGACAAAGGAGGGGGACTGGCTCAGGGCTCGGTGCCCTGCTGCTGCACTGTACTAGAAGCCTGGGAGTAGGCTAGATGCCCAGTGGTTGGCATGGGGAGATCCGCTTGCTTTAGCCATCCCTGTAGGGGTAAATGCCATTTGGTTGCAAAGCAGTGAGGAAAGGCTGGGGGTGGGCAAGGAAGAGGGAGAAAGCTGGAAGAAGTGGATTGGAGGCCATCTGCAGAATGCTCTTGCCTGCAGACCCTTATCTGGGTGAGGAAATGACTGTGAAGCTGGAGCAGGGGGGAGGAGGGAGAGGGAGGTGGTCTGGCACTAAATTCTGCTGCTTTTGAAGAGGTTGCTCTTTTTCTTTGTTCAACAATGCAAATAAATATGTCCTCAAAATGATGCTGGCAACTTATTTTTTTACTTTGAAATGAAATGATATCTGCTAGAAAAGGCCCTTGTTTAAGGGACTCTCCCCTTACCCCCCCCCCAAAAAAAATGTTTATGGAGGGGAGGAGTGGAGATGCCTTTTCCATTTCAAAGACATGAAGTTACCTGGGCCCCCTTACTGGAGCCAACAGGCCTTCCACTAAATAGGTCAAGTGGCCTTTGCTGAACTGTTTGGCTCTAGCTACACTGACCTCCATGGAGTGTTCTGGGACTTGCAGTCTCAAGGGAATAGCTGTTTATTGCAGCCATCACCAAGCTTAAACCTAAACCAGACTTGACCCTGAGCTTCTGACTGATTGACCTATTCATAGATGAAAAGAGTGTTTACATTTTGTATCAGAACTTCCCAGGAGATCTTGGGAGCTTTGGGCCTGTGCTCTAGGTTTTCTGCAAGGCTAAAGGCCAGGAGATTTAAGTGGACTCATCTTCTTAAGCTTTGGCATTCCAGGGATCAGGTCAGCCCACAGCTCTGACGCTAAGCTTAGGTGTTTTCTTCTTCTTCAATGTCTGAGTCTTTGTACCTTTGGAGAGGTCAGCTTTCTAATAAACATGTCTCAGAGAAAGCTGATACCTTCCCTGTTGCCCCTAACAGGGCAGTGTTGAGAGAAGATTACGTCTTTTTGTTTTGTTTTAATGAGAGGTTTGTTGTATAATCCAGATAATCAGGCAAATTCTGAATCCTAAAATAGGTATCCTACTTGAGAAAAGCATGTAAGGCTTTGAGCAAGGGGCAGGCAGTGTGGGCAGCTAACTGTACCATAAACTGGAGGAATATCTTCCACCTCCCTTTCCCCTATTCTGTCTACCTACCCTTCTCATAAAGTAAGATTTTTTTCTACCCCCCCTTATTTTTAACCTTTCCCCTGCTTTTGACTGTGTTGAACATAGCCAGCTGGGTTGGGCTCTGCTCTTTGCTAATGTGGCCCACATTTGGTTTACATACAGTCTCTTAAGTCACCAATCCTCTGGAAGCAGTAGTATTAACTGGTGAAGTAGCATTCCTAAAGACCCATACTAAATTGCAGTTATGTGGTTCTGCTGCTGCTGCTGGAAGCCAGCTTCCCAGAAGGTGTGTATAAACCAGAAACTCAAATAATGTGGCTCCTCGGGGTTACAGGCTTCTTTTTAAGCGTAAGGAGAAATCTGGCCAAAAGGCTACCTTACCCATTCAAAACCTTTTTCTTCTCAGGACCCCCTTTCCCTGGTCTTGGTTTCTATTTTAAGTTTCAAAGTCTCTCTTTCATTTTTATGTCTGTTTATCACTCACTTCGACTCAAGTTTCTCTGTTGGCCTCTTCTCGATGTTGCCAAGTGCTCCAACTTTTGCCCTTTGTGTCTTAGCTACTCGACTCTTTTTTCTGTTTTTCTCTGCTCTTCCTATCTTCCCCTGACCTTAAGTCCTCAATCACAGTGTGTGGTTTCTATGTATATTTTAGTTAAAGTTTTCAATGTTTTCAGATATTGAGGCCGTGAAAAATTGAAGGTTCTTTTCTTTTTGGAAATATTGATATAATGGCAGGGAATTATGGCAAGGTTTGTTTGCTCCTACATGGTTTAAGCCTTGAGTCTTTTCCTATTCTGGATTATGGATAGACGTAGAGTCTGTCTGTGCTTTGTACTTGTGACTAGCTAGAAAGTGAATACTTTCTAACCACTGAGGGCCTTCTACCTTGTTGGGATCTTCTTGTCCTTAAGACTGAAGCAAATATTCAATGCCAAGCTTGATAAGGAACAAGATGGTATCAATTTTACTTGATTCTGTCTTATCCCTGAATCCCAACATAGACTTATCGTCTTACCTTTAATCCTTCTTGAAGCTTTATAAAACCCCAAAACATGATACTTGCTCAAAACCATAACAGGTACTATTTTGTTCCTTGCCATCCCTAGGAGTAAGCTTTTTAGACTGTCAGGGGAGGCTCATAGTTTCTAGATCTACATTGCCCTGTACTGCTTGAATGGGGTGGAATTTAAGACATGTGGTCTGAGCTCAGCAATTCTTACTGGGAGACTTTAATTAAATTAGGGCACCATTTTGAATTTTTCCAGAAAAGAGAGTAATATCTGTATACATAATGCCCAGAGTATACATTAGATCACAGAGGCACAAAATTCTTGGAACTCTCTAGGAGAAACTCCTTCCTCTAAGTCGAAGGTAGGTAGTATGTTATTTCATTTATGACCTGATGGGCAAGTATATAAGTGTTATTAAGGATTTATTGAGCTTTGGTATGTTCTCTATAAAATGACACGGGAAACATGTGGTTTCTGCCTACCAGGACTTTGTAATCTGTACCTCTAGAAAAGTATGAGTGGTCCATTTTCAACCAGTTTCTTCTTGTCTTCTTTATTCCCCTTGATTCTAACATGACCAGACTTTGGATAATATGTAGCTGGATAAAAGATTGTCCTTCTCTAGGTTCCCTTGGTTTAGAAAATAAATACCAGTTTTGTGACTAGGATGAGGTTCCTTGGGATGCCTCCCTATATCACAACCATTTAAATCAGGCTAGGAGGAAAAGAAAGGAACTCCTAGAGCAGTATCTGTGAAGGTTTTCAAGTTCGCATGCCCAAACTGCAACTTCAAGCTGCCTGTGAGCCCCCTCATTATCCCAGAGAGCAGAAGGAGGAAATGCTCACCTTGGGTGGCTCTGGACACAAGGGTGGGGTATGTAAAAATGTCCTTGGGTGCTGGGAAGAGGGGGAACGGAGCAGCTCCCCCAGTGCCAGCTCGGCAGGCATGCTAATACATCTCCAACACTGCCCTAGAGCAAAGTCATGGCTATATTAGGGGAACTGGGGGCCATTGTGCTGTTTTGGAACTCCTATCTTTTATATAATTTCCAAAGAGAAAATGTAGATCTGTCCATTTTGCTCCTACCTCATTAAACTCCAGTGGTTTCCTATTACCTCTAGGAACAAAAATAAACTCCATTTGGAATTTTAAGCACTTGATAACCAGACTCCAATGCACCTTTCCATGTTGCTGCCTATAAATCTTTCCACTTCCCACAATCAGTAGCCTCGACAAACTGGCCTTCTTGCTTCTTACACATGATGTTCTGTCTCCTGCTGCTGGGCTTTTGTGTACTCTATCCTCTTCCTTCCCCCAACCTCATGTCTGGAATGCCCTCTTTCCTCACCTCCATCTCTTAGAATCCCTAGTTTTCTTCAAAGCTAAGTTCAAATACTACCTCCTATACGATGGCTTTCCTAAAATGTTCCCTTTAGCTGCTAAGGGCCTCCCCTCCCTGATTACTTGGTATTTATTTTATATATGCACTTATATGTGCTTTTTGGTTCCCCCAAAAGGAAATGAACTCCTCGAAGGTTGGGATGTCTTTATCATTCCAGGGCACATTAGGCCTTAACTACATGCTTGATGATTGATTGATTAGGAGACATTAGGTCACACCCAGACTCTGTCCTGCCAGTCACTTACATATATCTAACAGGCACACATATAAGTAATGGGAGCTGTGGAAGTGGAAAAGAGATTTGGTAGAACTGGCTTGAATACAACTGACAAGACTTGCCAACTGGTTGGTTATAAGAATTAAGAAAAAAGGTAACAAATGATTCTGCAGTGATCCATAAGTTCTGGGATATAATTCATCTGGGCCTGTGACATATTAATTGAGAGAATATAGATATTGTCTATCTTGGGCCTTTATTCTATCAATGCTCCTTGTGTGTTTTCTCAAGCCTCACTTCTCTCCCCCACCACTCTAATGAACTGCTTTCGGCAAGGATGCCCATGATTGGCTGCTAAAGATGATAGTCTTTTCTCAGTTCTTATTCTGCTTGACCTTTTAGCAGCCTTTTGACAATGTCATCTCAGCCCTTTCCTTCTGGATTCTCTCTTCTCCTTCCTTGACTTCCATAATATTGTTCTCTCTCCTGCTTTTCCTTCTGTTTTACCATGTCTTCAATAGAACAGTGTCCATCTCCAGCTCACTGAACATGGGTGCCCCCTAACACTCAATCCTAAACTCTCATCTCCTTCAATATGCTCTCTGGTGCTATTTCATAAAATCCCATGGTTTCCAATATTATTTCTATGCAAATGATTCCCAAGTCTATATATCTAGAGGTAATCTCCTGAAATCCAGGCCCTCATCTCCAATTTCCAACTGGACACATCTCCACTTGAGTTTTACATAGGCATGTCAAATTCAACATGTCCAAAGTAGAAAACCATCATACCTCCACTCATCCCTGCCCGAACCCACTTCTCCAGTCTTCTCTATTCCTGTTCAGCCACCTAGATTTACAACCTCAATGTAATCTTGGATCCCTCCCTATATCCAATTGGTTGTCAAATACTATCATTTTGACTTCCACATCTCTAGCCTTTCTCCCATTCTCCACTCAAAATGTTACTACCCTAGGTCAGACCTTTCCCCCCTGTCTCTACTGTTGAAATTGCCTTTTCTTTGGCCTCCCTGTATTCTGTCTTTCCCATCTCTAATGTATGTTCCACACAGCTGTCAAATTCATATTTTTAAGACAGGCTAGAATGTGTCACATATTTAAAACCCTTCAATGAGTTCATACTGACTATCAAATCAACATAAATCCCTTCAATAGGCTTTCAAGACTTTCTACAACCTGGCTTCAACTTACCTTTACAGTCTTATTTCATAATTCTTCATCAATTCTAGACTTGACTAAAATGCATTATTTATAATTTTTCACTTTCTCCTGCCTTTGTAACTTTGTCCATATCCTCTGAATGAGGATCCTTGAGCCCCTATTTCTCTTTCTTGAAATCTTTCCTCTCAGATCCCAAATTAGATGCTACTTCCTCCAAAGCTTCCCAGATCCCCTCAGCTGGAAATAAGCTTTCCCTCATCGAATCTCTCAGAATGTTTTTTGGCATCTTCTATGCTTATAAGTCACTTTGACTCATAACTATGTATATCTCCTTGATTATAAGCTTTTTGAAATAAGAGGCTCCATCCTGGTACCCTAGCACTGTGTTTTGTAATATCATAGTCATTTAAGTAAATGTTGAGTAAATTGAATAGAATTGAGTGGGTTTGTGCTGCAGATTGTTGACTCTAAGGAATTGTGATGAAAAGAAGACAGATTTCCTGACTTGGTTTCCTGATCGGTGAATTTGACTTTGATGCCTTGCAAAATTCTAGTGTGCCTTACTAAAGGAATAGCTTATGATTTTCTGGAAGAGTCACTCTAAGGCATCATGGGCTTCTCAAAAACAAGTCATGCCCAATAGGGCCTCTGGTCTTTTTTTGGTAGGGCTACCAGACCGATAGATTAGGGGAATGTTGGAGACTTGGAACACCCTTAGCAAGGCATCTGACAGAGTTTCTCATTATATCTTTGTGGACAGGAGGAGAATTTATGTAGACTGTATGATAGGATAGTTAGATGAGTTTGAAACTGGCAAGATCTACAAGCATGCTCAGATCTCTGCATTTAAAAAACAAACAAAAAACACCTTGATCCAATATCTCTTCAAACTATTTTTTAAATTCTCTGTACCTTTTGCAAACAAATTCCTAGAAAAATGTGTCTGCATTGGTGGCTGCCACTTCCTGTCTTGCCACTCACTTTTCAGACCTTGATTTGCTTTTATCCCCATCACTCAACTGATACTGTTCTGCCAAGGAGGGAGAATAAGCATTTCTGAAAGCCAACTTGTGCCAGGCACTGTGCTAATCACTTTACAAATATTTATTTCCTTTAATTCTTGTAAGAACCCTGAGAAATAGGCATTATTATGTGCAATTGAAGAAACTGAAGCAGACAAGGTTAAGCGATTTGCCCAGGGTCACATAGCTAAGTGTCTGAGTCAAGATTTGAATTCATTTTTTCCTGACTTCAGGTCCAGTGCTCTTTCCACTACCACCTAGCTGCCCTTAGCTCTCTTCCTAAATCCAGTATCCATTTCTAAGTCTTCAGCTTTCTTAACCTCTCTGAAGCGTTTGACATTACTCACCACTCCTCCTTCTGAACACTGCTCACTCGGTTTCCAAGATACTACTGTAACATAGTTTTCTTCTTATTTGTCTGGTCATACTCTTCTCAGATTTCTTTGCATGATCACCATCCTTATCCTGTCTCCTTTGTGTGAGGGTATTCTAGGGCACTGACCTAGGCTTTTTCTTATTTTCGATAAGCTACCTCCTAGTAATATTTTACATCAGCTCCCATGTATTATTCAGATAACTCCCAAATCAATATATCCAATCCTACTTTCTTCCAGTCTTACAACATGAACTCTTTCAGAAATGTTGAACTGAATATTCCAAAGTCATCTCTAACTCAGCATGTTTGAAATAAAGTTCATTATCTTCCTCCTCTTACTACACCCCTCTTCCCAGTTTCCACATTTTGGTCAAGTACACTACCATTTTCCTTGTAATTAAAGGAAATATAAGTAGGCTCACAAAGGCTAAAATAATACAGAGATAATGATCCCAGAAAGGATCAAGAAGGAAATTTTAAGACAGAAAGGGAAAAAGTTCCATTGAGAAGGGAAAATGGAATATATACAAAAAGACAATGAGGATCCATAGGAAAGTCACTAAATAACCTAGATTTTTCAAAGACAAAGTACAGAAGATAGAAGCAAGGCCAAGGAAAAAGTATGGCTATAAGGATATGGTACAGTCCTATGAAAATAGTGTTAGACATGGTAAGAGAAGCTAAGAACAACAAAAAGATGGTGTTTCTTTCTTTCTTTCTTTTTTTAAAGCTGTACTGAGGGAAAAATGATCCAAGAAGGAATTGGATATTTACTTAGAAGGGAAGACGACAACAGGGAGAATGAAGTATTTCATTCTCATTTTGTCTCTGGTTTTCTTTGCTAAGGAGAGTG
The DNA here is from genome assembly GCF_027887165.1 of Monodelphis domestica. Classification (NCBI taxonomy): domain Eukaryota; kingdom Metazoa; phylum Chordata; class Mammalia; order Didelphimorphia; family Didelphidae; genus Monodelphis; species Monodelphis domestica. The sequence continues at coordinate 73,328,510 of NC_077232.1, forward strand.
AGCTGTATACTGGAACTGATCAAAGATGACTAAGAGGGAGTTGATACAAAAGTAAAGGGAAAACATGAGCTGCTCTTGATGACTTCAGATCCCCTGGTCCAGATGAACCATATCCTTGGGTTCTGAAAGAACTAACAGAGGTGATGACTGAGCCACTATCAGTAATATCTGAAAGATCATGGAGAACAGGAACAGTATCTCATGATTTGAGAAAGACAGATGCTATTCCAACTTTTTATAAAAGGGAGAGAATAGTCCTCAGACCAGACCCATGAACTTTTTCCCTTGTGGTTTGTTCTGCCTGTATTTAGGTTTGGGGCTTTTACTTTTTTTTAACCAGACTTATGATTTCAAAAATAAAGGAGTCTCTGTTGAGAAAATCTTTCTACCTAAACATATCAGCATCTTCTATTCCACTGAAGAGTCTTAGAGTTTCCTGGGCCACTGAGAAGTAATGAGACTTCCCCAAACAGTATCCACTCTACCACTGCCTCACTACTTACTGATTCCTATGGTGTCCCCCATCTCAGAACAAGAAATCTTATAAAACAAAAATTTTTATCTGCCTTGTGTAACCCCAATGCTTAGTTCAGTGCCTGGCACATAGTGAGTACTTGATCAATGTTGCTGGTGAATTGATTACTTGTCCTAAGGTCCATAGTGAAGGATTTGTTGTAGTTCTTCTTTAGATTACCTTAAAAATCCAATGTACATGGACAGCTAGGTAGCACAGTGAATAGAAAGGACCAGAGCTGGAGTCAATAGGACTTGGATTCAAATCTAGCCCTCAGACATTTCCTAGTTGTGTGACCCTGGGTAAATCAATCCCAATCACTAGGCCCATACTGTGCTTCTCTGTCTTAGTAGGGCAGAAGGTAAGAGGTTTTTTTTTTTTTTAATCCAGGGTACAAAACCCAAATATAAAATCCCTTAACTTGGTAATTCCTAGGGTAACAAAAAGGTTCCCTTCTATCTTTGAAGGAGTTGGGTTCCTTTAGTAAGAAGTTCCTGAAGAATATTTTAAAAATTATTTATTTGATTCCTGGTAGAAATTTGATTTACATCCAACTTTTCACAGCCTTGCTTTTACATAAACCTCAGTGGACCTGTATTTCAGTTTTGTTTAGAAAAGGATTTGACCTTCATCTATTAAAAAATTTTTAAAGCAAATATAGATCATTGTATTTCAAGTATAGCACGTTTATTTACCACAATGTAATAGTGCTGCCTAAGAAACAGGACTTTTGAAGGACAAATATTTTCCTCACAAGACTGACTGATTGTGTTCAGCTGATTTTCAGTGTATGACTTTTACAAATAAGGACAAAAGCTTTAGCCTCCTGAATTCTAGTTTGGAAGGAGGCCCAGACAGACCAGGCTGCATGGGCTGTGTGGTGAAGGGCTAATTTCACTTGGTGCAAATGCTATGTGCATACATAACTTCAGCAGGACCCCCCAAATGTTTTTCTCTTCTTTCTTTTCTCCTCTTATTGACCCCATATTTCATTTCCCACTCTTCTCCCACCCCTACCTCTTATACATCTCTGTTGGTAAAAATCAGATCCAAGATAAAATTATTCTTTATTGTTTCCTCGTCCTTTGAAAGATGAAATTATCATTAGGGCAAGTCAAGAAATTAGTAGGTTCACTGACATTGGCAGAGAGAGCTCCTGAAGATGTCCCAACAACCCACCCCATCACTGCTATGTCACACCTTTGTGCCAATGGAGTGTTCTGTTTCTTCATTCATTCTTTCCTTCCCCTCAATGTATTCTGTATTATACCCTGATGACAGTATCATTTCTGTTTCTGCCTCTGATGATCTTTCCCCAGATACTCTCTTTCTGCCATGCTTCCCCACTCTGGTTCCTGGATTTTCTCTCAGGAGCATATTTTAATGTATAACCCTGCCCCATCTTTCCTTTTACCTGCCTCTTTTTACCTTTCTCTATCACCCTGTGCCCTTTCCTTAGCTGTTCCTTATGTTTGTCTGCCTTCCTTTGCCATTTTACACATTACTCATGGCCCATTCACACAGCATCACTTCATTGAGTACCCTTTCTCAAATGCTGCTGACTTCTACTAGAGAAAACCCCACAACTATGCTTTCTGAATCCATGACAGATTTGTTACTTATGTTCAACTGGGTCTCACTGTCATGCAATCCTTTTATTCTTCTCTCCTTCACTTTCTATTCCACCCCTCATGTCAATTGTTCAAAACCTCCAATCTGCTAGGTGTGAGGTGGTACCTCAGAGTTGTTTTGATTTGCATTTCTCTAATTATGAGAGATTTAAAACGCTTTTTCATGTGCTTATTGATAGTTTTTATTTCTTTATCTGAAAACTGCCTATTCATGTCCCTTGTTCATTTATCAATTCAAGAATGGCTTATCTCCTTTTTTACAACCAAACTTCTGAAAAATCTGCACTCTTTGGTTCTACTTTCTTACCTCCCCTTCATTTCTCAGTCTCTTGCAATCTAGTTTCCAACTCTTTCACATGAATGGAAACAAAATTATGGATGATCCTCTATTTGCTAAATCTGAATGTCTTTTTTTCAACCTATTTCTTGTTTATAGCTTTTGACACATTGGATCACTCCTCCATCTGAATGCTCTCTCCTTCTGTAGCTTTTAAGATTCAGCTCTTTCCTGGTTTTCCTTCTTCCCTATTTGACCACTCCTTTTGGGGCTCCTTTGATAGATCTTCATCTGTGTCCTGCCCTTTAACCACAGGCTTCCTCCAAGGCTCTGCCCTGGGCTCTCTTCTTGTTTGAGCTTGTCCAGGGCCTCTCTTCACCTTCTCTTGGTGATCTCAGCACACTCAAATTTGTTTATCATCTCCACAGATGACCCCAGACGACTTTTGTTTTTAAGCCACGTTCATACAGATACACTCTCCTCATCCCCACTGCCAATGAGCCTTTCCTTAGTTATTTTTTTTTAATTTTGTTTTACTTTTTCAAATTCCGAACCTCAATATCAAATAAAATGGGCATTTCCATGTACAAAGTAGAACGAAAAAAGAGAATGACACACGAAACTTTGACAGTCTTTATTAAGTATAGTTGACCCTTTCTTTGAAAGGAACTTAAAAGTCCCTCCTCCTTTTCCATAACTTTACTTGGTGTCCCCTGTGCTTCAGTTACACTGGCCAATGTACCTTTCCCCAAACTGGGCCATCAATTTCTGACTTCCATACCTTTGCATAAACTGTACCCCCATGCATGTAATGTATTTCCCTGCTTCCTTTTGCCACTTAGAACCCTTAGATTTCTTCCAAGATCAAAACAGGCCTCTTCCTTTAGGAAAACTTTCCTGATTTCCTCCTACATATTAGCACTTTCTCCTTCTTCAGATAACCTTCCCTTATCTCAGGAAATGTATCTCCACAATGGAATGTAAGCTTCTGGAGGGCAAGGACTGTTTTTGTTTTTACTCCTTGCATTATCCAAGCACCAGCAGTGCTTTGAATTTACAGTAGTAGATACTTAATACTTGATAAATGCAGTTGAGTTTGTGGGATCCTCTGTGGACCATTTACAGAAAAACATGGGCAATCGTCATTCACAAAGAGAAGGCCTGAATAGAGCTGCTTATCTGCACAGCAGAGGTGCCTTGGGAACATTCCTCTACACCAGTGAAGGGAGGGCTCATATTAAAAAGAGTTTTGACTCCTCCTGTAGTACTCAAATGAGCCCAGAGGAATCCAAGGCCTTGTGGTAAATGGCTCTTGTCCCTGAAACTCCCTAACAACTTTAGATTCATAATTCTGTTTTGTTGCCCCTTAAAGACAATCAGCCCAATGAAGCACCAGTTGAAGTTGATTTTGCTGATTTTTTCTGTCACTTTTGTACTTGTTTAAAAAAAAAAATCTAATTGCATTTCTGACCTTATGCTCCTTGGCTTCTTAGCAACCAACACAACTTAGAAATTCCCAACAGTCATGTCTATTCTTCCTGTCCTATTTTAAATGCTTGCTTCATTTGCAGCTGCCCATGCAACAATTACTATACAAACATGCAACGCTTAACTTTTTTTTTGCTTCCTAATTTATGTCAATTGAAATAAAGAAATAAAAATGTAAAAATGATTTTTGCTTCACTATACCTATTATGAAAAAAGAACTTTAAAATGGAAAGCTTTCTGTCTATCCAATTGATAAAAATGTTGACCAGTGGGGCCAAGAATGTACCACTGTGACTGCCACTAAAGATCTCTCTCCAGTCTCTGAGTCTGGAAATAATTTATCCTCTATGTAGCTTGTTTGTATATATTTACCTGTTGTCATCCTCAGTAGTTATGAGCTCCTTGAAGGCAGGATGCAGTCTTTGCCTCCCTTTCTATCCTCAGTGCCTGGCACATAGTAGGCACTTAATAAACATTGATTTTTTTTAAACCCATAACTTCTGTCTTAGAATCAATAGTGTATATTAATTTTAAGGCAGAAGAATGGTAAGAGTTAGGCAATGGGGATTCAGTGACTTGCCCAGGGTGACCTCACAGGAAGTATCTGAGACTAGATTTGAACCCAGATCCTTCTAACTCCAGGCCTGGCTATTCATCTACTGAGTCACCTAGTTGCCCCAATATTGGTTAATTTTTACAGATGAGGACACTGAAGACCAAAGATGGGGAAATGTATCATTCATAGTTATATACTGAATTAGTGGCAGAGCCCCCAGCTTTCTGACTTGCGGTTCCTGTCTATCCAAACTGTACTATGCTAGTGATTCAGGGAATGATAAAAAGACAGAGAAGTATTCTCTTGGAGAAATGTATGACCACACATGTGTATGCCCTGCCACAATATATAGTTTCACCAACAGTATATTAGTCCCCCTGTCTTTCTGTTCCATTTCCCCTCCATTATTTCCCATTTTCATCTTTTACCATCTTTGCCATCAAATGGATAGTGATTTGGGGCATTTTTCTCCATTATGCTACTTGATAGTTTGTATTTTATATTTTGGAAACTTAATATTCTTTGACCTCTTATCTTTTGGAGGAATGGCTCTTAGTTCACATATCTTTTTAGCTCTCTATAGGTTTTGGATTTCCAACTGTCAAAGCTCTGAAAAGTCATAGCTTCTATCAATATTTCAACCTGGATATGAGGCTTAACCACTCTGACTGCTGTTGTGGAGAAGGTGATTGGGGCAGGCACCCACAGGGAGCTTGGGCTCTTGGGATCCTTCCCCCTTGGGCCTCTGAGAGAGGTGACCACTTCTTGTTGGGATGAACGGTCTGGTCTGACTGCCAGTGCCCTTCACAATTGACTGCCTTGTTGGTCCTTGTTCCCAGGCATAGATTACTAAGGGCTTTGCTATGTTGTGCTCTGCTTATAGGCTGTAGCTTTCTTTTCACCGAATTACAAAGGTTCTTGTGTTTTTCTTGGCAGCTGTCAGCCAGCTAGCAAGCATTCATTGATGACCTAGTGGGTGTGTGGATATCAGTTGTGGAGTAGCATCAGATACCCACAAGGACAAGGACTTTTCTGACCCCCCACTAGCACCCCCCTAGGCTAACTAGAGGCCTTAAAGCTTACTGCAGGAGAACCTAGCAAGGATCCTTTAAAAAAAGAAAACGGTGAGTAACTTACCCAATATTGCAGGAAGGGAGAGAGACCCCTCTTTGATGATTATTTTGCCTTCTGACCAGACTGGAAGGATAAGAATCACAGTTACTGTCATTTATATCATGTTTATTGGATCATAGAGTAAGAGTTAGAAGCACCTGATGGCCAGCTAATCTGACCCTCTCTTCATTTTTTGTGTAAGGAAACTCTGGTACCTCATTTCTGGGCCTTTTGTGGATAAGTCCAGAGGAAGGGATGAGATATGGTAAGCATGGAGGGGCAAGACCCAACTTTGGTCTGTAAGGCATTCGCGAAGTGGGGATGAGAATATTATGCCTATCCACTTCACTGGGAGGTGGTGAGAAAAACAAAATGGGTAAATCTTAGCATTTTATCTATCCAGCTATCTATCCCTCCATTTATCCATCCATTCATCCATTTGTTTTTAAAATTTATTTTGAATAAATAAACCCACTTATCTAAATTGAAAGAAATTAGAGGAAGTATACCCAGTAAAATATATTCCAGAAATACAGAGTGAAGGAGCTCATTCAACTAAGAGAGAGTCCTAGATTATTTAGAAACATGCAATGATAGGCTGTCCCAAAACTGTTAGGAAAATTGGGATAGTGAGGAGCTTGATTGGGGTTTGCTTGTTTCATGGAGATTTTACAGTGAACTTTAATTTAAAACAGATGCCAGTGTACTGTAATTAGTACTATCTCAAATTTCTAAAGTGCATTCAGGTTGACAAAGACCTTTCCTCATAACCACTTTGTCAGTCATTCCCAGGGATGCTAGGTCTCTGACTGCAGAGTAAATTAAGCCCCTTTCCTCCATTTTAAGCCACCAAAATGTCAGATTAAACAATGGACTGCACTCGAGTATAATGTTCAATTTGGGCATATGGAAGAGAATTATAGGAAAAGGTTTTTGCCAAGAAATGATGTTAGCTTCCTTTGTCTGACAAGAGAGAGGGAGATTCCAAACAGCCTGAGGCCTCCCTCCAGAAAGCGGCCATTCCTGCTGTTGGAAGCATTTTCTAAAATTCTGGTGCTTCCTCAGAATTCAACTATCAAGACAGCAGGAATGGAGATTCTCTGTTTGCTATTCCCCTCTCATTTTCTCTGGCTTCCCACCACATTGCTGGGCAGGATTTTTGTATCCTTTGGTCACATGGCCCTTAAGTGGAACCTCAAAGTTTACAAGCTAACGGTCCTCCGAGCCTCCCAGTAGGCTGGTAAGCCAGGACACTCAGGCTACAGACAATGCTTAACTTGCTCAAATCTGACAATCGAAGCGACGACTGCTGAATCAGTATACATTAGAGATCTGAGAAAATCTAGAGAAAGCATCATTGATTTCAAAAGAACAAACTCTGCCTCTTAGAGTTCCTTTTCTTCTGTCTTTCCTCCATCTTTTCCTTCCTTCTGCCTCCTCTCCCTCTGGGAGATGAAGTTAGTCAGTAGCGTGTATAAGCCAAGCTTCTTTACTGTGATGTGCCACCCAGAACTGAATTAGTTTGTACCATCTCCAAAGCACTTTGTTGTATCTCAATTGAGATTTTTTTTTTTTTGTAGTTTTGCTTTGTGCTAAGGATGGTGTAGCCATCAGAATCTTCTCTTGGCTGAGTTTATGAGGTTTTGGTGGCCAAAGGAATAATTTTTGTTTGGGGTTTCTTTCTCCTCCATAAGTCTTTTGAACAAGACAGAAGGAAAGTTGGGGTAGATTATGTCTCCATTCCTGGGGCTGCATCCTCCTCTTCCAAGTGACAGAAAGACCTACCTCAGGTTTTATTACTTGAGGGTAAATGGGACAATGATCACCTTTCCATTAACTAGTTCTATAGAACATTTTTTTTCAAGGTAATGAAAATAGAATTAGGAAGGAAATATTGGACAATGAAATAACTTTATGAAAATGTCACTGGTGCAAACTGATAAAGATTTATCTAACTGAATACCAAATGTTTACTATTAAAGAGGGAAGACATGGCTACACTGAAATGATATTGTTTATTGAGTGGGGTAAAATAAAAGGATTCAATCTTTTAGTTAGCTCAATTTAAAAGAATAAGTTTAAAGATAATTACTATCTTTAAAAAAGAAAAAAGTCAGTATCAAATGCTTATTCCTTGAGTAATTATACTGTTTAAGCTTCTAAATACAAGCTCTTTGGTGGAGCGAATTGGCTGAATGGATAGAGAACCAGGTCTAGAGACAGGAGGGCCTGGGTTTAAATCAGACTCCAGATACTTCTAGTTGTGTGACCTTGGGCAAGTCACTTAAACCTCCATTGCCCAAGCCTTACTATTATCCTGCCTTGGAACCCATACTGAAGGCAAGGGCTTAATAATAAATAAATAAATATCATCCTTGGCTGGCATTTAGACTGTGAGCTTCTGGAGGGTAGGGATTGTCTTTAATGCTTATAAATGCACACTGACTAACAGAATATAAAGCCTTTCACAACTTAGTCCCCAATAATGGGATCTTTGGATAAAAGAATGTAGACCTTTTACTCACTTTTTGGATGGGCTAAATCCACAACCCTACCTATCAACAGTGTATCAGTGTGCCTGTTTTCTCGGCATTTCCAAAAATGTCTATTTCCATCTTTGTAATATAAGGTAAAAGCCTCAAAGTTATTTTGATTTTCATTTATTGTTAGTGATTTGGAAGTAATTTTTTTCCATATGATTGTTAATAGACTAATTCTTTTGAGAACTCTTTGTTCTTGGACCATTTATCCATTGGTCTTCCCCTAATTTCAAGAAGAAAATCAAGCAAAATATTGTCCCTAGATTCTGAAGATTTTCAGAAAGTTAGTTTCAGGTTAATATAGGGAATGTAAAAATAGAATATCTCAGTAAAAATGTATTTTTAAAAACTAGATACAAAGAATCAGGCTGACTGAAACATAGATAGAGGACATCAGGTAAAAAAGTGATCCATAGTGGAAATATGGTATTCATCATTACTTTTTGCTAAACATAGTCAAGGCCTCACTTTTTTTTTTCATTCTATTTATTTATTTATTTTTTGATTTGGGAAATTTTATTTAATTAATTAATTTAGGATATTTTCCCAGGGTTATAAGTCATGTTCTTACCCTCCCCTCTCCCCACCCCACTCCCATAGTCTAAACGCAATTCCACTGGTTTTTACATCAAATTATTTTCTTATTTAAATTTTCATTTTTATTATGGACTGTAAAGATAATTTTAATCACAGAACTTAATAGCCAACTAACAAACTTTTACTATTGTGGGTTTTAAAGTTAATATATAATAACTCAAGTATTTATAAAATTTATTAATAATAATGAAAGTAAAAAAGAGCTAACTAAAAAGGTGCTAAACCCAACCCACTTCCAAAAGAAGAGAGGGAGGCAGAGCCTCAGAACTTATGCAAAAGTGACTATGCAACATGGTGGAGAGATTAAAAGGAATTTTGGGAAAAACTAAGGGACTTCTGGGGGATGAAGTCCAAAGGTTCAAAATCTCCATTTATACACTATGCTAAAAGTAAGATTGCATATACACAGTGAACTTGTGTTATGTACAGTTTGTTTTTTACAAAAAGAATCAAGTTGAACAAGATAGTAATAAAATGTTCATGTGTCTACTTCAAAATATCTTTTTCTTTTCTTCTGTATACTTTTAAAAATCATCTTTATTAAGTAGCTTTTCCTATGACCTACACTCCCCATTATATTCTTTCTTTCCCCCTCTTCTAGAAAGTGCTCCCTTAGATCAAAGAATACAAAAAACAAAAGCAGCTTAGAAAAACTAACCAGCATATTGAAAAAGCTGCCCTGACCCTACCAGGTTTCCTCACCTCTCTGTATAGCTGAGTGAGTAAGCATCTACTCTGGCTTTTTCTTTGGGATCAAGTTTGGTCCTTCTGATCTTGAGGCTTTTTGTTTAGTTGTTTGTTATTGTTGCTCTTTCCCCTAAACTGGTCACTTTCCATTGTTTTCCCAGGATCTGTTTATTTCACTTTGCATCAATTCATCCTATTTTTCCTATGCTTTTTTGTACCCTGTGTGTTTTAAATACATTTTATCAGCACTTTCTGCTTGTTCTTCCTCACTACCAACTCACTCATCCTTTTAATCCACTCTTCTCATTTCTGGGCACTTGACTTGACCTCAGGACCTGGCTTAGGGTCAAGACTTTGGTTCTAGGATTTACAGAAGACTGGTCCTTGGGAAGCTAATGCAAGCACAAGCTTTATTACTGTGTGGTGGGGTAAGCAGGCCAAAACTAAAATACACAACCAGATGCTATATGGTAACACATAGAGCTCACCACACAGAGCCAGGGTCACTTACATATAAGAGGCAGGGAGAGTACATGCTTAGAGTGAGGTCTCAGCTAGGAAATTTTATATCTTTAATTTGGGCTCAGTTGAGAATAGGTTAATTGATGCCAGATATAGGAGGGAGAATTCCTAATCAGCCTCAGATATGGTGGGAAAATTCCCCAGGTCACTTACTGATATTATATTTGGGTAGGTAAGTTCCCAAGTCAGGACCAGAAATTGAATGAGGGTTCAAATTGATAATTGGGGACCCCAGAAATGGGTGTCAGCATGTAGTCAACTGGCAGGTTCCTCTAATTAGGAGCTGCAATCAAGATCAGATTGAATTAGGACTGTGGAAAAGAACAGGCTGTCTGCCATAGCTTATATGGTTATTGTTATTAGGACCATTTTCTCTAGGTGATTCCATATTGGAGTCTTCTTACTTGTTCTAAAATATCAAACAATATATATGGTAAAATCACAATGATCACACTGGGTAAATATGTATGCCATTTATCTTTCTTATAGCCATAACAATAATGATCATATGTTATTATTTCTAGAATATATTTTATCCTTTGTAGAATCTTTAATTTTTCTGGATTCTACAATGTCTTTGTATTCCTTTTTTTTTTTTTAAGACTATCTCCTTCAGTCTTAGAATCAATATTAAGTAAGTATTGGTTCCAAGACAGAAGATTGGTAAGGGGTGGGCAATGGGGGTTAAGTAACTCGCAAGGGTAGTACTTGAGGCCACATTTGAACCCATATCTTCCTGGTGCTCTATCCACTGAGACACTTGGCTGCCTCTTTGGTATCCTTTTTAAAGTACAGTGTCTTAAATTATTTGACTCAGGACCTGAATACATGTCATCATCCTCACCAATGCTTCTTTTTCTTTTTTTTTTGTAGCTGTAGCCGACTTCGTCAAATTCAAAGCATCCTGACACAAAGCAGCAAGTCTCAGCCCGATGGAATTCTCTGCATTTTAGGTTAGTATTTTTAGAGTCAAAAAGCGAAAGCAATGGAAGCATCTTGATTTTCTGCTTATTCCTTTCACTCCCTGACTCTTGCCACAATTTGAGGATTTTCATATAGTTCATGTTTCTTGGTAGTTCAGTTTGAATTATGGAGGCTTGATAATACAGTTTATTTAGACAGCATGGGAAAAGAAGGGAAAGTACAATACAGGAAAAGATAAAGGGATTTTTTAATTGGATAGTGACTCCACTGCTTGAAGACTCCACTCATTTCTTCCTTTACTCAAAATATTCAAGTATGTGGAAAAGGAGGAAAGGTATGTTTTGCTCCTTAATATTAAAATTTGATGATACTCCAAAACAGTTCTTCTTGGCCTTTGTTTTACAATGGCTGTTACCAACCTGACATTACTTTCTCTAGTCGTGAAGGTTTAACTATTGTTGGGAAGATGGTTGGGTTTATTTATTTCCTTTGGGAAAGTACCTGTTATTTATCTTTGTGGCTTGCCCATTTCAGTCAATTGAAATGGAAATAAATCACTAAATATATAGCTGGAAATGTTTTACACACCAAGTAAATGATGCTTATTAACCACAAATTTTCTAACTTAGTCCTTTAGTCTGATACATATTTTCCCAGTCCTGTAGTAACCAATTTCATTTCTAGGAATGTAGTTTGTCTTACCATAAACTCTAGAGAAATTCTTCTCTTCCTAGGAATTTGCTCATCCTCAAAGAAAATTTTAATGCCTTTTCTCCTCCTTGATTTTTAAAATGTAAATTCTCTTTGTAAAATCATCAGTGAAAAATGTTAGCTGGTAGCTAGCACTTAACTAAAAGAACATTTGGAGGAATTTTTGCTTGTATTCTCTAGATTGTTGTTTATTCCTCCTGACTCCTTTTTCCCTCAGAAGGACATTGGAAGCTGGCTTTCAAGGTCATGGATCTGATTATAATGCAGAGCCATCTGTGTCCATTTCACTGTTATAACTGAGGGAGTATAAAGATGAACATGGACCGAATGAATAATGTGTGACTTGCATTGAAATGAAGCTCTACAACACTCAGCGTTCATGGCTAGAGGATAGGATTGTGCTAATTCACTTGCTGACAGTGCCCGCCATCTTTTCTCTCTCCTCTTGACTTTAGTTTCTCCCCTCCTCTCCTCTCCCATTGTTTCCTCCCATTTGTCTTCCACCTCTGAGCACCAGTGACATTGTCCCATTCAGTTAGCACCATCTGGTTGCTTGCCTTCAAAAGTCATTCTTCCCAGATTGACAGTAGCAGTAAGTAGCTCCATGAAACTGATGTAGCTAGTATAAATCATGAAAGCATGTTTAGTGCTTGTGTAACAACTGAACAAACCTGATCTATTCGGTGTCTCAGAAATTGGAGGAAGCCAAGAGCTTGTTCTGGCAATTCGAAGGAAAGACCTGGGCCATTTCCCTCAGGTCAGTGTAAGAGCTGCACCTATGGCTCATGCTGATTAGAAGGCAGACATTTTGCTTCATGATCTTATCTACTTCAGGTTTAGGGAAGACAAAGGAAAAGGATGTAGATGTACAATAGGATTGTTGGAGTTTCCCAATCACTGCCCATGCCTCTAAGAGAAAAAATCCTTAAAACCAGCTAGTAGCCATCTGACCCCAGGAACAGTTGTAGGGACACAGCTATTTCCTAGAATGCCATTTTTAACATCCTTTGCTTTAGGCAGTTTTTCCACATTTAACTCCTCTATCCTAAGCTGAACAATATTCATTCAGTATGACTTTGAGTCTCTGAGATTGTTGATGCCTCCTGAACTACCAATTTCTTGGCAAGGTCATCCATGACAATTTTGTAGAACTCCAAGACAGTCTATGCTCCATGCCATCATCTACCCAGAAAATGCCCCTCTGGCAAGTTGGAGTATGACGAAATGGTGCTGTCCCAAATATCATCTCCACTTCCACTAGAACGACTAAGGTTGTGGACAGAGTTATCCCTAAGTGGAGAGAATGCAAAGGTCACAAGCATGGCCTCGATGGTCCTACTCCCAGCATTCTTATTATGGATCTGGCCCACCAAATATAATGGTATCAAGATGGTGGTGGAGCAAGTATCCAAGGGTCCTGCAAAGGGCACCTCGGGCTACACAGAGGGCCAAATTCTATCTTGTGCTTTTTTCAGTGACACCAACTCTTCTACTTTGGATATTGAGGATGTTATTGTTCTTTTTTTAAGCCCTTACCTTCTAGCTTAGACTCAGGATGCTTTATTAGTTCCAAAGCAGAAGAGCAGTAAGGACTAGGCAATGGGGGTAAGTGAGAATCACACAGCCAGGAAGTATCTGAGGCCAGATTTGAACACAAGACCTCCCTTCTCTAGGCCTGGTTCTCAATCCACTGTTGTTATTGTTCTTAATGGCCATTTTTTATCAAGTTCATTTCCTGGTATGAAAACAAATCTGGTTATAGCAAGCATGCGTGGATCTGGTGATCTACCACACCTCCAAGGGACAAAGTAGAAAGTCACAGGTCTTCATGGTTAGTTAACAGAGGAGCTCCATCACTTGGGGAGCCCACATGCTTAACCTATTTGCCGATATTGGGGATCTCACGCCCCTTACAATTCTTGCCCCAAGTTATCCCTATAGTAGGAGAAGAAGCCTCCCTTCTAAATCCGTGGTCATGGTATTGGTGAGAGCAGGATTGGGGGCGGGGGGGGGGGGGGGGGGGGTAGGGATGGATGAACCTGGTTTGCATTGTTAAAGGAAAATCTGTGTGGAGATCACATACCCATTTGAATACTGAATGTCAACTGATAAGATAGGCCAATATTATCTTGGAAACTTTTCTCAATGAGATATTTATAGCTTCCTTTACCTAACCTACAATCTCCTGGAGGAACATTGGCATTTTATGTCTAAGGGCCTTACCACCCCTGCAAGCATTCAGGTTAAGAAAACACTAGATCAAGGGTGCTAGGTGGCTCAGTAGATGTGGACTGAGAGCCAGGCCCAGAGAAGGGAGGTTCTGGGTTCAAATTTGACCTCAGATGCGTCTTAGATATGTGATTCTGGGCAAGTCCCTTAACCTCTATTGCCTAGCCCTTACCACTCTTCTGCCATGGAACTAGTACTTACTATCAACTCTAAGACAGAAGGTAAGGTTTTTTAGAAAAGAGAAAGAAAGAAAACATTAGATAGAGGGCAGATTTTCTCTAAACTGACAAAAAGGTGGGATATTTGGTAACTAATCCCCGTGATAGTTAAGAATACTCTGCTCCTCATTTCCAAAAGATAGAAACCAGTTCTTCTCTAGTAGGCCCCTCTTCTCTGATTCTTTAGAATCCACTTGATTCATATTGTCAGAAAAGTCATACGTTCAGGTTGATTATTTTGTATTTCCATTCAAAAATTACTAGTGATTTATCATCTCAAATTTCCCACAATTCTATTTAGGTCCTTATTCTTTTTTGTTGTTGGATTTATCTAAATCTGAAAGGAGAGAGTATAGTTTTGCTATGTTTTCTCCCTGTAATTAGTTTTTCCAAGTACTTGGATGCTATGACATTAAATTAAAAATATTAATATTATTTTGTCTATGATAATTTTGGTATAGCATACTTTCTCTGCTTATCTGTCTTAACCATGTCTATTTTTACCATTGCATTGTCTAACATCATGATTGCTATACATACATAGTGTTTTATTTTGCCTGAAGCATAATACATTCTGAACCCAAAGTCAGGAAGACTGGAGTTCAAATCTGAACTCAGACACTTCCTGGCTGTGTGAACCTGGGCAAGTCTACCTCTATCTGCCTTAGTTTTCTTATTTCTAAAATGAGGATCCTAACAGCACTGACTTTAGAGGTTTAGAGGGTCGTTAGAGGAGCAAGTGAGATGATATTTGTAAAGTGTTTAACAGTGCCTGATACATAACAGGCACTTGATAAATTTTGTTTCCTTCTCCCCAGGTCCTCCCCCCTGAATTAAATTGTGTGAACCTTCACATTTCAAAAAAAATTTTTAGTAAACAACTTATCATTAGATTCTGCTTTATAATTCATTCTGAAATTCTGTGAATAGTTTAACCCATTCATGTTCATTGTTATACTTGTTGATGTGTATTTCCCTCCATTAAATCTCTTATACTTTTTCCTCTCTTGTATGCTTTTTCCTCTACCTGCTCTTTACAAAGATGATAGGAATGAAGAATGAGAAGGAATCTGATAATTACTTGTTATCTATAACAAGTTTTTTTTTTTTCCTTCAAGCCTATAGCCTGGTTTTTACACTTTTTCTTTTTACTACTATCTCCCTGATTTGATCCATCCTCCAAAATTGCAGTTTTTACTTACAACTGTCCTCTTCTCAATTCAGTCTTCCTTCTTGTACCTTTCTTTCCTCTCTCCTTGTCTTTTGCTTTTTCCCTGTCAAGTTCAATATATTTCTAAATCAGACTTTGTGTGTGTGTGTGTGTGTGTGTGTTTTTAACTCTTCTCAGTTCAAATAAAATGCTTATCCCAGGGCAGCTGAGTAGCTCAGTGGATTGAGAGCCAGGCCTAGAGATGGGAGGTCCTAGGTTCAAATCTGGCCTCAGACACTTCCCAGCTGTGTGACCCTGGGCAAGTCACTTAACCCCCATTGCCTAGCCCTTACCACTCTTCTGCCTTGGAGCCAATACACAGTATTGACTCCAAGATGGAAGGTAAGGGTTTAAAAACAAATAAATAAACAAACAAACAAATAAATAAATAAATAGATAGATAGATAGATAGATAGATAGATAGATAGATAGATAGATAGATAAATAAATAAAATGCTTATCCCATTCATCCCTCTTCCTCTGTATAAATTTTTCTTATGTACCCCAATTTTTATTCCTATCTCCCTCTATTTACATTAGTATAATTCTTCTTTTACTTTCCCTTCTTTTCCCCCTCTTAAAACCATCAGGATAGAATAAATCCATCTTATTCACAACCCTCATGGATCTCTGTTTTTCTTATTTTATTTCCTCAGTATCTTTGAAGGCTTTAAGGTTCTGAAGGGACACTTGCTTCTTCTCTCCCATTACAGTGTTCATACTACATCATCCTACAATTGCTTCCAATTATTCTACATATTCATGTAACCCTTATAGAAAATCCATTTTTCTCTTTAGTCTCTGCTTGAATTATTATGGAATCAGGTTTGCAATAACTTTATATTGGTGGGTGTAGTTGTTTTTTTTAACTTATTCACCTTTCCAACTATATTTCCAGAATTAGAACTTTGTGCCAGGCTCTGTCCCTGACCATATTTTTGGTGAGAAGGTCAGTCCTGTGTGGTCTGTATAGCTTCATGACTGTATCCCAGTCATTAGCCTGTTGTTTTGTTTAATGGTTTTGGGCAATATGCTTTGTGGTATGTCTACTTTTAAAAAAATTGGCATGTTTTTTTTAAGTATCCAAACTAAGACTCAGAGGAAAATATAAAATTCATAAACATTAAAAATAATAGCCAGGATATAAGTAAATTCACATTTAGATTCTAAAAAAATCAATTGAAACTACATGAAAATTGAATAATAGAACCTGATAAAAAGTAATTTTTGTGAAAAAGATCCAAAAGGTTTTTAATTGAATTAGAAGTTTATAATGAACTTATGTAAAACTTAGAATTATAGAGTTGGAATAGATCTCAGAGGGCATCTTGTTTGATCCAAACCGTTTGATCCAAACCTAAGCAGGAATCCCCCCTATAACACTTTTGCCATGCAGTTATCCCAATTCTGCTTAGAATTCTCCAGGGCTGGAGAAATCACTGCCTCCCTTTTTTACACAGCTCATCCCACTTCTGTCAAGACTTGATGACTAAGAAATGGTTCTTTATACTAATGTGGAATTTACTTCTCTGAAACTTTCACACATTGCCCCTAGTCAGGATGAGTCAAATTTCTCTTTTCCATGTTATTCTTGTTGGTAGTAATCACCTGTTTTCTTTTCTCAAGGCCAAACATCTCCAGCTCCTTAGCCTCCATTCCCCTTACTATCCTGTTTGCCCTCCTCTAGTAGCTGTCACCAAAGTCCTTGGCACTGTCAAGTGGTTCAACATCAGGAAGTAGAAACATTTTATTAGTAGAAATGACTTTAAAGGAGAAGCATTCACCTCTGCTTTGCCTCTGTACACTAAGGATCATGGGACTTTCCATCTGATTTATGGCTGAAACCTTCTGTTTGGGTTGCTGCGTACTTTGAGAGCAGGAACTGTCTTACTTTTCTATTCATTTTGCCAGCATTTAGCCCAATGCTTTGCACATAGTAAGTGCTGAATGAATGCTTATCATTCCTCTAGAAATGCTTTACTTGTAGGTTCTATAAAATGTCTAGAACTGGACATAGTAGTATAGATATGGTCTACTAGTCTAGCCTGTTGATTGTTTTTTAGATTTCATGTGCGAAAAATAAAACTTATATAATTGCAATCTGTTCAATCAAAGATTAACAAAAGGAGTAAGGTAATCAGTTGTGTTTTGTGCTGCTTAGATAGCATTCCACATTCTGTTCTGATGTCATATTTTAAGAATCAGATCAACAACCTGGAATGTATCCAGAAGAGAGTGGCCAAGATGAAGAGAAATCTGAAAACTATTTCTTTTAAGGAATAGATGGAAAAACTGGGGTGAGTTAGTGTAGTGAAGAAAAGATTTAGGGAGTCATGATAGATGTCTTCGGACAGATGAAGTACTGCCATGTAGAAAAGGGAGAAACCTTGCTCTTTGGTGCTCCATAGTAGAAATATCAAATCCACTTCCTGAAAAGAGCCCTCAAAACTCCACACAAAGTTCATATCATATGGATCATATTAAAATGTAATTGGAAGCTTTGAATAAATAAAGATACAGTACAACATAGATAATGTTAATTTGTGGTTTTCTAAGTCAGTATGCAGCAACAAGGCACCCTTTTCTGTTTGAATTTGGTGCCATTGCTCCCAAAGGCAGAGCTAGTACCAACATTTAGAAATTACCTGGAAATATGTTTCATAGTCATAGATTGGAAGGAAATTGAAGTTATCAAATCGGACCTGAGTTGTGGATAGCATCCTTGTCTAGTTGTAATTTTGCTTCCAATTGAACAGTTTGTGATGTTCATTTCATTATTGGATACCTCCTATGGCTGTTTTAGATAGAATAGAATAGTTTCCCTTTTAGGAGTCCAGACCAATGATTTTATTGATATTCTTCTTTAAAATGTTTCAAAGTTACTCACTGGAACTAGTCAATGATGACTCATAGAAAGATGAATTCCCCATCATTTTTAAACCCTTACCTTTTAGTCTTAGAATCATTGATAAGTAGCTACTTCAAGGCAGAGGAGAACAAGGGCTAGAGGTTAAATGGCTTGTCCAGGATTACACAGGTAGAAATGAACCCAGGGCCTCCTGACTCCAGGCCTGGTTCTCTATCCACTGTGTTACCTAGCTACCCTTATTAAATTTAAAAAATATTTATTTTTATTGTCATGCAAAACCTACTTCCATATTGGTCATTATTGTAAGAGCACACTCATACAAAACCAAAATTCTACAACAAAATTGTAAATACACTGATGTGAAAGAGAGACATTTTAAATTTTTAAGTGGAGTATGGTTGACCTTTATCAATGATGTATAGATATGATTTCTAGATTGGGCTGGGAAGACAGATTCTGAGGCCTGTCTAGCTCAGGATCTGAAATGCTACTCTTTAGTTTTAAATTTAGAATTACAAATTCATCAGTCTGTGATTCAAACTTGTATCCTTGCAGCTAAGGCCAGCATGGTTCTCAGAGCAGTACTCCAGATCCAGAAGTATGCCCCACATAGATTTATAAATTTATTCCTTTTAAAAAAATTATAAATTTCAAATTTTAATAAATGCTCAGAACTATGTCTGTTGCAGAATATATAATCTTAAAAATCTGTCAGTATATTAACTGGGTGGCACCCAGATGTAATGGAATATAAAATTAACTTCTGTTGGTTTCATTCAGGTGGTTTGCTTGGTATGCAATTCCTTAAAATTTTATATCAAACCATACAACTTTAAATTATTAAAGAGAGAATTCTCATGAAATTGTCAAATAGTCCCTCCATTAAACAAAATGTGAAACCCTCAGTGAAGTTAAGAAATGTTATGTCCTAACTCTATAGTTCTTTTGACCAAGAATTTGTGGATGTTGTTAGTTTGGAACAAAGAACATAGTTGGAGAGACAGAGGGAAGTAATGGGAGGGAAAAAAGAGAATGAGAAGAGAAGGGACATCATCTCTTGATTGAAGATATTTGGATATATTAAAGTTTGAAAACCAATAATATCCTGACATTGCTTCCTGGAACCTGAGATACTGCAACCTTGGCTGAGGGAGATGATTCTTAAGACAAAGATGTCTCAGTCCAAAGGCCAAGGAATTCTAGGACGAGATAGATCTGAATTCATTTAGATCTTTCTTCCTCTAGATAGTTTCAAACCATTCTGGACCATTGTGCCTCTTAGACCCTTGTGAAAACCTCCAAAGAGGCACTATCCTTACCAGTAGAAAATACTTCCTTTGGAAGGCAGTATAATGTAGTGGATAGAGCTCTGAATTCAAAACCAGGAATTACCTGGGTTTGAATCCTAACTAAACATTTACCAACTGTGTGACTCTGGGCAAGTCACTTAACCTCTCTTGGCCTCAGAAGTGCCTGCTATGTGCAGGACATTTTGCTAAGCTAGAAAATCAAAAGATAGCCACTGCCTCACAAGGAAACAATATGAAAACAACTATGTACAAACAAAATATATGCAGGATAATTGGAGATAATCACCAGAGAGAAGGCATTAGCATTAAGGGGCAATCAACAAAGGCTTCTTGAAGAAGGTGGGATTTTAACTGGAACTTGAAGGAAGCCAGGGAATCCAGAAAATGGAGATAAAAGGAAAGAGAATTCTAGGCATAGGGTAAAGCTAGTGAAAATGTATAGATATGGGAAATGGGATGTCTTGTGCAAACATCAAAGAAGTCTGGACTGCAGAGTTCTTAAAATCCCTTCACTAAATCTACAATTCTATGGTAACTTTCCTCAGGACATTTATCCTACCTTTTCCTTATTCCCATTGTTACTAGAGATGGGATATAACCTAACCTGTCAGTCTGTGAAAGGCTACAGTAGTTGGGTCAGATGTCCCACTGGTAAAAAGAATAACAGCAAAATTCGTACAGGTGGTGGGGTTGCATTAAGTACACTAAGCCAGAACTGAGCACATTTCCAAGAGTCATCTTAGAGATTCTTTATAGTGGATGCTAGTAGTGCTAACTGTTCCTCGTGTAGGCACTGTTTATTGACCTCTCTTTCTGAAAAATCTACAAAGTGACTTTGTTACTCTCATTTTTAAGCCCAAAGATTTCCTTGCCCACGTACAAGAATATTCATAGCTGCATTCTTTGTGGTGGCAAAAAGTTGGAAAATGAGGGGATGCCCTTCAGTTGGGGAATGGCTGAACAAATTGTGTTATCTGTTGGTGATGGAATACTATTGTGCTCAAAGGAATAATGAACTGGAAGAATTCCACGTGAACTGGAAAGACCTCCAGGAATTGATGCTGAGTGAAAGGAGCTGGTTCTGCTTTATTAAAATATTCAGGAGAATATTTTACACAGAGACTGATACACTGTGGTACAATTGAATGTAATGAACTTCTCCATTAGTGGCAATTCAGTGATCCTGAACAACTTGGAGGGATCTATGAGAAAAACCACTATCCACATCCAGAGGAAAAACTGTGGGAGTAGAAACAACTACTTGAATACATGGTTGAGGATGTAGACTCTAAATTATCATCCTAATGCAAACACCAACAACATGGAAATGGGTTCTGATCAAGGGCACATGTAATACCCAGTGGAATTACACGTAGGCTATGGGAGGGGTTGGGGGAGGGGAGGGAGGAATAGAAAATGATTTTTGTAACCAAGGAACCAAGGAATAATGTTTGAAATTGACCAAATTAAAAAAAAAATTTTTAAAAAGAAGATTTCCTTGCCCAATGTCATTTTGGAGATTTTGCATGGTACCAATAGACAGAGCAGAAAGACTGTGAAATTTTGATTCAGGCCAACTGAATTCATATCTTTCTGTAGCTTCCATTGTGATCCTGGGCACATCACATCTTTTATTTTGGGATGGGATAAATGAAGCCCTTTGACTAAGGCTATGAGTCTTACTTTGAGTGTGACTCAAAGTCCCAGACTTAAGTCTTTGACCAGCAGTTTAATGAAAAGAACTAAGCTTGGAGCCCAAGTCGGCTGACTTTGTATGTGACCTTGGACAAGGTTTTATAAGTTCTTTGAGGCTCACTTTCTTAGTGCTTAAAATGAAGAGGCTACACTAGATGATTTCTGCACTCTTCTAGCTCTAAATTAATGCTCCTTAGAATAATCTACGTCTAGATAAACTGTGGGAGTAAAAACACCGACAAAAAGCAACTGTTTGACTACAGGGGTGGAGGGGATACGACTGAGGAGAGACTCTGAATGAACACTCTAATGCAAATACCAACAACATGGAAATGGGTTTGAATCAAGAACACATGTGATACCCAGTGGAATTGCGTGTCAGCTGTGGGAGAGGTGGAGGGAGGGGGGAGGGAAGAAAAGAAAATGATCTTTGTTTCCAATGAATAATGTTTGGAAATGACCAAATAAAAATTAAAAAAAAAAAAAGAATAATCTATGTCTAGATCATTTGATCCATGAGAAAAGCTTCTTTTTTTTTCAGTTTTTTCATTGTTGAAGATAGGGATTGTTAATATCCCAAAGATTTAGTACTGAGATGCCGAGATGTTCTTTTTTCAAATTCAGTTTTATTTTATTTTCATACCTAGATACTGTGAATAGATTATTTCATAGACTTGAGCTGGAGTCCTTAGGCAATCCTTGGATTAAAAGTTTCAAAAATAGTAGATATACATAATATATGTACTCTTGCTCTCTCTCTTTCTCTCTCTCTCTCTCTCTGTATATAATATACCTTCTACATTATCATTTTAGCTTCTCTGCTGATATAAATAACTTCATTTTTAAAAGCAAAAGTACTAATTCAGTCTCAGTCTGGTGTCTTGTTTTAAGATAGCCACTTTTTCTTCTTTTTTTCCTCAAAGCAAATTTTTTTAAATTCTAAGTGTTTAATATAACTTCAGTTTTGATCAGTTTGCAATCAAGTTTATAAATGACCAAGTTTATGGTTTTATTAAGGTTACAGTGGTCAGGTTTACAAAAGGAAAAAATAAGATCAAATGCCAATAGTGGTTGATAACTTGTGAACTTTGGTTCTAGCAGATCCTAGTTTCCTTCAAAATTCAGCTCAAATGCTACCTTCTACATAAAACCTTTCTCAATTGCCCTAGCTACTGATGTTTTTCTACTCAAAACTTACCTTGTCTTCCTTTTGTACTTATTCTATATATACTCATATATGTATAGATTGTCTTCCCTATTAGAGGGTAAGGTCTTTGAGGACAGAGACTGTTTCATCTTTGCTTTTATATCTATAACATTTACACAGGACCTAATACATGCTTATTGATTGTTCATTTGATTACTATGATGTGATGGTGATTCCTAAATATTTTTCAGAATATCCCTATTTTCATATATCTATAGACATTCCCCAAGGCTCCATCTTGGTCCCTCTTTCTTTATAATCTTTCTTTTTGGAGATATAATCAGCTTCTGTGGTTTTAAGAATCAATTTTGCAGGTCACTCCCAAATCTATACATCAGCCATTTTATGGGTATCGTCTCTTGGATGACTGTCAGCTACTTAAACTCCACATGTCCCCAGCAGATTTCATTTTGTATGCAATTTCCATAGTTACCACAGGAAGTCATCCCTAGGTCAGAGAAGAAATGTCATCACATTCTGGACATGCCAAGAATGTTATTTATGATGAGGCAAATTCTTTTGGCTCCTGCCAGACTTTGTATATTCTGAAGGGATTTGACAAAAATGCTCTGTGAGAACCTTAGATCCCAAAGGCAGCTCTTCTGGGGTTTTCATTTTTCTGTAGATAAGTTCTCTCTGGTTTAAGGAGTGTCTTGAGCTTCCTTCTGAGCTACTGTATAATCATGTAGTCTTAGGCAAAAGAATTAGGTCACAGGATTACTTTGTTAGGAAAGTTCAGGCAAGAACATATTAGCTGGAAGGAAATGCAAACCAATTAACCTTATTTTTAAAGTTGCACTTAAGAGGACAGATTCAGGCTATGGTTCTTTTCTCTGGCAATGTGACTGAGAGAGAGCAAGTCTTTGCCTGGTCCATAAGACAAGTAGGCATCAGAGCCCCAAGTAGAAATGTTTTCCCTTGGGGCAAAAACAGCTTTTGGAGAAGGGTGGCAATGTTGAGAATAGTCTAGTATGGATGTAGTCATTCTGAGATAGAGTAGGAGGGGAAGTGGGAGAGAGCTTTAGCCCCAAGAAAGTTATAGGTGGAAAAGGCAGTCCATGAGAGAGGAACACCACAGTAAAAGAACCCTAGGAATGCTCTGGAGCAAAGTGAGAAAGAGGGACCATGGGGTACAAGCCAGAAGAGAACCGAAAGGCACAATCTAGCTATTCTCTGGATAGCCCTGGGGAGGAAATGCAATGTTTCCCTAGGACAAAGCCCTGATTGCCCCCATTCTACTTATGGTAGTTAAGGATCCTAAGTTCATTGGGGATTCTTTGAGATTTTTGTCAAAATACTTGAGATTCTTGAGATAAGACCAGAACATTTAATTTTGGGGAAAACTGTTAGGGAGACAGATAAGAGAGCATCTGAGAATATCTAAATGCTACATGTTTGCACTTCCTGTATATTTATAACATGTGTCCTGCAAATATGTTGTCTAGGCTAACACAGTGTTTTAGTCTTTCCTGGAAGGGGTGGTAAGCTGGTTGCATTTGTGCAAAAAGCTCATGAAGAAGTCAATTAAAAGTCTACTTATGCATTTACTTAGGAACCAAACACTCCATTTACTATTGTAGAATGGTCTGTCTTTTCACTACTCTTCCATCCAGACTGGACAAACAGGCCACAGTTGATGGCATTGAGGTACCCCATTTTTGTGTACAAATGGCAAGAGTGATGAGCAAAGATCAAATTCTAAGGCTCTCTGTCCTGGTCAAGGTATTTTTCCTATTCAAGAATGCCAACGATGCAGTCCCTACTATGCATGTTAGGAATGTGGATTGTGTAGTTAATAAACACCCAGGGTCAGAGAAGCCTTATTTGTCAGGCAGATATGAGACTTAATGAAAGACTTTGGCATGCAGAGTTTCTTGAATTATGAGGTATTCTGATTTTTCAGTTACTGATCTGTTTTTCCAACCAGAATGGCAATAGCTACCCTTCCATTCCTCTTGTCCTTGTGGCATTTGGTGTTTGAATATTATAGGCTATGGAATTTATTAACTGAATAGAACAGAATCCTTTGTTAGCCTTTTACTAGATGAAGCCAAGTTAGCTTGTTACATCTTGACCCTCACTTTTACCTTTCTCTTTGTCCATTCTTTCACAGCTTTCTGGCTCTTCCAGTCTTACAAAATCTCATTTGGACCCTGACTCTTCACCATGGTATTTCAGGGTTCCCGTATTATGTTGAAACTATGTGTGACAGACCCTGCTCCATTTGTGTCTTCTTATTGCAAGCTATAAAGGCATTCAAGCCCAAGTCTCCTCTAGATCCTACTTGTTCCAACCTTTGGCTTTAGGATGAAGCAGGTCGTCTCCTAGAGACGACTTGGAGCTCCCATCTGGCTCATCTGAAGAGTGAAGATGGTGAGACCAGATTTCCCATTCCTTTCTTATGGTCCTTTTCTTTTCTTTGGCCTTCCTTGGTTCTCATGCCAAGTAATCTCTGTCTGCAGCCACAGTTCTTCTTCTGAGCCTACCTCTTCCCCCTCATTCACCCCTACACGATCCTCCTTATCCCAGATACTCATGATCTAGCTTTTCACTCTCCCACCCACACTCACAAATCAAAGACTGTGTTTGTACATGGGCCTGAGAAAGTGGATTTGTGATTTGGCCCAAAACATGGTGGTGAATAAACAAATGCACATGAGTCAAGGCCCAAACTAGGATAGTGGGATGGAGAGGACTGATGAAGTAGTTACTGGAAGCAGTAATCATGGGCCAGTTTTCTTGGCATCCTTCCTTGCTTTAGGCCTTATTGCTTAATCTCATTTATCTCACCTTGATAAATATCTGAAACTCTTGGTTTTTGTTGGTCCCACAATCCCCAGTGTCCTTCCTACAGCGCCCTTTACAACTCACAGTTCCTCCTAACCCTATAACTAGCCCACCTAAGAATCTCTCCGAAGTTCTCTGGGTGTCCAGGCTGCCGTAGCAGGAGTCAGGACATGTTTTATGGTTTCATCGAATTACTGTCTGCCCATGATCCAGTTCAGTAATACATAGCATCGGGCTATAAGCACCAAGAGGGCTGGAGAGGCAGGGCCTGTTTGGAGGCCTTTAGCTCTGACTTAGGTGCTTTCCCTTGAGCATTCCTAACCTTTCAGAGGTTTTCTGAGCTTGGCTCCCCAGAAGTGAAGTTGGTCTAGAAGGTTGCTTTTTAGTTCCTGTCTCTTTGCTGGCACTGCACCTACAGGGCAGTGCTAAATGACGCCAGTTCACCGGGCCTCTCATTGCCCTCCATGTTCAAAAAGACAACTGCTTACGGACTTCTTTCTCTTGTAGGAATTGACAGCAGATACAACGAAGGCTGCAGGGAGCTGGCAAATTACCTTCTGTTTGGTTTGTACAGCCACAGTGCCAGTGACGCCGAGAGGCCAGGGTTTACTGAAGAAGTCCTCGATGGTAAGTAGTGCATGCTAGTTTCTTTTCATATGTGAAGAAAGAGAAGTTTTTATTTCTATAAAACTTTCATTTTCTAGACTGTTTCTTGGGTCATTAATAAACGCCCTGAATCATACTCTGGTTATTTTAAATAATCATGCTCTTATTTACTGATGCTGCATGCATCATTCTCCATTTTCTCTTTAACTCCTGTCCACCTGCTAAATGGTACCAAATAGGTAGCCACAAGCTACCTATTGGGAAATAAATGAACTTTAGTGGGAAAAAGTAAACATCAATTAGTGGTTCCAGATCCCTTTAATAAGGTCCTGGTTTCTTTTTAATTATGAACTACCTCTGCACTCCTACGAGTGTTTACCTCCCACCAATTTAGGCAATGAGACCTGTTGGGAGAGAATCTTCTCTCAGGCTGACTTGTGAGCCTGCGTGACGACCGCTTTCCTGTGCAAGCTTGTCTCCTCACCTGTGCTTAGAAGAGAACGCTGCAAGACCGCCCTTAGAGGAAGGAGTCGGCCTTGAACCTCAGTGTAGGAGCAAAGTTCCCTTCTGATGGCAGTGTCTTTAGAGGTGGTTTTCCGTACCACTCTCAGTGCAAATGCAGGCGCTAGCATCATCAGCTCTCTCTTTCCTGCCGTGCCTCTTGCAGGTGCCTGTGTTAGTAGAGCTTCAGGCTGTTGCCTGGGGATTGACTCTGCATCATCTACTTAGCTTTATGACTTCTCTGCCAGTTGGGGCAGAAGCCACTGGGAAAGGCAAATAAGCATGGGGTACCGAAGGAAATATCTGACTGGAGTCTGGTGGCGAGGTACCCTCTGAGGGTGAAAGTTCTTCATGGATATTGTCTAGATACTGTCCATGTCTCCTTTTTACGAGTAAGTGAGAAAATGCAAAAAGGAGAAACGGAAAGTAATCTGATGTATTTTTTTAAATCCTAAAACAGAATTCTTTGTAATATCTATAAATGTGACTTTAGTTTTAATTTTAAAAATTCCTCTCCTGTGATTTATATTAATCTAAGGGTTGATTTGCACAGTCTTGTTTTTGTTTGAGCTCCTTTAGATATTGCTATAAACTTCATTAAACATATATACAGGGCACCGATAGATGGCTCAATGGATTGAGAGCCAGGCCTAGAGACTGGAGGTCCTGGATTCAAATCAGATTCAGACACTTCCTTTTTTTTTTTAAACCCTTACCTTCCATCTTGGAATCAATACTGTGTATTGGTTCCAAGGCAGAAGAGGGGTAAGGGCTAGGAAATGGGGGTCAAGTGACTTGCCCAGGGTCACACAGCTGGGAAGTGTCTGAGGCCACATTTGAACCCAGGACCTCCCATCTCTAGGCCTGGCTCTCAATCCACTGAGCTATCCAGCTGCCCCCCAGACACTTCTTAACTGAATAACTCTGGGCAAGCCACTTAACTGCCATTGCCTAGCCCTTACCTGTTTTTGCCTTAGAACAGTACCAATTCTGTTTAAAGTAAAGATTTTTAAAAATAAAAACATATATGCAACTCTCCAGACAAGCCACACATTTCATTATAAAAAACACAACTGAAATCAAGGTGATATTTTCTCTCTATGAGCAGCCCATTTCCATGCTATTCTGAATAAACTCAGTCTCACTCTGATTGGTTCCACTTGGTTTAAATTGCCTGAAGTCATAAGGCTACTGATGTGGAAACCCTTGGGATATATAATGGTGATTTAGAAGAATTTGAGTGTGTTGAATCTCTTTACTCCAAGCACAATACTAGATTTCATGTTACATTATTATTATTTTTCTAAACTTTTGCTTTCTGTCCTAGTAGTAAAGCTAGAACAGAAGGGCTTTGCAGAGGGCTAGGCAATGGGGGTTAAAGGACTTGCCCAGGGTCACCATACAGCTAGGAAGTAGCTGAGGTTAGATTTGAACCCAGGCCTGGCTCTCTATTCTTTGTACCACCTAGCTTCCCTGTGTTGTTATTTTTTAAGTCACTTTTCTCCGTAGCCTCTTAATCACTCCTAATCCTACTCCCCACCAACTCCCAGTTCCCAACCACAGCCTTCCCATAGACGTACACCTGAGTCTTTCCCTCCTCTAAGAGCTTCCATTTTGCCCCCAAACGTCCCAGAGAAGTTATCTGGCTTTTTCCTCCTGGATGAAAAACAAAAAATGGCTCTCCCTGGATCTTTTGGTTCCAAAGGCTCAAACTCTACCAGCATACCAGCCTGATTGTTTCTGAGCGGGTCTATGCAGATAAAAACCTGTGGCCAGGCCAAGTGTGAAGGGTGGATTGCAGAGAAGAGAGAGCAAAGCGAGAGAGGCCTTGTATGCCTTTGTATGTCTAGGGTTAGAGCCTGCCCTTAAAGAAGTTTTCTCAAGTCTCTCCTCCATCAACAGATGATCTCGTTTATTATTTGAAACTGAATTATGTACAGCACATTTTGTCCTCATCTCGCTTTCAACTGATCCTTCAATTTATTTGGATATTCTAGGAGGCAGCATGGCATAGTGTAATGGACCTGGAATCAGAAGACTTGGGTTCAAATCTTGACTTTAATATTGACTAGCTTTGTGACCTTGGTCGAATCACCTAACTTAGAGGAGCTACAGCTTCCTCTTCTGAGAAAGAGAGATAATAATGATTTATTATGCCTCCCTTATAGGGTTATTAGGAGGATAATGGGAGCATACATTTAGAGCTTGGAGAGGCCTTAGAGGTCATCTAGTCATTTTCTTCATTTTACAATTTTACAGCCCAAAGAGGTCAAGTGACTTACCCTCAAATTAGATAATATTTATAAATCATTTTATAGCCTTGGAGCACTATATAAAAGATGTATTATTATTATTAATTCATTCCTTGTACATGTTCAGACCAAAAGAGTATAGTGCCTCTGAAGCCAAGGAGAGAATATGCAGAGGAGCGGGATGGTCAGTACTAAAAAAAATGCTACAGAGAGGTTAAAGAAGGTGAAGACTTCCCCTCCCCTAAAAAAACGGGCATTTTAATTGGCAGGATCCTAGTGACCTCTGAAAAACCAAATTTAATGGAGTGGGGGAGCTTAAGATAGATGGTAGTGAAAACCTCTTGAGTTAGTGCTTTAAAAAAGAATCTTCCCTTCCCGTTTGCATAAATAAAATCAATGTAGCTAGAATAATATATAAAATATAGACTGGGGAAACAACCTTTGCATAAAATATTTCTATTGGAAGTCTCATTCTCAAGTCTATAGGGAAAAGATACAATTTTTAAAATAATGGTCAAAAGATATGAATAAATAGTTCCTAAAAGAGGAAGTGGTATCAACAGCCATCTAAAAAAGTATTTAAAGTAATTATAACTCGATAAATACAAATTAAAACAACCCCAAAGTTTTCCTTCACAGCCATTAAGTTAGAAAAGATAATTAAAGGAATAATTCAACACTGGGAGAAATGTAGAAAGGTAGTTGAACTAATTGGGTAGAGCTGTTAGCCCAAACATTTTGTGGAACAATTTATTATTTCTTCCCTTTAACCCAGTGACCCAATTATTGGGTTGATATTTCAACAGTGGTTATTGATCAACAGGAAATTTAAAAATCCTATATGAAAAGATTGATAGCAGCTCTATTTATAATATTTTTTTAAAACAGAATAAATCTTGTCCCCTAGGATTAGGGAATGGACAAGCAAACTGTGGTATATCAATATTGTGAAATATTATTGCTCCATAAAGAACAACAAATATGAAGAATTTAAGGAATATGGGAAGACCTGTAGAAAGTGATTTATATTAAACAAAGCAGAGTCAGAATAATAGCCTGTACAGTTACTACAATCCTATAAATGAAGGCAAATTTAAATGGCGATAATACTTGGATTAAAAACCTTGGTTACCATAAAGCATATATCAGTCCTTTCCTTTATTTATTAAATTTCTCTTTTATTTACTATTTGATTTGACTTTATTTGCTGTTTACTGATGTCTGAATTCTACATTGAGTTTCCCCCCATGGTCTTGTCTTGTCCTTTGTCTCCCTCTTTTTGATGAATATTTTTTCAAAGAGGCTATAAAAATGGGCTTTTGGATGGCTTAGACCCTGAAACCACTAGGAATAGAGTAGCTAAAAATACAAGAAAAGCTTGTCTCTGAGAGAAAGAAAGAAAAACAGGAACATATTCCAGTGATATGAAGGCAAAATGTGCTGACTTCAGTGCAGTGGCCTTTCCCAGGGACTTTGCTGCCCCTGAGAGCCCTGGGTAGGTTGGTCAGGCACAGCTGTTGAGGAGCAGAGGCCTGGACAGCCCAGAAATAACTTCTACCAGTCCTCTTAACAAGTAGAAAGTTGTTCCCATGTTCTAGATATGAGTCCAATCGCCCGTTTATGCTGTTCTGCTCACTCTGGAGGAGTGTGCATTATTGTAAGTCTGATGAGCCTTTTGTGTGCCAGAACACATTTTAGCCCTAGAAATGATTCCCTTAACCTTCTGCTGTTTAATCGGGTACATTCTGGAACTCTGATAATTGCTTCAATCATTTGGCTTTAACTCACCATGATTGTTCTCCTGAAGCCCAAAGAGATGCCAAAGATCTATTTCCAGAAGTTATTTTTACCCATAAAGACTCTTGCTACCTTCTAGCCTTCCCTGCATTCAGAACCAAGGAATAAACCTAGTTTGGGCCCCGGGGGCTCCTGTTTATTGCTCTGAGCACATGAAATGAAGTCAAAGGGCCCCCAGACTCTGATATCTGAGAAGCATTTAACCATGAAAACATAAGCAAATAGCTTCTCCCCATGTAGTACTATTTTTCCTGGGATTGTAATATATTTTTTCCTTCATAATGACCTGCTTTGTCTTTCCCTTTTGCAGTTAAACCTAATGCTTGGCCCCTTATCAGTCAGATTGTAGGCCTGGAGCTGGATGGGACAGTTGACAGCAGAAAACTAAGAGCTATATCTTTTCAGTTCAACAAGCATTTATTATACATTTTCTATGTGTGAGGCCTTGTGCTCAGTTTTCAGAATACAAAGCTCAGTATAACATAGACTCTCATTCTCAAGGAACAGTGCTTTGAATATAGAGCTGAATAAACAGCTATGATTGGGGGCAAAACCGAGAGTCAGGCCAGGGGCTTCTCATATTCATCATCACTTATGCGGCTCTAGTGTTCCATTCCATTCATGTGCCACAGTTTGTTCAGCCGTTCCCTAGTCCATGGGCACCTACTTTGTTTATAGTTCTTTTTTACCACAAAAAGGGGTTAGGAATGTATTAGTCAGGACGATGTCTTGGGATCCCTGCGCTAACAGGTGTAGGAACAAATTCTTCTCTGCCTCAGCATAATAGATCAATAGGTCGATAGATAGAGATAGATTTGGGTATGGTATCTATCTAGCTCTAGATACTGTCTCTCAATCCCTCTTCTCTGGATTATTGAAGTGACTTTCTAAGTACTCTCTCTGGCATAGAAGTTGGATCAATTCACATTTCCACTGGCAGTGTATTAGTGTGCCTATTTTCCTTTAGATCTGCCAACATTAGCTATTTACATTTTTTTTATCATTGTTTCTGAATCTTAGAATTGTTTTAATTGGCATTTTATTAAGTATTTGTGATTCAGATAGTTTCTCCCAAAATACTGTTAATTATTTGCATTTGTTTACTTTTATATTCTTTCTCTCCTTTGGCCACTTACCTATCAAGGAATAGATCCTGGTCTTATATCCATCACACCAATTCCATCTGGATCTTGGATACGAGACTTTCATCAGAAATATTTGATGCCAAAGGTTCCTCTCCCTCCCCCATTTGTCAGCTTCTCTTTTTTTATACTTGCCGCATTAATTGACAGAATATTTTCCAAATGCTCAGGTAGCATAAAAGTGATTTTATTGAGAAAAAGGAATGCTTTTTTTTTTTCTTATGCTATAGTCACAATGTAGCTTTCAAATAAAATTTCAGACTCTCATTCTCAGTGGGAAGAAATGAGGTATCTGGGGGGGGGGGGAAGACCTTTTAGGTCAGAAGTCCTGAATTCAGGTCCTGGCTCTGTTATCCACTTTTTAAAACCCTTACCTTCTGCTTCTGTCTTCGAACTATCAGTTCTAAGATACTAAGGTTTATACTAAGGTGATGCTAAGGTTTCAAGGCAGAATTATAAGGGCTAGGCAATTGAGGTTGTGACTTGCCTAGAGTCACACAGCTAAGAAGTATCTGAGGCCACATTTGAACCCAGGACCTTCTATCTCTGGGCCTGGCTGTCTATACACTGAGCCACCTAGTTGTTACCTACTTTTGTCACCCTGAGTAGGTCACTTAATCTCTCTGAGTGAGCTTCAGTTTCTCCATAGAATGGAAAAATAAGACATTCTATAGCTCTCGGGCTTATTGTGAAGAATTTGGCTAAATGTAAAGTATAAAAGAAATGTGATGTATGATTAATCAACGGGTTCATTCAGCTTTTGGAGTTTTATAGAATGTCTCATACTTTGTTCATACTGCCTCTTGCGTCTCTGTTCCTTTTACAGATGTAATTATCCTGATCAAACCTGACAGTGTTCATCTGTACTGCAATCCTGTGAATTACCGTTATCTCTTGCCCTATGTAGCACACTGGAGAAACTTACATTTTCATTGCATGACTGAAAATGAGGTGAGCAAATGATGGGCTTGTACCCCGTGAGCATCCTTCCTGTGAAGAAGGACTGACCCAGGAAACAAGGCTGCAGAAGGGAATCTAGCATCTCGGGGAAGGCCTAGAATAATAGCAGACATTTCTGTAGTGCTTTGAGATTTACAAGCACTTTACATTCATTATCTTTGTTGATAAAAGCTTATCTTCTTTTGGGCAAAATCTCAGATCTTCCTGTCTGGTAAGGGCCACTTTAGGGAGCAAATTGTGTGCCCTTCCCTGGGCAGCAGGTCCCGGAGAAGAGGGAGAGCATGGAAGGAAGGGGAGCCGGAAGGAGGCCATTGGTGTCCCTACTCTCCTTATCTGGACTGCAAAGGAAACCAGTTATATTGAAATACCTTTATCAAATTTGTTTTTAAAGTTCGTAGACTCCAGGTTAAGAACTCCTGTCCTAGAGCCCAATGGTACATTTCTCCGAGTAGGGACTCTGCTGCCCAGAGCTCTTGGCTCTGCCAGCCAACAGCCAGAACAGACCCCCGCAACTTAGTAGGGCAAGTACAAATTTATGTCAACTCAGACGTTTATACAGACATCTGACAAACATTTATGAACCACCTACCATGTTCAAGGCCCTGTGTCTGGGCTCCAGGAAAGCTACAGAAACCTGGAATGGGGAGAACCAAGTTCTCATCCCTGCTCTGCCACTCACTTGGCTAGATGACCTTGGGTGAGTCATTCCCCTTCTGTGACTAGAAAGCATTCTCTCTAGTCACCCACTAGCTCTCAGATTCATTGGTTTCCCTTTCTCTGTAGTACGAAAATGAAGAAGCTGCTGAGGAATTTAAAATCGCAAGTTTTGTGGACATGGTTCGAGACTGTAGTCGAATCGGCATTCCCTACAGCTCTCAAGGTGAGTGGCTGGCTGCAAGCTGTGTTGGTGCAAGCCCGGGGCGGGCCAGGAGAGCGCTTGTGGCCTCTTCCTCCTGCGAGCTCTCGGTTGTAATGATCATGTTTCCCAAGCAACACGTCAGTAGGCCGCTAACCCGCAGCTAGAACTGCCTGCTTAGGAATTTATGCCACAGACATTCTTTTTGAATAGCTTTAAACAGTGCTTAAATGGGGGCCTTCTTGGGTGAGCGCTTGCTTATTAGAAGCAAGTCCTTAGGATAACTGTTCCAAAGAGAAGGCTGACCCGGGGCAGGCATTAAAATGATGCGTGAAAGGTAAAGGGAAGGCACTGGCTAACTCTGGAAAGTAGTGTGTTCTCCAAGGTTTCATCTCAGGGCTCCTACGTCAGGAAGGAAGAATCTTTTTGGCTTGGCAGGTTTCCTTTTTGGGACTGAGGAAGTTGGCCGACCGTGTTTCCTGTGGGCTAGAAGCCAAACTCGAGTCTATTATAATGACATCTACTAAATGATGCAAGATGTCTGCAACAGAACAGTTATTGGGCACTTTTCTCCTTAGGAAAAAAAAGTATGTGAACGTTTATTACAATGAGATGTGGATCTATGGGACTCTCAGAGAATCTGGTAACTCTTTCCCAACCCCAAACGCCAGTTGCACATGGGGTATTGTTATAAGGCTGTGGATACCTCTGAATGCCTTGTTTGGATCTTGAATATTGATGCATTTTTTTCTTCTTGAACTCCCATTCCCTGTTCTAGTCTGGGATGACATCATTGGGTTTTCTGTTTGGGGCGGGGGTATTTTCCCTGAATGAGAACTTTGTGAACTACAGTAAAGAACTCTTGTATCCCTTGGAGGTCCCAGCAGAACCCACGCCTTCCTTCAAGGCTGATGAGGCCAGATCAGGGCTGATAACAAGCTATATAACAGGCTCTCCTCTTTTGGCTTCTTCCAGGGCACCTGCAGATATTCGATATGTTTGTGGTGGAGAAGTGGCCGATTGTTCAGGCTTTTGCCCTTGAAGGCATCGGTGGGGATGGATTTTTTACCATGAAATATCAGGTACATCTAAAAATACTCATCTTTGTCCAACACGCAGAAATGACAACCCTGGGCTTGGTGGGGCCTCCCCGGCATCTTCATAACCCTTGAGAAGAGGTTGCTGTCCTGTAGGACGTTAGGGAGGGTACTGGAAGTTTCTGTGTGTTTGAATGGCCGACTCCACTCTCTACAATAAACCATTCCTTTCAGATTTCAGTTCTTTCCAACAAACATTTGCTAAGAGCTTCCTCCCTATGAGGCACCGTACTGGGGAGACATGAAGACACAAAGACTGCCCTCAGGGAGCCCGGGTAGTCATAAAGGGGGTGATTCCTGAGCACAACTACTATTGCAGCCTACACTTATATAAAGCTTCCTGTGAGCTGGGCACTCTGCAATCACTATCTCACTTGATCCTCACAACCACCAGGGGGGCAGGGAGCAAGTGCTGTTATTAGCCCCATTTTATGAGGAAGCTGAGACAGCTGAGGTTAAGTGACTTGTCCTCGGTCACATAGAGAGTAATTGTTAATGTTTGAGGCTGGACTTCAACTTGGGTCTTCCTGACTCCAGGCCTTTTGTGCACTATAGGGGTGCCACCTCACTGCCCCCATCTAGGACAAGAGATTGAGTGTGATAAATGTATAGGGAAAGTCCAGGCAAAGTACTATATGAAATTTCAGAAGGGAAAGAACTTTTGTAGGGAAAAAAGACTGTTAGAAAAATTCTCATGGAAGTTGAAGAGGGAGCAACTCCTGGAGCTCATATACAGACCAATTTGGGGGACTTTCTGCTTTTTCTTCAGGCCTTTCCCAGACTTAGTCTAATTCAGACACTGTACTATTCATTTGATAGGGCTCAAGAACTATTCTCTTTTGCTTCCAGCTCATGGCAAAGCCAGGCTTCACTCAAAAGGGCAGCTGTCCTAAGGAGCATCATTTTTCTTTCATTGCCTTGGGCTTGCTTGGCTTTTCTAAGATATGCTTTTCAATTTTTTCCCTTTTTGGTTATGAACCAGACAAACATGAATATCACCATAAGCAAAGAACAGGAAAAAATTGTGTGTGAAATAGTGAATCTCTTATAAATCCATTATGAACTGAAAAATCATCAACAAACATTTCAGTATGTAATGTGCAATATGCAAAGATTAAAAGTAGAAGTATATTTTAAATCTCTTAAAATTCGTTTTTAAAAACTACATGTTAATTTTAATAAGGTAGTAACAAAATTACCCTGTTTAATTCCCTTCTGAACTTTTTCACTTATTTCTGTTGATTTTTGTTTTATTGATCTTTCTTTCTTTCTTTTTGCTTGTCCTACTCACTCTCAATTCTCACCCATCCTCATAAAGAAGCATTTTCCCTTGTAATAAACAGATGTAGTCAAGCAAAACAAATTCATGTGTTGGATATGTCTGAAGATATATATCTCATTCTGCACTGTTTAGCTCTCTCTGACAGTCATCAGTCTTCTGAAGGCATGATGGGTCACTGTGTTGAGTTGATCAGGATTATGAAGACTTTTCCTTACTGTGGTCATCTTGTAAATTATTCTCCTGGCTTATTCATTTAATTCTGCATCAGTTCATCCAAGTCTTCCCCCTTTTCTCTGAATCCTTCATATTCATCATTTCTTATCTCATGATAATGTTCCATTACATTTAGGTGCCATAATTCAGACATTCCCCAGGTGGTGGGCACACTCTTTGTTTCTAGGTCTTGACTTCAAAAGAGTATTGCTATAAATATTTTTGTAACATAGATCCTTGCATTCCGCTTTGCCTGATTTACTGTAGAGTCCTGAGTGTTCGGATTTCTTGTGATCCTAACTTTGATTGTTTCTTTAAACCAAAATTGATTCCTAATGGGACTGACATTGGTCCTGGCTGCACCCATGCTAGGTTTCTTCTTCAAGACCAGGAACCCTAAGATGGAAATCCAGCACAACTGGTTACATTGTTCTTGTTTTAAAAAGAAAAAGATTATACATTTCTTTTTTTATCCAGATAATACTATTGATATCACCCTTAACAAATGTATGATCTCTTAAAAAAAAATTCCCCATTATTTCTCTGAATCTGGATCTTAAACAATCAAGCAAATACACCAAGAAGACTGGGGACACTAAGACTTACTACATAGAAGCTAAACCTAAGAAGCTGGCATTATTGGCACAGTTTACAAAACTCATGGAACTATTCACTGGGTTCTCTGAATCAAGGGATAGCCAATGACTGTATCTCAAGAGTTTTCCAAAGGACATGGTCTGCCTAGGTCATGTCTCCTCTTTTTTTCAGTCAATTAACCTAGTATTTTCTCAGTCAGAATCACAGAATTGTAAAGTTGGAAGAGTTGCCATCTCATCTAACCTGTTTCTGAGGAGGAATCCTCAATAAATAAGATAAATAATAACAAAAAATAATTAATAAAATAAATTTGGCAAAGTGATCAATCATCAACCTCTATTTGAAGATCTCCAATGAAGGGGAGCCCACTATTTTGTCTTTTGTTTTTAAAACTCTTACCTTAAATTCCATCTTAGAATCAATATCAATATTAGTATCAGTTCCAAACCAGAAGTGTGGTGAGGGCTAGGCAATTGGGGTCACAGACACAGGAAGTGTCTGGATCCAGATTTCAACCAGGACCTCCCATCTCTAGGTCCAGTGCTCTATCCACTTGCCACCCCAGAATCTGCTATTTCCCAATAAAAGCCTATGGTTCTCTGATCTGACATGAAGAAGTATGAATGGTTGACAAAAATCACATAACTTTAAGCATTAGAATGGACTTCAGTGACCCTTTAGTCCAACTTGTGCCCCAAAGTGCTTTATTATAATATACCCAACAATTCATCATCTAGTTCCTGCTCAGAGGACTTCCTTTGGGGATACCCAGCAACTCCTCAAGTAAGCGCCAGCTCTCATTGCTCAGAACGATTTCTTCTTAACACCAAGTCTAAACTTGCCTCTTTGAAACTTCTGCCAATGGCTCCTGGTCCTGCTCTTTGGAGCCAAACAGAACAAACGAATAAAATCTTCAACATGACAGCCTTTCCAATGCCTGGAGATCTATTAGATCCTACCCACCCCCATTCCTGAGTTCTCTCTTTTCTAGGCTAAAATTCTCCCATCTTTTCAGATGATCTTTGACATTGTTGGCCCAGAGCCTCATCATGGTATCCTGTAGTATGAAATATATAAGCATCATGCTCAAGGTGCTCAGTGCATAGAGCTCTGGGCCCAGAGTTGGGAGGAACTGGGTTCAAATCTGGATCCAGACACTTCCTAGCTGTGTGACTCTAGGCAAGTCACTTAACTCCAGTGGCCTAGCCCTTGCCACTCTTCTGTTTTGGGACTGATACTTAGTATTGATTTTAAGACAGAAGATAGGAGTTTTAAAAAAAAAAAGACAGACACACATTGGCATCACATAAAGAGTTATTTCTAAACTTCTTCCCAAGGTTAGTTATTTTATCAGTCTAGTAATAAAGTTGTGTAGGTAGCACGTGAGAGGTGCCAGTAGGGAGAGCAGCTTTTAGCTGAGCTCAGAGGAGCTAAGAGTCTCCCACCAACCACAGTGGTAGCCAGAGCCCATGTTAGAAGCAAAATTGTAAGATGCTAGGAAGTGCCCATACCAGGAGAGCCCATACCAGGAGGACACAAAGGCAGAGGCAGTAGCCCTTTGGGCTTGCACAGCAGAGCTTTATGGTTATTTCCCTTTGGAAATGACACTGAGCTTTTTCCTTTTTCACATAAATGAATAACTGACATGTATGCCAACCCTTGAAAATCAGCAAAGAGCTTTATAGCTGTTATCTCTCATTTGATCCTCACATTGACCCTGGGAGGCAGGCAGGGAGGGAGAGACTGCAGGTATTATTAACCCAATTTAAAATCAGTCCATGAATCAACTAGCCCTGTGCTAGGTGCTATAGATATTGTGTCCACCTAGTGTGACTAGGAGCCTTTCCTTTAGTTCTTGAGATTGCTCAAATATCAGTGGAATGCATGGACTTTCCACTGGTTATCCTTTACTCTCACTACATGATAGGTCCACTTTTTTCCCAATCCAAACTTCTCTGAAGATATTATTATAGTTATTAGACTCACCTTATAGATTTCTTTTTAAAGGGAAAAAGAAACAGTATGTGACCTTGGCTTTCCTGAGAACAAAGTACTTGATTCCTTTTTAGGATTTCAATAAGTTCTGAACTCCCATTCACAAAGACTTGCTTATCCTGCTTTCCCTTGGACCCCAGACCCACAATAGAGCAGATGTATAACTGAAGTTTTCCTATGTTGCCATCAATTACCATTAATAAATTAGATTAGAAAAAGGAAAATAAATAATGATAAAATAATGAAATTAGATATACTTTCCTTGTTTTCTACCCCATTCACCTACTTTTTGCCCACTGTAACTCTACTTCTACTCTTGTGCCTTGCTTCCAGATTTCTGGACTCTTTTTTTCCTAGTCTCTGATTGTGGGAAAACCATCATCATGGAACAAAAGTTCTTTACAAAGGTTTACATCTAATAGTCTGTTATGGTGTGGACACCATGGTGAATTCTTGAAGTTTATACTACTGGAGTGAAAACTTTGGAAGGCCAAGCAATGCTGTGTAGGTGAAGCCAGAAAATCTTTGAATTTAGGCCCAGTGACAGCTGAACACTTTGTGATTTCCCAACCAGGACTCCTAATAGGTCTGCCTGTGTCTGTTGTCTGGAGACCGCTTTAACAATATTCAGAAGGTTGGCCGTTGGTGATGAATTTTTTTTCAATTGCAGAAACTCATGAAAAGTATGAGTTGTGCCAGTGGAGAGAAGCCTCACATCCAAGGCTCCAATCTTAGTGCCTGGCTTATGCTACTAAAGCACTGAATGGCTGTGTTTGTGTGGGTGAGGGAAATCCAGTTGGTAAAATTTGAATCTAGCCACTGCTTTAGTCAAACGCCATCTTATACTTCCCCTCAGTGGTCTTTTCTTTTCATCTATTTTGGTGAATATCATCACCAAACCTCAAATCTCCATATAAATGCATTCTTGTCATTTTGGTTCCTCTTGGAAACAAATGGACCAGCAGCCATACTACTAAGTAGTCATCTGGGAAAGCTTATTTTAACACACACACACACACACACACACACACACACACACACACACACACAGAGTCATTACACATTTTTGGAAATCACTTTCTGTAACAGTTTATAAGCCACACAAGAAAACCAGTCCCAAAAGTATAAGTGGATTATTTTCCCAAAAAATATTGGTACCATTCACCTTATTCCCTAGTTTTCACTTCTCTTGAAAATATTGGCTATACCCAAAATTCAAATCCATGCCTGAGAGACCAAGATTGTACCAATGAGGATAATCAGTATAATACACTTGACAGGTCTTAGGGTGGTTCAAGAATTCCCAGAATACTTTGAGCATTTAGAATCATTATTATTTTTAGAATGAGTCTCCTAAGATGACTTTCCTGAAGTAGACAGGCTTCCTGTAGATGTGTAATTTGTGGTCTGTTTATTAAAAAATCAGCTTTCATTATTTTGGTCACTACTCTTAGTTGCCATGCCTTTCCTGTGTGGCACAAAACCTGCAGGAGATGGGAACACACTGGGGCTTTGGGCTCCAGGACTCTCTCACAGAACAGAAGTTTTTATGGGTTGTTCTTACAATATTGACTCCCTGTTTTTGCCTTTCTGTTTCAGCTGCAGGATGTAAGTGCGGATTTGTGGAAAGCATACAGCCGGATGGATCCTGTGTCACTGGAGACTTTGCTATCCCAGGTAATGGAATTGAACTCTACATGACTCCCAAACCAGTGCCAGATAATGTACTCACAGGGGAGGCTGGTCTTGAAGAGATGACCAGATCTTTTTCTTGGCTTTAGTTCAGCAGTGGAATATGCTGCTCCTTAGATGTCTATCTCAGACCATAGCCATTAATAATTGCCAGGATGCCGAATTTGGTATTGGGGAGCAGACTATTTTGGTGGCCTGTTTGAGGTCAGACAAGTGATATTTTTGGTTTGTCTGTGGCTTGTCAAAACCTTTGGGTTCTACTTTCATTCTTTAATTTTTTTTTTACCTTTACCTTCTGGTTTAGAATCAACACTAAGCATTGGTTCCAAAGGCAAAAGAGTGGTAAGGGGTAGGCATTTGTAGTAAGTGACTTATCCAAGGTCACACAACTAGGAAATGTCTGAAACTGGACTTGAACCTAGGACTTTCTGTCTCTAGACCTGACTCTCTATCCACTGAGCCACCCAACTGCTCCAAATTCTCCTTCACTTTGCATTTCATATAGGTCTTTGTAATTTGTACATTTCTTTGAATCCTTTATACTCATCATTTCATTTTGTACTTCTCAGATTGTTTTATTACTATAGCATAATAATTCCTCTAATATAGCATAATGCTCAGCTTTTCCACAGGCACAGAGCAGATAATTGTCATTCCCTAGACTTTGGCTAGTTTTTGCTGCCCATTATTTCATCGTCAAGTGACGTTGCTTCATCCACAACTTCATGTCCCAAATTCCTACTTAAGGAATTTCTTCAGCCATTCACATGGAAATAGTGATTTGAGGAGAGCACTTCATGGAGTGCTTTCTTGCTTTGATAATCCTAGAAAGGGCACCTCAGAGAGCACAAACTGAGGAAACTGATACGACAGCTGACTGTAACTGCTGGATGGCAGGAGACCTGGCTTTTTTTTGATGACCCACCCAAGTCCTGGGTGACTCTTCCTGACTTTGACTTGGTAAAATGGGGAGAATGTTAAATGTTATTTTCCCCACTTCTTGGTAAGGACCATAAGAACATAGGATTTAGGAATGATCTAATCCCACCCCTTTATTTTATAGATGAGACACCGGAGGCCCAAGGGGAGGTGATGGGCCAAGGCCATGCAGGCATTGAGCAGACTTGGAATTCTATCGAAGGCCCACTGACTCTAACTCCAGGGTCCTTCCCTTAATCCCACCCCTGTCCCTTGGCAATGACAGGATGATGATTGAATGTGGCACAGCATGTGAAAGCACATGGAGCCCTTGGAAGGCAAGCACCAAAACACAGCCAACATGGCAGCTATTATTTGTGTTAGGTCGTTCTATTCTGCAGCTCAAGAACCTCAGGTACCCAACAGTGAGTTGACTTGCTGGTGATCGTGCTTGTCAGTGTTAGAGGAGACTTCAGAACTCAAGCATGTCTGCATGTAATATTCTAGGACCAAGGCCACTTGAGCTTTGGGGGACATGAATAGAGAATTGACTAATAAGTCAATCTCAATTACCTCTGTTAGAACTCTAGACTCTTTGGGTTAAAAAAGGCCTTAAAAGCCTGGGCAGGAGCCGCTGGGTGGCTCAATAGAGAGTCAGACCTAGAGACAGGAGGTCCTGGGTTAAGGTCTGGCCTCAGACACTTCCCAGCTGTGTGTCCCTGGGCAAGTCACTTGACCCCCATTGCCTAGCCCTTACCACTCTTCTGCCTTGGAGCCAATGCACAGTATTGGTTCTAAGACAGAAGGTAGGGGTTTAAAAAATGTCTGGATAAGGAGTAGAGATAGGAATGGGGGAGTGGCCCTTATCTGTCCTAAAAAAGAAACAATAGGGTCCTTTCTGTAGAAAGCTCCAGCTGAGGCCTCTTCATCTCGGGGTCGTATAAAATACAAACAAGGGTCTAAGAAAACTATAAAGGAAATCTTTCCTGCATTCAAAAGTTCCTTCCTACCTGGCCTTGGATGCCTGTCTCTGTGGCTTCCTGTGCTAGCCTGGGCTTTCAGCTGCCTCGGATCTTTTTCCTAGTCCTGCTTTCTGGAAAGGGGACTATCCAGAAACCAGGTGCTGATGGAGAACTGGCTGTGTGTAGATCCGCTAGCCTAGGAAAGTTCCCAAGGTCTTATGGGGCGGGACGGTGTGAGAGCCAGAATTTAAACTGGCTTGGGAGAAAGCTTTGTTCGATTTTGTCATTAGAAGCACAGGCAATTAATTGACTAGCTAAGTTCCAGTTGGAAGATAGTGTGACTGGTGTGGAAAGGATGTCCGGGGGAGGTGGCTCAGCACTGCCCCTCAGTGGCCATGGAGATTCAGAGCCACTGCGTTGGCTCCAAAAGGATTGACTTGCCTTTGCCTGCTAAATAATAACTCGCATATCTATGGTAAATGATGGCAAATAGCTGAATTACCCAGTGCTTCCCCCGTCAGTTCTGTGAGTACGGGGCTCCAGTCAATAATTG
The DNA here is from genome assembly GCF_027887165.1 of Monodelphis domestica. Lineage (NCBI taxonomy): Eukaryota > Metazoa > Chordata > Mammalia > Didelphimorphia > Didelphidae > Monodelphis > Monodelphis domestica. Next base: position 73,371,018 of record NC_077232.1, read on the forward strand.
CGTTTCAGGGCAGCCTCGCAGGCTAGATGTGATTTGTGTTTTTGCTTTTGTAGGTATTCTCTCCCGGTACCATTTGCACAGTCAATACCTTCCATTCTTTTCCAACTAGCTTTTAGTTGAGGGTAGAGAAAAGTTCCTAAGGAGCAACTTTTTCTTGGGTTGGAAGTTTTGAGCATGCAGCCCATTTGGCAGATTTCTTATCAAATTTGTATTGGTCAGGCCTAACTAGCCTGGTGAAAGCTCCAAAGGGACCTTTGACTGCCGCCATGCCTTCCTTATTGTGACTGCCCAAATGGGCAGCACTGGGAGCTATTCCTGCCTAGCTCTCTTCCGTGGCTCTTCTTTGATCAATGGGGAACTTATTATAGGAGAGACAAAGAATATTATATCTGAAGCTGGAGTTCCTTGCACTGGTAGGAAGGCCAAGGGACTTATTTTGTTAATGGATTTAGGTCCCACTTTTTTTTTTTCATTTTCTGACCTATATAACAGGCTAAGATGGTTGCTTAAATATAGCCTTCTTGATTGTGATAAAGATGGTCTTTCCCCCTCCACATCTGACCTAGTTGACTCTAGTTGTCTACATTATATGAATATTGCATTTGTACTTGGACAAAATGGCATCATATCTGAGCTATCTATTAAAGTTTGCATACATGTGTGTAAGCAAGAAGAACAGGGTGAGAGAGCAGCCATCCCTTGACAATCTTCAATTACTTCAATACAGTCTCTGACATCTTCACTTACTCTTGGCTTCTCTCTCCCTGCCCTTCTGAGCTTTGGCTCTAATAACTTACATCCTTACAGCTGCTCATATTTAGGAGTCCTAAGCATAGGGGAGGTGGGATGGCTTCACTATATTTCATTAGGAGGTTATCCTAGGCATGATTAACTTTTCACATGAAGGGTAGACCCACAGAGGTAGTTGTCAACAATGTCCTCCAGTAATAGTTCGTAGAGTTCATTCTATTGTATGATTAGAATTTGAACCCCAGGACTCTCTCTCCCGGCATACCACCTTCGTTCTGATGTTACGTCCTGATGTTTTGGAGATAAAGTTTGTGTGTGACCCTGCCCCTTGCTCTCTTTTCCTCTGATCATGTCTGGGAAAGTGGGTTTTACTCAGGCTTTTACTTTTGTGCTTTTATTTCTTCTACTTCAAGTGATTGTTAATAAATCTTGTAAAATGTAATACTTGGAGTTATTGGATATTAATTTAAATTTTACAATATACTTATCATTTCTTTTAGGTGATCTTCAATTTTGTAGGAGATTATTAGTGTTCTGGAGAACAGGAATGACATTCCAAAGAATCTAGTCAGACCCTTGTTAAACTATATTGTAACTTAAATTTTTAGAGTCTTTTATGCCATTTTGTTTTAAAATCACATCCATTTTAGAATCAATACTGTATATTGGTTCCAAGGCAGAAGAGTGGTAAAGGCTAGGCAATGGGAGTTCAGTGACTTGCCCAGGGTCACACAGTTAGGAAGTACCTAAGGCCAGACCTGAATCCAAGACTTCCTGTTCCTAGACCTGACTATTCACTGAGCCTCTCAGCTGCCTCTTGTAACTCTTGTTCAAAGATACTACATAAAAGACTAATTAAAGTATTACTAGAGATGAATGATCAGTGCTACAGAAAAGGAATTGATGCCATATTAAGCTTGCCTAAGAGAAGGCTGAGTGGTGCCTACCTGTGTAAAGTCACTCAGCCTCTTTGGGCATTCATTCTCTCAACCGTTCAATGAGTGTGTTGGATTAGATGGCTGATGATCTCAAAAGTAATGCCTATCTCATGCCTATGTGCCTATGACAGTAGAACTAGACTGCTATCCTTGGGTCTGTGAAGTTTATTTTATGAGGTAGATGCTAAGCTGGTTTTATTATAATTACAGTGACAAAAAATTTGGGTTGAACATAAAAATTTCTTGGCTAATAGAATAAGCCTTGAATGATCCTTAAGTGATGCTGTGGAATCTCTGTCCCTAGGGATCTTTAAGAGAGGGTGATTGTGATATTTCCCAGCTTGGTTCTTTTAGCTCTCGGACTGCTCTGTGCCTTGCCTTTTCCTTTATCCTATGTTATAGCTAATAAATATCATGTTGGAGGTTGATAAAGCTGTTATGAGGTAAATACTAATTTGTAGGTGATGGATAGAAGGCTGGAAGCAGTTTAGTATACCACAAAACCGTTTATTCTCAGGAGAAGTAGGGATAGGAAATGGGAGGTAGGAAAATAGAGAATATAAATCTAAATTTATATCACTATGCCTAAAAGTAACCCCTATCCTAAAATATCTATACTATACTAAAATGATAAACCTTAAAATCTGACTGCTTTCTTCTCAGTTTCTTCTTGCCTGACAAAGCAGGCCTAAATCTGGCCAACTCTGTCTAATCTAATATTAAGCCCCCTATCTTAAACTAACTGATAATGAACATTAAACTGGTAATGAACTCCTTAAAGTAATATATGAAATCAAAATGTCAGTGGAGCGACTGCCTGTCAACAGTTGATACAGGCAGTGCAGCAGCTTCTCTAAAGTTCTCAGGAGAAAAGCCCTCAGAGTCGCCCTTCCCCCTCAGAAATAGACTCTTCCCTAACTTCATATATGAATTCCAACTCTCAACTGCTAACTGCCAGATATTCCTAGCAGAGAGCACAACACTGAAATCCCCAGACACCCTGCTCCATAGGAAACCAGAGAAAATGGAGATGCTTAACTGATTCTTTTTCTTACAGTTTTTCTCTTAAAGAGACAGAGTTCAAATTTGTCTCCTAAGGAGACAGCATACAAATTAAAAACCTTCCTCTGACCTAAAGCTTCTAAGGGAAATTACGAAATTCCTTCTCACACCTATCAGTAGTACATTTGTCTACCTTAGTGCCCTCTTACCTCTGTTCTTTGATACCCCCATCTCCCCATTTGATCTTCATTCAGCCTCACTTTGTGATGAAAGGGGAGTAGTCAAAGGCTTTGTTAAGTGATTTGCAGGTGGGTGGAGGGATGAGGAAAGGGAGGATAATTGAGGAGATGCTTCTCTATTTTGAGGTTACTCCATGAGGCTCCTCTAGCCCACCAGGCATCTAAGACTGGCATCTTAAAGTGTTTTGTCTTTAGTTAGGCAGATCCAAGGAGCAGGAGGGTGTAAATGACCATCATTTGTCCCTGAAGCTAAGACCTAGTCTAAATAAGCTAAGGCCCTTGTCAGTTCACGTCTGCCATACAGCAATAGTGATTAAATTAATGACGTGGTAAGGTAGGGCTACAAAGCACTAAATCATCATTGTAACGCCTGAGATCAAAGCTGGGCTTGTCATCTCTGAACCACACGTAGAAATGTCCTTTGCTTTTGGCACTAAATGCTAAATGGCTAGGATCAGGGATTTGTAATACCCCAGTGCTTGCCACTGCTTCCTCCGACATACCCAAACCAAGATGGGGGTCACCAGGTAAAATAGAGAGAGCTAGCCAAGATTCCCATTTCTGGATGAAGTTGAGGGAGGGCAGTAAAGAGAAAGCAAGGCTCCTTTGACTAAGAGTTGCTAGCAGATGCCCTGGGGAAACTGAGAAATAAAGCTGTGTGTCTTCATGGAGAGGAACCTTCTAAGGGGCTGAGCTGCAGTTTGAGTGTCCGTACCTAAGATCTTGTCATAGAACCACAGCCAATAGTATAATATATAGTATAATAGAATAATAACTGTCTCACTTTTTATATTTATATTCCTGCTGTCTAGCATAGGGTCTGAGATGGGCTCATCAAATGCTTATGGACTGATTGACCTTGTCTGGCTCCTCTCCTGCCTTCAAACTTGATTCTTCCTTCTAAAAAAGCCTCCCCTTGACCCTGCTTCAAACTGACTTCATCCTGTCTTCTGCTTTTTCACTGACACACCTGTAGAAAGCAGACCATTTACTTTCCATCTGTCTATGAAGACAAAAGGAGAGTCTGGATCATAATTCCAAAGTTCCCTCAAAGTTCTAAATGAAAGAGAGGAGATTGTTCTTTAACTCATTTTCACTTGTTCCAGAGAAGATGGACTAGGAAAGGGAAAGAAGAATTAATATTAAATTAGCTCTATGGGTATTCAATTCAGGTCATTTCAATTGAACAAATCATCATTGACTCCTTTTTCTTTTCTTTCTTTTTTTAAACCCTTACCTTCTGTCTTAGAATTCATACACCGAATGGTTTCCAAGGTAGAAGAACAGAAAGGACTGGGCAGAGGGGGTTAAGTGACTTGCCCAAGGTCACACAACAAGGAAATGTCTGAAGCAAGATTTGACATCATTGACTCCTTACTATGTATAGAGCAAGTAAACTAGGTGGTTTGGGGGGAGGGGGGGAGGATAAAACAATGGTCCTCAGGGAATTCACAGTCTCATAGAGGAAATTATTCTAAACATGCCAAGCTATAATGCAAATCAGAATAGAAGGGCCATAACCAAGGTGTAGTCAGCACTGAATAGGTTCAGAGAAGGGATCTCTCTCATCTTGTTAGAAGACTAAAACTTTATGAAGCAGGTGGCAGCTGTGATCAGCCTGGAAGTAACATGTAGGATTCTGACCAAAGGTGAATGAAACAGCAAAGACATAGGTACAAGAAGTATGGTGTGTATTCAAGGGACTGAAGAGATCAGCTGGAACATAGGGCTCGTGTCGAGGAGAGGTACGGTAGGGTTCAAAGGGTCCAGAGGTCATCTTGTTCCGTTAGGAGGAAATTGAGGCCCAGAGAGGTTAACCGACTTGTCAGAGATTGCTTACAGAGGAAATGGCAGGGGGAGACTGGCCACCAGGTGGCAACAGGAGTCAACCCCAAATTTAGTACTCTTCCCTCTGCACCTGATGAGGTAAGATCATGTTTAAGGCTAGAGCCGTACTGTGGAGGTCCTTGAATTTGTCAACATAAGGAATTTGTGCTTTATTTAATAATTACTGAAAAGGTTTTTAACTGGAAGAGTGTCAGGCCCATAGAAGTGCTTAAAATCAATCTGTCGGCAATATAGAGATGAAGTAGAAAGCCTGCAGACTGGAGGCTGGATTAGGAGGCTATTCAAATAGACCAAGGGAAAGGACCAGAGCTGAGTTCAGAGGGGAGCAGAACTAAAAGGAGCTAATGGATAGGAGAGACATTATGGAAAAAAGGAAAGATCAGAAAGGTAAGTAGAGGACAGTAGTCAACAGCATCAGGTGTGGAAAGAGTATAATGTAATACTACCTGAAGGGACTATGAGAAAAACAAATAAATTTAATGATTAGGAAGTCATAGGATTATTGACTTCCTTGGAGACCATCTAGATCAATCCTTTCATTTTACAAATAAAGACTGCGAAACTTTGGTGACTATTCCAAGATGGCCCAGAACCAGGACTTTAGTGCAGATCTCGTACATCTCAATGCATGGCTGTTCCAACTATTGCGCTCTCTTATTGATGACCTTAGAGGAAAGCGGGTAAACATAGAGAGCTGAAGTAATGACAATTTTTCCAGAAATTATACTTTTCCCTCTTACAGTTAACAGTGATGATGATGATAAATAAATGAGGTTGATACAGTGTGTTAAGGCAGTCCTGTGATGTTAGTACTATTATCCTCATTTTACAGATGGAAAAACTGAGGCAGGCTTTAATACCCAGGTGGTCCTGAATCCAAATCTATCAGGTCCTCAGCTTCCTGAAATGTTTCTGCTCTTCTGGCAATCCCTGCTGTGACTTTCAGTCATCGAAAGTCTTATGAGTAAAGCAGTTGTTGAGTCCTGTGCACACATTGTAGCAACCTTGAGGTGCCTCCAAAATCTCAGACTATTACTAGGGAAGCTTCTATCAGTTCTGTCACTAGAGAGCTCCCTTGCCCCTATGAAAAGTAGTGTCAATATCATGAACATTATTTGTTTTTTACTTTTTATCACTCCAGTCCCCAGAAAAAGACAGAAGTTGCTAGCCCTTGTTTGAGTTTAAGTTATTTTGTACTTTTGTAAGTTATATTAATGCTTTTTGTTTTTACACCATAGTAATGTTTAATTCTGCCCTCCTCTTCTGAAAAACCCAACCTTATACACAACTTTGTGTGAGGACGGATGCAACACACTCACACTCAGTCCCTGCTTCTCTTCTGAGAGTGTGGTAGAGGCTTTCAGCTTCTGCTCTCTGAGGCAGTCTGGATCCCGTTGCCTTTCCATGCAGTATTCGTTTATATTCCTTAAATCCACTTATTACACAGGATTTCCCTTCTTGCTGTTTCTTTCCCATGACTTCCCACCTTGGGATCATCCCTCATTTTCTACCAAGTATAGCTGAAGGACTCCCTCCCCTGTGGACCCTTTCCTGATCTTGGCTCCAAGTGCTTCCCTCTTCATCATTCCCCTCTCTGCCACATACTAGGAAATGATTTTCTATTCGCCTTGCAAATAAATACTTTTATGGTTTTTGTACATATTTTTGCATATCTTACAAATATACTCATTTTTCTATTTATTTTGTGTTTATTTAGTATGTGCACATGTTGTTCTCCCCACCCCCATAGAATGTAAGTTCCTTGAGTTTAGGCATTGTTTTATTTAAATCTTTGTATTCCCATCATCTATCTCTGTGCCAGGCACATGGGTAGGATTAAACATTAATAAATAAGCAAATAATAAATAAACTTACTGATTAAGTATATTCTCTGGTTCAGCTTGCTTAACTTTGCTTCAGTTCATAAAAATCTTCCCATGTTTCTCCACATTTTTCATATTCATTAATCACAATGTACAATTCTCCAAATTATGTAGGCCCCTATATGTTCCCAGTTTTTCACTACCACAAAATTGCAACTATTAATAGTTTAGTATATTTGAGGACTATCTTCCTATCTTTGACTTCCTTGTGATGTGTGACCAGTAGTGGGACCTATAGATCACATCAGAGGATTGTAACTTAGTTGTATATTTGGTATACTATCATCCACACAACTTAATGACTTCTTCCACATAATTTCAAACTGTTTTCCAGCATTCTAGGACCAGTTCAAAGTATACGAATGTGGCTATCTTCTTGTTGCTTCTCCAACATTGATTATTTTTATCTTTTATCATTTTTCCCCATGTTGGAATTGGGAAAAATCTTAATTATTTTAATTTATAATTATCTTCTTAATGATGTAGAGCATTTGAAATATGATTTTTGATAGTTTACAAAAGCTTCATATCTCTGACCACTTATTTTTTGGGAAATAGCTCATGGACTTTTATATATTTGTGCCAATTACCAATAAAAATTGCATATAACACTTCAATCAAAAATATTGGATGTAAAGACTTTTCTCCACTTAATAGTTTCTTTCCTAGATTCATTAATTTTGATCATACAAAAAACTTTTAAATTTGATTTATAAGCTATTCTAATCTCATGATCACCTTGGTCACTTATTTAATTAAGAATTTTCCTCCCTTCCCACAGGCATTTTTGTGATTGATACCTTTTTTCCATTTTTCTATAGGTTTTTAAAAGGTGATATTACCTTTTATTATTGGGTCACATCTATTTGGAGCTAATTTGTGATATATAAGATATTAATCTAAACCTATTTTCTGTCAGATTGCTTTCCAGTTTTCCTCCCAGTGTTCTAGGATTTTTCAAATACTGGAATATTGTATTTTGCATATGGATCTTGCTTATTTATCCAGACTTGGTGTTTAATACACTTTAATAATTTAAGCACTAAAAAGACTGAGTTTCAACTACAGTGTCCATTCTGGAGCTAAGTTTTTTCATTCACTATCTTAGGGGCTTGATCATGAAAGCCAAGTGTGGCTTTGATAATAACTCTTTGCTAGAAAAATTGTTGATTTTTATATTCTCCAGAGCCTCCTGTTAGCTGCTGGCTTCTCTAACCCAGTCTTTTCTTTTTTTATTTAATTAATTTAGAATATTTTTCCATGGTTATATGATTTATATTCTTTCCCTTCCCTCCTCCCATAGCCAACAAGCAATTCAACTATAACCTGCTCTTTTCTTGATGTGTGTGTGTGTTTGACTTTTTGTTCACTTAGTTTCTCTTTGGTGCAAAACTCAAGTCACTAGGGAAAAAGTCATCTAGGGGCTGGGTCAGTAAACTGTAGTGAAGGCTCCTAAATGTCATTCTCAGCTTTTTTGAATCCTTTCTTGACTACTCCATAATCCTGGCCAGGGTGTAAGCAGATTCAGAGTAAACAAGTATTTATTAAACAGGTTTGGCCTTAATGACTTAATGTCTTTGCCCTGGCAGGAAAGAACTCTAGGAGCTTTCCTCCCTTTGCCATTCCTCTGATTTCTAGTTTGCTGAATCACAGAATCCTTGAGTCAAGTTGCTACCTGCCTTGCGTGCCCTATTCTTTTAGCCAAAATCTCTTTTCTCCTTTCCTTACTTCTGGTTACATCTTCTGTTGTTGCACTGAGCAAGCTTTCCTTTTTATGTAGTTGGAATCTCCTAGGAAACAAGGAAGAGAATTCAGTTTCTACTCCACCCCCATCTTTTCCTTTCCTACATAAATGGTAGGCACACAATAGGGAAAACACTGAATTCTGCTCTTGTGTATGCCTACAGAAAATAGGTTCTTACACTTGGAGGTGGGGCGGGAATGTTGGAACCAGGGCCACATCCTCCTCCAAAAGCAGTTATTTCTTAGTAACCAGAAAAGATCCAGAAAGAGCGGAGTCAGGAAGTCACCAGAGAGGGCTCAAATATATTCTCAGACTTAGATTAGAAGAAGGACTAGGGTGGGGTTCCTGAAAACCCAGGATGAAACTTGGCTGACATGACTTCCCTTTCATATAAGATAGAGCTGCTCTTTTGGATGGGTGGCCCTGGGACCCATTCGTGCTGTGGGTCCCAGGCTAGAAACACATTGTCTTCCTTCCCAGAGGGCTGGCCTGAGGGACCATGCCTTCTAGGTGTAATCATCTTAGAATACCATCTTTTTGGTTCTTGGAGAATGGAACTGCTTGTGTGGGCTTCTAGACAGACTCACATCTCATGTTGCATCCCCAAATCAGTGCAGAATGGTCTTAGAAGATGCCTGTTGGGGGCAGCTGGGTGGTTCAGTGGATAGAAAGCCAGGCCCAGAGATGGGAGGTCCTGGGTTCAAATCTAGCCTCAAGCACTTCCTAAGTGTATAACCCTGGGCAAGTCATTTAACCCATTGCCGAACCCTTACAACTCTTTTGCCTTGGAACCAATATGCAGTATTGATTATAAGATGGAAGGTATGGGTTTACCCCTCCCCCAAAAAAAGGTATCTGCTGACTTTATTGTTGTGATCCAGTAGACTGGTTGTGTTCAAAGTGATATCCCCTTGATATAGATTTTTAAAAGCCAGTAAGTTCTTATTTCTGTTTTCTTCTTAGGACTTAAGGACTTTTGAACACCAGTGGACCAGCTTCTTTGCTAATTTTGACACAGAAATCCCCTTCCTACTGGAACTTTCAGAATTCCAGGCTGGTGAGGTATGTATACATAGTTAGGAAGGAGGTGAGGAGTGGGGAAGAAATGGTTGGAGGAAGAGGAATGCCATAGGATGACAGAGGGTTGCTGGCTTATGTTTTGAAAGGCTCATTTTTGAAATTTATAGTTGGTACTGCTGATTCCCACCATGAATCTCCTAGTCTTTGTTAGACACTTACTTTATACAAGTTGGCTTGCTGCTTAAGCCTTTGGAGTGCAGAGTTCTGGCTTACTGTGGTGTTTGGTTTTTTTTGTTTGTTTGTTTAAACCTTTACCTTTTGTCTTAGTATCAATTCTAAGACAAAAGAGCACCAAGGGGTAGGCAATTGGAGTTAAGTGACTTGCTCAGAGTCATATAGCAAGGAAGCACTCTGCCCACTGTGCTACCTAACTACCCCATGGCGTTTGTTATTAACCACCAAGATCTCTTAAGTTAGGTCTCTAAATGACCACAAAGGTGTAAATAGCATATTTGTGCTACCCTGTTCTCCCAGGTCCCAAGAGCTCCCTCTTTTAGGAACAGTGAAAAAAATAAAGGCTAGAGAAGGACATCAGAGTATATTTGGAGTCAAAGCAGAGAGAAATAGAGGTCATCATAAAACTATATTATGGACCACCTACAAAGAAAGAGGTAATAGTTGGGAAACAGATCACAAATCTACACAAAGACATAGCAAAGTAGCCATTCAGACATCTACTGGATATCTTTCTCTCTCTCTCTCTCTCTCTCTCTCTCTCTCTCTCTCTCTCTCACTCTCTCTCTCTGGTTCTTTCTGTCTGTCTCTATCTCTGTCTCTCTCCCTCCCTCCCTCTTCCTCCTCTCTTGTCTCCTTTTCTCTCTCTCTCCTTCTCTGGCCTTCACTCTCGCTCTCTTACTCTGGCTCTTTTTCTGTCTCTCTCTCTGGCTCTAGCTCCCATATCTTATTCTCACCAACATAAAGGAAACTAGTTGCTGGGGAGGGAATGATAAAAATCTGGAATGGTTAGGAAGTGACTCTTTCCTCCTCGAGTTTGTGGTCTGTATTGTCTGACATGTGTCCTAGATTTTAGAAAAGTAGATGTAAAAGAATTTGCAAGAAAAATAGGTAGAATCCCTTGGACTAAAATGTTCCAGGGGAAGTCATCCCAAGAAGGATGAGAGATGCTCAAGAATGGAATTCTGAAGGCACAAAGGAAAATAATTTTAGTGAGGATTAATTGTCTGAATATGGATGCACAAGAAACTCACCTGGAAACTTAGATTTTTAAAAGATGTGGGGTTTTCCCTTAATGGACTTCCCTGACCAGCAGGGTCCCACAAGGGAAGGGGCTCACCTTTGTGATGAGACCCAAGGAGAGGTAGGAACCGAGAACCAGGGTGGAGAATGAAAGACACGGACAAGTCAGCAGTTGGATAGGGCAGGCAATCCCTATGATACTCCCTTTGATAGGAGAGTATGAGTACAAAGGAACTCGAGGTGGAGGAGGAGATTAAGATAGGGAATGCAGGCTGAGATGGTTACAGCCTCGGGGAAGGAGAAGGTTAAGAGGAGAGAGACAGAGACATAGTCATTGAGGAGCCCAGTGGAGCTCCATGGAAGGGAGAGAAAGGCCAAGAGGAACTTCATGGGATTGCCTCTGAATTTATTCCTGTCCTGCTTGGGCCGTACTCCCAAGCACGTAGTAACCACATCACAAAGTATAGACAATTAAGATTGGGTGGCAAGGTAGAGGGAACACCTTTGGGCGTGTAGATTGCAAACCGTGCTTTCCCGGGGAATTGAGTTCGAACATGTTAATGAGTTTGTCTTAGCCAAGGGCCAAATGGCCAGTTCGAGGTTACATTCACAAGCCTCATTGGTATAACCTTATGCTTGGAGACACAGTAATCATACAGTCATTTATATTTCATAGATGTGAATATGCTTGGGATGCTACAAAAGAAAAGTAGAAAAGATGGTGGAAGCAAGGCCAGGTAACAGATAATGAATATGAATATAGCATGTTTCTGTAAAAATAAACAAGGATGCTAGAACTCAAAATGAGCTCAGGCTGTCAAGGAAAACTAAGCAGACACAATAAAAGAGTTTTAAGCTATATTACAGGAAAGGAGAGGATCACAGAAGGAATAAGACCTTTGCTTGGAATGGATGGGATGACTCCCAGGGAATGGGATATGCGGCATAAATGAAGAAAGACAATAAAAAAAACTCGTAGCTGCCTTTGATGAATTCAGGGGCAGGTCACCTCACCTACCTGAAAAATATCCTCAGGACCTGAAAGAACTGGGAAATGTGATGACTGAGCTACTGACAGTGATATTTTTAAAAGATCATGGAAAATGGGAAAGGTGGAGATTTGAGAAGAACAAATTATATTTTGATTTTCAAAAAGGGAGAAAAGATTAGTCTACTAAGTAAAGATCAGTGGAATTGACTTTGATTCCTGGAGAGACGCTAGGATAGATCATTAAAGAGATGATTAAGTAACATTGAGAAAGAAAAGTACTGATCACAAAGAGCCATTGACTTCATGAAGAACAAGACCTTCCAGACTCCCCTTCATTCCTTTTTTGCTAGGATTATTCAACCAGTAGTGATGGGAGAATGCAACAGATACAGCTTACCCCCATTTTAACAAACCTTTAGAAAAGTATACATGCTATTCTTGTGTAGAAGATGAGAGATAAGGATTTGACAATAATACAGTCAGATGTATTTAGAACTGGTTGAATGGCTGGACCCAAAGAATAGTTAGTTGCTGATGATTCAGTGTCCATATAACAGGATGTTTCTAGTAGAGAGAGTACTGCCTGTTTATTGTTTTTATCAATGACATGGATAAGCACATATTCTATGTATTCATTAACTTACAGATTATATTGATTTGGAAAAGAGAGTTTACACAGTGGATGACAGGAACCAAAAGTAACTTGATAGCCTAGAGCATTGGGCTAAATATAACATGAAATTCAGTAGGGAAACATATAAAGTCTTGTGCTTGGGAACCCCCCAAAATCACTTTTGATAAGGAAGGCATTGCTAGACAGCAGTTCTGAAAAAGATCTGGGGTTTGAGTGCATGAAAGCTCAATATTAGTCAGAACTGTGATGTAACAACCTAAAACTGGGATCTTGAGTTATCTTATTTATTGACATCACTTCTATGAATGGGGAAGTGATAAGCTCATTGTATTTTCCTATCTTATGGAATATTGTGTTCAGTTTGGAGCACCACAAGCTAAGAAGGACATTGATAAACCAGAGGTTTGTCCAGAGGAGAGTAGCCAAGATGGTGAAGGGCCTTGAGTTCATGTCATATGAAGGTGAGTTAAGGAACTCAATATGTTTAAGTTGGAGAAGAAAATTCTGCATTGGGAGACAAAATAACTATCTTCAAGTATTTGAAGATTTGTCATGTAGATGAGGGGTTTTAGTTTTATTTGGCTTGAAAGGATGGAATTAGGAGCAGTGGGTGGAAGATGCAAAGAGGCCAGTTTTGACTGAATATCAGGAAAAACATTCTAACAATGAGAGCTATTCAAAACTAGAATGGGCTGCCCCAAGAGATAGTAGGGTCCCCTTCTTTGGAGGTCCTCAAGGAGAAGCTGGACAGCCACTTGCTGGGTATTTTATCATGGGGATTGCTTTGGTATAAGAGTTGGACTAAATGGACCCTGAGGTCCATCCTTTCTACTTTTCAAATTATGTAAAACAGTTGCCAGACTGTGCTTGGGGAGTGAGGTGTTGGTACTAGGAACCAGAGAAGTCATGTCAGTGATATCCGTAACTAAGAAGTAAACCAGATCTGGCTACAGCCAGATGTCATGTGTTCTAACAAAATTCCCAGCTTTTATGGCATGAATAGCTGGAGCCTATCCTCAGCTCTACTGGGCAGCGTACAGCCTGGAACTTGCTATAGGCCGAGCAGGTGCCTACATTTGGGACAGAGCAGGAGTCAAAAGGCAGATCATATCTCCCCTTTTTGGCCAAGACAAGATGAAAGGCAGACATCAGGGGAAAGGACCAGATTACCTTATATTGTTATTTTAATTTAACTGTAGGTAAGTAAACTGGTAAGAATGCACTTCATGCCAAATCATTTTTGCCAGATGTCCACTTTTCTTAGTTCAGTAGCAAAACTAACTAATCAGTCAGTCAGTTAGCACCTACTATGTGCCAGGCACTGTGCTAAGTGCCAGGGGTACAAAAATAGGCAAAGGATAGAACCTGCCCTCAAAAAGCTCGTGATCTAATACAGAAGACAACAGGTTAACAAAAAAAAAAATATATATATATATATATGGGACAAACAGGAAATCATTTTAGAGAGAGAAGGCACTAGAATTAAGAGGGTGTGGAAAAGGCTTTAAGCAGAGTCTTAAAAGAAGCCCTCAGGGATCAATGACACATGTAAAATCCAGTGGAATTGCTTCTTGGCTATGAGAATGGGGTGGGAGGAAGGGAAGGAGAGAATATGAATTGTAACCATGGAAAAATATTCTAAATTAATTAATTAAATAAATAAACTTAACCTAAAAAAAAGAAGCCAGGGAAGGTAGTAGTACATGGAGTGGAGCATTCCAGGCTTGGGGGACAGTCAAAGAGAATGCCCAGAGCTAAGAGATGGAGGGAGGGTCTTGTTTATGGAACATCCAAGAGGCCAATGTCACTGGATCGAAGAATAGGCAACAGGGAATAAGGTATAAGAAAACTGGAAAAGTAGGAATGGGCTAGTTTTGAAGGGCTTTGAATGACAGAGGATTTTGTATCTGATCCTGAAGGTGGTAAGGAGCCACTGGACTTTACTGAGTGATAGGGTGATATGATCAGACCAACATTTCAGGAAAATCATTGTAGTGGCTAAAAGGAGTATGGATTGGAACAGGGAGAAACTTGAGCCAGGCAGATTCGCCAAGAGGCTATTGCAGTAGTCCAGGTATAAAGTAAAGAGGGCCTGGCTGGACCAGGGAGGTAGCAGTGTCAGAAGAGAGAAGAGGACTTATTTGACAGATGCTGTGAAGGTGAAATCAATAGACCTTGGCAACAAGTTAGATATGGGGGCATAAAAGACAGTGCAAATGACATCCAGGTTGTGAGCCCAAAGGACTGGGAGGATGCTGTTGCCTTCTACAGTAACAGGGAAGTAGGAGAGGCAGAGGATTTAGGGGAAAAGATAATGAGTTTCATCTTGGATATATTGAGTTTAAGCTAGATATCCCATTCAAGCTATATGAAAGGCTTTTGGAAATGTGAGATTGGAGATGAGCAGAGAAGTTGGAGCAGGATAGGTAGATTTGAGAATCACCGGTATAGAGATGGTAATTAGATCCATGGGAGCTGATGAGACCACCAAATAAAGTAGTATAGATGGAGAAGAGATAACCTAGGACAGAATGTGAGGGACATCTATGTTTGAGGGTATGTTCTGGATGAGGAACCAGCAAAAGAGACTGAGAAGGAGTGGTCAGATAGTTAGGAGAACCAGAAGAGAGTGTTCTAAAAACATAGAAAAAAGTATGGAGGAGAAAGTGGTCCGTGATGATCCATAGATGTCCCTCAGCTTCTGTCCTAGATTATCTTCTCTTCTTCTATACTACTTCATTTGGTGATCTCATCAGCTACCATGGATCTAATTGCCATCTCTGTCCTGGTGATTCTCAAATCTACCTAAACTGCAGAGATCAAGGAGAGTGAGGCTGAGAAAAGGTCATTGGATTTGGCAGCTAAGAGATCACTGATAACTTTGGAGAGAGCAGTTCCATGGAATGACAAGGTCAGAAGTCATATTGAAAGGGGTTATGGAGAGAGTTAGAGGAGAAAAAGTGAGGGTTCCTATGTTAGATGGCTTTTTTGTGTGGCTACAAAGGCAAAAGAGATAAAGGATAATAGGGGTAGGAGGATGGATTTGGGGGGGAGGAGTTCAGGAGGAGGATAGACATAGGCTTGTTTGTCCAAAGTAGGAAATGAGACTGTACACTGGGAGAGCAGATATTCATGTTTCAGCTGAGTTTGCCATAAATTACTTATTTTCATTGTCTCAAAGCTTAGAACTTGCTCACAGTCCATTGACTTCAGGTTCTCCTTTCCATAAAACTTCATGAAATTTTCCATGATTAAATAAAAGTAAGATGTACAATCCCTTCTGACACTTTGGTAATTAATGAGCCCATTTCCTATTAAAATTTTTAGTTTCATTTTTTAAAAACATATTTGTTAAGAATATAAATGTAAATCAGTCTTAGTCATTCTTGTGAAATTTGGGTAGTGTCCAACTCAGTATCATTCCCAGGAAACCTGAAATATGATGAGTTTAGAGGAATTTGGTATACCAATCAGTTTATTTCCATTTCCAATGTCATGTTGAAACTTGATGTGTTTTCAGCTACTCTCTAGTAATTTGCTAGACTTATAAATTTAGAAAATTAGATTTCAAAATTAAATCTAATTTGGGGCTACTTTTTGCTTAATTTTCTTAGCTAAGTCATTTTCTTAAAGCATAGGCCTATGTCCTTCCTCTGATCAATGAACTCCATTGGCTTCTTCTTGCTTCTAGAATCAGGTACAGATTCTTCTGTTTCCTTGGCCTTCTTAACAACCTGGCTCCAGTTACTTTTCCAGTTTTTTTATAGGTTATTTCTCTTCATGCTTCTGATGCATCCAAAAAGGCCCTCTTGCTATTAGGAGTAGCTGGATCTGGAGCCACGAAGACTTAAATTCAAACTTGGTCTGAGACTCACTAGCTGTGTGACCCTGGGCAAGTCACTTCACTCCTATTGCCCAGCCCTTACTGCTCTTCTGCCTTGGAACCAATACCACAGTAGGGATTCTAAGAAGGGAGGTAGGGATTTTTTAAAAATGTGTTTGTGTTTTTTCATAGCCTTTCAGAAGTTACTTCAGTCACGGAATGCTCTCCAGCCACATTACTGACAATAGGTAAGGAAGTCAGTTGTGGCCTTACACAATGTGTGTGTGTCTCTCTCTCTCTCTCTCTCTCTCTCTCTCTCTCTCTCTCTCTCTCTCTCTCTCTCTGGGGTCAGGCCTGTTACTGTTTGGTTACTTTGAAAGTGGTTCTATTTTAGCAAAGATTTCCTGCCCAACTTGCCTTGTGTCTGACACTGGCCTCAGCCTTCAGGGAAACTCATGGTGACAAGTTTGATTGTCTTGTTTCTGTCTTTCATTTGGGGTCTTTGCTTTCCTAGGAATGGGGCACATGAGCTGCCTCAGAGGCCCGGGGAGTGCCCAAGCCTCCCCCTCCCAGAGGAAGGAAGCAATGGGCAAAGGATGGCCCCGGGGCTCCTGCTCTCCTCCTGGGGAGGCTCTGGCCAAGGCTGGAGATTCAGAAGGAAAAGGAGCATGGCTTTGACTTTCAGAAACTACCTTCTCCCCACCCCCCACCCCTAAGAAAAAGGAAACACACACAGTGTGAGGCTGGGTCATTCCGTAAAAAATAATTTTCCACAAAGATGGAAATGTACCCTCTGGGGGAAATTGCAACACCCAGGAAGAGTCCTTTGTAGGATGACTTCTGGAATGAATTCTGATTTCTCATAAGGGAAAAAACAAGCCTCAGATGTGACTGGATTAGGTGAAGCAGCAGCAGATGGGGGTAAAAGGCCATGAGAGAGGAGGAGGGGGGCAGAAAGATAGCCATCAGGGAGCAGGGAAACAGGAAGCTCAATACAAGAAGCCCCCGGGCAGAAGCCTGCTTTACTGGCCACACCCCATTTGGGGCACTGAGCAGGGCTGCTCTTGGTAGGTAGGTAATGGTAACAAGGGACGTCCTTGTGTGGCACCTGAAAAGTTGACAAACATGACCTCACTGGGCCCTCACAACCACCCTGAGGCAACTGAGGCAGACAGAAGCCAAGTGACTTCCCCAAGACTCCGCCTAAGCTAAAGCTTTGTAGAGCCTGCCCTTCAGAACTATCACTCTCATTGTATGTGGGCCTAGCTCAATCGTGGCAGCCTCTTTTCTTTGGTTCATGCCCCAATCGGGGATTT
Source organism: Monodelphis domestica (assembly GCF_027887165.1). Taxonomy (NCBI): domain Eukaryota; kingdom Metazoa; phylum Chordata; class Mammalia; order Didelphimorphia; family Didelphidae; genus Monodelphis; species Monodelphis domestica. The sequence goes on from NC_077232.1 coordinate 73,388,463, forward strand.
CTATGAAAATATCAAAACTTGGTTTGTGTTTAAGTCTACTGCAGAGAGTCAAGAGGGTCCTCTGCTCCCAAGCAAGTCGTCGGGCTCACAAAGCATCAGACGGGGAACAGGCTCGTCTGGAGCACCCCATTTCCCCAAAGCAGCCATTTTGCCTGAGAGTCAGGCAGTTTGGTCCCCTGGGTGAACCTCTCCCGGTCCCTGGCGTGGTGTTTCGTGATGAGGCAGAGGCGACACCGACCCCGAGGAGTCACTCACAGAGAGGAATAGGGAGCTGCCTTTTTTCCCCTTGAAAGGTGCCTTTTCCCAAGCAACAGGCCCCACTCAAATACTGTTCTTCGCTTGTTTAGCCCAAGCAGGCAGCCGTTTGTCCTTTTTGGTTGTCACTCAACTCGAGAAAACATCAACGCCAGCAACTTCAACTTTCCTTCCGAAGGGCACCTGGTGCGGAACACGGGCCTGGGAGGGAGCACCGCCAAGCACATGGTGAGCCGCCTCGCCCCCTCTTTGTTGTGCCCATGACGGCTTGGCTATGGCCTCTGGAGGTCGGAGCTGGGAGCCAACTGGCCATGGGGCGGGTTGATTTTCTAGGGGAGCTTCTAAAAATAGTGGGAGGGGGAGTTGGGGCCCTTGGGCCATGCAGAATGGCGGGGAAAGGGAGGGAGGCTGGGATGCCCCAGGCAGAAACAGAGCCTGTGCCCTAGAGGGAGGGCTGGGATCAAATCGATGCCAAGGCGGAGACCTCCAGCTCTGCATCTGTGCTCGGCTGGAGTTTTGCAAAAGCACGTGCTCTCTGGGGCTGGGTGGCCACATTTTGACAGCTTTGTCTGAGTAAAGGGCCCTCTTGAACTTCTAGAAGAAACTTCATAGGGTTGACTTGCCTGTCTGAGTCCTTTTGGGGGAGGGGAGATGAATTTGGTTTTGGATCTTATAAAAACTCCACTCAAATGTACCTATCTCCATGGTGTAGAATCCCTGAAGACACGTTAAGCAGACAGCAAAAAGAACGATCTAGCATATCGCAAGCAAACTCAACGATTAAAGCAGAGGGCATGGGGGATGGCTTTTCATGCCAGTAAACTTTTGCATAACAAATTGACTGTTGGAAAAAGTGAACATCTCCATTAGCTATCACTTTTCCATTTCAGTAGCAATAAATAAGAGTGGGAGCACTCCTGAGCCCCGTTTCTGTCTTTTCTTCCTGACACCCAGGTTGTACAGTGTGTCTCTCCAAAAGGACCTCTCGCTTGTTCAAGAACCTATTTTTTCGGAACTTCTCACGTCCCTTATCTGGGTAAGGGTCTCCAATTCATCATATTAGCAGTTTACATAATCAGTGCCTTCTCTGTCATGGATTGGCTGTGACTTCTATGTTTATCACTTCTTATATGAAGAAGGATTTTGTGTCACATCCGTGTGCCTCCTCTGGCCTTGGAGAGGAGCCAGCAGAATCCTGGGTCTGGCTTTGGGTGACTGTCATGCAGGAAAGAGCTTTACTTCTCTCTAATGTGGTGGAGCAGGCTGGACCTCTGAGCCTGCTGGGCCTTTTTCATCTTAATCACCTTATAATAGAGCTAATAAAGGCCCAAAAGAGAGGCAGTATTGCAGAGGAACAAAGAAATGACCTCAAGGAGGGCCTACAAAGATTATGCAGCACCAGCAACTTTCTATTCCAAAGACATTCAAAATTGGGTCCTAGCCCAGGTAAAATCATGAAGCTGGTTACTCCAATATAATAAAATGCCAATACTGCCAGAGTTGATCCACAATTTTAATGCTATACTAATCAAGCCAGCAAAGAGATACTTTTCTTTTTTTTTAACTCTTACCTTCCATCTTGGAATCAGTACTGTGTATTGGTTCCAAGGCAGAAGAGTGGTAAGGGCTAGGCAATGGGGGTCAAGTGACTTGCCCAGGGTCACACAGCTAGGAAGTGTCTGACATCATATTTGAACCCAGTAACTCCCATCTCTGGGCCTGACTCTCAATCCATTGAGCCACCCAGCTGCCCCCAGAAAAGGGATACTTGATAGTACTCAGAAAAATAATAACAAAAGATCTAGAAAATTAAGGGAAGTCATGAAAACAGTATGGCAGGGAAATAACTTGTCCAGACTTCAAAGTAGGTTATAGTCATCAAAATAATTTGGTTTGGTTAAAAATAAGAGAAGTAGATTAGACTAGAAAAGAGAAAATCAGAAACCATGGAACTCAATAACTCAATGATTTTTTGATAAACAGAAAGCTATAAATTACTTGGGAAAGAATACTCTATTTGGCATGAACTGCTAGGAAAACTGGAAAGCAGTCTGGCAAAAACTAGGCTTGGACTAATATCTCCATATTCCACAAAAATTCAGAATGGATATTGGACCTTAATATTAAAAATCATACCCATAAAATGACAAGAAATGCAGATCTTATACCTTCAGAGCTTTAGGTAGGAGAGCTACAGATATGCTATTCTTAACCAAACAAAAGATAGAGACAGTTACAAAAGATAAAATAGATATCTTTCCATTATACAAAACTGAAAAGCTTCTGCATAAACAAAATTAATGCACTGAGGTTAAAAAGGGAAGTGGTCACATGAGAAAAAAACTTTGTATCAGATTTTTCAGATAAGGATTTGGTATTATTGATAACTAACATGCATACATACATGCCTATGTACATACATGGTTGTCTGTACACATACATGCCAACCTATAGACATGTCTATGCACATACATGGGAGCAGTATTATTAATAATTTTTCCCCTTTTGAGAGCTCCTTGTCATATCCTTTGACCAACTATCTATTGGAAACTGCTTTATAAATATAATATATATGTATATTCATTCATATAGACAAAGACACACATAAATATAAATAGATCTCAAAAGAATAATTGAAACCCATTAATAACTATATGAAAGTATGCTTCACATCACTCATAATTAATGATCTGCAAGACAAGTCCTGAGATTTTACCACATACCCCACAAATTGATAAAGATGACAAATGATAGGAAGAGTCATTGTTGGAGGAATTATGAGAAAATAGGTACACTCCTGTGTTACTGGTAGAGCTATGAATTGGTACAACCATTTTGGAAATCAATTTGAAACTAGGTAAATAAAGTGACTCGGAGACTTCTCGACTAAGCTTATGTTTCTAAGACATCAGTTGGTAAGGAAAAAGCCTCCATATATACCAAAATATTTATAACAACTTTTTGTGGCAGCAAATTGAAAACATAGTCCTGTCCATTAGGAAATGACTAAGCAAATTGTGGTAGATGGATGTAATGGAATATTACTGTGCTGTGAGAAACTACAAATATATTGTATATAGAGAAGTGTGGAAAGATTTACATGATCAGATGCAGAATGAAGTAAGCAGAGATAAGACAATGGTATATACAATGATTACTTACAACAATGTAAATGGAAAGGACAACCAGCCAACAATCAAAAGTGAAGGCCATAAAGTTACAAAGGACGAGCACAGCCCCAAAGAAGAGAAATGAGGAAACATCCCCATCTCACTTCTTTGCAGAGCTGGGAGGTTCTTGGGTATAGTACCTTGTATATATTTTTGTTCTTTTTTGAGGTATATTGATTGGTTTGGGTTTTTCCCTCTTTTTTTCCTTTTTTTTCCTTTAAAAAATGTTAAACTTTGCAAGGGAGAGGGGAAAAATACTAAAGACATTCTGGTGAGGTAAAAAAAAAAGAATCAATAAAAATTAAAACCAAACAAAATAGATTGCATCTCAGCTGCTGATATATAAGAACCTGAGGTCTTTATGGGAAATTATAACTTGTTCTGGTTAAGGAATAAAAAGAGGAAGAGGTAGACTGAATTCTTATGCATGATCCATGTGAGCTTTGTCATTTTAAAGCATTCACAGAAGCCAGCAACAAAACAAAACTATTCATTTGGTTGCAGTCTCTCAGGCCTTTGCTTTGATGGATGATGTTGCTGGTAGGGCCCCCATGCTGAGAATACAGAATGCCCCAGAACACACCGGGATGGATGGGGCACCGAAGTTCGGCACATCCTAGTGTGGATATCATTTGTTTAAAACAAAAACTTAAAGAAGACTAGTGGGTCCTCTTTCTGGGCCCAGCATAGTAGACCTGTTCTCTTCTGAAGCCGAGGTTCCAAACTCCTCCAGGAATATTTTAAAACCTTGAGTTTTAACCCAGTTCTTATTGTTTGTTTTATAGGAAGCGGCAGTGAATTACCCAAGAAAAACATACAAGTGTAAGTTTTTTTCCCTTGGTTTTTCCCTCCTTCCCTGCTAGTCATTCCTTAGACACGGTCACTCTGTGAGAGCTGTTACTGAGGCTGACATCGCTGGGCCCTCTCCTGGGTAGGAGGCAGCAGCAGAGCGCAGCAGCTGCTCCCTTCAGCATCCATGTGCCCCTGCTAGCCAAGGTCTGCTCATGCTGCTTTGTCCTGGATGATTGGTGGGCCGAGCCCCTTTGCTGCCTGGCCTTCTCTCCCTGTGGTCGTGGGATTTAGGTTTCTTGCTAATGGAGGATGTCTGCCTAGATGTTACAGCAAGTCGTTCCTATTTCTTCAGAATGAATACTCGGTGCATTTGCTTTTGGAGACTCTCAGAGGCAGGGAGCATGAAAAGGATCTGTTTTGAGTGGACCTTCAAGAAGCATAGAGTTTGAAATAGGAATCTTTCATCTGGGTTGGGCATGCAAGTCAGACTTACTCTCTTGGTTTGGGTAATGCCTTTTTAAACTGAATACATGGTGTTTGGAAGCCAGTGTGCAGCACTTTCCAGTTTGTTTAGCCTAGAATAAATCTCTCCCATCAAGAGAATAGTTGAATGTACATACCCTTGGTAGCTGCAGAATTGTCTGTTCTTTTCCGTGGTGGAAGACTTTTGTTCTCTTTGGCAATAACAAGAAACAAGAAGTCACCTGTAATTCTTGATTCGGACAAGTGATAAGGGACCTCCTTGCTCAGTTTCAATCACTTCTTTGGGGCTGATTCATAACCGTAATTTCAGATATTTGGGATTATTGTTTTGTGGTATTTCCCCCCAATATATTGGAAGTTCCTTTTTACTTTGTGCTGTGGCCCTAGTGGGTTTGCTTGTCAGCTAGACCTGTATGACCTAAACCCAACCTAGTCAGGCCCACTTGGGATCAAGTAGTCCTGGCAGAGCAGCAGCAGAGCTATCCTGAGCAAGAGAACATGTCCTTCTGTCTTAGTCACCAAGTTCTGTGTCTCCCATTCTAGACAGTCCTGTCTGGTGACATGGTTGTTTGCCAGCTGGGTGAGGGAGCACAGATTGGGAATTTTCACCAGAGGGAAGAAATACGAATGATGAATTATATAGTTCTCATATCTCAATGCATTGAGAGAGGACTTATAGCAAGGTTAAACCTACAAAGGTGATCTCTGAATATATTTATTTGGGGCCAACATCTGTGAAACTCTACATCCAATCCTTGGGTATATGCATCAGCAATAAAATATTGGGCACAAACCTAGAATATATCTAATGTCAGGTAGTCCAGACATCCCCAGTTCTTTTTAGCACTTCATGTCTGACAATACTGGTATGCCCTGGTAAATGATGTGTTTGTTTTCCAAAAAATATTGTTCCTCTGAACTTAGTGGGCACTGCTTTCCTCATCTGTCACTAGTTTTGACATGAAGTCACTAAGAACTCATATTCTTCATGAGAAATATATAAATTCAGTTTCCCCCTTAAGTCTTAGATCTCTACACCTCTGTGCTGTCACAACAGATTGGTGGTACCCCCACTGAGGAACAAAACTCACAAGGTTTGGGGAACCAAAAATTTCTCTAGACATTTTCTTTTCCAACCCTGACAGAATTGACTCCGTGAGTTTTCTCTTGGAGCCCTTGAAAACTGCCATTAGTTTGAGAAAGATCATCTTGGACCACTTTCCCTTTTATACCTGGATCCAGGAACCCCCTAAAAAACTTTCTCCTGAGTCTGGATCCAGGCTCAGGATATAGATTTTATTTTATCTAGTCCCTGGCATTGAAACCTCCAAAAATTACACATATGAAGGAAATCCCTAGATAGATTGTGCTATGGAACCACATTCCCTAGGATACTACCTTAGGTATAGATTAACACGTAAAAGTCTGCCATACTCCTCTAAAGAAGGGGACAGAATCTGTTTGAATATTCCTGCTTGACATTACTAGTACATATCATTCAGAATATGATACAATGGAAAGACCCATGGACACTTAGGTTCTCTAAATTTCAGTCCCCTTATCAATACCCCAGTGCCCCCAATTGAGGAGCTTGGGTTCTATGAGCATATAACAATTTTAAAATGCAAAAAAAAAAAAGAGTTTAGTTTTTTGAGATTCATATGTAATACCCCTGTAGGCATGTTACGCCTTTGTGTGGCTTGATTAAATCTGTTTCCACTTCTGCTGATCTCTCACAGTTCTTTCTCCTAGAACAGGCAAAACAATAGGATGGACTTCCAGTTCCTCCTTAGAGTGCCATTACTACTCCCACTGGGTCAGGGATGAATTCACTATAGAGTTCCACTTCCCAGGTGGCTAGGATCTCCATGGCCTTTCCCAAGGCACTCCAGGCATATGCTATAAGATTATTGTCAGGTGTAATCATTGCATATGTGCTGGCCTAGATTGGAGTTGGCATCTATTTAGGAAGGGTTCAAAATCTGGCTAAGCTCTGAACCTCAAGGCTGCCTTTGCATAGTTTCTATCTTCTCTGTACATCCAGACTGAACTGATCCTAATCCCTCACTCCAGAAGCTAGCAGAAGAGAGCACAAAAGTCAAAAAAGAGTAAAGAGATGGTCACAACCACTAATAACCTATCCTAAGAATCTGTCCACTAAGAATCTATTTTGGGGGCCACTATTGTAGCTGCCCATATCTGTGAAATCCAGGACCAAGGGAATAGCATTCCTGGGCAAAAGAAGTGTTTAAAGAGTCCTTTTATCATATTTATTTTTTTATTTGTTTATTAAGAGAGATGTTGATTTTTTAATACCATCCAGGTACCTAAACATAATAAATCCACTCTCTCCATGTAATTCAGACATTTCTTAACTGTAGGATCTCTATCAGCTTAGCTTTTAGATAGGGTTCTTCTTCATGGATAAGCTACTTCTGGAATGTGAAGACATTTCCAACTCCATAGCACAGGATAGTCTTTTTAAATTAAATTTTACATTTTTCAATCAACAAAAATCTACCTTCTCCTCCTCTTCCCAAAAGAGAGTGAAGGAAAAGCAAAACTCTTGTTACGAATATAGAGCAAGCAAAACAAATTTCCATATTGGCCATGCTGTTCAGTCACTGGATTTATTCGTCACAGGTTTCATGGCACTTGAAAATAAACTTACTCTTAGACAAAGTCTTAGAGGTTCCCCCTGAAAACTAGATAATTCCTTCCTCCTACATTCCCTATCATTTAAGGTCCCAGATGGATGTCCACATGTGCTCCATAGTCACCCAATAAAAGGTTTATAAGTATATTCTACCCTTCACCTCCCTAAATGAATCAGATTTAGAGTCTTCTGGAGCCTCTTCTCTGGCTACTAGCAGTCCTGGGAGAAGGTGATTAATAAGACTAGGCTGGCTCAGGCTCAAATCTTTTGAGGTACCTCCTCATTTCTCCCCAGCTTAGGGAGATCATTCGGAAAGTAGGCAGCCAGTTTTTCTATCTCTTTGGAATGCCTTCATATTTAGTCTGAAATATGAGACTGGCCAGCATCCTCATGACCTGAAGATTTGTTGTCAGAAGACCCTTTGAAAAGGCTGTTATGGCATCCTGGGAAATTCAGTAAGTCCTTATTGTACACTCCATAGGACTTAGGAGAAATTGGCTCGGGGGCCAATGGAATTTCCCAGAAGAAGCCAGAGATCAGGCCCTGAAAGTGTTAGACATCTGAACTGAACCCAAAAAGCCATTTGCCCTTGAGATGGCTGAACCACAGCGAAACCTAAATCAGTGTAAGGAAGGCACAAAGCCAGCCTTTGCAATTTCTTCATCATGTTTCAAATCACTTCCTTGGGACTATATAATTTGTGTGCATGCTGTTCTTAATGGAATTGTGTGATGCTAGAGTTAACATATCTCCTTTGTTTATTAAGTAGGCAATTGTCCCAGATATATGCTGCTGTTGTTGAGGCTGTTCTGGCTGGCATTGCATGGTATGCTAAAACTTCCAATATAACCAAGGTAATTTGAATACTGTGTTTCTCTTCCCTGAGCAGTTCTTTCCTCCCTTTCTGTCAAGAACTTCATCAAAACCTGTTTGCCATCTGGACTACACTGTCCCTCTGATCTGATGTGAGCTTGGCTTTGGGAGAGTTGGCATCAGGGAAAGCCTAGCTACTCTGGCCCGGACATGGCCTCATTTCTAGACTTGAGCTGTACCTGCCCATGTGACCAAGTCTAGCCCCCTTACTTGTAGCCGCTTTTGCAAGACTGTCTTTGCTATGTCTTTTTAGTTCCAACTAATTAACAGTTGTCTTTAAGGCACGTTGAAACTATTTGGTATCCTAATAGATTAAATTTTTTTTAAAGTTGGTTTTTTTTTGGGAGGGGGAAGCTGGGTAGCTCAGTGGATTGAGAGCCAAGCCTAGAGACAGGAGATCCTGGGTTCAAATCTGGCCTCAGACACTTCCCAGCAAGTCACTTGACCCCCCATTGCGTAGCCCTTACCCCTCTTCTGCCTTGGAACCAATACACAGTACTGATTCCAAGATGGGAGGTAAGGGTTTAAGAAAAAAAGCTGTTTTTTTTTCAAACTAAGGAAAACAAAAGATTTTCTTTTAATAGAATGCTATAATTTTTTCATGCACTATATGGTGTATCTTTCTATAACTCAATGTAAAATACCTAGAGATTAGAAAACTTTAATTTTCTTTCCACCAGGTTTTGTATGAGTCCTCTGTCCATTCCTTCAGTGATATTCTGCTGAGTTCCAAGATCCAGCTTAGGTTAGAAAAAAAAAAAGAATATTTGCTAGAGGTCAACCCAGTAAGGCTGGCAGCTTCCCAAAGTCAAGATGGCCCTTCCAAAAGGAAGTTGTTCAGCAGTGGAGAGCCTGTGCCATGTTTGCATATCAGAGATAGAGGCTGACTGAGTCTGTGGCCATTGACTCTCCAGTATTTCCCATTTCTACCCTGAGAGCACCCTCGGCTTGGTTTTAGAGCCTCTCACTTTCAGGACTCTCCTCCATATTGTAACTTTTCTAATGATGACTTAGAGTGGGTGTCTCAAGACACTTCTTCCCAGTGTTTCCTGACTTAACTGAAGAAAAACTGAGTTATATCGAATTACTAAGTGCCAGGAGGAACATATAAAGTGATAGATATATCTTTTTAAATCAGTATTGGGCTTTTCCTCCCCTTCAGATCTTAAACAAACAAACAAATAAACCTAAATATTGGTTCCAAGGCAGCAAAGTGGTAAGGGCTAGGCAATGGGGGTAAGTGACTTAGTCAGGGTCACATAGTTTGTGTCTGAGGCCATATTTGAACCCAGGACCTCCCATCTCTAGGTCTGGATCTCTGTCTACTGAGCCCCTAGTTGTCCTCTGCCAGATCTTTTATAGCTACAATTCTTTGGATGCTCTTAACATGAAATAGAGGCACTAAACAAAGGCACTTCTTGCCACGTTCTGCCTACTAGTGCTAGTGCTACAGAGCATTAACTAGTTTAAGTCTTGTAGCCATAACCTTGATAATTTTCATCAAAGCTGGTTTATACCCACTACCGGTAGGTTTCCATAGGGCCAGTCAATACTAACCAAGCTGCTGCTTGCCAAACAAAGTAGCTACTGCTGGATGGTGCCCAAATGTCCCCTCTGAATCGTCACTGTGTCCAAACAGGAGGCTTTTTGCTCTGACTTTAACCTGAAGAAAGTGGCCCTACGTTTTCCTTAGCCAGGTGTTTATGGGTCAGGGAGGCATATTAGGCACTTGGGTGGGGGCATGCATACAATGTCAGATCTCTTCCTCTTGTCTGGTGCATCCTTGAGATGCCATGGTATTTAATGCCTTGGACGTGTGCTTCTTTTACAGTCTAAGGAAGCAGCAGAGCTGACATTTTGGAATCTACTAGAATCATTTCAGATGAAGAAGCTGAAGTCTGCTCTACGGTATGCAGTCACGGATTTTCAAAGATTATTTGAGAGTGTGGTCCCATTTTAAGCAGAGTCCTATTTTCTTCTCCCATCCCTAAACACCATATTCGGGGTACCCTATGGTAAGCCTATGATATTTATCAGAATTGGGGTCTGCACATGTGGATGAAGGAGAATTGAGGTCTAGGTGTCAAATCAGAGAGAGAAAGACTAGCATGCTGGAGTTATTTAAGGAACATCAGGTACAAGTTTTTGTTTTCTTAAATTGTGTTTAACAAACAAAAATGGGCTTAATAAGGAAAAAATAAACATAAAAATTAGACATGTCAGCTTATCAGTAAGTCATTCCATAAGCCACAGTCACATGCTTTTAATTGGATGTTGCTATGGCAACCAAGAATCTCCTGGTTCTCCCTTTTTCATTTTGTATGAGTTCTTTCCATTCACAAGAATAACGATTCATGGAGATAAAACAAACATCACAAGGAGAGCCGCCTAACCTTCATGTGAGTGTGTGGAATCATGGGCCCTGCCTACTTGGGAGGGCGTGGTGGGTTCTCAGTGAACGTTCTGACACGGTGCGCTGGGAGTGCTTGACTTGACATCAGGAGAAACGAACTTAAAATCCTCCTTTCGGCACTTAGTGGCTGGATGACTGTGGGCAAGTTACTTCACTTTTTAGAACCTTGGGGTTTTTTCTGTAAAATGGGAATAAAAATACTCAGACCGTATCCACTTCACAGGATCGTGGTAAAACAATGCACTTTGTAAACCTTAAAGGGTTTACAAATGCATCTTGTTATTATAGTCCCATTTCTGGAAGACAAGGCAACCTGAGCCCAACATACATTTAATCTGGGTCAGCCCCCCTTCTGCCTCAGTATCCACAAGGTCTGTCAACTCCCCAAATAGTGTCTCCTATCGGGTGTGTTCCTGTCTTTAGGGAGCTCAGAAGGCGAAATGCAACCAAAGCATGACTAGCCAGAAATCACTTGGGCCAGGCCTTTAAATGGCCAGAATGTTTCATGAATTCTTTTTTGCTGCATGGAAAAGAAGTTACTGACAAGTGAAGAAGCTGAAGTGAAAGCCATGTTTTCTTTAAAAAAAAATTCCCTAGGTAATAGTCCTGAGGAGAGTCTACATTCTGGCTCCATTTCCAAGGCCTTCTGAGTGATGCACCTCTAGTCTGGCACTGCCACATCATTGAGGATAGAACCATGTTCACAAATGCCATTAAAGTACAAAAAAACCCAACTTTTATACAGTAGAAAGATTTTCAGCTGTATACACTGAAACCAAGAGGATTTGGAGATGTGGGGGGTGTGGGAGTCTCAGTTCTCCAACACATTCTATTCCCTGGCCTTGCCGTTTGCTCAGTGAAGTATATATTAGGGAATATTTGTAATCATATAGATCCTTACGTTTGGCCTGAACGTAGGGAAGGGATAATTATAGGTGGCAAAGAGAAAGAGTGGGAATGTGGGAAGGGCGGGATCTTGGTGCAATCCTAGAATTATGGTGATCTTGAAAAGTCCACTATAGCAAACTTGGATCAGCAGCGGCGAGCGTAGGAGTAGAGAATGTCATGTCTCAGATGAGCTGGTTCTAAGAGGAAAGGGGTGGGGGGCAAAGAGGTTACCCATTGAGGTAAGGGAAGCTAAGGTTGAAAGGCCTGTGTTCAAATCCAGCCTCGGATGCTTACTTAGCCTCTGCTTCCGTTTTCTTAACCTGTAGAAGGCAGGTAGCTCACCGAGCTGTTGTGAGGATGCAGTGAGATAAGATTTACTTAAGATGCTTAGCATAGTACCTGGCACATAGTGCTTAACCAATCCGTGTTTCCTTTTCCTCCCCCTTCCCTTTTCACCTTAGTAGTCTCTTTGAGATTTTTAGAAGTGCACTTCCATGCCTAAATTGTACCCATTAAGTAGGAAGTTACAGGGAAGCTGGTTTGGGCCCAATATAAAGAGGATTCTACCAGTTTAAATTCTCCTGTGAAGAGCTATCTCATGGAATAGTGAGACCATTCATCCCTAGAGATGTGCTGACACCTCAGAGACATGATCCCTTCTGGTTTTGTCCTTCTGGCCCCTCGTTGGACTCCTGTCTGCTCTAACAGCCTCCCAGGCCCTTGTCTCAGCCCCAGGCTGACATCAGAGCTACCCAGCTCCGACCAAACCTGAACAAGACTCCCCCTGCTATGGCATTCCTATTCGCAGCTGGATGCCAGGAGCCTTTGCTTACAACCTTCTACTTTGGGATAACTATTTGGTAGGAAATTTGTCCTTAGATCAGACATAATTTTGCCTTCGTTCAGTTGAACAAAGAGTTTCCTACATGCAAGGCACTTTGCTAAGCACTGGGGATACCAAAACCAAAGGGACTTTGTTCCTACCATAAAGGAGTTTGCCTTCTACTGGGGCAGTAAACGTGTGGGCAAAGAAGCATGGTCTAAAGAACACTGGTGGACTTGATCCCAGATGGGAAAAAGGAGAAAACTCTTGGGAGTTTCGGTGGGCTCCTTGGCATGGACAGTATCTGAACAAAAGCCAGCAGGGAACTTTTGGGAGATGCTGGAGAAGGGTGCCCTGGTCAAGGATGAGAGTAGAACATCTTTCCCTTCCAGTTGAGACTAATTCTGTGTTTGGGGCTTTCCAAGTTAGCCAGTTGGGGCATAGGAGATGTGGCATTTCACCAGGGCAGGACTACTTTAGTAGACTCTGACTGGGAAGGAATTCTGCCCAGAACATTCTGACTCGTCTGACCCTCTGACTTTCATCCACAGCCACAAGCTAGCTTTTCGTATCCATGCTGTGAACAACCAGGGAAGGTGAGTATCTCTTTTTGCCTAGGGGAGGGGGCAAAGAGAGAAGGGGCTAGTTTAGAACCAAGGAAAACATGGACCACAGCTAGCCAGTCCTGACCTATAGCCTTTCCATAGCTGACCAACAGCTTTTTTAAAGGAACTTGGTATCCTACATCCATTTTACTCAGGAGTTGTCTCAGCTGGTATTTGGTTTCAAAATAGGCAATGCTTAATTAATCCCCTTTCTCCTGAGAGTTTCCTTCCCTCTAAAATTGGGGAAAAGTAAATTTTCACTACATGTTTTACATTAAAACTCTGCCTACTTGCTGCCAGCTGTCAAGTTATTTAAGAGATTCCCTGGGAGAAATCATACTTCCTTGTTGAAGTGACTGATTTGAAAAAATAGTGGGTATGTTTTGAATTTCAGCATCAAATTAACCACTTTGGGGTTTTCTTTCTTTTTTCCCCCTTCTCAAGAATTGTGCCTCTGGACAGTGCAGACAGCTTATACTCTGTTAAAACGGTAAGCAGAGCTGCTAAAGAATGGCCTTCTCGGAATGGTCCCCAGGCAGGCATCTGCAATTCCTGAATGGGTTTCTAGCATTTATTGTAAAAAATAAACCCATGCCAGACACATGGGGTCACATGCCATGAGGTTTGGGAACCAGTAGCATGTTCTTACAACAATTATACCAATGGCTAGGGATGGTTAGCTCAGTGCTTTAGAACGTGGTGCTTCCTGGGCCAGGACTGAGGAGCTGTCAGAAGTAGAGATGATTCAGTGCAAAGCCTTCCCCACCAGTGGGGGAAAAACCAACTCAAAGCTTTCCACAGAATCTGAGGTGGAAGAACTCTTGGAAGTCATCTAGTTCAGCCCAAATAGGGATGACCTCCTGGAACCCATGGTCATCTAGCCTCTGCTGGAAAGTGATGGGGAACCCATGAAGAAGATGGCTCATTTCACTTTGAGAGAGATACCGTTGTTAAAAGTTCTTCCTTAAGTGGAGCCAAAATCTTCCTTTCTGCAGCTTCTGCTCGTGCTTTCTAGTTCTGTCCCCAGAGACTGAGTTCTGTGTGACAGCCTATGGTAAGACAGCTAGTGTGCCCACCCCACCTTTGTCTTCCACAGTTACTTCAGTTGATTGCCAAATGGCACGTCTGTAGTGATCATTTTTACTCAAAAGGCTGTTCATATAAGCTAAAGGGTACAAGAAGGCATAGCAAATGATTACATGTTTGATATCCATCATACATGTTATGTTGTTGTTGAGTCCCTATATTGTTCTTGTTTTCTGTTCCTTTGAAGAGGTTTCTATCTAATTTCCTTTGGTCTCATAATGAAGAGCCTGGGTAATCCTAGATGTTGGGATGTCGTAGAAGCTTGAATGACCCCAATCCCCAGACTCCTCAGTCAATATGCCTGATAGTAGCAACTTAAAAATAAAATGGAAAAAAAAGAGACTATGGCTGTGTTTGCCACCTTCCTCTTCTCTCGTTTCAAACTAACCTTCCAGGCCTCGCTCCTCCTCCTCTAGGAAGCCTTCCCTGACTACTCTAGCTCATACTGATCTTTTTCAATGGCACTTCCCACATAGCTTGATAACAGTTCATCTGAAAAAATTTCTGAGAATTATTGAGGACCACAAACTCAATGGAAAATGATCAATCTGGCAGGCAGTTAAGGAGGCAACAGTCACATTATCCCCTCTCTTGTTCAGACCCCATCTAGAATGTTGTGCTCAGTTCTGGTGGCCACAGTCTGGGAAGGACATTGACAAACTAAAGTGCATTCAGAGGAGAAAGACCTCTAGTGAGTGACATCAAATTCATGCCACATTAGCCTGAAGAAGTGAGAACATGGAAGGGAATATGACAGATGACTTCCACCATTTAAGTGGTTGAACCAGGAGCAGTGGGCAGAAGCTGCAAAAAGACAGATTTTAACTAGATGTAAGGAAAAACTTCCTAACAGTCTTGAGGAGTTGTGGGTTCCCCCTCACTAGATATCTTAAGGATTGGAAGACCGCAGGTTGGGAATGTTGTAGAGAAAACTGATGTGCATGCAGAGGCTAGGTTAGACTCCGAGGTTCTGTAATTGTACCTGTGGACACCAGGAGAGTGGCAACGGTTTTTATTGCTATAGATAAGATCCTTGTGTAACATGGACTTTGTCAAATACTTTGGTCCTGTAGCTTTCAATTCTTAACCAGAGACTTATTTAAAATAATACACATCTGTTTATCAGGCTGTTGTACATTCCAGTAAAGAATGAAAGAAAGAATTGACCATTGTTTCTTGCTTTCAGCCAGTCTGCATTCCTTTGAAGACGAGTACTGCAGAAAAGAAATCAGGGGTTCCTTTGGATCCTTTCTTCTTCAGATTGGCAGGCCCCAAGAAGGACAGTCAGGGATTTCAGGCTCCAAACTTAACTCTAACCTCCATTAGCTTCTCAGCTAACCAGACTGGAAATTGCCATTTCTTGTGAGGTGTCTTTTTTTTTTTAAACCCATTTCTGGGTTGGTTTTCTTTTGAGAGGAAGGGTGTGGTAATGAAGGGACAGGCACTGGCCAGTTATCTTGTTCTTCATTATCAGATTACCATGTCCACCCCAGGCTCAGTCACAAATTATTTTACCTTTCTTCTCCTGCCAGATTTCTCCACAACATTGTTCTATTCATCTCCTTTGATTTTCAGCTAATAAATTAGCTCTTTCTTTTTAGATGCGGGAGAACCAAATGCCTCTGGGTTGCCCTGATTTTATTTTAAGTCTCCCAAAGCATCTGCGCTCAACTGAAGCAAACGTTTTCTGAACATATTATGCGTAGAGCCCTATTGTTAAATGACAAGAAAGATACAAAATCTGGATAATGTACTATCCTTCCCCTGTCTTGTCTTTCTGTCAAAATCTAACTATAGCACATTTACATATTATTGTCATACAAAATGCCCTACATTTTCTAAATAGAAAGTTCTCTACCAAATTGGAGGAATAGGGGGAGGAATCATTATTGCCTAGGAAGATCTGGGAAGATTTCATTGAGAAGGTGACATGTAACCTGGGCCTTAAAGGAAAAGTAGGTTTCTAAAAAATGGAGAAAAAGTAGAAGGTATTCTAGGCATAGGAATTAGTATGAACATAGGCACAGAGGGGAGAATGGGGCTTTGAGCAACCAGCTCATTTGGCAGGGACATGGTACATGTCGATGACAGCTAAAGCTGGAAAATTTATGTGACACCAAACTGCAAAGGTCTTTGAAGGCCATACTAAGAAGTTGAGGCTTTATTTAATTGGCGGGGAACCATTGAAGGATCTTGAGCCAAGTAGGGACATCCCTAGATCTACATGTGAAGAAGATTAATCCATCAGTTCCATGGAAGGAGAAATTAGAGGTGACAAAGACCAGAAACATAGGTAAACATGCCAGGAAGCTATTCTAGTAATCTAGGAGTGTGGAAATGAATACCCAGACTAGGAAAGTTTAAAAAGAAAGACATTGCAGAGATAGAATCAGTAGGTTCTCACAGTTGATTCAATATGAAGAGGGAAGGAAAAGGAAGAGTCAAAGACAACCCCAACATTGATGTTCTGAGAACATATGAGAATGGTGGTACCATAGACAGAACTGCTGAGATAGGGATGGGGCTGGATAATGTAATAATCTGAATATTTGACACATCTTAAAATAGGGTTTCTCGGGGGCAACTGGGTGGCTCAGTGGATTGAGAGCCAGGCCTGGAGATGGGAGGTCCTAGGTTCAAATCTGGCCTTAGACACTTCCCAGCTGTGTGACCCTGGGCAAGTCACTTAACCCCCATTGCCTAACCATTCCCCGTCTTCTGCTTTGGAACCAATACACAGTATTGATTCTAAGACAGAAGGTGAGGGTTTAAAAAAAAATAGGGTTTCTGAGTACATAGTGTATAGGTGGGAATAGAGATAGCATATGGAGAAACAGTGGAGAAATTACCGTATTAATTGCCTTGTAAAAAGTATTTACTCTGTGAGATTTTTTTCTTCTCCACCTCTCATTCAGATTTCTTTTCATTCAAATAAAGATGGAGAAACTTTGTTCTGGAAGTCAGGGGGCCTGATTTTGAATCTGGTTCTCCAAAATGTTATAATCGTAGCAATTCACATAACCTCTCTGGCCTTGGTTTTCTTCTATGTAAAATGGGGATCATCTTTGCACTCCCTTTCCCACAGAATTAATCTCTTAAAGACTTTTGGTTAGCTCTTAGCAGTGTTGGCTTTATCATTCATTGCAGGCCTCCATGAGTGTATATGACATCCCTGACTTGAGCGGAGGAAAAGAATGCTTGGGGTCTATAGTCTTCTCAGAATCATTTTTGACATCTCAGATCCTTATTAAAGAAAATGGTAAGTGCTTCATAAAAGCCTTTGGAAAAATATCGCTAGAACTGCAAATGCAGAATGAGGTAGTCATTTCCAGACAGGGCCAGCATATTGGCTTGCTTTGTTTCAATTTATTCTGTAATTTAGAAGGGGATAGTATTGGAACTTGACATCAGTATTAGCAAAGGATCCATTAAAAAAAATTTTTTTTGGAAGGACTATCTGGGCAGTTAGGTAGTACAGTGGATAGCGCGCCAGGCCTAGCGTGGGGAAGTCCTGAGTTCAGATGTGCTCTCACATGCCTCCTGAATGTGTGGTGCTGGAGGAGTCACTTAACCCCGATTTGCCTAGCCCTTACCAGCTTTCTGTCTTAGAACTGCCGCTAAGACAAAGGTAAGGGTTTAAAATAAAATAAGGGCTAACTCCCACTCTTGTTCATCAATCCACATGCTTCCATTCCTGGCAAAAACTAATCTGATCACCCAGAAGGGACTCCCTTTCACCCACCCTCACCCCAACCAGGTTGAAGAAACTTTATTTTAAAGGATGCCCAAGTCCTTATGCTCCAGGAGTGTTGGGGGCAGGAGAAATGGGGAAATGAGTGATTTTTGTGACCCTGGGTAAGCCAGGGAGTATAGGGTGACTCGGATTTCTCTGGTCTCCCCACAGATGGCAGTATTACCGCAGAAACCAGCTACGAGATTCTGACTGCACCCATCGCTAGATTCTGCTCTTGGCTGGTCAGTATTGCTTCAGTTAAGGATTCTCTAAATTGGAAATGTGATTGAAGCAGTGTACAGCATCAGAGGGACAGCCTCCCCTTTTTTGCAAGTGATACTGTCACATCCTGAATTCGTTTTCTCTAATTGAACTTTAGGAACCTACTTCTCAATAGATGATTTCACCTGATTATTCATTTTCTCACAGAGATTCTGAGGAAAAGAAAAGCTTACAGTCCAAGATATGATTTATCCCTTCATTGGGAGGGGACAAGTAACATCTTGATTGCCTATGTCCCCCAAACTAGGCTTATCAGAATATTTGTGATGCCAGAAACACCTCAGGGAGGAGCTCGTGCCTGAGCCTTGCCAGTCCCTGTGTCACAGCCTCTTCTAGGGTGCAGCATCCTGGGACCTAGGCCTTAGTGCTCAGAGAGGCCTCAGAGCCTGTCTAGTTCAATCCCTTCATTCCATCAACTTGTCCACAAGCATATAACTCAGTGCCTGAGTCAAGATTTGAACTCGGAAATCTTTCTGACTGCAAGCCCAGTGCTCCACCCAAGGTGCACTAAGGTGCACTAAGGACAACGACAGAAAGTTCTGGCCCGGGTGGATAATCCTTCTGTCTTGCTGAGTGTTCCAAACTTGTGCCCAGAAGGCCTCCCAGTTTAAAAGCATGACATTATTGGAACATCTCTTAGAATTTATTATCATCCAGAGATACAGCCACAGCTGCGGTGTGAGGACAAGAACACTAGGTCTGGACCCGTTGGGTATGGGGCTCGGGCACATCCTCAACCTCCAGAGACCTTGGAGAGTTGGACTGTGATTTCCAAAGTCCCTCCTAGCTTCAGATGCTATTATTTTATTTGAAAGGGTGACTTTTAAGAATATGTGGTCTTGAAATTTATCGAGGCCTGATGCCACCCTTAAATCTGTGTTTCGTGTTATTGTACAGGACATCTCAAAAATCTTAGTAAATTTTTTAAGTGCTTATAGCTTAAGATGCTGCATATCACCACTGTGGTTGCTCTAAAACCAGGCCCTTATCAAATGAATTCCTGACTTTGAACTTATTTTGATCTTATCCTTGCAATGAAAAAAATCTTATAGTGAATTTATTCATATTTTATGAATTCTGTTGAGGAAGAGAACTACAAAGGTTTTCAAAATAATAAGGCTCTTGAGAAGTCATTCTTGTGTATTCAAGCAGTGTTCCATCTCCAGCCTCCAACCACATGCATCCTCCATTTAATGATCCTTAGGGAGAGCTGCTACTCTCCCATGGAAATTGGTTGCCAGATTTAACAGCCTCACTGTTGAGATTGCTAGCCACCACACATTTGTCAGAATTGGGCTGGACTGCAACTGCTGTAGGAATGGGCCTGGTGGGAGCAGCTCAGCTCCTCTCCACATTACAGCCCCTCACACACTTGGACATCCCCATTTCGATACACAAACCTCTACTTGTCCCTTTGCTTTTCATCTCCAACCCCAGTGTGGAAAACCTAGGCACAAAATCCCCTCCACTCATTTGCTTCTCTCCTGTGTCTCTGGGTCTTGATTTCTGTCTCCCTCTTATCCATCACCACTCTTTTTTTCTCCAGGATGTGTTGACTGTGCTGACGCAGAGGCAGATGGGGCAGGGGATGTGTCTATGGCCTTGGTGCTTCACAAGTTGGGCTCCTCCCTTATTTCATCGTGTGATTTTTGAGCCAAGAGTGTGGGGATGGGCCTTTGTGGGGCCTGTGCGCTGGGCCTCCTGAGCCGTCCCAGAACAGTCCCAGTATACTTGTAGGGCAAACGGATTCTCAAACGTTCTCCTTTTGACACAGTTTCCCCCATGCCTCTTTGCAAATGCTGTACCAGCTATGAACAGGGCAGTCGTCCCTGACTGTGACAAGTTCATAACCTGACTCCCTTGGTGGGTACACGTACAGAGGGTGACAGACATGCATCATTTAGCTTGTGACTAGAAAGCATCTGTTGAGTTCTGCCGGACTTCTGAATGTTGCTTCTCCCCAGCTCATGGAATCAGGAGAATGAATGACTGTCTAGAATCTGAAAGTCATTCTTGGGAGGCTTCCAGGAAACCACTTCCCCTCTCTAGACCTTCATTTCCGAATCTAGAGAATTCCGAATTCTCTAACGAAGATAATACGTGCACTAACAATATCATAAGGTAGCAGGCACTTCCCAAGGACTGCAGACTTGAAAGGGGATCAGGGAGAGGCAGTGGGAACTGTTGGAAGCAGCAGAGGGGCAGGTAAGGGGCAGTAGGAGGCAACGGATCTGAGGAATGGAATGAAAATCCTCATTCTGATCTTGGTGGAGACATTTCATACCTGTAGCCGTCAGGTTCCTTTTCTGTAAACTTAAAGGGTCCCATTTGAATCACTAAGGTCCCCTAGTCCTCTAATTCTGTGATCCTTTGACCTCATTAATTTGAACCAAATAGAGGAAGATCAAGCTAAAATTTAAAGAAAGTCTGAACTAGATGTTTTTTTGAGAAATACTTTATTATCAGCATAGCAGAGTTTGAATTTACCTTAAAGTCAATCCCTTTCTCAGCCTTAGCTTCCTCTTCACAGTGCTAACTAATCCCAATTTTCCCCCAATATATTTTTCTCATATCTCTGGTTTCTTGTGCTTATTTTCTTCTCAAACTTCTCTGGGTTCTCCAGATCCCTTTTATATTCTGAACTGCTGAATGTACATCCTTAAAGTCTGGGCACTTTTGCCCTGGGATTCATGAAATTGTTATAAAAAAAATTTAAGCATATTTCAAAATAACAAGTTTCTTTTGTAATCTTGTGGATTTCATTTTATTCAGTTAAGAACATTTTCTGAGAGGGGACTCACAGTTTTCACCACACTTGATGAAGGGAACCATGACAAAGAAAAGATTAAGAAACCTATCTTAGAGTAAGATCACTAATTTAAGGAATCTAATGGCCAGAGTGAATTTTTTTTTGGAGTCCATCACATTTTTGTAGTGATGCACTTTAAGAAAACTCTCAGCCAGGAAGTGATGCAGAGCGAAAGGAGCAGAACCAGGAAAACATTATACACAGAGACTGATACATTGTGGTACAATCGAAGGTGATGGACTTCTCCATAAGTATCAATGCAATTTCCCTGAACAATCTGCAGGGATCTAAAAAAAAATACTACCTACAAGCAGAGGATAAACTGTGGGAGTAAAAACACCGCTGAAAAGCAACTGCTCGACCACAGGGTTGGAGGAGATAAGACTGAGGAGAGACTCTAAATGAACACTATAATGCAAACTCCAACAACAGGGAAATGGGTTCGAGTCAAGAACACATGTGATAACCAGTGGAATCATGCGTCGGCTATGGGAGAGGGAAAGGCGGGGGGGGGGGGGGGGGGGGGAGGGGAGGAAAAGAAAACGATCTTTGTTTCCAGTGAATAATGTATGAAAACGACCAAATAAAATAATATTAAAATTAAAAAAAAAAAAAAGAAAACTCTCAGGGTGAGATCTAGTCTAATGGGAATTGGGCCAACTTCTAGAGGCTTAGGTTCATGGCAGTGTGGCTATGCTGCCCCTTTTGTAGTCAAACAGGTTATTCCAGAGTCAGCTTCTTTATTTCCATGGACCTGACCTGGTAAGACCAACAAATAGTAGTGTTCACTACAATTAACATGTTTAAAGAATTACAGGTTTGAATGGGGGAAAAAAACCTGTGAAAAATGTGTAGAAGGGTTTCCTTGACCCCAGAAAATGTTTTGCTTTATTTAAGTGCTTCCCCTTTTGTTAAGACTAGGCAACTTGCTACAAAATTTCCTTTTGAAACACCTACTTGTTTAATTTAAAAGTTCCAGTATGAAGAGCTACATTGCCCCAAATGTCCAATTGTGGGAGCCCGGGAATTTTCCAGGAAACATTGTTCTGATGCTGGGATTCTTTAACTTTTTTTTTCCTCCATGTTATAGGCCCTTTGGGCAGTCTGGTAAGATCTCTGGACCCTTTCTCAGAAAATATTCTTAAGTGCATAAAATAAAATGCATAGGATTACAAAGGAAACTGATTATATTGGTGTACAGCTATCAAAATATTTATAAAACAGGTTCATGGAGCCCAGGTTAAGAATGTCTGTTCTCAAAGCGGCGGAACATCATTGCACATTCTGGTTGTGAAGTATTAAATATCAAAGCTGCCATTATTTTGGATACAGGTAGAAGATAATGAAGTGAAATTGTCTGAGAAAGCCCAGCAAATGGTGAAGGTGAGTAATGATTATATTCAAAATAGAAGCACCCTTAGGGCTCCAAATTAGTGGCTAATCAAAGGAAAATTCCAATAACTGGTCCAAATGTACAAATGGTTAAATCTTCAAAATTTCTAAATTATTCCCTTGTGCAGTCAGTCTGAGAGCAGCCAGAGAATGATTGCTTGTCCTCAGTTCTTGCTCACATGCCCTTTTTCCCTTCTAAGAGAGGTCTAGAAATAATCATTTATGTTGGGGAAACAATGGAAATCCTTTCTGCTGCTTACTAAGTTTTTGTTCTTACAAGGTATGGCAAAAACTGGCTTAGGCAGGCAGCTAAAAGGGTCTGGGAGCTGGACAGAACCAGGGCACTACAAGTCAACCAAAAAACTGCCTTCCCTCCTTTTCCATATATAAAATGGGAAAAGAAAATACATTTATCTCTCCAGACTCTGGGAGTGAGAGTGTAACTATTTGGTATGAATGATTGTTTGATTCCCTTCAGGAAGGGCAACACACATATTCTCCTTTTAGTGTCAATCAGTAACTGTGGTAAGACTGACCTTGTTTGAAACTCGGGGCCCTGGCACCAAGGGCATTTGATCCTGAGTGTGCTGAGTGAGGGACCCCAGGAATCATTTCCTTTCTTGGCAGGTAGTGGAGACAGACTGGGGGGTTGGATTTCCTTTTTCCTTTAAACATCGGTTGCTTGCCCTGGAGTATGGAATAAACATTTTTCAGGGTTCATATTTTTCATTCAAGGCTCCATCTAAGTCATTCTTTGCTCTATCACTTGGGCATATGTTAGTAACCTTTGGGGAAATTTAGAAGCATTCAAGTCAAGTCCCCTAAGGACATGCCTCCTGGATGACTGCCACATACCCTCTCTATTCCTGTCTTTTCCCCCACTGTCAGCCCCTTCCTGATCTTCCCACTATTCCTAAGGCCCTCAAAGACCATACTACACAATTCCTCAGACTCAAGTATAGCTTAATGGCAGAATACTGAGGCCCAGTCTACTTCCTAAAAAGCAAAGGATATCTCTCTAGGTATCCTTGAGCAAGATGATAATTGGCCCTTGGTGGTTTCAACCGAATAGAACCTTTCTAGAAGATGGTGGCTCCTTGATTGGAGCAGGCCTGGGTTTGCCCTGACACCTCGGGGTTGAGCTGGCCTTCTATCCTATAGTATACTAGGTGAAGGCTATGGTCTCTGTCATAGAAGTACTTCTCCAAGGCCTCGGATTTCTTTACTCGGTGAAGTTTAGCCTAAAATTAGAGAGGCAAAGGGTATGGAAACCAAAGCAGGGGCTTTCTATTCATTTAAAATCACACCAATATATTTGAAAGCTATCTGAACCCTAAATAAATATACTCCATAATTCTACCTCCCAACATCCTCAAGTGACCTTAGCACTACCCAGAATTGGGGTGGGCCATAGGGAATCAAAGCACAATGCCCAACATCTTTGGTATGCAGCGAAAGAAGTGACAACAAACAGAAGGAGCATCTGTGTTTGGTGTGGGGGCAGGGTATTGCCCTTCCTGCAGGATAGAAACTTCCTTAGAGGATGGTGGCTCCTTGGCTTGAGCAGGCCTGTAGAGCTGTCCTCCCACCCTGTAGTATTCGAGGTGGCTTCTGAGTATAAGTAAGGCACCATTGGGATGCTGTGCTGCTAGGCCCAGGAATGGGAGAAGTGGCCTAGACCAGCCAAAGGCAGACACCATCTGGGGAATGTGATATGGAAATCACTTTAAAAGACTGATATATATTAATTTAAGGTCACCAAGGAATTCAGCTATGTAATTCCTAAATGAAAACTCAAGTCAGCAGTCAACCTTTTATGGAGTTTTTAATTACTAACAGGAGGAAGAAAGGTATTAGAGAGAGAGAGAGAGAGAGAGAGAGAGAGAGAGAGAGAGAGAGAGAAAGGGGAGAGAAGGGAATAGGGCTTAAATACCCACTCTGCTTAGATTGGGCCAAAGGTCCAAGGCCTTGGATAGCCAAGGCAAAAAAAAGAGATCAGTCCCTATCACTCACGTGACCAAAATGGAGAAACAGTCTCAGGGCCTCCACTCCAAGCAACCAGCCTCCAACTACCTCCTTTCCTCCACACAGGAAGTCCCCAGACTCCTCAGCTGTCCTCTACCTCCCTTCCTGTGTCTCCCCTGTGCCAATGGTGGCTCTAGCTTAACCCAGGACCACCCAGAGGTCTGTCCCCTTTGCACATGTCTGTTGAAGGTCATATTCTCAAATAATTAAATCTTGAGCTTTGCTGCAGCCCTTCCTAAATCCTGTTACCCTGAGTAGGATGGAGGTTGTAGTTTCCAAGACCTGATTCTGTTATTCCAAGTATCTCTATTGTTATTGATCAGGAAATAGCCAAATCCCATCCTCTAAAGAATGGTTTGAACAGGGTTGAGTAGTTTTGAAATTCACAGGAAACATGACTTATTGGAGTTTTCAGCTGTAACTCTCCTGAGTGGTATTTCTTTTCTCTCTTTAATTTTAGGAGGATGAGTCTTTCTTGGGCCTCCTCCTGACAGGAGGAGAGAAAGCACATATTTATTCCAGCAATGCACAGGCCTGGCCAGAGGAAGGTGAGCAATGACTTCCTAGTAGAGGATCTTCTTTGATTATGGATGATAGTGGCAGGTCTGAGGAGAAGGATTTCTAGAAACTTACACATAGGTAGGGCTTTCTTATTCCAAAAGCATTTTCAGAGACGTTGTGGGATTTGGTCCTCCTGGAAGCTTCCAAAGGTGAGCGACTTTTCTGGAGTAAGTGGTAGAACTGGATAGAGCCCTTCCGTCCTTTCTGGGGCAGAGGGCTGGCATCTGGAAGCTTTCTCTCAAGATGGAGGCAGCAGGGGACTCTGTGTAGAGACCAGCAATGACTCCTCCTCAGAGCAGGAGCCCTAACATGAGCTTTTGACCTTCTCATTACTGCTTTGTGCTTCTCAAGAAATGGCCCTTTCTTTGACTCAAGTCAAAATGGTCTTCCTTGAAGAAAATCTAGTTCCTTAACCAAATCTCTCAGTTCTTCCTAAAAGATATTGCCATTCTGAGTAGTTCCAGCTATTTCCTCCACTTCCTTTTGAAACCCTTCCGTCTAGCAAAAAATGTCCCCTTGTTTCCTCATCTTTAAAATAGGAGTGATAAGAAAGCCTTTAGTATTTCTCTGATGGGGTTGTTGAGGATGAAATGAAATAATACCAGTTATCTCATTTTGAAATCTACAGTTTTGGAGGGACTGGTTTGAACTTTTGTTGTAGGAGGAGAAATTGGCTGTTAAATATTCCTTTTGTAATTTTTATCATATTTGATGTTATATTCCAGTTTTCTGCAGAAAACTTGCTATTAAAATTTTATCAACAAAAAAAAATATGTCCCCTCATTAAAGGTCCTTGACCTCTCTTAGCTGACCTAATTCATCTTTTCTCTTCCCTGTAAAAGGAAAAGCAGAAAAGATGTGTTTGTTAAAGATGCCTATGAAAAGCCTCTGACAATGATGGGATTTACTCCCTTCTCTGTGGAAGAGCTTGCTGTCTTTTGGTTCTAGTATGAAGTTTATCCTACCTTAGATGACAGGAATTAAGCCAGGATCCTAGGGGAAAGGAATACAGCCCTCAAATGTAATGACAGTCTATAAATAGTAGGTTATAGGCATAACACAGATGCTGTTGTGCGATTGCATGGCAGTGCCAATTATAATATTTTGGAAGGAGATTTGCCAAGGGAAGTGTGAGCCTTGTTAGCAAAGAGCCTTGTTAGAAAAATAGTTGCAATTGTGTCATATTGCATTCTCCAGCAACATTTGGTCCCTTCTGCGTTTCGTCCCTTCTGTATTCCCTTCATAAGCCTGACAGGAGATGACCAGGGTTGTCCAGGTCCTTCTTTTCCCCATTTCCAAAAGGCCAGTTTTCAGTCTTGTTGATTCTCTAGGCCTCCCTGGAGAAGACTTGGAGGCCACCACCATCAGTGCACAAGGCAGCGTGGGCACGGAGACAGATCTGGGTAGTGTGTGTGCACATGGCTACCTGTGCCACAAGCACATTGTCACAGAACTAACAAGCCTTCCCTAATTAATGTATTGCCCTCATCTCCCAAAAGAAGTGGTGCCATGGCCAAGGTGTCATGGCCAAGAACAGAGACCCTCAACCAGGGTCCCTCCCACACTGTGGCAGCGGTTATGGAGGGAGGCCCACCTACTGGTGTCAGAAGAGAATACTTCTTTCCGACCTGCAGATAGCTGCACACCCCTCTCCACATCTGGCTCCTCTCCAAGTTCTTGAGCATCACCACACATGAGAGAGCCTGCTCCCTGTGGCCCCCCAGGCCCTGCTCGTATCCAGTGAACCATCAAAAGATGCCAGGCACCGTGTGTGGTCTGGTGTTCACAGCTCCCCAGCCTGGTAGAAATTGACTTCTCTTGCCCTGTCCCCCATACCCACAGAGTTTATACTCCAGTGGTATTGAACGATTCCTCAAATACACCTGGTAGCCACGTAGAGTGCTGGGCTTGGAGGCAAGAGGGCCTGAATTCCAATCCAGACTCAGATACTTCCTAGCTGTGTAACTCTGGGCCGGTCACAGAACCTCTGTCTGCCTCAGTTATCTCATCTGTAAAATGAGGATAACAATAGCACTTCTCTCCCAGGGTTCTTGTAAGGATGAAACCAGATAATAATTTTAAGGTGCTTAATACAGCACCTAGCACATAGTACAGGCTAGATAAGTGTTAGCTGTTTTTATCATTATCTCTAAGCCTTTGCTCACATTCTTTCCCAGCTCCGTCTTGAAATCCTCTCCAGCTCTCAACTCAGTTAAATGTCACGTCCTCTAGAAAATTTTCCTTTACGGCTCCCAGCCAGAAATGATCTTATTTCTCTTCTGAACTCTCAAAGCACTTTGTTTACATCTCTCTAATTTATTATATGATAATTTGCATTATTTTCATTTATGTGCACTTCATCTCCTCTCCTAGGTTCTAAGCACATTAGGGAAGGGACTGTGTAACCCTTTGGTTTGGTTATTATTTTTAATTAATGTTTTATTAATGCTTCTTCTCTTTAACATCATAGTCATTTCTGAACAAATCCCTACCCCTATCCCCAACCAGGAAGCCTTCTCTCATAACAAAGAAAAGCAGTTCATCCAAACAAAATACAGCTAGAGAGAAATGTAATCTTTTGTACCCATTGTGGGCTATGACTTTTTTACCTCTCTCTAACTGTACCTGTCATAAGGCCTTCTAGAGAGGCATTCAGGAGATAAGTTTGCCCTCATCTTTTGGCAGATGGGGCATAACTCCATCCCTAATTAGCACGAAGACTGCTATATTTGGCTAATCTGGGTCATTGAGGATACAGTATATATTTCGAGACCAACCCTCTCTTTTTACAGCTGGAAAAACCAAGGCACATAGCAGTGAAGCCCCTTGCCAGATAAGAAGTTTCAGAACAGAGATTTTCTCAGGATGGGTGCCTTCATTCCTATCTGGAACTTGCCCTTCATTCCTCCACTTCCATGCACTGACTCTTTTGGGCACAAAGGGGCTAGGAGGGGACTTTCATCTGGAGACAGAACAAAGACTGGTCATCAGCTCTCTCGGGGTAGATCTGTCCTCATACTTAATGCTCTCCAGAGGAGAGGTGACTAAGAAACTTTGAGAGGAAATTCTCTAGCAAAAACATTACCCAAATTTCCCAAATGTTCTATTCCTTATAGTATATGCCCCCTTGGGCACAGCCAGCTTTCCTAAGGTCTCTTCTCATAAGCTGAGCTGATGAGGGCGCTCTATTAAATGAATTTATGTTGATAAAGCACTTTGAAAACCTAAAAGCTCCACACAAATAGCATCTGTTACTATTTGCATCTACCGAGTAATTGTATGAGTGAGGAAAAAACAAATTCTTTGTTGGAACTTGGAGCCACTCTATTCTGTCAGTCCCTCCCTTCCCTTCCATTGGTTCCCTGAAATCAGGAAACTGATAGGAAAGAGAGAGGCCAGCTTCTTCCCACTTTGATCCCAGGGTGCCCAAAGGTAAGGAAAGGATCTTCCTTCTGAGTTCAATTCCAACAGGCATTTCTTCATTATATACCTATACATAGTATATAGCATGAGGTGGATATAAAACAGAAATGCCCAGAGTGCAACAGTACACATATGCATATAATTCATGACAGTCCTGAGAACTGGTGGAAAAGGGATCAAGGAAGGAGGTGGCACCGAGAAGGAAGAAAAGGGTTCTAAAAGCCAAGACTGAGGATTCTCAAGATCAGGAATGACAGAACAGCCTCCTGGCCAAGATCTACTTAGAAAATATTTTTTTCTCCAATTCCAAAGCAACCTGGCTCTGGAAATGAGCTACCCTGGGCACAGTACCCACAGTACAGTGGACTGTCCTGTCCATTTTCACTGGTCTCTTGCCTTCTAACTCAATGGTTCTTAGATATGTGCTCATACTGTGTATTCTCTGATATCTATCTGTTTGTCTCTGTTTGTCTCTCATTTAATTCTTACCTTCTAAGATGGTGAAGGCTGTTCCTGGATATCTCATCATTTGTTATCACAATTGGGCCTTTAGTAAATATGTGCCTAGTTGTGCTAAATGCAGTATAGTGAGAGCCACTTAGCCTTGGGCCCTGCTTTTAGGCTACTTAGATACCAAGACAGACACTTACTAGAGTCTGTGCAAAAAGGAAATACTGACAATTTAAGAATTTGTATCTTCATTAAGCAAACCTAAGGTCAGTGAGTCAGATATAGGGCAAGGATCCCAAGTCTTCAACTTCTTTTTCTCATCCGTCCATCCCATTGCTGAAGAGCAAGGGCTCATCAATTAAGATTCCCCTTGGAGTGATGTACTTGTTCTCACTTGTGTATCTGGAATCCCTTTTGCTATGTTAAAGATGGAACCAAAGATCACCAAAAAGCCCCTCAGGAGTGAGTTGGACGAAAGCATGGGCATTATGCTTATCATCATAGATGACACAAAGATTTGGGAGAAAGAGAGACAAGAAGTTGAATAACCAAACTGGAATCAAAAAAGATGCTCAGCCTTGGTACTGTGGCCAAATATAATGAGTAAGATAGTGCTTTGTAGGAATGGATCATTTAACAAGGTAGAGCCTAATAATTGGATTCTAAAATTTAGTTACATCCAACTGCAGGATAGGGCAAATGTGCTGAACTATAATTTTGACAGGGGAAAAAAATACCCCTGGGAATTTTGTTTGACTCAGCTCAAATATAAGTTAGTAAGAAATTAAATATTCCATTTATATTATTTTATTTCAGATCATTATTATATATTCAGATTATTATTATTTCATTTCATATCCTAGATTTAGAGCTAAAAGGGTTTTAGAGTTCACTTTGTGCTCATTACACATTTGTGAGTGATTTAATGCAAGTATCATTAGTCTCATTTTACCAATGAGGAAACTGATTCTCAGTGGCTATGTGACTTCTCTAAGAACACTTAGCATTTAGGAGGAAAGCAAGAGTCTGAATTCAGGTCTTGTGATTTGCAGAGAATGGTTTTTTTTTTTTTACTAGCCCCTGCTACTGCAGCACTGTGCTGTTAGAAGTCCTAAAAGCTGAAGCTCAAGCTATATTGTACCTAGAATGAGGAATGTACGTATTGAATTGGTTTTGTCGTGTCAGAACAACTTGTAGGAGGTGGACCCAGTTATGGGGCCACATTTTAGGAAGACAATTGACAAACTGGAGCATATCCAGAGGAGAGAATCCATTATTGTGGAGAGACTTAAAACCAACCAGTCCATATGAATATGAGAAGAAAAAACCTGGGATGTTTATCATGGAGAACCAAAAACTTAAAAGGCACATGATAATAAGTGCTTGTTGTCTAAGTGACTGATGGCTATTTTCTAATAACTGAAAGGTTTTCCTAGGGAAGGAGAACTCAATTTGTAGTGATTGGGCCCCAAAAGGCAGACTTAGGACCCCAGTATACAAGTGACAAGGAGAAATATTTCACTCTGATAGATCAGTAGCTCAAGGAACTATGATTTGTCCATGAAAATTCCCTCTGTCAACACAAATTACATTAAATTCTTAGAGAATCACCTTAGATACAGGGGGAGGTCAAGTGATTTATCCATGGTCACACAGCCACTAAGTGTTAAAGTTAAAAATTGAACTCTGATTTTTGTGACCCTATGTCCAGCCCTCTCCTTTCTCTACCACACTGCCTCTTGACATTAAGTTTCAGATGAGGAAAATCCATTAATCAGAGTAGTCCAAAAATGGACTACTTTGATCAATAGCAAGTTCCCCATTTCTAGAGGTCATTTTGTCAGGATTTTGTAGAGTAGCTTCAAGTCTAGGTTAACCTCCAGATTATTCTTTCAAACTCTGTTAATATCAAACTATTACTCTGAACTCTGCTTCCCCCTATTTCTGGAATTGCCACTATTGCTACTATTGTTGGGCCTTTTCTTCTGGTATTCCAAAAGTTCCCCAAATGTTACCTTTTACAAGTTAGCCAAATTAGAAAACAACCAGCAAATTCTAAATACATCATTCCCCTAATTATCATCTGTGTCCCATGTTGAACAACTAGTTCTAGATCCCCCAAGACTGAGGGAACTTTGGATCCATCAGTTCTCCAGTTCTGGTGTAAAGGGATAATTCACACTGGTCAGGTTAAGACAGGCAACCTCCAAACTTTACTTGCTTAGATTTCTGAGTATCTACCAAGCTCTGTTCATTTATTTCCCCACTTCCTCCTTTAATGGCTGTCCTCCCACCTGGCCCAATCATCTGGATGCCTGGGCTCACTTCATCCATACTGGAGTTAGGGTTCTAAGGAGGCATATCCATTGTCCATATCCATATGCACAAAATTCAGTTATTGCCCAGAAATTCACAAAGAGAAACCACAAAGTCTGGGCCAAAATTCGGGCCAAAAGAGCCCCCTATAAGGAAGAACAATTTCTCTTGTCCTTGCACTAGGAAACAAAAATGTCTTCCTCATTTACTGTCATCAACATTGTTCATTTCTGTTCTGTTGTCTGTCTCTTAGATTTATGTTGCCATGTCTCTCTGGCTATAAGAAGACAGGGAATCTAGGAACCTTGGAAATGTATAGGGTGCAATATAGTACTAAATGCAGATTGTTACTTTAAATATATCCTTGAAGCTAACGGGGCTAAAGTGCTCCATTATCAAATGGTATAATCTTTGTAAAGTGCTCAGCACACATTAGGTACTTAATAAATGCTTATTCTTTCCCTCTTGGAGTCATGGTATATAGTAGAAAGACTTTTATACTTGTAGGCACAAGACTTGATTTGAGTCCTGATGCTCCCATTTCATAGCTCTATGACTCTGATGAAGTCACAACCTCTCTGAGCCATAGTTCCCTCACCTGTGAAATGAGGCTAATAATTTCTGTTCTGTCTTTTCCTCAGGGTTATTGTTCTCTCAACTGAGAAAATTAATTAAGTTTTGCAAACTCTAAAGTTGTAAGCAGAAATGAGAAATATAATTCATGTTAAGGAGGATACTAGCACTGGACTGGGTCTGTCAGCAGCATTGCATGTCCTGAGACATGGGAAAACCAGCTCTAATGGGTTGTCTCTTTCTTTCAGGAAAAGTTTACTTCTTTTCAGATGGCCTTTTGTTTTCCCATCATCATTATGGAAGTATCACCATCCCTAAGAATCACATGAATTCCATATACTTCTATGATGGGGTAAGTGTTTCACTCGTTCTAGAACTGCATTTTCATCATTTTTATTATAGCATTTGTTTATCCTATAGGATAGAAACAAGCTATTTTTAAAAGAAGGCATCCAAGCTAGCAGTAATCATTTGAAAAATTGCTTCAAATTACTAATCAGAGGAATGTAAGTTTATATACATCTGAACTTCTACTTCATATCCATCAGATTGTAAAAGTGAAAAAAAAAACCCTAAGGAAAATTACATTGTAGAAGGGGTTGTGGGGAAACAGATACAGTAATGCACTCTATTTTTTTAATCCTTACCTTCTGTCTTGGTTGGAGTCAATACTGTGAATTGGCTCCAAGGCAGAAGAGTGGTAAGGGCTAGGCAATGGGGGTCAAGTGACTTGCCCAGGGTCACCCAGCTGGGAAGTGTCTGAGGCCAGATTTGAACCTAGGACCTCCCATCTCTAGGCCGGGTTCTCAATCCACTGAGCTACCCAGCTGCCCCCACCCAACTAATATACTCTTAATGGATCTATGACTTAGACCTGCCATCCTGGAAAGCAATTCAGGTCTAGACTCAACAAACTGCATATACTTTGATCCAATAATACCAATTGTTAATAGGTCTGTACCCACAGACATATCAGAGAAAGAGGGAAAAGATCCATATGTACAAAAATATTGAAAGCAGTTCTTTTTGTGTTCAAACTAAGTCCAATTAAAGTGGAACTGAACAAATTGTTGTTTGTAATAACTAGTATTTACATTACACTTAAGAATTTTCAACATGCTTTACAAATGTTATATAATTTGATTCTTACAAGTCTGGGAGATGGATGCTATTATTATCCCCATATTAGGAGATTGAGATAAACAGAGGTCAAGTGATTTGCCCAGGGACACATAGCTAATAACTGTCTGAGACCAGATTCAAACTCGGGTCTTTCTGATACGACTCCAGGGCCAACACTCTATTGCATTTCCTAGTTGTCCTGAATAGGAATGCATTCCAATATGGTACCATTAGAAATGATGAAAGGAAAAATTTCAGAGAAATCTGGGAAGACCTGAATGAACTGATTTAGGGTGAAATGGGCAGAGGTGGAAAATAATTTATATAATAACAACAATGTAAAGAGAAACACCTTTGAAAGAACTCTGATCAGTGCAGTGATTGACCATTCTGAAGTACTATTGAAAAAGATTTGACTTTCTGATAGAGAAGTAATGAAGTCAAGGTGATATTCTGTAACATGTAGGTTTGTGGGCATGGAGAGGATGGGCATTTGTGCTTCTTGGCTATGCAGATCTGATACAAAACATTTGTTTTCCAATTTCTCTAGAGTGGTGATGGTAAACCTTTTAGAGACAGAATGCCGAGCCCCTCCTCCCTCACATGCTGGGTATGCCTTGCTCCCCCTTCCCCCACAGGGGAGGGAGGAAGGGCTCCCATTGTGCTGCTGAACAGAGGGGCAGGGGATGTGAAAAATGTCAGGCACGATGGAGAGGGGGAGGGGAGCAGCTCCACCCAAGTCCCTCTGCCTTTCTAGTAATGAACTGAGGGTGGGGTGAAGTGACTGAGTGCCCACAGAGAGTACTCTAAATGCCATCTTTGGCATATATGCCATAGGTTCACCATCACTGCTCTAGGAGATGTTGTAGAGGGAAAGAGTGGTTATCAATGGGCCTATCAAAATGGGATGAGAAGAAAAAAAGAAGAGAAACTCATTGAAGTATTTTTAATTCATGGAAGAGAACAAAAACTAGCAAAACTTTGAAAATAACACATTGAATTTATTATGCTGAAAAACTAAAAGTGAGATGGTCATGATGTGATTTTGCAGTTTCACATGTGATCTTTTTCTCTTCTACTTAGGTCTTAGTTCTTATTTGGTCTTAGTTAAATTCATAATTCAAAAAAGAAAAAAGATGGCTCACTGGAAATGGGATGGAGAAAATTAGTGGCATGTTTTAGACATGGATTCAAAGATTCTATGCTCTTCTAAACTGTAGAAGAATGATGCTATAGGGCACAGAATAGAAACATTTCTCTTTGGGAAAGAATTCTAAAAATAGAGATTTATAAACAAGTAGAAGAGACTTTAGAAATGATAGGGGAAAGGTAATTAGACATCTAATATATGCAAAACAAAGCATGGTGCTAAGTGCTAGGGACATAAATAGAAAAGCAGGGCCAGTCCTTCCCCTCACAGAGTTCACATTCTAATGGGGGAGACAACACATATAAAACGGTTCAACTACAATCATATGAAAGGTTCTGTGGTTCTTAGGGGAAGCAGCAAAGCAAATGGTAATGCATCTTCTTTAATGTTGTTTCCACTAATAAAATCATCTCTTTCTTAATTGGAATCACTTGGCAGTTTTAATGGTTTTAGTATAAGAACGTTATGTTTTGGGTCTTTAGTTCTGAGGAAGCTGGGACTTTCAGCAAGATCACATCTCCACAGGAGTTACTTCTCTGATGGCTGTAGAGACAGGCCTAGTAGCAAGATCTGTACTCTGGAAACCACTGCTATTCTCAAGGCTCTTGGCCTTATCTGCCCTTTGCTGGCAATAGGGTCAAAAAGGGCAGATCCCTTCTCCTCAAAAGAGTGGCCCCCTCAATGATGGCTGTAGAGGGCAAGATGGAAGTAGGGCTATTGGTCTGAAAGGCATTAAATTTACCCAAGGCTCTTGGATTTAAGATCCTGGGATGTTTCCATTGGATCTTTGGACAGGTGGTGGTCAAAATGGTGGTGGGGACAGTAGTGGTGTTTTTAACCCATCTGACACATGCCACCTCTTCTTATTACCTCAAGGTGACTTGCTTATTCTTGAGTGGCAAATACTGTTTAAATAATTATTTCTTCTCAGTGAATATACTGGATAATAGTTTGGTTTACTGGGTAGGAGGGTCTAGGCTAGAACAAAGGGATATGCAAAAGCATTTCCATTCCAGAAAATGTTTAACGCTTTTGGCCATGAACCTTGAATAATAATCTCCATTACCAGGGCAATCTCCACATAGTAGTGATATTTGGTCAACTGAAACCAGAGTTCAACCTGAGTTCATCGTGTTCTTGGGGAGCCCATTGGTGTCATGCAGGACAGTGTAGCTGATTAGGGCCAGATAAACCAACTTCCCATTGGCCATATCAGGGGAGCTGTCCCAGTGGGAGGCAGAGAAGATGCCTATCCCCTTACTCCTTGGAGGAGTCCACACTTGAATGCACTTCTGTCATGCAAAACTTGGACTTTGGTCACAGTCACTTAATTTAGTAAGCAAATGGTTAGGATGGTACAAGCATGATTGTGTTTCAACTATAATACAGGAAAAAAAAACCAAGAGACCCTCCTTATCCTTGTTCTCTTTTTCATTAATGCTACATTGACTGAACCTTTGTAATTCATTGCTATTTTAATACTGACCTTCCTTGAATTGTTTCATTCAAGAGAGTCTCTCTTTTCATATAACTGTGGCTTTTTATGATATCTAACTATCAGCATTGAGCTAGTGCCAGTTATTTGTGTTAAGTAAAAGTTTAAAGTCAAGTCTTATTGTTTCTTAACAGTGTAGGGCAAGTAGCAGTGAAGGGAAAAGGGCAGGGGGTGAAGTAGAGTGGCTTGAGCAAGGCGGTGGGTAGCTTTGTCATGTAATAGCAACCTTAAGGCATAGAAAAGAGTGATTTTTTTTTTATCTTCATACAAGTTAGCTTTCAGAAAAGAAGAGTGAAGACCTAGCTAATGGTGTGCTCATATGTGAATTTTTAATGACAACAAAATAGATTTACTGACCAGGATGAGCCTTTTCTCACCAAGACTGTCTAAAAAGGGCATGCAACTATAGTTACTGAGAAGGTACTTTTAGTCATTATAAAGATGCATTTCTTGAGTCTAGAAAACTTATCAGAGCTTCAGTCTCCCCTTAGAATTTTTTTTAACCCTTACCTTCCGTCTTAGAATCAATACTGTGTATTGGTTTCAAGGCAGAAGAGTAGTAAGGGCTAGGCAATAGGGGTTAAGTGACTTGCCCAGGGTCACACAACTGGGAAGTGTCTGAGGCCAGATTTGAACCCAGGACTTCCCATCTCTAGGCCTGGCTCTCAATCCACTGAGCAACCCAGCTGCCCCTACCCTTTAGAATTTAACTATGCCTGAAAGCTACTATCCTTAATATCAGCTAATAAATTAGCAGGGATTAGTTGATCAGATTGCTTTTCAACTATGCCAACTATCTGAGAACAGAACTGTGCCAGAATGGGGCCCACAATGGGGCATGGGAAGGGAATGAGAGAAAAGAGGTAATGAAGGAGGAACCAAAGACAACTTTTCATCTCCTTGAGAGAAATGCTGGAGGAGTCATGAGTACAAATCAATGGGAGAAGAATTTCAAGTTCTCTGCTTTCACAAAGTAGAGTAGGGGAGTGGCTTTCTTTGAAAAGTAGAGTTTTTGGCATCCCTTATGGAAACCTGAGATTCTTCCCTAATTTTCTCTCAGCTTCATGGGGGAGAAAGGAAGAAGGAGAAAGGTAGACAGTATTAGAACAGGAATATTGTCACATCTGAAGGAAGAAAACACTGACCATTTAGATTGTGAAAGTGGCTGACTTTGCCACCATTCTTCCTTTCCTCATGGGAGTCATTGATTTATTTGGAATACCTGGCATTCTGGTAAGCCTGATGTGAAGCAGCCAGACAGTGTAGTCGATAGCACACTGGACCTGCAGGCAGAAAGGCATTTGATGTTCAGATACTGCTAGCTGAGTGACCCTTGGCAAGTTATTGAGCTTCTCTCTTCTTCGGTGTGTTTATCTGTGAATTGGGGCTAATAATAAAACCTGCCTCCCTGGGCGATTGTGAGGATCAAATGAGACATCATATCAGAAGTTCTCAGTATACCCTCAAGTGCTATTTTGGTAAATCCTGGCTCCTATGGCTCTCTTCCATTCTTGAACCTTAACAAAATCTGCAGTTGCCATCACATCCCATAACCATGAGTTTTTTTCCACTTAGTTCTGACATCTGTCCCCTTCTCACTACATCCTCTACAACCACCCTCATTTATATTTTTAAGTTTATTTAATTAATTGATTTAGAATATTTTCCCATAGTTATATGAATCATGTTCTTTCCCTCCCTTCCTCTCACCCCCCTCCCATAGCCCACAAGCAATTTCACTGGGTTTTACATGTGTCATTGATCAAGATCTATTTCCACATTATTAGTATTTGCACTAGGGTGATCGTTTAGAGTCTATATCCCCAGTCATATCCCCATTGAACCATGTGATCGAGCAGTTGTTTCTCTTCTGTGTTTCTACTCCCACAGTTCTTTCTCTGGATGTGGATAGCTTCTTTCTCATGAGTCTCTCAGAATTGTCCTGGATCATTGCATTGCTGCTAGTAGAGAAGTCCATTAGATTCCATTGTGCCACAGTGTATCAGTGTCTTTTAAAGGGCATTAAAAGACAATGTTCTTCTGGTTCTGTTCTTTTCACTCTACATCACATCCTGGAAGTTGTTCCAGTTCTGTGTACAATGTTCTCCTGGTTCTGTTCCTTTCACTCTGCCTCACTTCCTGGAAGTTGTTCCAGTTCAGATGGAATTCCTTCAGTTCATTATTCCTTTTTAGCACAATAGTATTCCATCACCAACAGATACCACAATTTGTTCAGCCATTCCCCAATTGAAGGGCATCCCCTCATTTTCCAATTTTTTGCCACCACAAAGAGTGAGGCTATAAATATTTTTGTACAAGTCTTTTTCCTTATTATCTCTTTGGGGTACAAACCCAACAGCCGTATGACTAGATCAAAGGACAGGCAGTCTTTTAATGCCCTTTAGGCATAGTTCCAAATTGCCTTCCAGAATGGTTGGATCAATTCACAATTCCACCAGCAGTGCATTAATATCCCAATTTTGCTACATCCCCTCCAACATTCATTACTTTCCTTTGCTGTCATGTTAGCCAATCTGTTAGGTATGAGATGGTACTTCAGAGTTGTTTTGATTTGCATTTCTCTGATTATAAGAGATTTAGAACACTTTTTCATGTGCTTATTAATAGTTTTGATTTCTTTATCTGAAAATTGCCTATTCATGTCCCTTGCCCGTTTATCAATTAGAGAATGGCTTGATTTTTTGTACAATTGATTTAGCTCCTTATAAATTTGAATAATTAGACCTTTGTCAGAGGCTTTTGTTATAAAGGTTTTTTTCCCAATTTGTTGCTTCCCTTCTAATTTTGGTTGTATTGGTTTTGTTTGTACAAAACCTTTTTAATTTAATGTAATCAAAATTATTCATTTTACATTTTGTAATATTCTCTATCTCTTGCTTGGCCTTAAAATCTTTCCTTTCTCATAGATCTGACAAGTAAACTATTCTATGTTCACCTAATTTACTTATAGTTTCTTCTCTATACATAAGTCATTCACCCATTCTGAATTTATCTTGGTATAGAATTGATTCAACCATTCTGGAAGGCAATTTGGAACTATGCTCAAAGGGCATTAAAAGACAATGTTCTTCTGGTTCTGTTCTTTTCACTCTACATCATATCCTGGAAGTTGTTCCAGTTCAGATGGAATTCTTTCAGTTCATAATTCCTTTTTAGCACAATAGTATTCCATCACCAACAGATACCACAATTTGTTCAGCCATTCCCCAATTGAAGGGCATCCCCTCATTTTTCAATTTTTTTTACGCGCAAGCCTTCTATAATTTGGTTATAACCTACCTTTCCAAACATTTATTACTCTCTTTCATGTGCTCTCCATTCTAACCAAACTACCTTATTCTCTCTCCATCCCATGACATTCTGCCCTCTTAAATTTCTGTGCCTTAACTCATTCTGTCTTCCATTCCTGGAATAGATACAACTCCTCACAACCATCTCTATATTGATGTCACTCTCCTTAAGGTCTAACTTGGATTTCCCTTTTTCCATATGGACAACACAGGTAGGGGCAGCTAGATAGATTGCCAGATGAGAGATGAGAGATCCTGGGTTCAAAACTGGCCTCAAGACACTTCATACCTATGTAACTCTGGGGAAGTTATTTAACTCCAACTGCCTCCCCCTTCCCACTCTTCTGCCTTGGAACTGATATTCAGTCTCAATTCTAAGACAGAAGGTAAGAGTTTTTAAAAAATCAAAATTAAAAATATATATTATTTTATCACTTTGTCTGAAATTTTTCCTTTGTACCTATCATACTCTACCTTCTCTTATGCTCATTCTTAGAATATTTTAACCACCTGGTAGACTATAAACTCTTAGAGGCCAGGCACTGGGTTGTTTTTCACCTTTGTATCTTTGGGCCCAGTACAATGCCTTGCACATAACTTAATAGGAGTCTATTAAATGGAGAAATGAGAATTGACAAATTATTATGATTATTGGTTTTTATATTGGCTTGTGGATGATGGGCAACCCAAGTATCGATGGAAACATTCTCTTCCTTTTTCAAAAGTACTTTTAGTAAAATCTTTTTTCTCTTATATTTTTAGGACTCCACCAGTGTTGTTGCTGCCTTGTTGATAGACTTCAAAAGTTCCTTGCATCCTTATCTTCCAGTTGAATTCTACACATCAAGCAATTTTCTGATGATTGCCTTTTTCCCCAAATCCAAGATGTACCAAGCATTCTACGCAGAGGTAACACCAACTTATTTCAAGGTTTCTTTGACAAAATTGAGCCAGTTTGGGACAAAACACAAGCACAGTGCTCTGCACAGAGTAAGTGCTTAAGTAAATGTTTTTTATATTTTATTTTAAAACTACTGCTGGTTTGTTTCGAACAATTTAAAAATCAGTGGGAAAACAAGAATGATGATCGTTAGAGAAGACAGCAATGAAATTGGAAGAGCTATATGGATGCTTTAGGCAAAGGCCTCATACTAACTATTATTGACCTTTAGCAACACCTCACTGAGGCAGCAAAATAGTGTATAGCTCCAGTCCTCAAAAAACTGGAGGCCAGGCTTGGACTGAGCTTCTAACCTGCTGGTTGAGAAGAGGAGAGAAGCAAAGAGAGAGGGCAGTTTGAGCCCATTTCATAAGAAAATGGCCACCATTACATAGAAAAGAATCACTAGGATTAAGTCAACATGCAGGGCTTCTCCCTTGAGTTAGATTTCAGAGATATCTGGCTTAGGAATCTAGCAATATAAATAATTGGGGGTGGGGTTGAGTTTCTATGAAGATTCTCAACCAATATTTAATTTTGTTTCTTCTTTTAAAAGGCCACCCCTAGTTTTTTAAACCTGAATTTAGATCCGTCCTTAAGTGTATGGTTGCATTAAAAACTCTCTAATGATCTAGAGAAAGTCATTCTTTGTGATCCTGCCATGATGTTTGTCTCCTTAGTCTAGATGTTAGTTGCCTTTGGACAAAACTAGTGGAGTACTTGACTCAGTTTCTAGACTGTGCAAACTCATACAGCCTCTAATCACCAGCTCCTTTCTTCCCTGCAGTATGAGAGGCTCGATGCTGCACCTGACTCTCCTAATCTTTTGTGTGAGAAAAATCTTCTTCATTTTGTAGATATCCCTAGCTCCTAGTGGTTGCTTATTTATTAATTCCCTTATAAATCCTGTAGTTGTTGGAATACTTATTTGTGGTCTATTCTAGTTCGTTCATGACAGTTTTAGAAAACAGATGTTATCCTTGATGCTTGAATATACTTCCTGTCCATTTGACTAGTTTCATGGCTAGTTGTCTCCTCTTCCCTAAAGCTATACCAAGGCTGCTAGAAAGAAGGGCTTTGAAAGGTGCTTAAGGAAAAGGTTTCACAATCTTTTGCCTGTTTTCTAGTTTTCTCAGCATAGTTCATTGTTGACCCCGACTTACCTTACTATTCCTGCCTGTTGTCCAGCTAACTCCATGATACGACTTTTTTGGCAGTTCCTGAGATGGTGGCCTAAGGTTGGTCTTTCTTCAGATAGGAATCTTGGGAAAGTGGACCAGGCTTGACAGATGGAAGTCTGAGTGCTTTACCATGTTTTTTTTAAATGGTGAAGTTGGATTGGCAAAGAATTTTTGTCACAGTTGAATAAGGAATGGTTACGGACCAAGTAGGGGAAAAAATCCAGTGTCCATAATAGTGTTCTTGGATGCCAATTTCCTACGTTCAGAGACCTCACCAACAGTCTAGGCAGAGAGACATCCATTCCAAGAAGCCCCACAGCTAAGAACGTTATAAAGAGATACTAAGCCTCAGAAATAGCGCTTTGGAGAGACACAATTGCTCACAAAGGGAGTAAGGTCTTCCTTCTGTGGGATTATTTTGGAAAGGGAAAAAAAGACGAGAAAAGAGTTGAAAGATCTTGAAGCTATTACAGGAAAAGAAAGGTCAAGTTGCTTCCTCCTCACACATAGTGTTTGAGGTGGATTAAGATGTGGCTGGTGGAGCTTCAACACCTTTCAGAGACACTTCCTATATACTCGACCTAATTCAATAAGCATGTAAGAGCATCTGCCTCATATGTGCTTGGGGACAGAAGGTAAAAAGATGAAACCACAAAAAAGTCTGCCCTCAAGGAGCTAACACTCTATGGGGGAAAGAGGCAGATAGCCCAAGAACTGTTAAGTATATACTTGCCAATTTCTGGAGGGATTGGGAAAGACTTCCTTTCTCTAGGAGTGTTCTGATTTTTCCTGGGTTTTGGGAAGTTGAAGCAGTAGCTCTGATGCTAGCTTGTGTACCCATATGAATGGTGGCACCAAACTAGCTCTTCCTCAAAGTTTGATTGCTAGAAACAGAGCTTTGAGGAAGGCTCCTCCTCAGTCACACCAGAAAGCAAGAGTAAAAGAATGGTCCGTGCGTTCGCGCACGCGCGCACACACACGTATGAGCTGGCATGCAAGAGATTTTATCTGAAAGTGGATCAAACTGAGTAAGGTTGGAGTAAGTTGAAACCTAGCTAGCTTTATCAATTCTCTCTACCCCACCCCCTCAGTTTTAAAGAGCTAATAGTACCAGGAATATACCCTGACTCTAGGGAAAGTCAGCCAAAAATCAGCTTCTTTTTTTTAGCACTCTGTCCTAATTTTGCAGGGTTGAGCCCTTCTGCCCTCCCAGCTCTAAGAGCCACTTGACTTGCCAAGGTGTCTTAGAGGCTTGCCTTTCTGGAAGTGATTGGCATCATAATTTTTTAAATGCCCCACCACCACCACACGCCGTTTAAATGCTGCCTACTGTCATCGTTGTTTTGCTTATTATGACAATTGTACTTCCTAATTGGTCTCCCTGCCTGAAGTGATTCCCTACTCTCCTTTCACACTGCTGCCAAAGTGATTTTCCTAAGCCTGCGTCTGACTGTCACCCTCCTACTCGGTCAGGCCCACTGACTCACTAATGTCCTGAGGATCAAGCAGAAACACCTCGGATCTGCATTTGGAGCTTTTTACCATCTCACCCCATCCTCTCTGTCCAGTATAAGGACGGTATTAGAAATTGGGTCTTGTTATATTAGTGTAGAGATAAGAAGTAGAGAAGCTAGCCAGCAAAGAATTGGAAAGAATAGGAGTTTGAAGCCGATCTAGGACAGTGTCAATTTCAAATGTTGACAGTTTAACGGTTTTCCTGTGACAGTTACTCTCTCTGGGTGTGCCAGTTGGTCTCTGGCAGTTGGCAGAGTCATACATAGAGACTCTAATTCTGAGGGCTTTGAGGAGATAACATCTTTGCCTCTCTGTCACTGTTTGAGGTAAAGACCTGAAGGAGTTAAGTGTTTTCTTTTTCCAACTTGGGAAACACTATTGACTATTATCATCTTTATAGATTGTTTAACTCTGAGAAGACCAAAGAAAGACCTGGTCTTTGGTTTGGACTCTGAGTCTGCTAAGTCTCAGAGTCCTAACTTGATTCTTGTTGAGACCCAACCAGCTAGCCTTTGTTATTTTTATAATATGGAGATGAATTAAAATTATAAAGATAATACTGTTAGTTTATTGTAGAATAGGGAAAATTTGGGCTAGTCAGATCAGGAAGGATTAGTGTAGCCTGTGAAAAACAGGAGAAGGAGTTCCTTGCAGAACCAGGGAGTTTTATTTAAGCGGAGTTATAATCCCTTAATTAGAAATCCTTTTTTATCCTTATATATTTCAATAAATATTTTATTTTTTATAACCAGAGTCTCTTTAGCGTCCTTACGTCTGGCCCTGAAGAGAGTTCATTTATGAACTTCACTTCACTGATATAAACTGAGGATACTTTGTGAGTGCAGCAAGGAGAGTATCTGAAATCAGTTTATAATCAATAATCAAATCCATTGCTATATTAGTTTTTCAGTCTCCCATTTATTTTTACACCAGGCTTCTTATTTGTTACTTCCCCTACACACACAGGGTTCCAGCCGTACTGGCTTACTTGCTTGTCCTTCCATAGGACACTCTGGGATTGTCTCTCTGCTTTTGCCTTGGCTGTGCCCCCATCTCATGGCTGGGATACTCTCCCTCCTCACCTTCCCCTCCCAGAATTCCTAGTCTTCTTCAAGATTCAACTCAAGTAATTCTTTTTTGTAAGAAGGCTATCAGAGACCCCTTAGCTAGGTTGTACAATGGTTGGAATGCTGCACCTGGAATCAGGAAGACCCGAGTTCAAATTTGGCCTCAGGCACTTACTAACTGTGAGACCCTGGACAAGTCACTTCACCTCTGTCTGCTTCAGTTTTCTCATCTATAATATGGGAATAATAATAACATCTTCCAACGAAGGTTGTTGTGAAGATAAAATGAAATAGTATTTGTAAAGCACTTTGCAAACCTTATTATTTACTTCATGTGTTTTGCATTGTCTGCCCTGTTAAAATAACGAACTCCTTCAGGGCAGGGGTAATTTGTTCCCTTTCTCTTTGTGTCCCCAGGGTCTCTGGTAAGGTCAGATGCATAGTAGGTCCTTAATCAATGTTTGAATAATTAACGAAGCATGCATTTTTGTTTTATTTGTTTGTTTTGAAGCATGCATTTTGATCTGTATGAGCCTAGGCTGAGCTGGGGGCTTTGTCCTTTCTCAGGGAGGAGAAGAGACTGGAATCTGCCAAATTCATTCAGTCTGGTCATTTATTTCCCAACACTGCTTCCCTTCCTCTTCTCCCTGAGGGCCAGCTCTTTTGGTCAGCAGGATGGTGGGAAGAGTAGTATTTGGAGTCCAGTCTTGGTTCCACAACTTGAAAGCAAAATGACTTCCACCAGTTT
Organism: Monodelphis domestica; assembly: GCF_027887165.1. Classification (NCBI taxonomy): domain Eukaryota; kingdom Metazoa; phylum Chordata; class Mammalia; order Didelphimorphia; family Didelphidae; genus Monodelphis; species Monodelphis domestica. Next base: position 73,432,600 of record NC_077232.1, read on the forward strand.
ACTTTGTCATTTTCTCCAACACAATTTCCTCATCTGTAGAATAGACCTGACACTTGCCTGGCCCACCTCACAGGTTCATTCTAAAGATTAAGTAAGATCATATCTGTAAGATCTTTGGAAGTTCTTATTCTTCCTACTTTTCACTCTCCATGGTCCTTCCCTGTTTGATGTTTTGTTTCCAGACAAATCCTGAGATAATTGTGTGATCCCCTTTCTCTTGCACAATGACCCCATGTCAATCCCCTGTCCTTCAACTCTCCATTATTCTCTATTTCTTCTCAAGATATCAGTGCAGTCCTCATTTTTAAGGCTGTCTTCTCTCTGCCAGGACAACAGCTCTCCCTTTGCCATGAGGACTGTGGCCAGTGGCCATTATCTCTACTCCCAGCTCTGCTGTGTCCCATGATTCTCGATGCTTCTAGAATATCCCCTAGGTAACTCTTCAACCTAATAGACCTAACCTTGACTGGCTTGAACTAAAATTCTTTAGGATGAAAGAATTTCAGAGTTGGAAGAAATTGTTAGAGATCATCTAATTCATCCCTCATATTCTACATGGGCACAGGGCCCAGAGTGGGAAGTGTCTTGCAGCCAAGTGTAGACTGAGTTTTAATGGCCCACATTCAAGCCCAGATTTCCTGATTCTCATTTTGTTCTTACTTCCTTGTTTTCCCTACTTTATGATCTCCAGCCTACTGGGAAAAAGCCATCCTTCCTGAGGAAACTGCTGACTCTATCTTTTCTTCTACTTTTCTAAAAGTAGCCCATTAGGGTCCAACTGTATGCAGTGTTCTTTTGGGCACTGATCATGATCATGACAAGGCAAGAGAGCTGCCATGTGGTAGGGCCAACCTGGCGCCTGCTGCATCAGAGTTTAAGAAGGAGCTGTTGAATGAAGTAATCAGTGTAGAGGGACATAGAAACACATGAAGTATGTTGGAGTAAGGGTAGCTAACATTTATAACATTTATCCTAGTGGGGGCTTTGGGGCTACAAAGTGCTTCTCTCCCAACAACTCTCTCAGACCTGGTGAGGACTCTGTTTATTTCCATGGGGAAGGCTGTGGAAATTGAGAGAGAGGCTGCTTCTCCCTCCACTTAAGGTTTTGCAAAAGTATGTCTTTCCTAATCAAACCTGTGAGAATACCCAGAGCCCTGAAGGCTTCAAGGATGACCCTAGACTGTTTTTTCCTTCTAACTCTTTTTCTGTCTTGCCTTTCTTCCCTTGCCTATTTATTGAGGGTATGGACCTAAACGAGAGGCTTAGGAATGAGTCTAACAATATGTCCAGAGTTTTCCTTTATTGCCCTGCCTCCTAGGAGGCTGCATCTGATACTTCAGACAGAGAGACATGAGTCTTGTTTATTACATGCTCCAGGGAAAATTATTGTTATGATGGAAAAAAACGTATGCTCGTTCTCTCTCTCTCTCTGTCTCTCTCTGTCTCTGTCTCTCTGTCTCTTCTCTGTCTCTCTGTGTCTCTCCCTCCCTCCCTTTCTCTCTCTCTCTCTCTCTCTCTCTCTCTCTCTCTCTCTCTCTCTCTCTCTCTCTCTCTCTCTCTCTGTCTCTCTCTGTCTCTGTCTCTCTCTTCCTCTCTCCACCCCCTTCTGTCTCTGTCTCTCCTTTTCTTCCCTCCCCTCACCTCTTGCTGTATCTGTATTGCCTCTGTCAATAGTAAACACCTCAAAATCAGGGACTCAGAGAATGGTGCTGCTTGTTTGGAGAGATGTGTGTCTAGACCCCATTCAAAGGAAAGAGTGTTTGTTTTTGTGGTTTTGCTTTGAGCTGACAGTTTAGATTTTCAACAACAACCAAATCCCCATGTGGTTTCTACATCCTATTGTTGGGTTTTAAATGCTCTTCACATGGATTCTGTTTTTTAGGTCTTCTCTCCCTGGCAACACTCAGCTAACTCAGAACTGGTTTTAAAAGTGATCCAGGAAGACGGATTATCTAAAGAACAAAAAAAATTGTAAGTTGCTGCTCTTAGTTTTGGGGCTTCTTCTCCTGACTATAATTGCTAAGTGATGTAAGCCCTGTAATGAAGGGTCTTCAACTCTGCCCAGCTCTTGTTCATGGCTTCGTAGGACTTTGAAAGGAGCAGTACTGGCAGCTATATCTGCTGGGACCCTTTATATGCTAAGTACTCTATTATCCACAACTCTTGGGAGAAGAGGCACTGGAAATCACCCTGGAGGGGCCACTGTCTCACACAAGCTTTCACTACTTAATATAGTCCCTCCCTCCCTCATGGGCTACCAGCAGTGACACAGCCAGGTGCCACATGCCAGAAAAGTAGACAATAGGAAAGCTCTGTAGTATTACCTTTAGGCAACCCTTAGTAATCTTAAATTCATTCTGCATTTTATTGGTGTTAGAAACAACAGTTTTTTAGAAAATGAAAACATTGTATGACTTTCTTGAAAGAATTTCAAGACATTGATTATAAGCAACATTAACTCCAGGTACACAGCACTTAAATGTACCAATATTTCTTATTTCAGATACTCCAATGTGCAAAAACTCTTTAATGCTCAGTCCTATCCTGTTGGGGAAAGAGAGAGTCAGCTAAAACTCTTGAGTTCTCGTCTCCCAGATCTGGACTGGTAAGCCCGAGGGTTTCCTGTTTGTGGATTGTTTATAGAATTTTCTGTATGTTATTTTTGGGAGTGACAGAAAGTGAAGTCTATGGTTGGCATGGAGGTTGAGCTCCTGGTGCTTTCTCAGCTCCCCTTTGAGCCAAGGCTGTTGTGTCACACTGGGGACAATTTGATTCTCCAGAGGAAAGCACCCTGGGGTTTGTTTTACAGCAGGCAAGTCTAGAGTTTCCTACTTGAATAGACACATTCAGGTTGTCTTGGAGATTGGAAGGTAATAACATCAGATTTGTTCTTCCAGGTTTCTCCAGCATTTTGCCATCTGCAGTATCAGCCAGGAGCCAATAATGAGGTCCCATTTTCCTGATCTCCTGCAGCAAGGTGAAATCAGGCCTGCTCAGAAAGTGGAAAATGAAAAGGTAGCAGAGCTAATTCAGCAGCCTGGGAATGGGCAGGGTGGGGCCAAAGCCAGGGAAGGCCTCCCTGATCCAATCCTTTTGGGCCCTTTAGTGTTTAACAAAGAAAATCCTGGGGAAGATCCCTTTCATAAGGAGACACCCCCTCAGAGCCTGATGTCATTGTACATCTGAAACCGCCTTTGGACAATGTGTACAAGTCTCCCTTGGCCCTAGTGGCTGATCCTAAGGAGGATTAGGGAACAGTGGGCCCCCTCCCATGACACAGCACTCACCTAAGGCCATGGGCCCTTCTCTCCTCAGCCCCTTTCTCCCAGGGACAGATGGTTTGTCTGGAGCTGACAGAGCATGCCTTGGTTTACCAAATAAAGCAGAGCCTAAGTTTCCTAGCACCTGCTGCAGGATCAGCTAGAGCAAAAAAGAAATACCCTTTTCCCAAGGATCATGTCTTCCTTAATTCACTCATTGGACTTTCCAATGTACTTCAGTCCCTTGGATCTGACTAATACCTTAGGGTAAATTTTTACTGGACTCTTTCCAGTAAAATCTGGAAACCCACAGCTAGTTGAGACGAGAACTTTGGGAAAATGGGAAGTGGGACAAGTCACTTTTGTAGATTGTCCCATAGAGGGTTGCTGTAGGTGCAGTGGCACAGGGAAGACCCAGGTCAGGAAACACTTTTCCATCAGTGTCTTTATTTCTCCAGCACCTGATACAGAACTTTGCATGTCATAGATTCCTAATCAGCATTTATTGAATAACATTGGAAAACACTATACTAGATAACTATCAGGTGACCTGAAGATTCCCTACAGGGTGGATGGAGAGGAGGAGGAGGAGGAGAAGGGACTCTCCAATTTTCCCTTGGGCTGACATTGGTCCTGAGAACTAGGCCTCCTAAAGCTTGGCATTGGCACGTGGGCAGGGAGCAGAGTTGAATTGGGCTTTTGTGATTTTAAAGCAACATTGTTCATAGAGATTTTTAGTTTATCACAACCCAGCATCATTCATTTTAATTTATTTAGGAAAGAAAAATATGTGCATGTGTTTTCTCTTTCCCTTCCTCTTCCAATGAATTTAGTCCAATTTAGTGGCCATTTATTAAGCCCCTCCTTGGGTACAAGGCCCTCTGCTGGGTTCTGGAAACACAGACTGAGCCACAAGAAGTTCCTGCTGTTGAGGAGCTCACAGTCTCCCAGGGAATAAAAAACACACACAGATAAGTAAATAGAAAGAAAAAAAATAGAAGGGAAAAAACCACCAATAATGTGGGGAGTCAGGAGAAGCTTCACAAAGAAGTTGATTCCTGAACTGATCCTTGAAGGAAATGGGATTCTCAGAGGCAGAAGGGAAGCAGATAGAAGGTTGGCTGGATTAACTGTCCTGTATGCTTTCTCTAAAGCCATAATTGAATTATACAAATTCCCTTTTCTCTGCATTCTCTCTCTCCTTGACCCTTGTGGTCTCAACAACCACCTCTGTGTAGCCAGTTCCCAAATCTCTCTAACTCTGATCTGTTGCTATCTTTCCCTTAGCCCTTCATATTCAGCAAGCCAAAACCAAACCCTGTTTTTCATAGTTTTGCCCAAGGCTACACCATTCCTCCTGTTTCTCACACCCATAAGTCTATAAAACTAGTGTTGCCGTTGATGTCCTTTTTGTTACCTTTCCTTAGCCAGTCATCAAGTCCTTCACTCCCATCCCTGTATCATTTCCCATGTCCATCCCCACTCTCTTCTCAGCTCTACCACAGTTGTATCCAGCTCTTCATTACCTCATGGATCATACCATCCATTCAATTTTTTTGGCAAATATACTGAAGTGGTTTGTCATTTCCTTTTCCAGTGGATTAAGACATCCAGAGATTAAGTGATTTACCCAGGGTCACACAGCTAGTAGGTGTCTGAAGCCAGAGTTGAACTTGACTTCCTGACTCCATGCCCAGTGCTCTGTCCACTGAACCACCTAGTGACTAGTCCCCACAGTAACAGGTCTTTCCACCTCTGTCCTTCATACTGCCACTAAATAATCTTTCTCATACATAGATCTGGCCACATCCTTCCTGGGCTCAGAAATTTTAGTAGCTCCCTAATTGTCTCCCAAGTAAATTTCAAAATTGTTTTGTCTGGCTTCCTCTCCAATCTTCAGTCTTCAATATGGGATTTTACCCTATGTTTCCAGCCTTAGATCTTATTTTATTCCTTTCTGTGCCTTCTATGTTCATGTCATCTAGGGCTAACTGCCCCTGAACTCCCCTGTGTTCTCTTACTTTCATATTTTTGGCCCCAATGTTCCCTGTTCCTCAGAGTCCTATTCCTCCCTCTTCACCCAATGAATGACGACCCATCCTTTAAATCTCAACTCAAATACCATCTCCTCCTCTCTTTATGCTCCTAAACTGTAATGACTTTCTACCTTGAACCTTAAATAGCTAATTTTTTTACAGCTTTGTAATGTGCTTGTCATACAAAAATATTTATTATAATTATTTGATCCCGATTTGTTCCCCTAAAAAAGTGTCATTTCCATAAAGTTAATGGTCATGTCTTAGCAAATAACAGAAATTCACTTTATTAGTAACAAATAATAACATTAATTAACATTTAGATAGGGCTTTAGGTTTGTAAATTTATTTGATCCTCACCAACAACTCTTTGAAGTAGGTACAATTATGCCTATATTACAGAGGAGGAAACTGAGACCAAAAGAGATTAAATAAATTGCTCAGTGTCACACAAACAAGTGTCCCAGGCAAAATTTAACCCAGGTCTTTTTGACTTCAAGTCCTGAGCTCTGTCCATTGTACCACCCAGCTGCCTTCTAAGATTTATAGAGTGCTTCCATCCCTATCCAATTTGAATTTGGTCCCCACCTTCATATAGTATTTTCACTCAGTCCTTACTTATTTGTGGAATATCTTTTCCTTCCCCTAGGTGATCATCAGTATTGTCTCGGGGCTGCCAGGCTGTCATGCCAGTGACCTCTGTGCTTTCCTGGTCACTCTGCACAGGGAGTATGGAAGGTTGGTATGGCTAACTGTGACCTGGCATTGGGCTAAAAGGACTTAGCAGGTCTTGTTCTGGTGAGGGGCCACCTTGGCCGTGTCCTGGCCCAGGCAGACACGGGCATCGGGAGAGTCCTTTGTCTGCCGTGCCCTTGTTGGAGGAGGAAATAAAGAGCAGCCGTGGCCATCATGGAAATGGGAAATAGTGGGCCAAGGGATCTTTGTAGTCCGTCCCTCAGAAGAGGGAGCACCGGGCTGCATGCTAAAGGAGTTGCTAGAGCCCGGGGTGTAGGGCACACACAGAGCAGCTATCTATTTGGCAAACGGCTGGCATACGCAGAACAATTGAGAGAAGTTATCTAAACCACAACAGCAATAGGAGAAAAATCACCCTAGGACTGAGTTGATTTGTGTTGTTTCTAGGTGGATGGTGTATAGGCAAACCATGGACACCTCTGAATGTTTCAGTACTGCCCACTTCCAAAAGTACCTAACCAGTGCCCTGGAGGCCCAGCAGAACCGCCGGCCCAGACAATCGGCATATACCCGGAAAAAGACCAGATTATTGGTGGTGTTACAGGGGTAAGCTTCTGAATGTGGCTAGACTCCTGTGAAAAAGTTCAAGGATTTGTTAATAGTCCATAACCTTAAAGTGTGTAAATATTGTCACTGGTCAGCCCCCAAACTGAGACGGTATCCTTAAGCTTCAGAACAAGAAAATCTAGTAGGAGCAAGAAGATAGCCTCGCTCTCCTCTGCTCTGCTCGGCCACAGCTAGGTATTCCATTCTGGATAACTTACTTTTGGAAGGACGTTGATGAGCTCTATCATGTCCCAAGGAAAGAGCTCAGGCTGGTAAAGAGGCTGAGTCCGTGCCATATGAAGATTGGCTAAAGAAACTGGGGTCATGGCGATACGTTTTTCAACATATTAATTTTAATATTACAACTTTTCCTGAAAAAAAAAGGTGAGAAAAATTATTTGTACAAAAATATTCATATTCTATTTCTAATTGCAAAAAATTAGAAACCACTTTTATGTAAAAGTGGAAAAGCAGCTACATAAATTATGTTAGTATAATGAAACATTATGATACTATTTTAAAAGGTAATAAATAGAAAGAAGAAAGAAAAAAAAACCATGGAAAAATCTATACACGTTAGTACAGAGTGAAACCAGCAAAAAGAAAATTCCATATCCAGCACAGACACACTATCTCCATTTTTTTAAAGTGAGCGAAATAAGGAATGAAAATGGCATCAAAAGTGGTAGGACTTAAATGAGACCCAGATGATTCAGAACAAAACCATTTTCTTGATTGTTTATGGGTTGCTGATTCGTGTAAGGCTAGGGATCTAAGATAAAATTTTGACTCCTGATTCTCATTCTATGGTCAGATAAGCTGGCAGTAGAGTGAGTGGGATAGACTCCTAAATTTGGAGTGAGGATCTGGGTTCAAATGTGGCCTCAGACGCTTCCTGTGTGACAGTGGGTAAGTCAATTTTTAAAAAATAAGAGTCTGGGGCAGCTGGGTAGCTCAGTGGATTGAGAGCCAAGCCTAGAGATGGGAGGTCCTGGGTTCAAAGCTGCCCTCAGACACTTCCCAGCTGTGTGACTCTGGGCAAGTCACTTAGTCCCCATTGCCTAGCTCTTACTGTTCTTCTGCCTTGGAGCCAATACACAGTATTGATTCCAAGATGGAGGATAAGGGTTTAAAAAAAAAGTAAGAGTTGAAAAAAAAAGATTGTTTTAAATATCCAATGAGATGACATGTTCAGTACTTTGCATATCTTAAAGTGCTATATAAATACCAGCTTTTATGATGAAGTTTATAACTTTTAAAACATTTTTTTAAAAGTTGCAGAAAGACTAAAGTTCTAACAATTACAGACATCTCTCCCAAAATAGTTGAGCAGTTGCTTGTAGATAGGAGACTCCCCCTCCTCGGGGGTCTACAAGGGGAAACTGGACAACTACTGGTCAGAAATAGTAGTAAGGATTCTTGTTTAGCGATGGGTTAGACAAATGTCCCTCATTGAAGTCAAGGGCAGTGATTGTGTTCAGGATCAGTCACGCCTCATATTAGCTTATTGTTTCCACTAAAGAATGAGCTGAGTCAAGGCTGCCTTAGGTGCCCCAACTCTAATTGTGAGGCTTAAAGAGGGAGGGCTTGTGTTTAAGAGAAGAAAGAAGATGATGATGCCCACAGAACACATCTTGGCAGCCCCTTTCTTCTCAAAGACACAGTGCTCCTGAGCTGCCCTAGGTTTGCTTTGCTTTGACTTTTGCTCTAAACATATGCCGCTGTTGGGGCAAATGAATAGTTTGAGCCTTTAAGTGGCTTACTTCCTCCTTGCCCATTTGTTTTTAGCAGTTACAGAATGAATTGGCATTCCAGCCCAGTGAGTAAGGATCACACTGGGGTGTGGGGCTTAGGAGCAAGATGAAGAGCTTTACAATATGCCCCTCATGGAGCTTCCACCTTCCCAGGACAAGGGGAATTATTTGCTTTTTGACTCCGACTCCTCATGTTCCTGCCTTCCCTGCTTCTCACTGTAATCTCCATACAACTGCCCAAACAGCCTTCCCGAGGCCCAGGTCTGACTGTGTCATGTGCCCCCTTACCTATAACATAGAAATCAGTCTTCTTAGCCAAGCACCCACTTTTCCAGCCCCATTTCATAGTGCTCTGCTTCGGGAACTCAAGGTTCCAGCCAAATTATGGACCTCCAGCCCCTGGATCTCCTCAATCCCTGCTGGTAAGGCTCTCCTACGAAATTTTCTCAGTACTAAATGGTACCACCAACCCCAAGAATATACGTCCATTGAAGGCAAGGATTCTTTCTCACTTTGTCCATAGTAGGAGGGTAATAAATGTTTACTAAACTGAGCTGAATTGTTGATTTTCCAGGTCACAGTCAAGGTAGCAATTTCTTAACTGAAAGGCAGTGGCTTTGGCAAGAGTGGCATCTTTCATGTGACTGGAGTGAAGACTGGTCTTTCATGCACAAGCCCTTACTTCTATCTTAGGGAGTCAGGACCCTCAGATTGAGTTACTGTAGCACTTGAATTGACCCATAGAGTCTCTATGGGAATCCACAGTTTGCTCTAAATATTGTATCTTTAGGGCTGTTATTACTGGCCAGATCTGTGCCCCTGAGGCTCCGATATTGAACCCTGGACAGCTTCCTTTGCTGCGTGCCTTTAATCCATCCCTTCTGGTATAAGACTTTCTTGAGCTGAGGTTTAGAGTTTCACTCCCTACAGTTGGCCTTTGTCTTTGGACAGTTTGAACAATCCTTCAGCAAAAGTCTGTTGCCCTTCTGAGTACAAAGTGAGATTTTCTTTTGTTTCCACAGACTAGAAGGTTCCATTAGACTTCACCAATATTGGCAATTGGCAATGAAGGCCCCTAAAGCTTTGACATCAACAAAAATTGTTGACTGACTGGTGGTTATCTTTAAAGCTGAATTAACATAAACCCTGGAACTAACGAAATCCTAAATTCAAACTGAAAATACAAAGATAAAGTAATGAACTTTAGAGAGCAGTTAGATCCTGAGAAAGTATGCTTACTTTAGAGAAAAAAAGGCTCTCCCCCCACTGTCTGATCAAAGTGATCTTAAGGCAGAAAATAGATAAAGAAGAACCACAGATTTAACTACTTTGATAAGAGAATCTAAATTCAGCTAACATGTATTTTGTACCTGTCATATGCATGGGATTGATTATCCTTGGTGTTAGAGAGCTGTAAAATCATAATCCCTGCCTTCTGGGACCAGGCAGTCTAAGTGGAATGAAATACTCACATGAATCAGTATGATAACAGATATCTGAACCAAGGAGATACCTAAGCAAAGCTCTGCAGGAAACGTACGGAGCAAAGTACTTCTGGCTGGTGAGGATCCAAGAAGGTCTTCTAGGAAAGAGTGGCCCCTGAACTGTGATTGGAGGAAAAAGTGATCAGGCGAGATGATGGAGAAGTACATTCTAAGTGGAGTATGGTGGAGATGCCCAGGATAGGTAAACAGAGTCTTTGATAACTAGGTTATGGTGAAGTTTCCCTCACCAGCACTGCCCCCATGAGAGAGGGTGAGCTCCTCAAGGGCAAGGGCCATATTTGCCTTCTTTGTATCCCCAGCGCTCAACACCATTTCTGGCACAGAGTAGGCATCTCTTCAGTGTTTATAAATTGATTGACCAATTAGAGGGGGTCCTCTTCTGGTACTTTAATCTAATGAAGCTTCTCTGGGCAGGGGCAGCAAGACTGGCCTGGGTTGTCGTCTTGGGGGCCCTTTATTTGAATCCCCAGTGCTTGCTGGGCCTGATCTGTGTAAGCACTTGCTTTATTCCTCTGTCTCTCAACAGTGTTAGAACAGAAGAGCTAGTGGAAGGGCCCAGGATTATTGGTTTCCCTTGGATAAAAGGCACACTCTAAAAAGGGCTTGACTCCACCAAACTTGGCCCAGCAGGACTGGAAGATAGAAGCCTGTTTTGCACTTGCTTTTTTTTTTCTTTTGAATGAGTAAAGGTTAATGCAATGTTGAAAATGTTTTGAAAATTTAGGGCAGTCTGATGGAGGTCCCTCCCATTCCTCTCGGAGGGAAAAGCTATTGTGTTGAAATGACTGAAAAGCCCTTGGAGGCTGGTTTGAAAGACTTTCATTTGAGCGGCTTATTGTCTAAATCTGCTCAAGGAAATGAGAATCAGTGTCTCACATACCAAACTTTATCTTTTTTCTCCAAAGGTTGTTTTTTTTTTTAATATGAGAGGGAACAAAGCCAACCTCCCTAGGCCTAAGATTTAAAAGGAATGATTCTTCTAAGGGGTGAGAATTGAAAAGAAAGGTATGAGGAATGTAAGGCCAGAATCTTCTTACTGTCCAACTAAATGATCTGGAGAAAAGGATGGCTGGAATGTGGGCCCCCTCTTCCAAGAGTAGAATGCAATGTAGTTCCAGCCCATGGCCCAGGACTGACCTGAACTTTGTTTTAGATGTCAGGGTGTACACACATTGCAGAGGTGAGGAAATCATAATACTCTTTAAACCTTCAGCATTTTCAGAAGAATGAGGAGTGAAGGCTTAGAATGATTTTTCTCCCTGCAGGAGAGCTGAGAGTGACAGGCTGACTCCTTTGTACACAAATGTGAGGGGAAAGCCCAAATTAACAGTGGGTTTGCCCCACCTGGGAGTTGGGGAATCACTTTCATTCACAGACAGGTAAAATAATGTGTAAAGATACAGATACAAGAAAACCCAGCCATGCAATCCTAGGCAAACCATCCGCCCTCTCTGTGTCTTAAGATTCTAGGTCTGTAAAAGGAGGAGGTTAGACTGAATGATCTTTTAAGATTCTTTCAAAATCTAATCCCTCAAGGTACTTGCTACAATTTTAACAAGTATGGGCCTTAGAGAAATTTTAAGAACAAGGTATTCTAGCTTTAAATAAGGATAATGATTGCAAGTATACTTTCCTAATGTGTTATGGGTTCCTCTCCTTTTCCTACTGTAGGGCAGACCGAGAGATGATGCCCATGGTTAGGTGAAGTCTCTTTATAATCTGTAGTTTCTGCTCTAGGAATAGGACAGTTAATTCTCCAAAAGAAAGGACAATGTCTAAGAAGACCTGGAGTGAGTCTCACAAACTAGATAGAATAAAACTCTTTCTGGATTCTTATGGCACAATATTAAGGATCTCTGAACATAGAATCTCTGGTTGGAATGTCCTAGGCTAGACACTGCTCCATGCCATTCTTTGAGGCTTCTCAGGTCCCTATTCTAGGGCTTTCTGACCGTAGGACTTTCTCCCCTCCCCTCCACTCTTGCCGCCTCTGAACACAGAGCCTTGTAGGCTATATGTATGTCTGGCCTATCTTTGGTCACACAGAGTATGCTGGCATTAGCTTTGCTGAAGGCCCTTTTTCCTATTACCCTCAAGCTTCTGGTTTACTTTTTAGGTGGTTATGATATAGATGGTTATGATGTAGAAGAACCCACCAGTTTCTTATTGAGCTTCTTGATCATTATTTGGTCTGGTGTCGATTTCAGGGTTTTGCTGGAGTCTATATGGGAAATGAGTAGTCTGCTTCCTATTCTGGCAGTCATCTCGACCCTAAGTTACAATTTACTCATCTGGAAAATAAGGATAATAACCCTTGTGCTGCTTGTCTTACATGGTCATGTTGAGGAAAGCACTTTATCCCTTAAAATACCTCTTGCAAGCCACAATAATTAAACTTATATTTATTAAGCACCTGTTGTGTGCCAAGTGATGATGCTTGGTGCTGAGAATATACAAAAGCAAAATGAGAAATAGTTCCTGCCCTCAAGAAGCTTAAATTCTATGTGTGTGTATAGTGGATAATATATAACACCTAAACAGATAAGAACATGCATTACAGTTTGAGAAGGAATAAATCACTAATAACAAAAAGAATTGAGAAAGGCTTCCCCCCCATAGGCTGAGCTTTGAAGTAAACTAGGGATTCTAAGGAAGAAGAAAATAAAATATTCTTCTCAATGTGTGAGAGGGAGGAATAGCCCATACAACGGTGGGAAGCTGGGATGCTAAGTTTGGCAATAACAAGGGGTCAAGTTATCTGTATGTAGAGTATGCAAAAAAAAAAAGGATTCTGTGAAATTAGACTGGAAAGGTGGTGGCAGAAGTAGTAAAATTGCAAAGGGCTTCATATGCCAAGTTGAGTTTACATTTTTAAATGACATGGTTGGTCTTGTGCTTGTAGGAATATTAATTTTGGTACCTGTGAGAAAGATGGATTAGAGCAGGAAGGGCCTGTGAAAGCAGATTATTACACTAGTCGATGAGTGGGAGATGATATGGGCCTGCACCATATGTGTGTAGAGAAGACTCTGAGACATGTGGTGGAGGTAAAATTGACCATATTTGGTAACCAGTTAGATATGGGGGAGTTTGAAAGAGGGAATAATCAGGGGTGGCTTCAAGGTTATAATGCTGGACAGTTGGAAAGAGGATGGTGCTGTCAATAGAAAAAGAGAAGTGTGGAGGAGGGAGGTTTTAGGAAGATAAAGACATTTTTGAACACAGTAAATTTGAGATACTTAAAGGGGACATCTAGTTCCCTGTATAACAAAAGACAGTCTCTGCACTCAGTCTAATGGAGGAAGGCAACAACTATGTACAAATATGTCCAGACAAAGTCTACACATGACTAATTGGAGATAATCAGCAGGGGAAAGGCTCTGGCATTAAGGGGCATTGGCAACAGCTTCTTGTAGCCTAGCAAATAGAATACTTATGGGAGATGTGAAAAGTGTCTTCAAGGATTTGAAGAATTAGAGTTGTTCTTAGCCCCCAAGGAGCAAGTGGATGGAAGCTGTAGAGAGGTAGACAAAGGTTTTGAAGTCAAGAAAAACTTCCTAACCAAGAGAGCTGCCCCAAAGTAGAATGGACTGCCTTTGGGAGGTATCTGTCTATCATAAGTCTTCAGACAAAAGCTGAGCAACTGTGTCCTAGACAGGATTCTCTTTTAGAAAGAAGCCCAGGTGACTTCTACGTTTGAGCACAGAGCACCAATGGGACGCACGATTTCCTGGGACGATCTTCTGTTTTCCTCTTTGGATTCTTGCCCTCACTTAAATCTCGTGTACTGGTCCTTTTCATACTTGTGTTGATTGATGGTCTCCCACAGTATTCAAAAAGGTCTCTTTAGGCATCCTTTTTCTTCCTCATTAGAATCATTTTGTCTTTAGGGGCAAGATTTCATTCTAGAGAGACTCTCAATCCACTTAACCTGATTATGTTTTCAGAATCTTAGGTTATGGAATCCTACTTATATTTTCTCTGAATTCTTTGAAGTCAGCTTTTCTAAAGTCTAGGTTAGCTATAGATCTCTGTCTAGAATTTCTCTCCTTATTGTTAATTCTAAGATGTCATAATCATTTCTTTTAGAGGTTTATATAAATATATGTACACATATATATTTATATATATACATTCAACAACACCCATTCCATCTAATCCAGGGGTCCCCAAACTTTTTACACGGGAGCCAGTTCACTGTCCCTCAGACTGTTGGAGGCCAGACTATAAAAAAGAAACTACGAACAAATCTGTATACCTCTGTATGGGATAGCAGAGGCTGTGATGGGCCTGTCACACCTTGCACAGGCCCATCACCTATACCGGGCAGCAGTATACACAGTGGGGAATCCCCTCTCCCAGATGGCCGCTCGCCATGCTGACATCTTCCATTGTGCAGTCACATAATCCTGCACCGCGCCTCATTCTCATTCAGTTACTCTAAGAACAAGGAGCCACCCAAAGGATTATGTCACCAGAAATAGTACTGTATGTGAGCGGCACAGCACTTTGCAGCACCGCCACATACAGGGCTCCTCTCACTGACCACCAATGAAAGAGGTGCCCCTTCTGGAAGTGCGGTGGGGGCTGGATAAATGGCCTCAGGGGGCCACATGTGGCCCACAGGCCATAGTTTGGGGACCCCTGATCTAATCTCTTCTTATTTTAATAAAGTACCTTTCCATTATTTCTGTAATCTGCTATAACCAATTAAGTCTTAATAATATCTGTATCATTTCCCTCTTTGTGTTAAGGAGGTCTACTTGGTCACAGACAATGTAGGAATTTATTTTGCTTGACTATATATATTTATTACAAGAGTTTTCTTTCCAATGGATGGGTTGGGAGTGATGAATTAGAGAGTAAAAGTGATGAGCAATATGTGTCAAAGGAAAAGAAAGAAAAGAGGACTATTCTAGCATAAAAAGCATTGAAGAGAGGACAGCTAGGTAGCTCAATGGATTGAGAGCTAGGCCTAGAGATAGGAGGTCCTGGGTTCAAATGTGACCTCAGACACTTTAGATATGTGACTATGGGCAATGTGACCATTGCCTACCCCTTTACTGCTATTTTGCCTTGGAATCACTACATAGTATTGATTCTAAGACAGAAGGTATGAGTTTTAAAAAATTAATTAAATCAAAAGATTTTTTAAATAAATAAAATGCCCTGAAGAGAACTAAAAGGCCAAGAGAAAATATAGATAAACAAGACAGTTTTGAAAATTATACATTGAATTTATGATATACTTTTTAAAAAGCAAGTTGTATACAATAAGTACTTCATGGTTTCTTATACAATCCTACTTTTCTATTCTACTTTGTTTATGGAAGTACTCATATTTGTCACTTATTATATGTCAGAATCTTAGACTTAAACAGTTAAGAGCTCTAGTTCATCTTGCCTATTACTCATTCTCTAAACCTTGAGGTATAGACATTTCAGCATTTGTCACCTGTTTCTTCTGTCTCTTACAGCTACACAGATGTTATTGATGTTGTCCAGGCACTCCAGACTCACCCTGATTCAGATGTGAGGTCAGCTTATGAAATTGGCACAGTCACTACATGTGTGGAGCCCCTGAGCTGCTACATGGAGCACAGGTAGCCTTCAACCATCAGAATTTACAAGGTTGGGTGACGGGAGGGAGTTGTTCTTTACAGAAAGTATTGCTTTTTTTTTAACCCTTGCTTTCTATCTTTGAATGCATACTAAGTGTTGGTTCCAAGGCAAAAGAGCAGTAAGGGCTAGGCAATTGGGGTTAAGTGACTTGTCCAGGATCATAATGAATAGGAAGTGTCCACTGAGCCACCTCGCTGCCCCAAGGCATCACCTTCGTAAAAAAACAGGCTTGTTTAAGTTTCTTCTTGGAGAATTCATTCTTTTTCCTTACTATATTGTAAGTGTGCAGTAAATACTCATTAGTATAGTGATTTTTGCCAGGACCTCAAAAGTCCTCAAGGCCACAAGAGTACCCACAGTAAGACCTGTGGACTTAGAATAACAGAACCTTAGAAGGAGAAGAGACCTCTACATTTGGTCCAATCCTTGACTTTGTTCATGAAATCCCCTGAAATATCCCCAATGAGTCAAAATGTTTTCAGGGGCAAAAAGCTCTTTGCTTATGAGGAAATCCATTTTAGTTCTGAATAACTCTCGTTAGGATGTTCTGGACAATATTGAGTCTACATCTCTGTGTCTTTCGCACTTTGATCTTCGTTTTGTTTTTTGGACCTACCCAGACTAAGTCTAATCTATCTTGCAAATAAAAAAATCTTTCAGGTATCCTGGTCAGGTTTCTGTGGCCACAGAGAAGTCATTTCATACAGAGAATGGGAGTTGAAATCTATTTTCTTAGGAAGAATGGCCCTATTAGCATTCTATTCTTTGTAATATAAACATTTTACCTAAGAAAAGGGTCTTACTTATCTGCTTATAATCTTGGTGGCCTGGGCTTTTGGTCAAGTTTTGACAGAATGGGTTATTTATAGAAGTTAGACTTTCTCAGCATCAGGCTTGATGAAGGACTCTGTTTTTCTCTTCAGGGAATCTAGCTATACATAGGACAAATGGGGGATCGACCCTGCTGCTTTTAGAAATCTCATCTTTAATCCAGAGAGGAAATAAGTCAGTATGGTATAGTGGGAAAGACACTGGATTTGGAGTCAGAGGATCTTGAAGATTCCTTTGAACACTATATCTCTAATTCTAGGAATAGATATAATTGGGGTCAATGACAACAATGCTTGGAGAAAATGATTAGAAATTGAAATGTGTTGATGGTTTTTGTTTGAGCCCAAAACTTATTGGAGCTAAAATACCACTGGGAACATTCACGGTTGGGGGGGATCATTAAATCACATTGTTGATACTTGAGTATAGCCAAAGCTCAGGACAAAATCACAGAATCAGAAAATCTCACACTTGCAGGGTCAAAAAAATACTGTTAAACTGCATTGATGGTACAGAGGCTGACCTTACCAACTGAGCTAGACATCTTAAACATCATGTCTCTGCCTTTTTTCCCCTCTTCTTTAGTCTGTGATATAAACCCTGCTTTGTCCTTAAGCATCTTAGGTATTTTGTTCTTCTTCTTGATCACCCTCCTAAATGTACACTTATACACACACGTACACACCCTTTCATATATGTGTATGCACACACTCCCCTATACACACTTGTGCATGCATGGACTTGGACGGACACATACATTCTTGGGTTCTTTCTGCCCTGTTCCCCAGTATCCTCTTGCTCTTTACATGCCCAAGTTGAGGCACAAATAATTGCTTACTTCTAGTAAATATTAATTTTCCCAAAAGCTCTCTAAAATTAGATAAGGAATTTTGTCACACCTCAGTCCTAAAAATAAAAATAAAATGCCTAAAATATTTGTTTAATTTTGTTACCCATTGCTTAGGAACCTTCAGAGTTCTTCATTTTTTACCCAGGACCAAATTACATTCCCAAGACCCCCCAAAATCTGACCAAACCCTTTTCTCTTGACAAAAAGTTTTCTCCAATTCAAACATTTCTACCTCCACACTTTTGCTCATATTATTTCCCTTCCCAGAAATTCCCTTCCCTATTTGCTGCCAATCCAATTCTAACTATCCATCAAAGTCTAGTCTAAGCCACCCACCAAGCTTTTCCTGACCACCCTAGCCCTCATTTATCTGTACCCCAAAGAACATTTAAGCATTGTGTCTGACTAAGAATGTACTTCCTGTGATTTTTGTCCACCAAGGAAAACAAATGAGTTGAATTGTAGACTCTGTGGATGGTAAGTTGGGGTAAGATTGCCATCTTTGGGTTTCACAATAGTCGAGGAGTTTTCTGGTCCCTTAGGTACTTGCTCCAACATCAGTTCAGTTCCACATTTGTCTAGTTTCTTTTGTGTATGTGCCTGTTGCTAAGGATACTGTTCCAAAGAAAAAAGAAGAATCATGAAATGTTGGAGTTGTAAGGGCTTCAGCACTCACTCGTTGAATCCAAACCCTTTCTAAACAAGCAACCTCCTCTACAGTCTCCCAACAGAGACTCAGCAACCTCTGGTCAGAGATCTCTCCTTACAGGGCAGCTGTGTGCTTCAGGACAGCCCAAATTCCTTTCTGTCAACCTCTCTGCAGCTTCTATCCAGTGCTCTTGGTTTGGTTCCCTGGAGCCAAGCAGACCAAACTCTGTTCTTCTTTGACAAGACAATTTCCAGCTTGTCAGGAGTTCTTTCTAAAACAGTGCATCTGGAGTGAGGAGGATCTGGGTTCAAATTTGACCTCAGACCCTTCCTAGCTGGAGAGAGTGGAGGGAAGAGAGATGAGGTGGGGTGACTGTTGTTGCCCATGCTGCCATCTCTCTTAGATCAGTCATCTGAAAATGATAAAGTGCTTTCCTTTAAGGAGCTTACAATTTACTAAGGGAATAAGAGTGCACATTAAGATGCAATGTGTAAAAAGAAGAGATCAAAGAGGGAAATGGAAAGATTTGAGAGGGAAGGGGCTATTCTTAGCTGAAAAGATCATTGGAATTAGTTGCACCTGAGCTCCAGGCCTGAGGGAAGAGAGAAGATTTCAGCTGGGAGAGATGCAGGAGGCATTTGTGCCAAGCCTCCTAGGAGGTCCCAAGCGTGTTTGTCATATTTCTACCTATTAATTGGTTTTGTGCTGGAGATGTTTGAGTAATCAGTGAATAGAACAGTTCTGGCCTTTCCCTGGGGGAGGGGGTACTGGACTGGACTGAGCACCATGAAGTGGCCAGTGGACAGAAAGCCTGGCAGACACTAGGAATTGCATAGACCATGAGACTCTGTAAGGAAAAGGCCCATCCCCAGGTGCCACAGGGCTTGGCTTTCCAGTGCAGGGTTTGGAGGTGGCTCCAAATAGAAGCTGGCAGCATTTTCAGGTCTGCAAAGCACTTTATAAATAGCACCCCACAAGCCTGGGAGGAAGATGTTGCTATTATCCCCATTTTAGGGGATGCTGAGTCCCACTGAGGGTCACCCAGCTAGTCAGTGCTGTGTCAGGCTGAATTGGAACTTGGATTCCCCTGACTCCAAGCCACCAGGCTGCGCCTAGTGCCTCTATAGCCATGGAGGCTCCCGAGAAGCAGGCCTGAGCTGCAGGGGCAATGAGAGAAACAGAGGAAAATGAGCTCCCCCAATGAAGTAGAACCAGGGTACCCCTAAGGAAATGGGTCTGGCTTGAGGAGTTCTTCTTTTCTGCAGCTGGGATGCCAGGAAGCACTGGAAAGCCTCCCAACTGGTCAGCACCAGCCTGGAAAGGCTAGAGAAAATGCCAAGAAGCCTGAGCTGAGGGCAGGGCATTGCATGCTGCCTCTTTGGGAGTTTATTGTCTCTTCAGCGATTAAGAAATCCTCACAGCTAATTCCAGAAGTTCTCAGTTCTCAGAGGGGAGGCAGATTTCATTTCAGAGGAAATAATACAGTGAACTGTTTCATTTAGTAACACTTTGTCAATTCCTATTAAAAAATGGACTCCACTGTCCTAGGATGCTCCTGTTTTCTTCTGTCTCTGAGCAGCTTTGAGCCCTCTTGCCTCCCCCTCTCCCGAGGCCCCCTCTCCCCTGGCCTCCTAGAACTGTGCCCTCTGGGGCTGTTCTTCCCCAGCAGGCCTACTTCGATTTCTCATTCCTCAAACCCAAGACTCTCTCCTGGCTTCTTTGTGCCCTTTCCTCTGCCCAGCTCTCTGGGATCTCATCTACCATAACCTCTTCTGACTGCCTGGTGGATGACAACCCCTCCCTGTCCACTTTCAATCAGCTTCCAAACCCTGACCACATTAGCCTTTCTTGAGTGCAGATTTGCTCTAGTCACTCCTGTACAGACCCTTTGCCAGGGTTTTCCTTCTTCCTATGGGATACAGTCAAGGTTGCCCAGCATGGCCTTTCAGACCTGCTCTTCTCTGAGAGCCTCAGCCAACGTGGTCCCTACCCTGAACAAGTGTCTAGATCCCTCCCTCAGCCCTCCTCTTTACCATTTACCTTTATCCCTCCTCCCCACCTATTCAAATTCTCCCTTTCCTTCCTTAATAAAAATAAAAGCTGACAAAGAACTTTTAATAGAGGATCTCATTTGAGTCTCGTGGTGGCCTTGTGAGGTAGGAAGCTCAGGAATTAATGCTATCTTAGATGAGGAAACTAAGACTTCAAGCCCAGCTCGAGTCCCATCTCAGTCAAGACTTCCTGGACCCCTTCATCAAAGTAGCATGTCCTACTTCTGTTGGTCATGACTTCAGGTAGGGAATCACATCTTTTGCCTCTTAGCAGAGAAGTGAACTGTAGGAGTGGAATGGGGCAGACACTGACACACATGGCTGATTGCTTTTTTTGGGGGGGGCTTGACTATACTTATTTGTTGTAGGGGAAGTCTTTTGATAGAAGAAATCAGGGAAAGCATCAATAAAACATTTTTTATAGTTGTTAAGTGCTGTGTAAATATAAAATGTCATTTTACCTCTGATTTTCCATCATGATGTGGTGGCAACTGTGGATTCTCCAAGGCTCTTCCAACAAAACAGAGCCCAAACTCTACCAGATTCTACCAGGTTTGAAGGGCTTCAAGTATGAACCTGGCTACTAGGTGGCCCAGAAGATAGAGCAGCAGTCTGGCATTAGGAAGACCTGAAATCATACTTACTAGGGATGTGACCCTAGGCAAGTCACATTACCTTTTTCTGCTTCAGTTTCCTTATCTGTTAAATGGTAATAATGGTACCTCCCTCTCAGGGCTGTTGTAAGAATCCAAAGGGATGATATCTAGAAAGGGATAAATACCTTTTGCCTGAAGATAGAGTTTGGATTAAATGTTCTCCCACTAGAGATTTAAAACCTGGGTATTCTCCATCTGGGTAGAATGACTTAGAAAGGTTTACTTGCCAAACAAAGGATTCTTCAGATGGAACAAATTGAAACTGATTGTCACAAGACCAAACCCTGGGAACTATTCACGGGACTTTGGAAACGTGCTTCATATTGTTCTCATCTTACTGTGTCAGAGCTAAATTCAAGATGAGGCAGGGCCATCTTAACAGATCTTCCTGCTTGAATTTCCTCCTGTGAAGGCTTATCATAGCATAAAGTTCATAAAAGCTGTACTAGGGGAACATAAGATTCTTGCACTCTCATCTGAGCTGGAAAGGCTTGATGGTAACTGCAAGTATAAGCTCAGAAATAGACTGTCTCTTCTTGTCCAAGGACCAAGAGAGCTAAATTCAGATGGGAAAATCTCTAGTCCAGTTTCAGTGGTGAAATTTAAAGTGACCTCCTTGTTGATCTGTGCCAAAGGAAGAAGCACCCACACCAACAAACTCAGATTCTGGAAGCACTTTGGCATTGGAGCATGAAATAGCTCTTGCCCTCTGAGGCAGTCTCCTGAGATGAATTCCAAAAATGTTTTGAGTAATGGGAGCATTGTTGGAATAAGTGTTTGCCCATTTTGAGAATCCAAGACTCCTCTGTACATGTGAGTTCTGGTATATGTTTGGCATTATTCTGTATGTTTATACTAGACACATATCCCATCCCCAGAATTTGCTAACAAGGTCCAGGCTGTCATGGTACAGGCCCCAAGACAGACACTGAGCCATTTCTCTAGTGACTCATCTGATACAGTACCAGATTATGAAAACAAAACAGATCTACTGATCTGACATTTGAGGACAACCTAGACAACAGAAAAACTTCTCTAAATGCCAATGGGTGGCAGAAAAGGTCTGATAGTTCTGGATTCCAAAATTGCCTCATCTCCAGGCTTCATGCCCAAAGACTAGTTTATGCTTCTCTGTTAGGAATTTGGATGGAGGCAGAGATGTCATGAAAATAAATTGATGGGGAAAGAGAAAGAATGAAAGTAGTTTGATGGAGAATTAATTCAGAGTCCATAGTCAGGTTTTAATGTATGTGCTAGAAACACAGTGAAATTCAGTTTGAAAAATATAGTCCACTAAATAACAACTGTATTATAAATCAGTGGTCTGTGTTCACTTTTTTGGAAAGTCATTATTACAAATATTTCAAACTCCACAAATACTGACTGAGTACCTACTATGTGTGGGGCACTGTGCTAGAAATTAGAGGAGGAGGCAGATTCTGGAGGAAAATACAAAATTGCACAAACCCTTCTCCCTGCCCTCAGGGAGTTTACAATCTATTAAGGGACCTCATTATAGGCCAGTACCATAAGGGACATACATAGTGCCATAAAAGGTATGCCCAGAGTCTTTGGAAGTTATAAGAATAAATATTCATTTCCAACTGGAGGATAGGGAAGGCTGGGGAATATGTAGCAGTTAAAGACAGATCAGTCTTTTCAGTGGAATCTTCAGGGTGAAGTCTTGTAAAATTAATGAATCCTACTAAGGTCTTGAGACATCTCATCAGAGAGCATCAGGGCCCTGAGACTCCAAGTGGCCAGGGGGAACCCTGCCCCCCAACAACCATTCTTCTGTGCTCTCTCCTCATCAGAAGAGGACATGTTTGATAAATGGTATGAGAAGAGTAACACAAATGAGTTGCAACACTTTAAAATATGATTTAGGAAAAACCATGGCAGAGAACATCAGTTTAGTGGTGATAGTGATGGAGGAAAGCATTGGCCCAAAAAGCTAGGAAGTAACATGATGAATCTGAGCTCATTTCCCTAACAGTGACACCTCTTGTAAGAAGCTTGGAAACCTGGTCATCTGAGATAAATGGGAGAAAACACATGAAAGCTTGGAGAATAAGGAAATAACTGGTACTGGCCCAGGGGAAGGGATTAGATGACCTAAGAGGCATCTTTCCTCTCCTACTTTGCTTTGATAGTTTTGGCAGATAAACTTGACCCATTGGCTCCAATTGTAAGAACTAGAGGGAACATTTTGCCCTAAGGTCTGTCCCCCACTCAGAAAATACCAGTTTTGATGCTTTCTACAAGTGTCTGGTGCAGAGTCTTCTTTCCCTGGGCTAGGAGATTAGTTTGCTTAATTTCACAATAAAGGAATTGCTTGGTACAGGGCCTGCAGACCCCAAACTCCTTTCCAATCTGACTACTGGCCACCTAGAAGTCATTTGTACCCAGCCCAATACAGCCTCTTCCTTGACAAATGTTATATAAGCAACTTGGCTTACTTACTTCTTGTAATTTATTTAGCCTCTGGGGGTTAAAAACCCCTGTTCTCCAACAAAAGATCAAGGATATCCAGGGAAATAATGAAAAAAAAAAAACACATATGATGGGGGCCTTGCAGTCCCTGACCTTAAACTATATTACAAAGCAGCAGTCATCAAAACAATTTGGTCCTGGCTAAGAAACAGAAAGGAAGATCAGTGGAATAGACTGGGGGAAAGCGACCTCAGCAAGACAGTATACGATAAACCCAAAGATCCCAGCTTTTGGGACAAAAATCCACTATTCGATAAAAACTGCTGGGAAAATTGGAAGACAGTGTGGGAGAGACTAGGAATAGATCAACACCTCACACCCTACACCAAGATAAATTCAAAATGGGTGAGTGACTTAAACATAAAGAAGGAAACCATAAGTAAATTGGGTAAACACAGAATAGTATACATGTCAGACCTTTGGGAGGGGAAAGGCTTTAAAACCAAGCAAGACATAGAAAGAATCACAAAATGTAAAATAAATAATTTTGACTACATCAAACTAAAAAGCTTTTGCACAAACAAAACCAATGTAACTAAAATCAGAAAGGAAACAACAAATTGGGGGAAAATCTTCATAGAAACCTCTGACAAAGGTTTAATTAACTCATATTTATAAAGAGCTAAATCAATTGTACAAAAAATCAAGCCATTCTCCAATTGATAAATGGGCAAGGGAAATGGATAGGCAGTTCTCAGATAAAGAAATCAAAACTATTAACAAGCACATGAAGAAGTGTTCTAAATCTCTTATAATCAGAGAGATGCAAATCAAAACAACTCTGAGGTATCATCTCACACCTAGTAGATTGTCCAACATAACAGCAAAGGAAAGTAATGAATGCTGGAGGGGATGTGGCAAAGTAGGGACATTGATTCATTGCTGGTGGAGTTGTGAACTGATCCAACCATTCTGGAGGGCAATCTGGAACTATGCCCAAAGGGCGACAAAAGAATGTCCACCCTTTGACCCAGCCATAGCACTGCTGGGTCTGTACCCCAAAGAGATAATGGACAAAAAGACTTGTACAAAAATATTCATAGCTGCGCTCTTTGTGGTGGCCAAAAACTGGAAAACGAGGGGATGCCCATCAATTGGGGAATGGCTGAACAAGCTGTGGTACATGTTGGTGATGGAGTACTATTGTGCTCAAAGGAATAATAAAGTGGAGGAATTCTATGGAGACTGGAACAACCTCCAGGAAGTGATGCAGAGGGAGAGGAACAGAACCAGGAGAACATTGTACACAGAGACTAATACACTGTGGTATAATCGAACGTAATGGACTTCTCCATTAGTGTCGGTGTAATGTCCCTGAACAATTTGCAGGGATCTAGGAGAAAAAAACACTATTCATAAGCAAAGGATAAACTATGGGAGTGGAAACACCGAGGAAAAGCAACTGCCTGAATACAGAGGTTGAGGGGACATGACAGAGGAGAGACTCTAAATGAACACTCTAATGCAAATATTATCAACATAGCAATGGGTTCAAATCAAGAACACATGTGATACCCAGTGGAATCACGCGTCGGCTATGGGGGGTGGGGGGGGGAGGAAAAGAAAATGATCTATGTCTTTAATGAATAATGCTTGGAAATGATCAAATAAAATATATTAAAAAAAAGAAAAGGATTTTCTCCAAAAAAAAAAAAACCCTGTTCTCAAAGGGCTGAAGGGAGATGAGATCAGTGTAGGCCTTGTGGAAAGGATTTCTCTCCTGAAGTTCCTTCTGACAGTGAGACTCTGTGCTGTACAAAGGAGAGTCTGTGCTATACAAAGGAAAGCTTCAGGCCAGGTCCAGTGAAAAGTTTGAGAAAGGAAGGCTAGTACCAAGGTGTCTTCCTTGTTTGGCTTTTGTAGTTTTTCAGGAGAGAGTATTAGAGTTCTTACAAGCCTGGTTTTTTACAAAAAAGCACATCTATCATGAGTATGAGGGGAAGAACTGGAAGTGGGAGATAGCTTGTCATTGGCATAGAGAGACAAAATAAATATTCTCATTACCTTTTTTTTTTAACCCTTATCTTCTATCTTAGACTGGATATTAAGTTGGTTCCAAGGCAGAATAGCAATAAGGGCCAGGCAATGGGGGTTAAGTGTCTTGTCCAGGATCACACTGGTAAGAAGTGTCTTAGGCCACATTTGAACCCAGGATTTTCCATCTCTAGACCTGGTTCTCTATCCACTAGGCCACCCTGCAGTCCCCAATTTCTTTACCTTTTGAAATTCCTCCTTTATTATAGAATGAACTCTCTTAACAATGTGTATAGTTGCTCTAGCTCCCAAATGTTTCCCCTACCATCACTCTTGGAAGTTGATAATTTGGAAGGTCCATGACCATAGTCATGAGGTTTCTGGGAAGGCAGAGTGCATATAACTGTTGGACTTGCTCCTCCTTGCCTTGACAAATGGTATCTGGATCTTGGACACCGAGCTGAAGAAGTTTTCTGAAAAGCTCTAGCTTTCTTCCCAGCAGTCCTACCTGTAACCTCTCTTGCTGGGTGTGGTTCATTAGATGCCAGTGGTTATGTGATATTCTTGTCTATTGGTGTTGTTCAGGTCTTTAGGGAGAGTTCTCATTCATAACACTGAGTCATAGAATCATGAACTGTTTTTTTTTAAATGTTTGAACTTTCATTGGAAGGCTAAGCGTTAATGCTTCTCTTTTTTTTCTCTCTCTAGATTTCTCTTTCCTAAATTTCTTGATCAGTGTTCACAAGGTAAGCAATAAGCTTGACTTTCTGCCTACAAAACAAAGTTTGTCTTTCAAATGTGATTTAAATACAATGAATATACTCTAGAGTTCCTTCAGATGAGTCCTCTGTCCTTCCACCTATAGTTCAGAAACCCAAGGAGTGATCAGTGCATCAGAGGAGAGCGATGACATTGAATATCTTCATCTCCTTCTGTGGTCACATTTTGACTCAGATTTTGCCTTTGGAGGATACTGAGTTGCCCTTCCCACTTCCCTAAACTGTTCATCAGCCTTAGCACAACCCTGGCTCTGTATCCCTAACCACAAGGCCACATGGCCTTGGGTCTGGCAGCACTGGAAGGGCTCTGCTTATGATCCCAAGCCCATCCTACAAAGCCAGGCTGTGCTGTGCATTGTCCTGAGGCTCAGCACCCCAAGGAGTGATATTTTTTAATATAAATGGGACTCCCTATGGTGGACGAAGATCTGGAGTGGCTTTTTAAATCACCACAGTGGGGATGAAGTACTCATTGTTGTTGAGAGACATGCACGGTGCCTGTGCTTCCTGAGTCTCCCAGCAAGCAGAAATCAAACGGAAACAACCTCCCCCTCTTGTCCCCAGTGCTGTGCCTCACCCTGCTGAGCCTGCTGCCGGCCTGGCCTATAGGGAGCCCACCAAAGTATTGTCTTGGGAGACCACAGGGACTGGCTGCTGTCCAAGGGAAGGTGGCTGGGGTCAGCAAGGACCCAAGGTGCTTGGAAGCAACTGGGTCTGTTTTGACCTTGCTGATGGAAAGCCAAGACTCATTTTCTAAGGTCCCCTCTCTTGAGAATCCTGCCATGCTGTGTCAGCCCCAAGAAGAGCTCTTCTCTATTGGGGGGAGGGAGACCACCAGGATTTCATCCCAGGACCTTATTCCAATGTTTAATCTTCAATTTGGTGAGGGTTTCTTTGGAATAAGTTCTGCTTTGAATTGTCACATTTGCCCACCTCTGGGCTACCATTTTTTATTATTGCCTTTAATGGCTTTGGCTACATTTCATCTTCAGAGTCACTTGCATGAAATGTAAACAGCCCTACAGTGACCTTGGTGTCTCTTGGCCTCTTGGCCCTCTCTGCCTTATGTTCTCCTCCCCCTCTTTCCTGTTTTTATGTTTTATGTAAGTGACAAGAGCAAGTGATTCAAGCTGCCTGCCTCTGACATAGTCTGTGAAAAGTGGCCTGCATTCATTGCCCATCCCAGTGCATAGCAGGCACTGTGCCCAGGTCTGCCAGGATTGGTCCTTTTCACCCTGATTCACCTTGACCTTTAATGCTGAGAAATCATCCATCTGAACACCCCCCAGGGTGGTACCTAGTGACCTGCTGGGTGAGGGGAAGGCTCCTCTAGAGGCCTGCCACATTGGCATGGCAGTTGTCAAACCACAAGAATGTGGCCCATCTTGAGGCAAAGCACTGGAAGGGGGGTGTGCCGTTCTCCCAAATGAAAGAAATGAGCATAGGGTGGAGTCTGGGTTCCCCAGGAAAATGCAAAAACCTTGGGAGATAGATAGATGCCTCTCATGACTTGTTTTGCAAATTAAGAAAAAGCCAGTGACATTATTTGTCTAACACTGCAAGCCACTACATGGATAGCAAAAACCTACCTTCAATAACTGCTATAGGTCTCTGAGGCTGGAGTCAAAGGGAAGTAAAGTCAGCCTGAGAGAAGAAGCATCTTACTGATCCATAAACATTTGCCTTCTCTTCTACCCTAAAACACATTTCTTCTCCTTGTTCCTTTCCCAGTGATTAAGATCTTGATTTTAACTAAAGATTATTTCAAAATGAAAAAAATATAATCCAGTGTAGGTAGCCTTTGTCCTGAGAGAATGTGAATTATTGACTCCACTGCCAGGACCAAAGAAGAATGTCAAACGGGTTAAAAAGGACACCAAAGCAACACTAGTCTTTCTTTCCTCAGCATTTATCAAGATGGCCCCATGACCCCCAATCAGTGAGAATACCTGTGCTTGATTTGGGCTCTGGTTATGAGCCTGGCCTGTATGCTGAATCTTGTCAGGTGAGAAAGCTGGTCAGGCTTTAGTGTCATTTGTTTTATGGAACCGAGAGAGAGGGTAGCTGGCCAGGATAGGGATGAAACCCACCATCCTGACTTTGATAGCCCTGTCCTGGAAGTACCGACTTGTAGCTTGACTCACTTAGCAAACATCGTTATTTCCCTTTGGCAAGTAGTTGTTTGCATAGCTGACCTGAGGAATGCTGCAGGGTAATCCGCCTGGACCTGCATGTTCAATGATGAAGGTTTAGGGAGCCAACGCCTGGGGCTGTGACCTGGGAGATTATACAAACTGGGGACCAGATTTGGATCGCTTGGCTCAAGATTCCCCTAAGACCAGAGAAGCCTTGAGCAAAGTGTTTAGGTCAGTCTGGAGAGGACCTCTGGAATAGCTAATTCCTACTAATCCTTGGAGCCAGACCCACCTCTTCCTCCTTTCCCAGTCCCACCCCAGATCCTCCCATTTGCACACTGTCTGCCACCCCTACTTGAGAGAATGCCTGCCTCTCCCTTGTTGGGGCTGGAACAACCACTTCAGCTATAGTGGTGCACGAGGTGAGGCCTACACCTTTGTCTAAGACATCGGAGAAAACTCAGCTTCCAAATACTCCCTTTTCTCAGTGATTTGGCTGGAGGCGTAGATAACAATAGGCCTTATTGGATTTCCAGATGATGTGTGAAGCTAAACGGAATCATTAATAAACTGAATAGTAGAATTAGAACCCAGACAGGTTTCAACAGACTAGAACAATGGACTGAATGGAATCAGATAAAATATCTTAAATTCCTACAAATGGGATCCAAAAAAAATCAGCTCCTTAAGCATAAAAGAAAGAAAACTTGGCTGGCTGGATAGCACTTCATGAGAAAAGGATCTATTCATTTCAGCAGGCCATAAGCTCAACCTGAGTCCACCAGGTGACTCTGGCACTGCCTTAGATTGCATTAATAAAGGCCTTGAGTCCAAAGCCAGGTTAAAGTTCTGCTGTAATCTCCTCACAGGCTCAGGGTCTTCTGTTCTATGGACCCCATTTTAGGAAACACATTGTCAAACTGGAGTACATGTAGAGCAGGCTGACCTAGATGGGAGCAGGACTGGAAATTGTGCTCTCTGTAGCACAAAAGAGAAGACATAGACAAGACCTAACAGCTGTGTGAAAGGATGCCAAGGACCAGACTTGGCCCAGGAGGGCAGAACAATGTCAAATGAGGAGAAGCTGCAAAAAGCCAGAGTCTGGGGGGCAGCTGGGTGGCTCAGTGGATTGAGAGTCAGGCCTAGAAATGGGAGATCCTAGGTTCAAATCTGGCCTCAGACACTTCCCAGCTGTGTGTGACCCTGGGCAAGTCACTTGACCCCCATTGCCTAGCCCTTACCACTCTTCTGACTCCAAGACAGAAGGTAAGGGTTTAAAAAAAAAATAAAGCCAGAGTCTGGCTCCATAGAAGGAAGGTCTTCCTTAACATGAAGACTGTCCAGAAATCAAGTAGGATGCTTTGGTCATCGTGAGTTAGTTCCCCGTCCCAGGATATGTTCCAACAGAGGCCAGATGACCATAGTTATGCCAGGCTGTTGTAGCAGATGAAACTGTATTATCTCTGAGATTCTTTGACTCTGTTCTTCTATTTGGGAATGTGTTGAGCCCACTAGGTTACTGCTGGCTTTCCATCACAATTCATTACCATTTTGGCCTTGGCCACCTCACCTATGATGGGCTCCTTTTTCTCCTAGGAGATCCCTTTGAGCTTTGGGCAGTGAGACCCCTCCAACAAGGGGGGCCCTGGCCCACCACCTGATTAAATGGTTACCTCTAAGTTTTTACATCAGTTCCACTTTTGTCTACTTAGTGAAGCTTTTATTGGATTACAGAAGGCCTTTGCTGGGCCACAGGTCCTTACTGTGAATGGCTTTAAATCAAAGGGACTGTAGAGGTAGAGGGAGAGAGGTGGGGATATTAGTGGCTTAAAGGGATGATGCTGACAAAATTTGGGTAAACCTGGTGCTTGTGAATCAGTTCCAAATGATGTGAGATAGGTATCCACTGACACAGTGGATAGAGCACTGAACATGGAATCAGGAAGACGTGATTTCAAATTCAGCCTTAGACACGGTGTGACCCTGAACAAGTCACCTTCTGTCTGCTTCAATTTCTTCATATATAAAATGGGGATAATAGTAGCATCTACTTCCCAGGATGGTTGGGAGGATCAAATGAGATAATACTTAGAAAACACTTCTCCAGCCTTAAGGAATAATATAGATATGAACTGACTGCATAAGTATAAAGTCTTTTGGGGTAAGAAATAAAGGGAACAACTTTTCCTTAGAAGTGCTTTACTAGCTATTATGTGATGGGAATCTCTACGTGAAAGGTGCTTCCAAGGCCCAGTGATCTAGGCAAGAGCCCAAGGCTCCCTTTCGTCTCCTAAAGTGCTTCTGAAAAAGAATGTTGGGAGAGCCAGAGTCCCTGAAAGGAAGGGGGACAGAAGGCATCCTGACAGACGTCAAGACCACTGACTTAGCAGGCATCCTAAGTCTGTCCATCATTTAGGTCATGAAATCTCTCTTCTAAGCTCCTAGGTCTCATCTTCAGCTGCCTACAGGACTTTTCCTCCAACTGTCGCATCAGACTCAACTGAAACTAAACTCATGTAATCCCCTAAACCCGTCCCATATTCTGATGTTGGCCACATCCAAAGAATCCTATTTGGGATGAACTGGGCATAGACCCTCTCTTCATTAGACCACATTAGTGTGTTGACTATAACCACTTCATTGTCATATAGCTTATTCTTTTTTAAGAATTTTTTTTCTGTCCTAGTAACAACTCTTAAGGCAGAAAGGCAAGGGCTAGACAATTGAGGTTTAGTGACTTTCCCAGGGCTACACAGCTAGGAAGTATCTAAGGTCATATTTGAACCTAGGACCTCCCATCTACAGGCCTGTTACTCTATCCTCTTAGCTATCTAGCTGCCTCTCATATAACTTCTTAATTTTATTTTATTTTTTGTTTTGTTTTACTTTTAATTTTTATTTAGAATATTTTTCCATGGTTACATGATTCATGATCGCCCCCCTCCCCCTGTTTTCTCCTCTCTCCCCTGCCAGAGCTGACAAGCAGTTCTACCTGGTTCTACATGTATCATTGTTCAAAACCTAGTTCCATGTTATTCATATTTGCAGTAGAGCGATTCTTGAACATCAAAACCCTAATCACATCATACTACATGATCAATCATATATTTTTTTCTAATGCATTTCCATTTCCACAGTTCTTTTTCTGGATGCAGATAGCATTCTTTCTCCTAAATTCCTTTGGATTGTCCTGGGCATATAACTTCTTTATAGCTTGCTTAATCTGATACATTTTGGCATTGTATTTGGGCTTTATACAGAACCATGATGCCTTGGGGGACCTGAATAGGGGGCACATTCAGAGCTCTTTGGTGACCTCAGCATGACTTTTTTGGCTTTCATAACTTCTGTCTTGGCTTCTTTCTTGCAAATAGGATGGAATGTGAATCACAAATTCTTTCTTCATTTTAAACATGATTTGTTGGGGAGAGGTACCAGGTTCTTAGTGAGTTAAACTCTGCAGCATCTCTTAAATTCATCCACTGCTACCTTTTTGGTATAGGACCTCATTCTGCTTTACTAGAGCCTGGACTCTTAAATCCTTTCTAATCCATCCTTCACACACTCCTGCCAAATTAATCTTTCTTTTGTATTTATCTGGCCATAGTTCTCCTGAGCTCAAAAACCTTCAGTGGCTCTGTTTAAGAAAAGTTTAATGTGGGAGTAGAAACACAGTAGAAAAACAACTGCTAACTCACATGGGTTGATGGGGAAATGATTGGGGATGTAGATTCTAAACAATCACCCTAGTGCAAGTATCAGTAATATGGAAGTTGGTCTTGATCAATGACACATGTAAAACCCAGTGGAATTGCTCGTTGGCTATAGAAGGGAGTGGGAGGAGGGTAGGGAAAGAACATAAATCATGTAACCATGAAAAATTTCTCTTAATTAAATAAAATTTAAAATTTGTTTTAAAATTAAGAAAAAAGTTCAAGGTCCTTATCTAGCTGGCAAGACCCTCCTCAGTCTGGTATCACTTTATCTTTCTAACCTTATCTTTCACTTCTACTTTTTTTTTTTAAACTTTACTCCAGAGTGTAGACTGCTCACTATCCCAAGGCCATTTCCTATATGCTCTTCTAATACTATATCTTTACTCACACCTTTCCTTTATCTCCCTCCCCCATTGAAATCACACCCATTTTTCAAGACCTTGATTGTGTCTTATTTCTTCTATGAAGTCTTCTTCGATTATGCATTGAGTGATCTTTTCTTCTTCATATCTCTCCTAGAACTTGATTTCCTTCTCTCTTGGCATATGTTGGTTGCATTTTATTTTGCACTATGATTACTGGCACAAATGTGTTATACTCTATGCTATATCATCAATTCCTTGAGGGCAGGAACCATATATATTTCAGTACATTCCATAGCTGGAATAAATAGGCACAACTGAAGGAGATAAAATTAGGAATCACCTGAAAAGCCTATTAGAGAATGAGAGCAACATAGTGTCTAGATTTCGAAGGGAAAAGAGGGTTTCAGAGAGAGTGTTTAGAAGAGTTTCAGCAAGGTCAGTGATAATAAGCTCAAAGAAAAGTCCCATTGGGTTTGGAGAGAAGACCATTGTGGATGTTCTTAAGAGAAAACGGTTTTTGTAGAACAATGAAAACAAAAGTCTTATTGCAAGAAATAGACAGGCTTTGCAAACCATGTATTCCAGAAGTTTGTCTGGGAAGGAAGGAAAAGTGATAGAATGGGGCAGGTAGGTGGCTCCATGGATTGAAGAGCCAAGCCTAGAGTTGAGATGTGCTGGATTTAAATCTAGCCTTAGACACTTTCTAGCTATGTAACCCAGGGCAAGTCACTTGACCCCCATTGCCTAGCCCTTACTACTCTTCTGCCTTGGAACCAATACATAGAATTGATTCGAAGACAGAAGGTAAGGGTTTGAAAAAAAAATTGATAGGATAGTGGCCTTAGACATGAGCAACAAATGAAGCACATTTTTTTTTTCTGTGCAGAGAAAACTTTTTGGTGCTCGAGAGGAGAGGGAAGGAGCCAGTAGAAAGGGAGATGTTAAAGAGGTAGGAAAAAGGCAACCAGTGAGAGAAAGCAAAGTTTAACACAAACTTCAACCAATTAATTTCTTCACCTGTAATTGCAGCACTAGAGTTTCTGTTTTGCACAGGAAAATGGGCCATTCAATATTTCCTTTTGTAACCTGAAATGTTCCTGATTTTGTTCCACAGGTCTGGTAAACAATGTGGTATTCACTAGCCACACTGCAGATCAAAGACATCCCCTCCTTGTACAGCTACAGAGTCTTATCCGAGCAGCAAATTCAACTGCAGCTTTCATTCTTGCCGAAAATGGGATAGTGACCAGGTAACTACTCTCTGACCCCCAGGGGCCTCTGGTTCTCCCCTGCCAGCCTGGGACTTGGGGCTCACTGCTTATAAATGATGGTCACTCTCTGATCATAGGCCCTTTTGGCTGTATTTCTGATTTTCATATTTAAGGAATGTCAACTGCCTGAAGTCAGATCTGTCTAAAGCTCTAGTTCCCTGAAGATTTATAGGAGTTAAGAGAAAAAAAAAGGAAGGCCAGGGCAGAAAGACCCACGTACCGTATGTCCAAATAGCTTTCTATTCTAAGACATTCTCATTTTTGAGGGTGAAGTCTATAAAACTAGAGTACCTCCATATCCA
Organism: Monodelphis domestica; assembly: GCF_027887165.1. NCBI lineage: Eukaryota > Metazoa > Chordata > Mammalia > Didelphimorphia > Didelphidae > Monodelphis > Monodelphis domestica. The sequence goes on from NC_077232.1 coordinate 73,466,151, forward strand.
CTTTAGGAAGATGGGGAAATAGCATTGGTTCAATTTGAGGGGCTCTTAGCCCAGGTGAATTCAGAGTTTTGTAGCTTTGGTTCCAAATTACAAACTGTGAAGCAACTTGAGGGGCTTTCTTTAATATTATAGAAACATTTTAATGAAGTAGAATGTGATAGTCTAGGTTCAGGTGGGACTAAACAGTACCTATATTTTGTTTATATGATCATGATGAATTAATTTTTCTCACACATAGATATATGACCGTAGGCATGTTCCTTCTCCCCTCTAAGCCCCAATTTTCCCCTCTAAAAAAAAAAGAGGAAATTAGACTAGAAGGTCTCTAAAGGTCCTTTCAGCTCTAAAATTATGACTTCTAATCCTAAATTGCTAAATGTGTAAGTTGGGACTCATGCTTCTGGTTAATTTGGGGCCTTTTCTGTGCTTTTTGTACAGGAATGAAGACATTGAGCTGATTCTTTCAGAAAATAGTTTTTCAACTCCTCAGATGTTGAGAGATCGATATTTAATGTTTCCAGGCTGGCAAGTATTATAATTGGGGAAATAAGATAAATCCAGATAGTCTTCACTGACAAAAGAAATCGGGATGGGAGTAGGGGAAAAGAAGGAAAGCCTGAGAAGTGCCCCAGATGGCCAAGCTTTATGGGCAGCTTTTTCCAATGACCATTTGGGGAACTGGGGTCAGAGTTTAATGTCATAATTAAAGAGTCCTGATGGACTGTGTGCCTGGTTGGGGAAGCTGCCCATCAATAGTAGGGCATTATCATAACATTGCATTTGTTTCTTCTAACTCCTGGGCAGCTTGGGCATTTAGCAGCAAAGCCCAAAAGATTGGTCATGGGAAGCCATTCAGCCTTCTGTTGTCCCTTCTTTCTTGTTTTTCAGACAGTTTGCAGAAACACATGACTTATACTAACTGAAATATGGTGAAATAAATTTTTTTTTCAATGTAATATGGAGCCTTTTAGCCTGCGGTATAGCCTTGAACCTAGGAGGGACTCGATAAATATTTGTTGCCTTAATGAACAAACTTACCTCAGTCCTCGAGATCTCTAGAGCAGAGTAAACTGTTCTTCCAGTCCTCAAGATGTTTTCTTTTTAATGCCCCAAAGTTCATAGAGAAGTTCTGAATGTACCCCAGTGAGCAAGACTAAGCAGAGGGCCTGCCCCTGACATTCACTTCTGACTTTATGTTGCCTTTCAGGGCTACCCAGGAGCCTGATTTCACCTATAAAATGTGTGATATTGGGTAGGATCAGTAGGGATCAAAGGGGGTCAGACATGAAAGTCCAATTAGTTGAGAAAAGGGATTTGTTGGAGGAAAAGAAAAATGCCGTGTTGCCTAATCCTTACTTGTTCTTGAGCACAAATATTATAGACAGATAGATGTGTCTGTGTCTAATGTTTGAGGCATCTGTCTCCTGGAGCCAACAGCCTGAGGCTCTGTCAGAAGCAGTCTGATCTCTCACTGTGACAGGAGACATTCATGGTAGAGAAAGAATGCCTTCTGGTTTGTAAATGGAATTGGGCTCTGAACCTTTTGTGCTGCTCTCCTTCTACAAAGGAAAACATCATCTAGCCTGAACTGAAGGGGCCTTTTAGGACCAAAATGTGTGTCCCTCATTCCTAGCCAGAGTCTGGTCACTGGGCTTGGAGATCCTGCAGAGGCAGACATTTACTTGGTCTTTGGGCTGCTGTGGGTCAGGCTGGGTCATCCACAGACTGTTGGGTTGGCATTTCCTCTCTGTCCCTTTAGGCTTCCCTGGAGACCTGTTTGATGTTAGAATTTTCCTTTTGACTCTTCCTCTGCTCTGTAATTTCTGGTGTTTATGTAGGAAAGGAGTGACCTGGGGGGAAGTCTTCCTTGTTTACCATCTCTCCATCAATAGCTGTTGGATGCTGAGGGGGTGGTCAGTGATCCACCAGACCCTGACTGTCCCCTTGGGGCAGATTGTTCTTTTGGAGGAAAGCTAGTGTTTTTGTGCTTTGGAAATCTGGTTTTCGGAGAGTTGATCTGAGATGGAATGGTCTGAGTACCACTTTTTCCTGGTCACGGGATTTTCTCTCTCCCTGACGGTGACCAGATGGATCTCAGAGCTTGGCGCCCCATCACTTCCCTTCATGCTGCAGTTTCTGTGAGCTCTCCTCTGTACCCTGGAGAAAGAGACTTGAATATACCTCAACTTTTTCCTCAGTTGAAGTTTGATGAAAACATGAGACCAAGACAGAGCTGTGATGTCAAAGCTTCCCTCTAACACTTCTCAGCTCCTAAGACAGCAAAAGAACTTTTCATCTTACCTTCCACTACTACTAGGCCCTTCCCTTCTCAGAACTTCAGGAAGTGAAGTGAAGATGTGGGATAGGATCTCCAAGCAATGGATGGCGTGCTTAATGTCTAAGGGCCAACCTAATCAAGAACAAAGAGATTTGCTCCCAAGGGGCCACCAAGTGATGGACCTTTTTCAGCCACTGCAGCTTATTTACTAAGGCATAGAGCCCAATTCAGCAAGCATTTATTACATACCTACTGTGTATAAGGAACTACAGTGGTAGATAGAGACCAAATATCAAGTCACAAATCCTCAAAGTAGTGAATAAGTATTTGCATATATTCTATCTCTCTCGTAAACCATTAAGCTCAACAAAGACAGGAACCATGTCTTAATTAAATTTTGTGGCTCCTCTAGCACTTAACAAAGTTCTCTGCATACTTGTTGTTCAGTCATGTCTAACTCTTCCTGACCCCTGGCAAAGATACTGGAATGGCTTGCCATTTCCTTCTCCAGCTCATTTTATAGATGAGGAAACTAAGGCAAACAGGGTGAAGTGACTTGCCCAGGGTCACATAGCTAGAAAATACTTGAGGTTGGATTTGAACTCATGTACACAGTTGGCACTTAATGGATTTTATTGAATTGCATTTGACCTACAAACTGAATTATAGTTGAAAGGAACTGTATAGGTCACCTAGTCCAATCTTCCACCCAGAAAAGGATTCCCCTTAAAGGTTTGCTTTGGGGGAAGCCAGGTAATATAGTGTATAGAGCCAGGCCTGGGGCTGGGAGATCCCAGATTCAAACCTAGCCTTAGATACTTCCTAGCTATGTGACCTTGGGCAAGTCATTTAACCCTGTTGCCTAGCCCTTGCTGTTCTTCTGTCTTAGAATTGATACTAAGACAGAAGGTAAGGGTTTAAAAAGAAAAAAAGGTATACTCTGATTTAAGGCTAACAATGAAATACTTTCTGAAGCAATTGATTTGATTTTTAAACAGCTCAAATGTTTAGTGCTGTTTCTTCAGCTGAAACCTACCTTCTGAGGTTGGATATAGAACATCTCCCCCTCTCTATTCCATAAAATGTCTCTCCAAATATTGGAAAATAATGAGCATCATTCCACCCCACATCCCACCACTCTCACACTCTAGTATTCTCTTCATTGGGCTTATCCTGCTACTCTTTAGCTATTCCTTATTACATAGTTTTTAGTTAGATGCTTTTGTCATCCTGGTCCTCCTACTTTGAATTACCCTCACATTCGTAGCTTCCCTACCAAAACAGGACACCTAGAAATGAATCTAGTCCTCCCAATGTTGTCTGCTGATGCCCACTCAGACTGTGTTCTCTCTGGATCCAAGCACTGTCTCTATTTGATTGACAGTCTTAATTGAAATTCACTTTTTTGAAGCATTCCAGGAAGCCCTACAAACATTCCTAACTTGTTCTGCTCTTGTATTTGATTGCATTTCACCCAAATTAAAGCCTGTAAACATTTTTCCCTAGTAGAGTTCTTCTTGAGAGAGTCAGTTCTAGCTTACTAAGATTGTTTAAAATCTTAACTCGGTCAACATTATATTAGAGATCCTTCTTGAAATGTTTGTATCATCCACAGATTTGATTAAAAACATCTCTCTTCAAATCATCAATAAAAATATTGAAGAAATGACCCCAAAACATTGAAGTCAAGTCAGCAAGCATTTATTAAGTGCCTACTATGTGCCAGACACTGTACAAAGTGAAGAGGATACAAAGACATGCTGAACACAGTCCCATCTCCAAGAAGATCACAGTCTAATGGGGGAAACAGCATGGGGGGAAAAAACACTCTATATACAAACAAGATGTAGAGAGGATAAATTGGAGGGAGGCCCTAAAATTAAAGACTTTTTGCAGAGGGTGGGATTCTCACTGAGATTTGAAGAAAGCTAGCAAGGAGGGAAGAGTTCCAGGTATGGGGAATAGCCAGTGGTAATGCCCAGAGTTGTTCTTCTATCTTAGAATTAATACCAAGACAGAAGGTAAGGGTTTAAAAAATTAATAAAAATTAAGAGCTAGGTAGCACAGTAGATAGTTCCAGGCCTAGAATTAAGAGGATCTGGGTTCAAATGTGGCCTCAGTTACTTTCTAATGGGGTTACCCTGAACAAATCACTTAATCTCATTTGCATAGTCCTTGCCACTTTCTAGTCCTAGAATTGATACAAAGACAGAAAGTAGAGTTTAAAAACAAAAAAGAAGAAAGGAAAGAAAATGGCCATATTGGGGAGATGGGATATCATATGCAAAGAGGCCAGTGCTGCTGATCAGAATATGTGGAGGAAAGAGCAAAGTTTAAGAAGCCTCAAAAGAGAAGATTGGACGAGTTTATGAAGTTCTTTAAAAACCAAACATTATTGTGATTTGATTACCCCTGTACTGTAGGAAGATAATTTGAGTGGAACAGATAAGGGCAAGCACAGAACCCTTCATCAACCCTCCTTCCAGACTTGCGTCAACTTGTTAATAATTATAGTTGTTCAGTACATGGCAAATGCACCTAAAATCCTATCTTCAAGCCCATATTTCTTCATCTCATCCACAAAAATGGAGTCTTAGAAATGTAAGGGGATCACCTAATTCAGCATGCCTGAAGCATATATCTATCCTCTTTACAAGAGAGACTTCATCCGTTTCCTGAACAAAATCATGATTCTGTTCAACATTGACTAAGTCCCTATTATGTGTCAGATGGCATACTGGGTATTGGGGATATGATGGTGATCATTTCCTCAAGGAGAAAAAGAGTAATACTAAGTGCATCAGAAGCCAAAGTAGCTCAGTAAATGAAGGGTGGCATCACTTCTAGATGAGATGGAAGAAGGATTTCATGGAGAAGACAGTACTTTAGGTAGATTTGTCAAGGGGGGGGGTAGAGGGGGAAGAGCTCATTTCAGGAAAGGGGAAGAGTACACAAATCTGGAAAAGAATAGGCAAAGAATCAGAGAAGAGTGGTCTAGTTTGGCTGGAATGGAGAGAGCGTGTGTTAATGGATCATAGTCTGAAATAAGGTTAGAAAGGCAGATTGGAGCCATTTGTAGACTGCCTTGAGTGGTAGTCTGAGTTTGTTTTCCATCCTGTAGGCAGTGAGGAAACCCCTGAAGATAATCTACTCAGATCACACTAGCAGTTCTATTAAAGGTGCATTAGAGCTCTGGGCAAGTCTCTTAGCCTTTCTTAGCCTCCATTTCTTCATCTGTAAAATTAGGAGGCTAACAAGGATCTTGGTAAAAGGTAGTAAGGGTCTGAATCTTGTGAAGAGAATGGAGAGGAAAGGATAAGATGGTGATAATGATAATATCAATAGGACCTGTAATAAATGAAGGAGAGGAAAAAATCAGAGATAACTGGAATATTCTGCCTCCTTGACTTCAAAGATGTTAGCTAGAGGATAACTAAAGTTATCAAAAATCATTCTACCAGAAGGAGTGACAAGTTTAGGGGAAGAAATTAGTTCAATTTTATACACACAGAGTTTAGGTATTAAGACATCTATATAGAGAGGTCCAGAAGAAAAGTAGAATTGTAGACTCCACATCTCCAATCATTGCTCTGGTCTACTAGTCTAGTAACCATATTGGGGGGGGGGGCAGGATTGGCACAGGGGTGAGTTTAGTTTGCTATCACTTGTTCTTAGTAAATGTTACTTCCAAGTTTGAAATTCAGGGACTGATTAGCACCGGGGCCCCGAAAAGAAACAATTCATTGGATATCACAGCAAGCACAAGTTAACTGCTAGAAGACTTATTATTCTGTGCCCAAGGAGGGCCCAGATAAGTCTGCCCACCCTACAAGACCTTGCTTATATGCGTGTCTGTCTGTCTGTCAGGGCAGGATGGCAGGGAGGGAGGATAAGGATGGGGACAGCTGGCTTCTCTAGTCCTTTTAGCTTTATACACACTATTTTCGGCTTCCTAGTTATACCTTTCAAATAAGCAATCCCTAACCTTGGTCCCCTTTAAGGAAGCAGTGAAGACAATGAAGCATTTTATCTTGGAAGTGGTTCTCTAGCTTAGTGGTGAATCTTCCAGAATTCCAGTAGTTTTCCTTTCAGAGCCAGCCCTTCTGTGGGATTTCTTTTTTTCATGTTCTATGGAACCTTCACCAAAGATCTGCCCAACATGTTAGAGGTTTTCCTCTAGGTCTTTCTTTGTATTCCTGTGAGTAGGAATGCTGCAGCAGTTCTGGAGTATTAGTCTCAGAGGAATCAAAGTTGTAGGTGACCCAAAGGGCAATAGTGAGAGATCTGAACACCAAAAAGCAATAGAAGGACTCAGGAATCATTGTTTAAGTCTTGTGTGAATTTTGCTGGGGGACAGTAGCAAGCTTATGGATCAGTGTAGCTTTTCACCTTTTAGAAAACTGGAACATTTACTCATCTCTGTTCTCAGACTTTTCCTGTTTTAATGCTAATTACTGAAAATGGTTTGCTGATCACTTATGAAAGTTATTTCAGTGTTCTGTAATTTAATTTACCCAGGCCACAAGATTTGCAATCATTGAGCTCAACTATTACCTCCTTAATTTAAAAAAAAGCGGGAAACAATCGGAGTGGTCACTATCATCCATTAACAATGCACTGTCTTTGGCCTCTGTGTAGGTTTGTTCTTGTCTGTGCTCATTTGTTAAAAGAACAGTGTTTTTGTTTTCCTTCTTAGTTTTTAACTGAGAATTGTGGGAGAGAAGACAATCATCAAGACAAAAAAAAGAGGGTCTTAGACTTTTTTTAAATGCATAGAGGAAAAGAAAAAGAAGTGGAGAAGGAAGTTCAGACAAGCAAAATTGTTTTGAGAGTAACTTTTATCAAAGAATTTGACATGTACTCTTTTTTTTTCTTAAAGTGACAATATGAAATGGGGGTTCACAGTTTTACATGAATCCTCTTTTGGGATTCTACTGTTTATCTGGAAATGTTGCTTTCTTTTGTGATGTATAAATGAACGAATCAAAGAAATTAAGTTAAAGAAAGGACTCAACTCAAGAGCCATCTGTAGCTTTTATGTATTTATTTATGTCCTGTCCCTGTTTGTACCTGTCATTAGAAGGTAAAGTTCCTAGAGGGCAGGAATGGTTTTTGTTTCGTATTTGTTTCCTCAGAACTTAGCAGTGTCTGGCATATATTAAGAGCTTCATAAATCTCTGTTGATTGAGTGATTGTTCTGGGAACTACAATCAAATCACCACTTCAAAAAAGAAAACCAAACTATGTCTACCCGAAGCAGAAAGTTTGTCTTCCTCCTCCATTGTTCCTTCATTCCTTTAATTTAATTTTACTAAGTCCTCAACTTAAGGGTAGAGTACTGCACTAGAAATACTGGATAAAATATAAAATTTCTATAGGCACACTTCCAACCTTAAAACAACAACTAGTCTGGTAGAGGGACAAGTCATGTGCAGAAACATTGACTGGAATGGCACAATATGCATTAGAGAGCTTTAGTATGGTGGCTTCTTTGAGAGTTTTCTGAGAAACATGTATTATGCTAATCAGTGTGTTCAATAGATTCAATAAGTAAAAGGAAAGAGGGAAAGTGCATTAAAATGGCACATGAGATCTGAAAGGAGTGGTCAACATTGAGCCGAGGAATCAGGGAAGTTGTTCTAGAGGTTAAAACATTGGGTTGAGTAATTAAAAGGTGGATATTCCCTGGTTTGGGAGGTGAAGGATGTTCCTAAGAAAGCAATATGAGCAAAGACACAGCTGGGAGAACTTGGGACATGTATAGGAAAACACCAGGTCGTCTAGTTAGACTGGAGTGTAGAGGAATCTGTGCTTAGCCCTGTGCTGTTCAGTATTTTTAGCAAGTTAGTCAAATGTCCAGAGCTGAGAAGAGGGGGACAGTGAGGCAGGGTGCTATCAGTGAGCACTTGGGGATGATGAGATTCAAAATTATTTCAGCAGTATCAGCAGCTATAGACAGAGGCTGTAATGCTAGGCTAATTCCAATGAAGTATTCAGTTCATTCTGGATGCTAGACTTAGGAAGGAGAGTTTTCAGAAGAAAGATAGCCAAGATGATGATGGGTCATGTTAGATGAAGATCAGTTGTAGGAACTAGGGATATTATGTTAGAGAAGAGAAGGGGTGAGCAACGGGTGGATGAGCCGGGATTGTTGTCGTCAAGGTCCTGAAGGCTCATCGTGGAACTGGGGTGGTGGGTGATACAAGGGAAAACTTCACAAGCAGAGCTGGGTGCCAGTGAAACTGATGACCGCCTTTTGGCTCTGATGTAACGGGGCGGCGGGGGGGGGGGGGGGGATTCTTGTTCAAGTCTGAGGGCCTCAAATTCTGGGAAACAGAATTTGCAGAATCCGATAATTGGTTTGATAGGAGAGGAGAGGGTGTGAGAAGACTTAAAAGAGAATGATAGTGTCACTGAGAGGGTGCTGAGAGGAGTTGGAATAGGGACAGGAATTATGTGCAGTCAGTCTGGAAAGGTTGACGAGGGCCAGATTGTGCCAGCCTGGGTTTGTATTTAGTCAGAGGTAATAGGGAGCCAAGGAAGTCATGGGGTGTATTTGAAGATTGTTCTGTCAGCTAGCTGTGTGGAGGGAGGAGAGATAGGTAGGAGATTATTGTAGTAGCCCAGGGGAGAGGCGAAGGAAGCCTGGGCTAGGGCATGGCTGTGAGAGTGAAGAGAAGGAACAGCCAGAGAGATGTTGTAGAGAGAAGTGCTAGGACAAGCTTTGCAACTGATTAGATCTGAGGAGTAAGGGAGACTCAAGGGAACATGACCAAGAGGGGATGGTTGTTGGAACTAGGCCAGCAAGTGGGGAGATGAGATAGAATCAGATACCTGAGAAGGATTAGCCTTAACTAAGAGTAGAAACGTTTTTCTTCTGAAACAAATGGGAAGGAGGAAAAGGATATTTTACTGCTGAAAAGCTTTGCTGAAAGGAATTGAGGAAAAGGACTCTTGTCAGATGACCATAATCTCAATAAAGAAGGAAGCGAAATCATCACTGGAAGAGTAGGGCCAAGTACTTAAGGCAAGGCAACAGTGATTATTGGGGGCTGTGAGGGGCCAGGAACCATACTGAGGACAGAAGAAAGTTTAAAACTGTCATCTTGAGCAATAAAGAGTAAAAGCAGTAGGGCTCCAGAGGAACAGCGAGAGACCTGCCAAGGTAATTCAGAGACCCTGGTGACCGGCTCAGTTTTCCATTTCTTTCTACAACAATATTGAGTAGCCTATAAACAGGATGGATGCCCAGGGCTAAGCATTAGGAGGCTGGGAATAATTGTGGGAGGGAAAGGGGGAGGATTCTAGGGAAGTATCATAGCTGGACATGGGACAATGAAGGCAGAGGAGGAGAGTAGTGAAGGAGTTATGGGATTAGAACACATGATGAGGATAATGAACAGGTTTAGTGTTAGTGAAGGAACAGGAGAGATGGGAGAATAGGAGGTGATATTTCACAAGGAAACGTCAAAGTTAAGGGTGGTGGAGGTTATGTAGTTCTGTGAAATAATACAGACTAACGTTTAGTCATGTCATTGTGTGGCTCAAGTCAGATAGGTTTTAGAGTTGGGGAATTATGTGGTGGATGTTAGACAGTTCAAAATTAATAATGTGGTTTTTGCCTATCATTTATCTAACTTTTTTGAAATATGCTTTCTTAAAGTTGGATTGTAACCATCCCTCTACTTCTGACTCTCCTCAGCATTCTTTTTTTGGCTGTCACAAAATCTCAGATGATAACAGGAACAACGTTCCTGTTACCTTTGCAGCCCACGTCAGTGCTTCCTTCCATTTGGACCAGAATTAGATGTTGGAAAAACATTTCTCCTTTTCACTTCTTCTATATTCACTGAAGAAAGGGGGGATTTAGCAGAGATCCCTAGCATCAGATGGTCCCCACTACTATATCAGATATAACAAATCTGGTAGCAGAGCATTTCATATCCTCCTTTCTGAGGAGTCTCTGGATTTCCTCAGCTCTAAGAAATAAAAGGTCAGGGAGCTGGGACAGTACTGTCTTCCATCCTACCTTGCCATACCTTTGGGGAGGTCCTGCATTGGTTGGCATAGGAGTTAAAAGAACCAAATTCCCCTTTTCTCCTGTCAGTCTGAGAACTCTTCCCTAGTCTTCCTTTGGCAGGATATCGCCCTTGTAGAGCTCTGATCCCAGTCTCACAACTAATGGAATATAATGCCTGCTTGTTGGGAGATGCCTTATGCTAAATATTTTTCAGCCAATCTGAAAGAAAACAAAAAGGCAAATTCCTAACCAATCAGAGGTTTGAGAGAGACCGATGTCCCTCAGCAAAGCTGGGTCATTGGGTTTCTTCCCACCTAAGACAACTGAATGAGATGTCTCATTGCTTATATACCCTAACCTGGGGGGTGGGAGATACATTTCCTGACAATTACCAACCCTCGGTCCTCAGCATGTCAGTCCCCTCTGGACAACATTGGTAAGACTAGTTGTCCTAGTTGGTAAGACGGATATGCCTTATATGGTAAGGGGGTATATACTATAATGTTAGCTCCTCCTAGAGCCCCTGCTCAGAGATCCATAAGAGAATATACTCAGAAGGTACAGCCTTCTTGCCTTCCCACAAATACATCACACCCTTCCACAGGCCTTCTGCCTGGGTGGGATCACACTCTATTGCTAAATGTTGGCTTGTTCAAAGTTACAGAAACGATATCTATTAGAAAGTTAGAGAAAACAGCTAAATTCATTACACTGAATTGGATTAAAAACCTTAAAAACAATATAACTGCTATAATTCTATTAATCACTAATCAATCATTACCCCAGATTAATCACTTACTTTAATCACTTACTTTGGCTAAATGCTGATTGATTCTAATATCTAGGTTCTTATATGCAAAGGGGTTGGGATTCTCATTATCTTAACCCTTGAAGTCAACAGAAGGTGGGAAGGATCTTCACTACTGGGCTTCTGGAAGAGCTGGTGTCACTGGCCTTCTTGGCTAGAGGGAGTTCATGGATTTTCCCTGGAAAGCAGCCAGCACTTGGAAGAAAAGAAGAGTCTCCCTACTGGATTTCCCAACCATTGTGTGGTTGAGAAGTCTATTGTTACTAGGTGCACAAAGGCTGCTGTGGGAGATTGTCCTTCTCCTGGCTGTTAGTATTGGCCTGGACCTACTTCCTGTATGTAGAGAGATCAGTTTGGTTCCTGGGCCAGGCTAAAGGGACTCTTTCATTGTTATATTTTTGTTTGTTCTGCTGAAGTATAAATAAGATACACACTAATTAAGGCAGGGAACCTTCTCCCCTACTCCTGCCTCCTATGACGATCTCTTTGACTTCCTTTTTAGCTTGAAGCAGTTCCAATAGTAGCAACTATAAGGAGGAAAGTTTGAAAAGACCCCCAAGTATTGGGAAACCAGTTCCAATGTTTTGTTTGTTTTTTCCTTCAGTGTAACCCTATACCCTTAACTAACTCATTCTCCTGAAAATAGCAGGGCCCTTCCATAGAAAGTTCACCTGAATTTCCTCTTCTGTAAAATGAAAATACGAATACTGACACTACCTATCTTACAATTACAGAGGGGAGGTGTTTTGTGAACTTTCAAGCTCTATAGAAATGGGAGCTGGGGGGCAGCTGGGTAGCTCAGTGGATTGAGAACCAGGCCTAGAGATGGGAGTTCCTAGATTCAAATCTGGCCTCAGACACTTCCCAGCTGTGTGACCCTGGGAAAGCCACTTAACCCCTATTGCCTAGCCCTTACCACTCTTCTGCCTTGGAGCCAATACACAGTATTGACTCCAAGACAGAAGGTAAGGGTTTAAAAAAAAAAAGAAAGAAATGGGAGCTGGTGATATGACCCTTTCCCCTTCCTCCAAGAAGGAGCTAATCTATCCTGTCAAAACCTCCAGGAGAGGAGACACTGTCAGGGACAGCACCAAGATCCCACAATTCCAGCTTCTAGTCTATTCCCTTAAGAGACAGGAAAAATCTATTACCTCCCTTAGACTTTGGGAAAATCCACTGTGGTCCCTGGTAAGCACACTGCTCGGAGCTACTATGGCTGCAGAGCCAAGGCAGAACTCTGAAATAGCCACTGGGTAGAGCCAGGATCAGGAAGGTGGATCTGAAATGGGCAGCACAAGGACCCTGTCCTCCATATCTCCATATCCAATCCCCAATCTGAAGCATACCTTAATGAGGCATAAAAATGTTTCTAATACTACATATACAGAAATTAAAATCTAATACAATATTAATATGCAAAAAGCTAATCATATTTTCAAATTTGCTTTTGTTTGAAGGTATGAAGGTAAATTTCGTGCAGGATCTGTCTTCCCCCCAATGGTTCAGATCTGTGTCTGGTTTGGTCGCCCCTTGGAGAAGACTTGCTTCATGGCCAAATGCAAAGGTAAGGCTCACTGAGATATTCCTAGGAACAAGAGTAAGTGGAAGGAAGATAATATTTCCTTTTGCAGTCAGAGAGGCTGGTGTTTGAGGCCAGCCCAAGGCCAACTAACCTTTCTCTGGTCAGTGTTAGAGCTCTAGGAGGCAGAAGCTGGTGGGGTGGCATGTTGGGGAGGGTGGGGTGACAAGATCTTAGACTTCTCACCCAGATTGACCCAAACTCCTCTGGAGAGTTTTCCTGGCCCATGGGAATTGGGGGTAAGCTACAGAGAGCAGGTTCCAAGAACATATAATTATTAAAACTGGGCTGACATTGATTTTTATCAATAGGAGGATCCTAGATACACAGCATCAGAGCTGGATAGAAGTTAGCTTTGCCAGCCAAACCCTGAGAGTTTCCTGTTCAAGATTTGTTCTAATCTTTATTTAATAAGCTAGAATGATTATTACTAGACTGATGCACCATCTCCCTCTTTGCCTGAGATCTTTGGGATCTCTCAGATCTTCCAGTCTACCCATAGGAAAAGCTTCATTTTCCCCTTAGTTAATCCAGTCAGTCATTCAATAAGCATTTATTGTCTACTGTGTGCTAGGCACTGTGCAAAGTGCTGGGGATACAAAGAAATTAAAAAAAAAAACAGTCCCTTTCTTTAAGAAGTAGGATTGGGGGTGAGAGAGAAAGTAAGGAGTCAAAGATGACATCTACATTTTAAGCCAAGACTGAGAAGGATGATAATACCCTCAACAAGTTGAGGGAAATTAGGAAGAGGAGAGGGATTGGGGGAAAAGATAATGAGTTTGGTTTGGGACATATTGAGTCCAAGATATCCATGGGACATCCAGTTCAAGACGTCCAGTAGGCAGTTGGAGACCTGAGGTCAGCAGAGAGGTTAGGGCTGGACAAATCATCTACTTAGAGAAAATTGATCCATGAAAATTGATGACATCATCAAATGAAATGGTGTAGAGGGAGAAGAGCCCTCCCAAAGCCCTGGGCGACACCACAATCAGGGAGTGTGACCTATATGAAAATCAGGTGCAATTTTTTTTTAACCCAAGGAACCAAGAAAAATGACAGTTTAGTATTGAGTCAAGGGTACTTCTAAGATCTCCTAGCACATCTTCCAGGGCTGACTAGTCAAATCAACAAACATTAAATGCACCAAGCACTGTGCTAAGTGCTAGTAATACCAAGAAGGGCCCAAACAGTCCCTGCCTTCCAGGAGTTCACAATCTAATGGGGGAGACAACATGCAAACAACTATGTGCAAACAAAATTGATATGGGATATTTATATTTATTTTAATACACATACTATATTAATATTTGTTTATAGAGATGGTTATTATGTAGAGGTAACTAGCTTCCCCTTTCCCTCTAAAAATGATCTGGGCCTGGCCTCTACACATAATCAGCTGGCCTGCCCATGCTTCAAGGGACCCTGCCATCAGCCCTCAAACCTGTCTCCTCTCTAATTTCCAAACTGGTCCTCCGGTCCTCACCCTGCCAAGTTCCAATTTTTGCTGCCCATTAGTTGTCAGTCATTTACAGTACTACAAATGCTGCCACCTGGGAAACACAGTGAACCTTTCATACTTGTCCCAGCTCAGTTGCTGGCTTCACCCCCAACCCTCTGCACAGGTGGATGTCTCTTTTTTTTCTTAAACCAGGAAAGTACTGTCCAGAGCCTCCCACATTTTCCAAACAGTAATCAGAACATGTCATCTTCACTGGTAATAAGAAAATTCATTTCATCACAAGTAGGCACCCACTCAGGCAGTGGCCCTTTCCAGCAGTGATTGTGCTAAGTTCTGGCACCATCCACAAGGGAGGTAGGTAAAACCAGTAACGGCCCTCTCCTCTTCTTCCCAACAGCAATTAAGTCCTTGATTAAGCAAAGCCCGTTCTCTGGAAATATCTACCACATCCTGGGCAAAGTGAAGTTTTCAGGTAATTGAAAGCTTAAGTGTGGGAGTCCCTTAGAACTTTCATGAAGGATCTATTCACTGGGTGCCTTCTCCCTAACTCCACAGTTAATTACAGATAAGGGTGTTTGGTGCAGTAATTTACCAGTATTTGCTTTCCGTAGTGATTCTTACTTCACCCATTCAACTAGTGAGGTGAATGAATGCAATCTCCCTTTTTTTGGATCCCCAAAGATCTGATTGAGCCTATTGGCAGGAATCCTTTATAAATCTGCTTTATTTTTGCCCCAGTCCTCCTCATTTGAAGAAAAGTAACGTAAAGAGTGGGAGGAATCCACAGGGGAAAAGGATCTTCTAAGAGCATGGTTGTTGAAGACAAAAAGATGCTCTAGAAGAGTTAACTTCTATAGAACTCAGGGAAGAGGAGGAGGAGGAGGCCCTGGAGCTACATACACACCTGGCTCTAGATTGAATCATAACAAAGACTTCTCTTCCCATGGGGATGCTTCTTCTCTTGGATGTAGTCTGACACTGCAGTCTTAGAGGGCCCTGGGGGCAAGAGAAGAACAGTACCTGGCATTTCAAATACTTAGGTTAAGCACTAGGCTGATGGTAGCCATGAAGGAGATCGAGCTGCCTGGTCTTGTTTGGGGATGTAACGCCCCTTTCAAAGGAACCTTCTTCTAGCCTGTGGGAGACTATCATTGGTCCTCAGAGAACTAATTTTCTTCTCTCCTTTGCAGACTCAGAGAAAATGATGGAAGTTTGTCACAACACACTAACTAATTCCTTAAGCATTGTGCCGGTTCTAGAGGGGCCTACCCCCCCTCCAGATTCCCGTGGAGCTCCCCGAGATAGCAGCGGGCAGCAGGAGAGTTACCTCGTATTCATTGGCTGCTCTCTGAAAGAGGAGAGTGTAAAGGACTGGCTTCGACAAACTGCAAAGCAGGTGTGGCTCTCATCGGGGTGGGGACGTTCCTACTGGGCACTGGGCCAGATATGGGCACAGGCATGACCAGGAACAGTTCCAGGCAGCCCCCAGCCAGCAGTCTTCCCTGACAGTCTGGCCACCATTGAGGTAACTTTCCATTGACCCCACCCAGGCCATCAGTGGGTGGTCTCTCCTAGGAAGAGCAAGCTGCTGGGATTCCAGTGCTCCCTGATTTCCTCCTCTCCTCCTCCTTCCCTACAATAACATCTCCAGGACAGCCTAGGCAGTCAGTTATTTAAACCATGCCAAGGCTTTCTAAGGGGAGTGGATAGAGCAAGGGAGGGAAAAGGACCAAATGCCTGTCCTGTGGCACTGGTAAAAGCAGAGGCAGAAATTCTGACAAAGTCTGGGTCAGGTACAAGCTCATTCAGGTCCCCTGCTAGTCCCTCTGTCAAAAGAAACCAAATCACACTGGGGAAGTCCTCTGACTGCCTTTTGGGGTGAATCCCAGCTCTGCCCATTGGTCCTGTATGCAAACAGTTTAGCCTCCCCTGGATTCCACCAGTGGAATTTGTCTAAGACATTTAGGATGGGCAAAGGAAGCAGTAAGAAACTACTAAAGCCCCAGGGGTCTAGGGCTGCGCACTGTTGCCCCACTGTCCCCAGCAATAAGTGCAGTCAGTATAGAAAAGCCCAACGGTATCAATCACAGTGTCAGCTTTACTACAACCAGAACTCCCTGTGCTGAAGTGAGGAAGCTATCCCTCCCTCTATGAGAGGGCATCATTTCTGGCAGAAGAGTCTTCTGCCTGGACTAGGCTTAGAGTCTGCAGCCATAGCCACCCACCACCACCAAATAGCACTCCCATGGGGGTCTCTGACCATGCCCCTGCTCTGCATTACCCACTCCATCTGACTTCTGCTCTCTCCCTTGTCCCTAAATCTCTATGCAGAAACCTCAGAGGAAAGCCTTGAAAACTAGGGGGATGCTGACACTGCAAGAGATCAAGAACATTCATGTAAGTCCCCTGCCCAGATCCTGGGCCCGGCCAAACTTGCTGAAACTGGGTTGGGAGCTCTTACGGGTCTATGGACACTTCAGGGCATGGCCCACTATGAATAGAGCCATTGCAGGGACTCCCAAAGAGAAACTGGGTAAGATTTCAACCCCTACAGGGATCTGATTCTTGGATCCACTGTGAAGTATTGACAGCCACTACTCTAGGGGAAATATAAAGCAGACCCTGCTTCTGCCCCAAGAGAGAAATTGGAGAGTCAGGCAGCCCCTTGCTGCTCCCGCTCTAAGTACAAGGACCAGAAACGGATTCACTGCCCTGTGGAGGTGTGGAGAAAGACCTGGCTGTATTGAGGATGAAGGCAAGCCTGGGTGGATCCCTACTCTCTCGACCTGTGTGTGGAAGGTTGGGGTGAGGGGAGAGAAGGGAGATGAGAGGTGGGCTGCTGGCCTTGGAAGAGAAGAAAAATTGTCGGAAACCTAAGTTAGCCAAGAGAGGGGACCCTGAGAGCGCGCGAGGCATCTTTAATGATCTCTGTTGTCTTTCGCAGGTGAAACGCCACTTGGATCCTCTGCCTGCAGGTTACTTTTATAATGGAACCCAATTTGTCAACTTCTTTGGCGATAAAACTGATTATCACCCATGTATCCTTGAATCAGCAGGACTCTGGAGAAAGCCAGGTGTAGGCTTGAATAGATTTTCCTGTGGGAGGTTTGAGTCACTGTCAGTGTGCAGCCCAGAGGCACACTAGCTCCCCAGAGGTATTCCAGAAACATTGGCTATGCAAAAAGCAGATCTCCAGGCTTAAATCCTATGGTAGAAGGGAGAAAATGATTTGAAAAAATGTTGCAATAATTAGGCTAGGAAATACATTTTCCCTTTCTTCCCCTCCTCCTCCTCCTCCTCCTCCTCAGAGCACAGAACTGAAGGTTTGCACCCAGCCACCAGGCCCATCTCTATCACTCCACTGAGGTCCCAGAGGAGGGATGGAGAGGACAGCCTCTGCCTGCAGCATGGGTGAGGCTGAGGCCAGGGAAAGGCAGCCAGGAGAGAGCTGCTGCTCCCTCATTTCAACATGTGGAGCCAGTTAGTGGCATGTTCCCTCATGAGGCAGGAGGGGGGGGGGTAGGTGTAGACAAGCTCTCCAATACCCTGATTCATAATGCAATCCAAACCAAATTGTGTTGTGTTGAAGCACATTACACTGGATTGCAGCAGAGTGGGCTCCCTTTGGCTGTCAGCCCTTTTTCCTGCCCCTTTAGCATCTGGGGATTGGGGATGATGGGAAGGAGCGGGGTCATCCCAGCCTCTTAGACTCATTGATCATTTCTTGCCCTTCACCTCAGCACAGGACCTGTCCCACTCCTAACATGAAAGAGCTCTGGCCAAAGCTAGCTGTGTTCTCCGGGGACTGATGATCTAAGTGGCAGATTTAGCCAGCTCACCCTTCCTCTTCGCCTGTGGATAGGGAAGCAGGGTCTAATGAGGAACAGAGCTCATCCCTTCAGGCCATTGATAATTAGGAACTGGTAGCAGTTCGGGACTCTTGGCTGGTAGATGCCAGTAGACTGCATTAGATTCCTTAATTTGAAACTAGTAATGGACCAGTTTATGAATGATTATGTAGAAGAAGCAAACCGGGAGATTGAGAAGTACAACCGAGAGCTGGAGCAACAGGAATACCCAGACCTATTTGAGCAGAAGCCCCCAAGCTAGCCCAGGCGGGCTCTCTGTGCCCAGGGAAGAGTCTTGGGCACAAGTACTGGCAGCATGGCTGCCACCTCAACACGTTGTCCCTGCTCTCACAATGTCAGAGACGCTCATGAATTTTCTGGCCCTCTGCTTTCTTGAACATGCCCAAGGCCACATTTCCTGGCAGGAAGCTGCTTCTTCTGTCTGATGTGTGCTTGTTTGTGCTGTCTCATTTGCATGTGGTCCTGATGCAAGATACAATTGTCACCTGGACCTTCATTCCCTTTTCCAAGGACAGAGGAGAATGAGGGCCTAGACATAACCCATAAAGCAGGTAAAGCTCAGGAGTGCTCTGAACCTGCCCTGTCCCCCAAGTGCCGTCTGCAGTCCAGTCCTGTCTTGGCCTAAAAATATGAGCCTGCAAAGGAGGCTTGTGCTGTTTCTTGTCTTGTGGGTATAGGGGAAGCACTCTTCGAGGGTAAGGGAGTATCAGAATTGCTTGAAGGGTTTTCCCAAGCTACCTCCACACCTTTCACTTCTCTGGCATTACCCAAGTCTTACGTTAGAGTCTGGAGGAAGCATGGAACCTCAGACCTCCGTCCCTTATCTTATGGAGTCTTTTTGAAGCAGCTGGTAAGAGTGAAAAGGAGAGAAGGGAGGACTTGTTGGCTCTGGTGTAGGACCCAACCAAGGGTCTGATGTAGACCCCAGCCATGGCCAATGCCAAGGCTCTCTAGAGCCCTACGAGAGACAGTGCCTGAGGTGAGCAGTGTCTTCATAGAGACTGAAAGCCTTGTTTGGGAGGCTCCTGGACAGTCACTTGTGATGTGAGGGGAAATGGCTGGTTTCCTTTCCCTTCCAGACTGCAGGAAAAAAGCCCTAATGAGGCAGATCATGTCTCCCTGAGCGACTAGCCTGGGTTTCCTTTGCTCTATAGACCACTGCAGCACTGTTCCTTCTCCTCAATTTAGGGAGAGATGAGGGAAGACATCGATGGCCTTGGCTAATCAGTACTCTTTTGGTTTGGAGCTGAGCTGTTGCTTAAGTTTAGGTTTCCAAACAAGGAAATTGGGGTGGGAGGTGTCTTGTCACTTTTCCAGTTGCTTGTAGGACTTCCCCACATAGATTCTAATTCTTCTTCCTTGCTCTCCCCCCCCCCCTTCTGTGGAGCCCTAGGTCAACTCCACTAGGGCAGAGGGAGGTCAGGTTTTTGCTAACGTGACTTCCTCCCAGTCCTGGCCACTTACATGTGATGCAATAAGATTTAATTGTGGAAAATTTACTCCCAAGTCCCCAAGCCTTCTTGCTGTCCCTGGCTCTGGCTCCCAAGGGAGAGGAAATTTCAGTCTTTCAGCGAACACATTCAAAATATCTTTGGTCTCTTTGGCCAGAGGAAACAAGCCAAGTGTTTGGGGTTCTACGATTCCTTCTATTGGTTTTGGTTTCAGTAGGACATTAAAGCAAATGTGACTGATTATTATTCAGAACACACTTGGCCCCTTAGAGAAGCCTAGATGGGGGGAGCACAGGCTCCAGATTCTAGGCCACCTTTTCCTTAAGAACGTTGGTTGTGTCATGTTGCGGCTTAGCCCTTCAGCTTCCTGTGTTTAGAATTTCGTCTTGTGCATGCCTTAGGACTTAGTCAAATGTGTGATTTCTTTACAAAGCACATAGGTGACACCATTAGTGGGCTTCACCTACCCGGGGAGATTTTTAAGAGGGAGAAAATTCTCGCCCCTGGTAGAAAGCTCCATGATGGATGCCATGAATTCTCCATGCATGCGTGCATGTGGGTCTTCACTGCACTTGGTGCCTGCTAAGGTTAGGGTAGCAAAACTGTTTTCAGGGCCTTGCCCAGGTTTGGAAGCCAGTCAAAGGTGGTGTTTTGGAGAAGATGATGATCTGTGTTTTAAACTGAGATGGATGAAAACCCAGATTCTATTCAGTAAGAAACCTCTTATTGAAAAAGGCATCCCAAGGTGGAAATGCCTGAGCATTTCATCTCCAAGACAAAATTTGGCTGGCCCTTTCTCATCCCTGCCATGAGAAGGGACTGAGGTAATGCCAAAGCCATATGGATCCTGAGTTGCCTAGGCAACCAAATGCCTGGTGCAGAGAAGTAGTGACAATGGGCCCTGGCCTAGCACATTGTTACTGCTTGGGGATCAATAACTGTGTAGACTTTTAAGTGCAATTGACTAAATAATAGACGAAGATACTGTAGCTTCTTTTTGTTCTGCCGAACTCTTTTTAAAAACTCAAAATTGTGCAGCCTTTAGGGGTGGGAATGGGGAGGGGGGACCAGGGGGCCAATTCATTCCACTATTGCTCTGAAGTTTTCCATGAAACTCTCTTGGAGGTTGGGGGAAGCCCCAGCACTCTGGGATCTGAGATTCCCGCTGCACAAAGAACCCATTTTTAAGGAGAGCGTCGGCTTCCAGGCCTTGCCATCCATAGCATAGACCCTCCCGCTGCTGTACTGCTTCCTGCGCCGCAGTGTTCTTGGTGACTGACTGTATGATACCCGTTGAAAAAGCCTTTTCACCAACCTGTGTTACTGTTCCAATTTCCTCTCCTGCATTGGGATCAAAGACTATGTGATTACCTCAGCTCTGAATATGAAACTGTGATTCTGAAAATGTTCATTTTGAAACGTTCTGAAGCCCAAATGGCGAAGCTGTGATGAGGGGTGACCGCTTGGAGCTGGGCGGGCCACAGGGCAAAGCTCTCCACCCCCATACTATTATTCACTCCCTTTCCCCTCATATTTGAGTCCGAAAGGGAGAAGCAGGGTTGGTGAAAGGACTTTAAACTCTAACATACACCATGGTAACCTAGTTGAAGAGTCTTAGCACATCTGGCTAAACTGTATAAACTCTTTGAGGACTAATGCCTGTAAGTGGTGATCCTGGAGCTCAGTGCCCAGGCCAGGCCTAACTGGCCCTGGTCTGGCCTCTGCTAGATGAACTCTTAATAAGGCCCCTAAAAGTCAGCCACCTCTTTTGGGTTGGGATAGTGTTTCTCCCATGGTCTGCTTTGAGAAAAATGGTAGCATCAGCCATCCCAGGCCGGAGGACCCTTAGCTACTGGACAGCCTCAGAGCAGCCGCGTCCCAAAAAGAAGTGCCATTACACTGTGTCTTATCGTTTTACTGTAGGGAAAAAAAATGGAGGGACAGGAACTGAACCCATGAATTTGAAGCTCTGGTTACCAGGGTGCAGGAACGAGTCCTCAAGGGGTTTACCTGCTTTTTGCTGACCTTGTTAGCAGCTTAGGTTTTGTATCACCTGGAGTGAGTGGGATTTAGAATTTCTGAAGTTATAGTTGGTTTTGGTTGGGGGGTGGGGGGGCGGGGAGGGAATCCAATCACCTTATTAAGGGACCTTCTGTAGGGCCCTGAGCCAGGATCTGGGCTGCAGCTGTGAAGCCCCACAGGCAAGACCCTGACCCAGGGGATGCCCAAGGAAAATTTCCCTCCAAATTCTATTGGGGATTTTGGAGAATTTGCACAGTGGTAACCTCTGGGATGCCCTTTGGGCTTCTATAATAGGCAAAGTTGTAACTAGGATAGAAGCTTGTAAACTGTGAGTGTCCAGCTGCCTCGTGGGGTTAATTGTCGACAGATTTTGTAAAGGTGAGTCTCCCAAATTGGGTTTGACACAGGCTCTTCAGAATTGTCCCAAATTGTCAAATGTAACCCTCGAGCTCATGGACAATGTGCCAAAAGCCACTTTTATACTAGCTTTTGATGCTTTAATATTTGCAACTTAAGTTAAAAATTTGTTTTTACAAACACTACTGTAACTTCAGTGAGACTGAATGGTGTGGTTGAAGCTTTCTGGCTTATTATTGTATTTATTACACTCAATTCAGTGGGTCTATAAAATTAGCTTCCACTTATTTTTATATTATTTGACATATTTGTACCTGCGGTTTGTGTCTGTGACTTTTACATTTGTAATTCAGACTTGACACTAAGAACCAATAAACTCTCACCTCAAAGTAAAAATGCCTTTTTGACTATTACTTTGGGCTTGAGCAGGGCAGAAGCGCACTAGCATGTGAAGAAATCAAGAAGGCCAGCTGGGAGAAGGGCAGGTTGACAGACACCACTGAGTCCTTTCTACAGCTCACTCTGAGAATCTAGGTCAGTGATGGTGAACCTTTTAGAGATAGAGTGCCATGCCCTTCCTCCCCATCCCCCCCTACCTTGACCCTTGACAGGGGAGGAAGGAAGCTATCCCATTGGGCTGCTGGGCAGAGGGGCAGGGCATATGAAAAAATATCATGAGGCAAGGTGGAGAGGGTGGAGGGGAGCAGCAATGCCAGAGTCCCTCTGCCTCTCTGGTAATGAACTCTGGTCCACATGCCTACAGAGAACACCCTGTGTGTCATCTTTGACACCTGTGCCATAGATTCACCCTCACTGATCTAAGATCTTATCTTTGTAACTCTCCCACCAAAGGGCCAACAGTGGTGGCACCTTCTGACTTGTTTAGGTCCCAGGATTTTGAAGAGATTCCTCAGAGAGCCACCACAACCTTACTTCTGGACCCACAGAAAGAGAGCCATGCCAATGAGAATACTCTCAGTATATATACACACACCCTCTAAAAAAGAGAGAGGAACAGAGGGCTGTAAGGAGATTGACATAAAGATGAGACTGAGGGCTTGGCTTATAAGATGAGGTCAGGGAGGAATGGAATCCTAGGACCATGGTAGGAAACCATAGTCACCAGAGGCCAGTCCTCATATTCAGACTACAAAATTAGCCTTGGAGAGGTGATCAGAACTATATACAGTTTTTTAAATTACCCAACCCCTTCATGTTAAAGATGAGGAAGCAAAGCCCAGAAAAAGGTAAGGGACAAAGTCACATTGCTATTTAATAAATGAGCTATGACTTTTAACCTGTATCCTCAATTTCAAATCCAATAATCTATAAACTAGACCTTACTACTGCTTACATTTGAACAGTTAGATGGCACAGTAGATAAGAGCACAAGGTCTGGAGTCAGAAGCACCTGAGTTCAAATCCAACCTCACACACTAGTTGTGTGATCCTGGGCAAGTCATTTAACTTTGTTTTCCCCAGTTTCCTCAATCTGTACAATGACCTGGAGAAGGAAATGGCAAACCATTCTAGTATCTTTGCCAAGAAAACCCAGAATGGAGTCCCGAAGAGTGGGACACGAGTGAAATGACTGAACAACAACTGCTTAGACATGGTCACTGCCTCTGAGAAGCTAAGAATTTAGTAGAGCAAATACAGATCAATCAAAAACATCATATTACATGAAAAATCCATTAGGTGAAAAAGCATACATGGGTACACCCAGTCTGTGGATATTACCAAATACTAGAGCAAATTAGGAAAAACATCATGGAGGAGATAGCATGTGATTTGAGTCTTCAAGGAAGAAGAGTTAGGAATTCAATAGGCAAAGAATAAAAGAGGGGAGAGGCATTCCTGGGCAGAGGGATTAGTGTGAACAAAGGCAGAAACAGGAAACTGAAGAGGAGAGGCTTTTGGTGGTGAAGATGGAAAGCGGCCCAATTTGGGTAGTTGGGTGGAAGGGAATGTAACAAAACTGGATTAGTAAAATGTCTCAAGATTATATAAATAGAGCCTTGAATGCCAAGCAAAAAAGAATTTTAACTTGAGGCCGGGCAAAGACATCTCTGAAGATTTTTGAGCAGAGGAATGACACTACCAGATCTCTGCATAAAATTATTCTGGCAGTGGGTAAAAGACAAGTTAGAGAGGGGAGAGAGTGGTGGTGGGAAGACCTATTATAAGGCTGTTCCAGTAAGTGGTAACGAGATGTAACATGAGGGAACCTCAGGCCAAAGGTGAGGCAGAAAAATATATAAAATGTGCATCTACTAATTCAAACAATATTTTACATTCTTGCCCCTGGTACAAAATTAGCTGGTAATAAGGGCCTCTGTACTAGGGTGGTGACAATAGGACTAAGTATAGGAGACAGATGTGAGAGATTATGAAGGTCCAAGGCATGAAATCTGGTTACACTGGAATATGAAGCAAGAGATAAAGAGAAACCAAGATTTCTAATCTGGGAGGTCCCATGTTAAAAAATAATGGAGGCCCAGGGGCAGCTGAGTGGCTCAGTGGACTGAGAGCCAGGCAGAGAGATGGAGGTTCTGGGTTCAAATGTGCCCTCAGACACTTCCCAGCTGTGTGACCCTGGGCAAGTCACTTAACCCCCATTGCCTAGCCCTTACCACTCTTCTGCCTTGGAACCAATACACAGTAGTGATTCCAAGATGGAAGGTAAGGGTTTAAAAAAAATAATGGAGGCAAGAAGAATGGGCTGGGAAGGAATGAAAGCTCAGCTTTGAAAAAAGTGCACTTAAGGGGCAGCTAGGTAGCAGAGAGGATAGAGCCTTAGGCCTGGAGTCAGAAAAATCTCAGACATGTCCTACCTGTGTGACTATGGGCAAGTCCCTTAACCCTTGCCATTCTTTTGCCTTGAAACCAATACTAAGTATGGATTCTACGAAGAAAGGTAAGGGTTAAAAAAAAGGTGCACTGGCACATGGTAAGGGCTTCAAAAATGCCAGTAGTCTGGAGTTCAGAAAAGGTACCAAGACTGGAAATGGAAACTGAAAGAATGTGCCTAAAAGCAGCAAATGAAGATCTGAAAACAGAATCGACTCTAGGACAGAGAGGGGGGACCCGCACCTTCTCTGGTAGGCCCTAAGCCCCTCCCCTCTGGCTTTAGGGGAGGAACTCGCTCAGGCCCCTCCCCTCTAGTCCACCATGGATTGGGAACTCTACTAGGCCTCATCCTTTCTCTAGCATTAGAGTTCCCTCAGACTCCGCCCCTTCTCTGACTGAGGGTGGGGAAACCTCCCTCGGATCCTGCCCCTTAGCCTTTGGTATGGGGAGTAGTTCCTTCCGGCTCCGCCCCTTTTCTGGTGGAGGATGTTCCCCGGCCACGCCCCTTAGTCCCTGGAATGGAGTGGGGAGGAATTCATTCAGGCCCTTCCTCTCCGGTGGAGGGTCTCCTCAGGTCACTCTCTGCACTTCCCCAAGAGATGCCTTTGGACACGCTCTCAGGCCTGATCTGGCCTCCTCCCAGGTAAGGGGAAGAGGGGAGGGGGAGGCAAAAGGGGGAGGGGGTCGAACGGAGCCTTCTCCATCCCAGCTCTTGGGGCCACTTTCAGAGGATGAGAGGTGTGACAATTTTATAAACTGTGATTGGTCCCTGTGAAGAGGATCTGAGATAAGAAACCACCATAAAAGCCACAAAATCCTTCAGCTGGCAGTCTGGTGAAGTTGAGTCTTGTGGAGAGTGTATCCTGGAGATAGTCTTCGAGGGAACTTCATTGGAGACTGCAGCATGGATTGTGACTTTAACTTAGACTCTGACTCCTGAACTACTTGGTTGAGTGAGTGAAAAGGCTGACTCCCTTCCTAGTTTCCTAAGAGACTAGCTTCCATCTTGGAGGAGGCTGTGTGATTATTCACTACCGGCCCTCCTGGCTGAGGACTAGTATAAGTATTTTTTCTAACCTCTTTCTCATTTCTCTACTTTATTGTTTCTCTTCTATTTTGGTAAATAAACTGTGTCTAACCATTAAATTAAACCTTTACACTGAAGAAACTTCCATAGCATCAGGAAATCCAGCATGAACTTTGGAGTATAACTAATTGAACTGTGGGGGGATTGAACACAAATATTTTATTTAATTGATTAATTTATAGTATTTTTCCAGGATTACAAAAATCATGTTCTTTCCCTCCTCTTCCCATAGCCAATACACAATTCCATTGGGTTTTATATGTTGAACACAAGTATTTTGAATGTAAGCTTGTATGCCACAGGGAATTGCCCCCTGATTGGCTTATTGTCAGTGTGCCTAATGTTGGTTTGCTCTCTCTCACTCTTTTTCTATCTCTTTTACGTCCTTCTTATCTCTAACTATTGCAGTATAAAATGATTCTCTGGGAAGACTAGTCTCCCAAAGGATCACAGGAGTGATTGTGAAAGAGAATTCTTTCCTCTATTGCCTATACTGAGTTAACACTAACTTAAGTACCTCACTAGATTGTGAAGACAGGATTAACTCTCCTTTGTCTACCTTTTGATTGAATCAGCACAAACTTGAATTAGGTAGAAGATCTCGAAAATCCCTTAGTGAATTCACACCCTCAGAAACTCAAATCAGCCAGGATTAATATTCACTTCTTTAGAAGGTGAATTTTAGGAAATTCACGCCCTTAGATGAGAACTTAACTATCAGAAGATGAGAACTTAAACTTCAGAAAGTGAGAAGTTGATCTCACAGACACTGCCCCCCTGGGGAGTCCTAGACAATTTGGAAACTGTGATTGGCCCCTGTGAAAAGGGGAAGGGACAAGGAGCCATCATAAAAGCCACAAAATCCTTCAGCTTGAGGCAGATTGTCTTTGAAAAGATAGTCTGAAGAGAGTGTCTCCTGGAGATAGTCTTCAGGGGGCTTCACTAGAAACTGCAGCTTGGATTGTGGGCTTGGCACTTGGCTTCAATTTAGATTCTGACTCCGGGACTGCTTTGTAGGCTGAGTGAAAGGCTGATTCCTTTCCCAGTCTCCTAAGAGATTAGCTTCCATCTTGGAGGAGACCATGTGATTACTCACTACTGGCCTTCCCGATTGAGAGCTAATTAATCTCTGCCTGAATTAAGATAGGATAGATAACTTTTCTATCCCCTTCACATTTCTTTACTTTATTATTTCTTCTCTATTTTGTGAATAAATTTCTGACTCAAGTTATAATAAATATTGGCGACCACATAATTTCATAAAATTATTGTCCAACCATTAATTTTCACCTTTACAATTTTACACAAGGTTATAGATATAGTTAGTAGCAAAGCATGGTCCAGTGGTCCTGACTTTCAGGCAAAGGCTCTTCCTACTACAGTGCTTCCTCTAACATTGAATTTGAGATGAAGAATCATAGAATCCTAGATCTATAACTGGAAGTTCCTCAAAAGTCATCTAGTCTAACCCTCCTATTTAACATAATAGGAAACTGAGGCCCAGAGAAATAAAGTAACTTGTTTGAGGGTCCTACAGATAGAAAACTTGAGATATGTGATTTGAACCTAGGCCGTCTGGATGGGATATCCAAATTGAATTGTTCAGGAGAGAACTGGAGCTCAGGAAATTGAGTAGGGTTAAAGATTAAGATTTGGGGGTCAGCTATCTTATTAAGACCACATTAAGAGAGTTGAAAGGAAGCTGAAAGGGAAAAAAGCATTCACTGCATTAGAGGAAATCCAGGAAAGAACTGTCACTGAAGACAAGGCAGGAAAGATTGTGATGAAGGAGGGGATGGTTAACATGTTAAATGCTGGAGAAAAATCAAGGAGAATAAAGCTGGAGAAAAAAGTCACTGATAACCTCGGAGAGGACAAAAACCAGATTGTAAGGAATTGAGGGGAGAGTGGGTAGAAACAAAGATTTGACAGTGAAAAGGATGAAAAAGATAAGACAATTATCTTTAAAGAATAATGGAGTTGAGGAGAGGCTTTTGAGAGCTCTAAAGAAGAAGACAAAAGACCGAGTCAAATTGAGCCAAGTCAACAAGCATATATTATTAGAGGTATAGTAAGGAGGGCTTCTGGTTTGGAGGTTTGAGGAAGGAAAGAGTTTGAGGAAACTTCAATGTCAAATACAATAAGTCTTTGTAAGAAAGATGAGTAAAATAATTCTGTGGTAGAGGAAATATCACTGAAATGGTAATCAGAAACCTACCCTGAAGTCCCCATCTGATTATCATTATGTACACCTCATCTGAAAAATAGAGATATTACCAATCTTCCAGAGTTGTTGAGGGAAAATAATTAAATTATTTAAATGAAAGCAATTTGTAAAATGTGTAGTGCTATACAAATTTAAGGAGTTACTATTACTATTATGCTATGAGTTTGTGATAGGATCATTTGTTCAGAGTCTCTGTGGATTTCCCCAGTTGTGGAAGGCTTCATCCTTACCTTGTAGCCTGGGAGAAGGGTTGCACCTGAGTTATGGTCTGGCAATATTTTTTGGTACTGAACAGGTACTTCTGAAGCACCCAGGTTTTCTGGATAGTGTTGCTGAAGCCAAGGTGGGAAAATCAGAGACAGGGAAATAAGGAAAGATGTAGATGAGTCAGGGGAAGCCCTGGAACGTTCCCTTTCAACAGTTTTTCCTATAGAATGACTGGGACTAGAACTGTTAAGTTTCCCCATGTCGGGTCAGTGAGTATATAGCTCTTGGGTATGTCTAGGAGTCTTCAGAGGGTGACAGTAGCTGAAGGATTTCTAAGAAATTTTAGAGGGCTCTCTGCACAGTTTCCTTGGGGAGGGTATCTTCAGGGGGTCCCCTGGGAAGCTTGGAGATCTCTGATGGAAGGGCCTCAGTGGGATCTGAGACACATCCCTTAGTTTTGTGGGTGTGGGGGGAATTTTTTTCATCTTGCCTATTGCCTCTGGTCAGGATGAGGACTCTAGGAGACTTTCTGAAGAAAATCAGGACTAATGTTTTGAGGCTAATGTATAAACAAAAAAAAACCTTGAACCCTTTGAAGGGGTAATACCTAGCAGATGCTAGAGAGTGACAGACATCTTCCTCAGGTCATACCCACATTGCCCCATCTCCTCCCCTTCAGTCACAGGACTTCACATCAATCACTAGAAGAGACAAAGAAAAAACAGACCTTGACCTAACTCTTGGGGAGCACAGTGTCTAAGAGACACTCCTCTTTCCCCTAACTCTGTTCCTCCTCCAGATTTCTAAAAAAATTTAACTCTTATCTTCTGTCTTAGTATCAGTTCTAAAACAGAAGAGTGTTAAAAGCTAGGCAATTGGGATTAAGTGACTTGCCCAGGGTCATACAGCTAGGAAGTATCTGAAGTCAGATTTGAAACCAGGTCCTGTCAAGTTGAGACCTGGCACTCTGTCTACTATCCTACCTAGCTACCCCCCTAATCTTTTTGATAACACTATTGTCATTCAGGCTCAAAACTTAAGTGTCAGTTCCTATAGATTCTACCTCCACAATATCTGATATATTCATCTGTTTCATTCCAGGTAAAAAAACTTGGCATAGTAGATAGAGAGCTTTGGATTCAGTACAACCTGAATTTAAGTACTGACACTTATTGACTGTGTGATCCTGACCAAGTCACCCTCTTGATTTTCTGAGGCATATCTCCCAGGCTAAAAGTAGTAAAGAAAGTGCCAGGCAGCATCTATAAAGGGAGTTCCCACATCCTGGAGTTCCCTATCCCAGTGAAACCATAGTCCCTGTCTCTGCTCATTGCTCCCACCCTTGTTTCAGTTCTCCTCACTAATTCCAATTGCCTCTTAACCCATCT
Organism: Monodelphis domestica; assembly: GCF_027887165.1. NCBI lineage: Eukaryota > Metazoa > Chordata > Mammalia > Didelphimorphia > Didelphidae > Monodelphis > Monodelphis domestica. Next base: position 73,495,753 of record NC_077232.1, read on the forward strand.
TCTTCTAACCCATTGGCTTACATTGGTACAGATCTAACCAAATCTCTCACCTGCTCAAAAAGCTTCAGTGACTCCAGCCATAATCTAAGTGAAAAATAATGAAAAAATAATGAAGGCTTAGACTAAGGTGTTTCTGTGAATACAGAAAGGGAAACAGATGTGAGAGACATTAAGGAAGTAATTGTTTACTGAATAGATGTGGGTGGTAAGGGTAAAGGAGAATTCAGAGAGGACCTTAAGGTTAAGGACTAGGGAAGAACTGGACCCTAAAGAAGATGCAGAGAGAGTGTTTGGGATACAGTAAGCAACCCTGGACAGCCCCTGAATTGTCCTGGATAGTTACAGAGTTTTCAAGTCAATTCTAAAAATATTTATTAATTCAACTAAATTAGGGTTTAAGTACATATTGTGCTAGGCACTGGGCATACAAAAACAAAAACAAAGCCATTCTTACCCTCAAAGAGACTCTATTCTGCTGGTAAGGAAACATGTACACAAGAAAATCCAGGCTATATCAAAAGTAAATATAATTAGAGGAGTTCAGAGAATCAGTCAATCAGCAATGTGTCAGGCACTGTATTGGGTGCCCAGGATACAAAACCAAAACCAAAGAGTGCTTGCCCTCAAGGAGTTTGCATCCTTTTAAGAGACAACATATAGATAAACAAACAAATACAGAATGTAAATAAAAATGAATATAAGGTAGCTTTTTGGAGGGAATATCAAGAAAGGCTTTCTGTAGAGGGGTTTGTTTGATGGAAACCAGGGATTTTATGAAGCAGAGATAAAACAGGAGTGCCTTCCATGCACGGGGGACAACTAGAGCAAAGGTGCTTAGCTACTAGAGTTCTTGAGTGGAGGACTAATATTGCCAGACCTGTACAGTAGGAAAATCATTTGGCAGCTGTGAAGGCTAGATTTCCATGCAATACTGAGGGTGCAAAGATTCAGTGATATGTATTTGTAGAAGATGACAGGATGCAATCAATACAATTCTATGATTTTATTCATTAGTATTCAGCAACATGGGAGTAGGAATGATAATGATGGATGGTGGGGATAAGCCAGGTTGGGCATTTGGAAATGAATAAGCAACAATAGCATGAGAGCAAGGGATTTGAGATTAGAAGACTGTTAAGTTGACTGGTTAATTATTGTATCAAGATTTCAAAAGGAGAAAAGTGAGGCCAAGATGAAGGTGATGAATTGGGGGGGAAAGGAAAGGATAGAGATTTCAGTGAGGGAAAAGTGGAGTGGAAGATTAGGAGGTTATGCTGTAACCAAAGAATTTCTGAATTCTAGATTGTAGAAGTAGAACTTTCATGGGTGATGATGAGATCGTAGATATGGCTATTTTTATGTGTGGTTGAGGTGGTGTGGAACAGCAGCTTATGGGAATTGAGTTTAGAAAACTAGGAAACCAAGGTATTTGAGATAACATTAGCATGCATATTAAAGTCATCAAGTAGAAAGTCATGGAATTGATGAAAACTAGGAAGCAAATTCCTTGAGAAAGGATAGAGAATGGCTTGGGGGCTTGTGGATACATGCAAGTAGAGTGAACATATCCATATAGAGAAACTTGTGCTAGGTATAAAAAGAGAAAAGGCACAGTCCTTGTCATCCAAGATCTTGTAGTCTAATAGCAGTAGTAAGACATGGACAGAAACAACTATAATATGTTACATATACATTTATACATACATACATACATACATATATATATATTTGTCCTTCAACTAGGGAAGTTTGAAAAGGAGAGGTGTCATCCCTACTCTGAACTAGTCCCCCATTTCCTCATTGTGGTACAGGTTGGACCAGTTATGATGGTAGTGGTGGTGATGATGATAATAATGGAAAAATATATATATATATAAAATATTTTAGGGTTTGTAAAAATGCTTTTCATATGTTAACTCATGGTGGGGGGGGTAGGCAAACCTAAGGCATGCATGCCAGAGCTTGCTGGAGGGGGTTACTCCCTTCCCCCGCTACACAGCCTCTGAGGACATTTTTCACATAACCTGCCTCTCTGCCCAACAGCCCAATGGGAGCACTTCCTCCCTCCCCTGTCTGGGATCAGGTGAGGGGCTCACATGCAGTGTGAGGGTTGCAGTTTGGGCACTCAGTCTCTAAGGTCTTGAAAAGGTTCACCATCACTGAGCTATGACATCAAAAAGACCCTTTGTGAGAAAAGATTACAGTATGTACTGAGTTCAGCAATCATCCTATCCCCTCATGTGTCATCAGCCGTCAGCTGTTCTCTCTTTTCTCTCCTTTCCTTCCTGTATCTCCTGACTCTTGATAGCCAAAATCTGGGCTCTGCCAGGAAAACAGAGTAGGATCAGAATCTTCCACCCTGTACATGGGAGTATTGTTGGATTGACCTGAAATGCTAAGTACTAATTACAAGTCAAGCTAACTCAAGGGCATATAGACCACATGAGACCTGGATGTTATAGTTATTGATGGTCTGGAAAAGGTCCCGCCCCTCACGCCCAACCCACCAATTAGAAAGGCAATTTCATGTTCTGGATTTGAAGTCATGTGAGATTTAAAATGGTTCCAGTCTTAAACTGTAGTGATTAAAATAGTGGAAGATATAAATTGTGATAGATATAAGAGAGGGTGAGTTAATTTGACCGCAGAAATATGTTTCACTACAGTGTCTTGGGTTTTAAAATCAAATATAAGGTGGTTGCCAGGGAATTATTCCCAATTATTCAAATACCCAAGTCAGTTGGGTTTTATAGAGATTTTAATTAACAATACAATGAGTAATCAAAGAAAGAGAGAGAGAGTAAGAAAGGAATAAGTATGAAGGGCCTCAAGCCAATATGGCCTAGACCTAAGTCCTAAAAGAGAAATCAGTCAGTTTTTTTATAACTCACCATAAGATCTGTCTAAGTAAGGATTTCTAATGACACCAGGCCAGCAGCATCTCAGCTGCTTTCACCAGCTCCCTCCTCCATCTGAATGTTTCAGAATCAGTCTCCTCAGAATGAGTCTCTCCAATCTGAATGTTTCAGAATGACCTCTAGCTCTTCCCTGAGCTCTTATTTTTAAGGGCAAAATCTCCTCTGTCACATCCCCTAAGTCCTTACATCTACCAATCACTGTAGATGTTTCTAAAGGACCGCCCATTCTTAGTCCACACCTAAGAAGGTGTGGATTTTTGAGTAATTCACACCAGGAAAGCTCTGAGTAAGTTTTCCAGTTCTTTGTTCCTTGTAAATGCACAAGTTGCTTGACCTTTATAGGTACTTAGCTTAAGAAAAGTATGTGTTTAAGTACTTTTCATTGTTCAGAAAAGAGTTTACAACTTTATCTTCCCCTAGGGCAGACCAAGTAGGTAAAGTAGAATTCTCACATTCCTGCTTTAAGTAGATTCACTGCCCAAATGGGGAATGGTCTTAATCCAATCTTATAAAGTAGGGTCTGGGAAATTTTAAGGTTTCCAGTCAGGAGAACTTTTTATGCTTACTAGTTATGTGACTATAGACAAATTACTTAGATTCTTCAAGCTTCAGTTTTCTATAAAGTGAGAATAATGAGGACCAGCTATGGCAGTGTCTCTATGCTTTCCAAACCTTACTTAACCTGCTATGTAAGTGTTAGTTCTCCTGATTGTTTTTCTAGTTGTGTAAGGATTAAAATAAAAAGGTTGGACTAAATGTATAAAAATGTGGTCACCAAAATTATATTACTTGTCAGGATGACTTTATGATAGCTTATTTACAAAAGGAGAAAGTGAAAATAAGGAAATAAGAGAGAGAGTAGATAATTACTCTGGCCTGGTCCAAACCAGGCAGGGCTTAAGAGGTCCCTGCAAAGGGGGCCCAGAGGTAAATTACACAGGGGTTCTAGCCACGAGGCCTCCTCCAAGATGAGGGACCTCTCCGGAGGCTAGTACCTCCACAAAAGCCAGGAAAAAGGAGTCAGGCTTTCCACTCACCCACATGTTAGTTCTAAGGGAAAATCCAAGAGCAGTCAGAGGTCCCAAGCCAGAGTTCCTTCAAGGTCAAGTTTGAAGGTGAAAGAGCTGGTCACAGGAAGTTTCTCCCACTTTTAAAGACCATTCCTTTTATCACTTCCTGTGCCTTCCTTCCACGTTATGTGGACCAATGGAAGCTATAGCTTTGTTTAGGACTGCCAAGGGGGCAGTCAGTTGATTTTGACTCGTCACCTACTATAGCACACATGAGTCACAGACCTCCCCATACTTAAGGATAAATGGGATGTATACACTTCTGGTAATTAAGCCTAAAAGTGGACAAGGGGAAAGTTAATCCTATCTTTCATAATCCCCACTGTGATCATTTGGAAGACTAGTTTCCCTAATGAATCATTTGACATAATCATCTTGTACCCCTAAAAATCTTCTAATTACAGGTGCATACAACATTTCACCTTCCAAAAGAAAATACAATAGAGATAAGAGGGAAATAGAAGAGAGAAAGCAAAACCAATGTTTGCTAGGCTCATTGAAAAAAAAGCCAATTGGGGGCAGTCCTCTTTGGCATGAGAGTGTACATTCAAGATAAACGCATTCAACCCTCTTCAGTTCAAATCAGTTGCACCCCAAAGTTCATTCTGGATCATCTGATTCAGTGTAGGTTTCTGCAGGCTTCTTTCTCCAAATAGTTCATTTTCTGGATTCAAGGAGTTAACAAACTGCTTTTCCTGAAATTTTTGACAAACAAAATTTTAAATTGTGCATTTTATGAAAATATATACAATCCCCCTCAAAAGGGTGTTGGCCAACACCCAGATCAACTCAGAATACATGGTTGAGTTATGGGGTGTATGAGTCAATTATCAAAAGATAAACAAAAACATAAAAATAAATAGAAGAAAAAATTAAACTTTGGGAGAAAGAAAAAATTCAAAATCAGAATCAAAATATCAAAAATCTATGCATATAAAAATTTCAGAGTAAATGAATAAATTCATAACAGGCTCTTGTGTTAGGGTTCAATTAAAGTAAATTCTGTCCCACAAGTCTGTAGGATAAAATGAAGTAATACTGCACCTGTCCATTTTCATCCAGGACTACAGGAAGTTGCTATACTATAAGAAAGAAAAAAGGACTAGATTTTCAAGTAAAAGGGAAGTGTCATCCTCTGATCTGATTTTATCTTCACTCTCAGAGATAAAGGGAACCAGGATGGTAGTCAAACTTCAGTACTTGTCCAAATATGGCAAGGGGAAGGCCCGTGTCTGACATATATCAAACAACTGCAACCTCAAACCTCAAACAAGTCCTCTGTGCACTGGCACATGATTCTCATCAATTCTTCCAGGATTGGTTTGGTCCTCTTGACCTTGTGCTTCTTGGTACTATATGATGACTCTTTTGTGCTCTTTGACCTTGTGCTCTTGGCACTACAGTGGTTCTTTTGTTCTCTTCTCCTGGAATCAGGCACAAACATTAATCACAGTCCCATAACATTTATCAATTAATGGCAGGTTTTCATAGTCTAAAGCTTTTGGGCATGCATTAGTATTACAGAAAATGTATATTTTGGGAGGGCAGAGTCAAGATGGAGGCTTAGCAAGCAGCAAAAGTTCAGACCTTGTGGAAGACCCTTCCTTACCGATACAGACTGAATGCTCCTAGGGTGCCGAAACCCAACCTGAACAACAGGACAGAAGCGGGGAACCCTCCTTCTGGACTCAAATCAAAAGGTACACCCCCCAAAAGCCGGAATCCGAGAATACTCAGGGCTAAGAGGAAGGCAGAGGGTAGATCCCAGGACCCCTCCCCCACAACCCAGAGCGCTGAGCCCACAGCAAAGGCAGCGGCCAAAGGTGCTGGCTTGGAGGGTCTACCTTGTGAGCAGCGGGGAGCCGGGCTCAGAGAATCCAGCTTGGACAGCAGGAAGGAAGCCAGGGAGAGAGGGGGCCGCAGCTGGGTCCCTCAATCGGGCTCCAGCCTCACTTTTGCCTCAGGGCATAACCAGATCAATCCAGCCAATTCAATCAGAACTCCTCAGAGTTTAGGGAGGAGGGAAAAGGCACTTGTGGACAGTGGAGAAACAGCTAGAGAGAACTGGAGAGAGCCTGGGCAGCCCAGCCTTCCAGGTGTTTTCAGAGCCTCAGTTTCATACTGCATACAGCCCAACCCACTTGAATTCAATCCAAGCAAAAGCCTCCAGAGGACAGGGAAGCTAACATTCCTCCCCTAGAGACTGTACCAAGAGATCTGACAAAGCTCCAAGAGGGGAGACTGACAGCCCCAAAACCAACACAAAATGAGAGGAGCAAGAGCACAGCCAAATACGGGGAGCAAAGAAGGGGTAAACTCGAGCAAACAACAGAAAAAGAAGAAGGAAATTACAATAGACAGCTTCTGCACAGGTAATGAGCAAAGAGCGAATGAAACAGAGGGGGAGGGAACAGCAAAGGAAAAATCAGAAATCCCAGCGAGTTGGATACAGGCTTTGGAAGAACTCAAAATGCAATTCAAAACACAATTAAGAGAGGCTGAAGACAATTGGGAAAAGAACTTAAAAACTAAGATAAGTCATCTAGAAACAGAAAATAGTGTCTTGAAAGCCAAAATCAACCAGCTGGAAAATGAGGCAAAGGAGATGAAAGATGACCTCCAAAGAAAATCCGACCAAAAGGAAAAGGACGACCAAAAAACTAAGGATGAAATCCAGTCTTTAAGAACCAGAATACAACAATTAGAATCGAGAGACTTCACAAGGCAGCAGGACTCTATAAAACAAAACCAAAAGAATGAAAAAATTGAGGAAAATATGAAGCATCTCATTCACAAAACAGAGGATTTAGAAAATCGTTCAAGGAGAGACAATTTAAGAATTATTGGCCTACCAGAAGACCATGACAAAAGAAAAAGCCTGGACATTATATTACAGGAAATTATTAAAGAAAACTGCCCCGAAATCCTTGAACAAGAGGGAAAAGTGGAGACTGATAGAATCCACAGATCACCTCCTGTACTTAATCCCCAACTGACAACACCCAGGAATGTTATAGCCAAATTCAAGGACTATCAGACCAAAGAAAAGATATTACAAGCTGCCAAGAAGAAGTCATTCAGATACCAAGGAACCACAGTGAGGATAACTCAGGATCTGGCTGCATCCACACTGAAAAAAAGAAAGGCATGGAATATGATATTCTGGAAAGCAAGGGAACTAGGTCTATAACCAAGAATCAACTACCCAGCAAAACTGACTATATTCTTACAGGGGAAAGTATGGTCATTCAACAAAATAGAAGAATTCCAAGAATTCGTAAAGAAAAGACCAGACCTGAACAGAAAATTTGATGTCCAAGCAAGAGAATCATCAAAAGGTAATTAAAAAAAAGAGGGGAAAAAAGAAAAAAAACAAAAAAAATTTTAAGAGACTCAATAAGTTAAAATGATATGTATCCCTATAAGAAAAGAGGTCATTGGTAACTCTTAAAAACTGTTGTTATTACCTGGGCAGCAAAAGGAAGTATACTTAGAGGGAACAGCAACAAACTGTATAGGATGAAAGGACAAGACATAAATAGGTATATAGATATATGCATGCAAAAAATATATATGCATAAGTATGCATATATATATATATATAACTAGAGCTTAAAATAGGTGAATTTTTAAAAAATGGGAAAAGAAACAAATGGGGGCAAATTTATATGTCATAAAGAAGCTCATGGTGGGAGGGGGGAGAACATCAATACACTGGAAGGGTAAAAAGGTCAGAGACAGGAAATACTCAACTTTTACGTGATTTGAAAGTGACTCAAAGAGGGAAAAACAATCCAATCCATTGGGGGCAGAGAATAGATTTGCACCCTATAGGGGAGTAGAAGGGTAACAAATGGTTTGGTGGGGAGGGAAGCAGTACAAGAGAGGGAGGGAGTGGGGGGTTAATTTTAGAAAGACTATAAGGAAAATAAGGGGGGATAAATAGGGAGGGGGGGTAGTAAGGGAAGTAAAATAAGAGTGGGAATAAGGGGGTCTGTTCAAAAGCAAACATTGGTGTAGAAGGAAATAGGGAAAGAAGAAAAGGCAGGAAAAGGAGCAGAAATTAAAATGCTGGGAAACACACAGCTAGTAATCATAACTCTGAATGTGAATGGAATGAACTCACCCATAAAACGCAAGCGATTAACAGAGTAGATTAGAGTCCAAAACCCTACCATATGCTGTCTACAAGAAATACATATGAGAAAGGTAGACACACATAGGGTGAAAGTAAGAGGGTGGAGCCAAATCTATTGGGCATCAACTGACAAAAAGAAGCCAGGAGTTGCAATCATGATATCCGACAAAACCAAAGTAAAAATAAATCTAGTTAAAAGAGATAGGGAAGGTAATTACATCCTGATAAAAGGCAGTATAGACAATAAGGAAATATCTGTACTCAATATATATGCACCAAATGGCAGAGCATCCAAATTTTTAAAGGAGAAACTAGAGGAGCTCAAGGATGAAATAGATAGAAAAACTATACTAGTGGGAGATCTGAACCTTCCCCTATACGAACTAGATAAATCAAACCAAAAAATAAATAAGAAAGAGGCAAGAGAAGTGAATGAAATATTAGAAAAATTAGAGTTAGTAGACATGTGGAGAAAAATAAATAGGGACAAAAAGGAATATACCTTCTTTTCTGCAGTACATGGTACATTCACAAAAATTGACCATGTATTAGGGCATAAAAACATTGCAAACAAGTGCAAAAGAGCAGAAATAATAAATGCAACTTTCTCAGATCACAATGCAATGAAAATAATTAGTAAGGGAACATGGAGAGGTAAATAGAAAATTAATTGGAAATTAAATAATATGATTCTCCCAAACCAGTTAGTTAAAGAACAAATCATAGAAACAATTAATAACTTCATTGAAGAAAATGACAATGGTGAGACATCTTTTCAAAACCTATGGGATGCAGCCAAAGCAGTACTCAGGGGGAAATTTATATCCTTGAGTTCATATATAAACAAATTAAGAAGGGCAAAGGTCAATGAATTGGGCATGCAAATTAAAAAACTAGAAAGCTAACAAATTAAAAATCCTCAGATGAAGACTAAATTAGAGATCCTAAAACTCAAAGGAGAAATTAATAAAATCGAAAGTCAAAGAACTATTGATTTAATAAATAAGACTAGAAGCTGGTACTTTGAAAAAACAAATAAAATAGACAAAGTACTAGTCAGTCTAATTTTAAAAAGGAAAGAAATAAACCAAATTGACAATATCCAAGATGAAAAAGGAGACCTCACCTCTAATGAAGAGGAAATTAAGGCAATCATTAAAAACTACTATGCCCAATTATATGGCAACAAATATGGCAATCTAGGTGATATGGATGAATACTTACAAAAATATAAATTGCCTAGACTAAAAGAGGAAGAAATACATTACCTTAACAACCCCATTTCAGAAAAAGAAATTGAACAAGCCATCAAAGAACTCCCTAAGAAAAAATCCCCAGGTCCAGATGGATTCACAAATGAATTCTATCAAACATTCAAAGAACAACTAATCCCAATATTAAACAAACTATTTGACAGAATAGGCCAAGAAGGAGTTCTACCAAATTTATTCTATGACACAAACATGGTACTGATCCCAAAGCCAGGCAGGTCAAAAACAGAGAAAGAAAACTATAGACCAATCTCCCTAATGAATATAGATGCAAAAATCTTAAATAGGATACTAGCAAAAAGACTCCAGCAAGTCATCACAAGGGTTATCCACTATGACCAGGCAGGATTCATACCAGGAATGCAAGGATGGTTCAATATTAGGAAAACCATCCACATAATTGACCATATTAACAAGCAAACTGACAAAAATCACATGATTATCTCAAGAGATGCAGAAAAAATTTTTGATAAAATACAACACCCATTCCTATTGAAAACACTAGAAAGTATAGGAATAGAAGGGCCTTTCCTAAAAATAATAAAGAGTATATATCTAAAACCATCAGCAAACATCATCTGCAATGGGGATAAACTAGAAGCCTTTCCAATAAGATCAGAAGTAAAACAAGGATGTCCATTATCACCTCTATTATTTAATATTGTACTAGAAACACTAGCAGTAGCAATTAGAGAAGAAAAAGAAATTGAAGGTATTAAATTGGCAGAGGAGACCAAGATATCACTCTTTGCAGATGATATGATGGTTTACTTAAGGAATCCTAGAGAATCAACCAAAAAGTTACTCGAAATAATCAACAACTTTAGCAAAGTTGCAGGATACAAAATAAACCCACATAAGTCATCAGCATTTCTATATTTCCAACACATCTCAGCAGCAAGAAATAGAGAGAGAAATTCCATTTAAAATTACCCTAGACAATATAAAATACTTGGGAATCTATCTGCCGAGACAAATATAGGAACTATATGAACACAACTATAAAACACTTTCCACACAGCTAAAACTAGATCTAAATAATTGGAAAAACATTGATTGCTCATGGGTAGGACGAGCTAACGTAATAAAAATGACAATCCTACCCAAATTAATCTACTTATTTAGTGTCATACCCATTGAACTACCAAAAAAACTTCTTTACTGAATTAGAAAAAACCATAACTAAGTTCGTTTGGAAGAACAAAAGATCAAGGATATCCAGGAAAATCATGAAAAAAAATTGCAAAGGAAGGAGGACTTGCAGTCCCAGATCTCAAACTATACTATAAAGCAGTGGTTATCAAAACAATTTGGTACTGGCTAAGAGACAGAAAGGAGGATCAGTGGAATAGACTTGGTGTAAATGATCTCAGCAAGACAGTTTATGACAAACCCAAAGATCCCAGCTTTTGGGACAAAAATCCATTATTTGATAAAAACTGCTGGGAAAATTGGAAGACAGTGTGGGAGAGACTAGGTTTGGATCAACACCTCACACCCTACACCAAGATAAATTCAGAATGGGTGAATGACTTGAACATAAAGAAGGAAACTATAAATAAATTAGGTGAACACAGAACAGTATACCTATTAGACCTTTGGGAAGGGAAGGGAAAGGTTTTAAAACCAAGCAAGACTTAGAAAGAGTCACAAAATGTAAAATAAATAATTTTGACTACATCAAATTAAAAAGTTTTTGTACAAACAAAACCAATGTACCTAAAATCAGAAGGGTAGCAACAAATTGGGAAACAATCTTCGTAAAAACCTCTGACAAAGGTTTAATTACTCAAATTTACAAAGAGCTAAATCAATTGTACAAAAAACCAAGCCATTCTCCAATTGATAAATGGGCAAGGGACATGAACAGGCATTCTCAGCCAAAGAAATCAAAACTATTAATAAGCACATGAAAAAGTGTTCTACATCTCTTATAATCAGAGAGATGCAAATCAAAACAACTCTGAGGTATCACCTCACACCTAGCAGATTGGCTAACATAACAGCTATGGAAAGTAGTGAATGCTGGAGGGGATGTGGCAAAGTAGGGACACTAATTCATTGCTGGTGGAGTTGTGAATTAATCCAACCATTCTGGAGGGCAATTTGGAACTATGCCCAAAGGGCGATAAAAGACTGTCTGCCCTTTGATCCAGCCATAGCACTACTGGGCTTATACCCCAAAGAGATAATAAGGAAAAAAACTTGTACAAGAATATTCATAGCAGCACTCTTTGTGGTGGCCAAAAATTGGAAAATGAGGGGATGCCCTTCAATTGGAGAATGGCTGAAAAAATTGTGGTATATGTTGGTGATGGAATACTATTGTGCTAAAAGGAATAATAAAGTGGAGGAATTCCATGGAGACTGGAACAACCTCCAGGAAGTGATGCAGAGCGAAAGGAGCAGAACCAGGAAAACATTGTACACAGAGACTGATACATTGTGGTACAATCGAAGGTAATGGACTTCTCCATTAGCGTCAATGCAATGTCCCTGAACAATCTGCAGGGATCTAAAAAACACTATCCACAAGCAGAGGATAAACTGTGGGAGTAAAAACACCGATGAAAAGCAACTGCTTGACTACAGGGGTGGAGGGGATATGACTGAGTTGAGACTCTAAATGAACACTCTAATGCAAATACCAACAACATGGAAATGGGTTTGAATCAAGAACACATGTGATACCCAGTGGAATTGCATGTTGGTTGTGGGAGAGGTGGAGGGAGGGGCAGAGGGAAGAAAAGAAAATGATCTTTGTTTCCAATGAATAATGTTTGGAAATGACCAAATAAAAATTAAAAAAAAAAGAAAATATATATTTTAAACTTTTATTACTGCAAAATAAGAAAAAGATTAATATTGATTATATGTACTTTAACTACAAGAAATAAGAAAAGGGGGAAATCAGATATTCTAATAAAATAAAAAGAAAAGCAATATTAAAATAATAAAAATTTGGTGGTCACCAAAATTATATTACTTGTCAGGATGACTTTATGGTAGCTTATTTACAAAAGGAGAAAGTGAAAATAAGGAAACAAGAGAGAGAGTAGATAATTACTCTGGCCTGGTCTGTGCCAGAGGGAGTTTTTAAATCCCCACCTCTAGGTCTCTGAAGAAGATTAGAGGCTTCTAAGGGGATAAAGTTGGAAAAGTAAAGGAGGGAAACTCAGCCAGAAACTCACCACAGAACCGGACAATAGCTTGTAGCCACACTAAGATGCCGAACGGCCAGCTCACTGCTATCAGCCAATTCTCTGCCGCAAAGGGTGCCAGAGAGAGAAAGTGATCCAAATATATAGATCTTTGACCTTGTGTCTCCTCCTCTAAATTTTCGCGTCTACCAATCACAACAAAGGCTTTTCTCCAGGACTGCCCATACTTTTAGTTCTCATCTTCTTTTGATTAGATTATATCTTTAGAGTTACTTAACACTTCTTTAAGTTAACCTTTTGTTATTTACTAGACTTTTTGTGTGTAACCTTTATAGTTACTTAACACCTTTTTGTATTATGATCTTAAAATAGAATTAACTTCTAAGTTCTAGCTTCACTATAAGGTATGAGTTAAGTATCTTCATTGTTCAATCAGGAGATTACAACTTTATCCTCCCCTAAAGTATGTCTAAGTAGGGTGGAGTAATTTAAATTTCCCAAGACATTCCTGATTTTGTTAAACTAAGTATCTTCATTGTTACAATCAGGAAATAGCTAAATCCAATCTTCACAGTACAAAATGCTTCTGGCTATCTGGTTAGTTAATCTACTATGACTAGACAAAATTTATAGTGTCCAGCCTTTGACATTGTTATGAAATCAATTTGTATGTCCTCAAAAGGTGTGTAAGCCAGAGGACACCCACCAAAAGTTTTACACAAAAGGAGTGTTGATTATATGCTTGGCAAGTAGGGCAGGCTGTACACACTTTAGAGGCTATAGTAGTTATACCAGGGGTTATCCATACTCTTTTAACAGAGTCGACAATGCCTTGGGTACCAAAAGGACCATTTTTATGCATTGATTGGCAAATTTGTTGATAAAAACTGTTAGGGAGCAGGGTTTTTCCTTCGGGTGACACCCATACTCCATTAATCTGTTTAGCTTTAAATTTTTGCTTCCATTCTCCACTTTCCTTTTATTATAGGAAAGTGATAAATCTGATCCATTATTTGTTGTCAAAGTTAAAATTAATTCAGGCCCTTCTATGGCTTCTAGCTTTCCAGTGGTCTCTGCCTAGTCATTTCCCCTAGAGACAGGGTCAATGCCATCTGTATGAACAGAGCAATGAACTATAGCTAGAGCTTCTGGTAGCTAGAAAGCAGAAAGAACTTCATTAATAATTGTTGCGTTAGTTATAGATTTTCTGGCTGAGGTTAAAAATCCTCTCTGAAGCCATAACATACCCACTGGATGAAAAATTCCAAATGCATACCTGGAATCTGTATAAATTGTTGCCCTTTTGTCTCTGGCAATTATACAGGCATGTTTTAGGGCTATAAGTTCTGCACCTTGAGAAATCATATTTGAGAGCAGTGAAGCTGACCACAACAGTGGCAAATTCTGTGACTACAGCAGCTCCAGTGTAGCATATGCCATCCTTCATAAAAGAAGAACCATCAGTGAATAAAACTAGGTCTGGTTTATCTAAAGGAGTGTCCAGGAGATTATCTTGAGGCTTTTCAGCCATGGACACTAGTGTTTCACAACTGTGTAATGGTTCCCCTGAAAGTGGTAATTCTGGAAGCAAAGTGGTAGGATTAAGAGTTGTACAGAGTTTTAAAATGACATTTTTGTTGTCCAACAAGGTTACATCATATCTTGTGAGTCTTTGACCCGAAAATGCCTGTGTTCTATGCCTTAGTAACAATGCTTCTACTTCACGTGAGCACATAATTGTTAATGGACATCCCAATACTAGATCAGCTGCTCGCTGTAGAAGATACACCTCTAAGGTATGGTGATGCTCCTGAAGCTACTGGGTCCTGCTGGGCCAAATAATAAGCAACCAAACACTGAACCAGTCCCAAAGTTTGGATTAAAATACTTGAAGCCACTCCTCTCTGTTCGTGTACATACAAAGTAATTTTTTTTTTAATAATCTGGGATGCCTAGAAAAGGGGCAGACAGGATAGCCTGTTATAAAACTGACAGAGCTCACAAGTGTTCTGGCTCTAGTCTAAGTAGTTCAGAGACTGAATCTTTTGTTAGTGCTATAAGGGTTTTAGTCATTTCCCCATAGCAAAGGATCCTTTGTAGACAATGGAGCATGTTGCTCCTAAGATTGCTCTTAATTATTTCTTAGTGGTAGGAGCACTCAATTTTTGAACATTTTCAATGCACTTAGGAGAAATAGAATGGGCACCAGCCATGAAAATTAACCCTAAATATTCCACTTTGGGGAGACATCACTGAACCTTTGAATTTGAGACCTAGTGACCTTTTTATGTAGTTTTAAAAGAAGATGTTTGGGGGCAGCTGGGTAGCTTAGTGGATTGAGAACCCGGCCTAGAGACAGGAGGTCCTAGGTTCAAATCTGACCTCAGACACTTCCCAGCTGTGTGACCCTGGGCAAGTCACTTAACCCCCATTGCCTAGACCTTAACACTCTTCTGCCTTGGAACCAATACACAGTATTGATTCCAAGATGGAAGGTATGGGTTTATAAAAAATAAAAAATATTTGCTGTCTTCTTGGCATGCTATGGCATTTTGTGAGGCCAAGAGCAAATCACCCACATATTTAACTAACTTGCTATTTTTAAATTTTATATTATCTGTGTCTTGACTCAAAATTTGTGCAAGCAGGGTAGGGCTTTCCATGTACCTGTGTGGCAAACAATACCAGGTACCTGGGAACCTTTCCCTAAAAACAAATATATTACTGGAATCCTCATGAATAGGTATAGGAGGAAAAAAGGCTCAGCACAAGTCCACTACAATAAAGTAGGTGGATGTTCTGGGAATAGAGGAAATTATTGCGTTTGGGTTTGGAACCACAGTGTGTCTTTTTATGACATGATTATTTACAGCCCTTAAATCTTGGATGAATGGATATACGACTTTTTCATATGGGCCTAATTTTGGTTTATTAACAGGTAAAATAGGTGTATTATATTCCAATTTGCATGGAATTATTATTTCTTGCTCAATTAATGAATTTATTCCTGGGGTAATTCCCTCTATTGCCTCTTTTGATAGGGGGTATTGAGGAATGGAGGGAGCTGACCTGTCTCTTCTTAATCTGAATAGGATCAGCTGATTTAAGTAGGCCTACATCAGAAGAAGATGTAGCCCAAAGAGATTCAGGTATATCCTGGCTCTCTGAGAGAAGTACAGGGAGAAAATTTAAAGATTCCTCAGGTAATTCTAGTGACATAGAGCCTTCTGGAGCACAAGTTATTGTGACTTTAAGTTTAAATAGTAGCTCTCTTCCCAGCAAATTTGTGGGGGATCCAGGCATTAATATAAAAGAATGTTCTACAGTTAAGGGTCCCACAGATACCATTCAAGGAGAAAGTTTGGGTACCTTTTGAGGTGTTCCTGATTCCTACTACATGTAGAGAGCCAATAGAGTTGCATTTTGCATCTGGTTTACTCACCAGGACTGATCTAGATGCTACAGTATCTAGGAAGCATTCATAATACTAGTTTACCACTTTTAGAGTTACATGGGGTTCATTACTATGTGAACCCCTAAGGCCAGCCACTATAAAAAGCCTTCCCAGATCCTTCCTCTTTGCTCAAAATGCTTCTTCTTTATAAAACGATTACTTTGGAGTGGCTGAATCATCCAAGCTCCTTCTTCACCATCTTTTAGGTCTTTCTGAAAAGAAAAGAGAAGGAGGAAAGAAGGAAGAGGGAGAAAAGGCAGTTCAGCCTGGACAGATATATTATCTGTATTATCCATGTCAGCACTAAATTTTTTCCACCCCTAGGCAGAGTCAAAAGACTTAGATTACATCCTAGTTCTATCTGTGATTTAATGTGTCACCTTGGGGAACTCCCTTCCTCTCTTTCAGGTATTCTATTAGACAGGTTTTCGAGTTCCATCCAGCTCTAATACTCTATGGGAATCATGTTTTCAACATAAAGACTATAATTTAGTTTTAACTAGAATGGGAGGTAGGGAGATCGTGGAATGACCATTTTACTCACTGGAGTGAAAGCCAGTTTTCTGATTTCCCAGCCCCCATCCTCATGATAATCCCAGTCCTTCCTCCTTAGGAAGTCACCTAACCAGTTCCCTGGCTTGTTCCTTCTTCAGGGAGAGTTATGACCAAGAAGAAATTCTCTTTTCAATTCCCTGGAAGACCACAGCCTCCACTACCTCATTTGTCTCCCCTAAATCTTTCACCTTCAGAAAGGATGCTTTCTGAGAGCAAGGCCCTCATTGTCCCTTCCCACTGGAGACACTAAAAGTTTCACGGTTCCTTCTCTCATGGGCTTACTTACAGTATGGCTGAGAGATAGGGTATAACACTATCAGTCCTTGATTTATATGGCACTTGATTTTTTTCTGAACAGATATATTTTTTAAATTATTAAAAAATTTTTTTCCATGGTTCCATGATTCATGTTTTTTCTCTCCCCTCACTTCTCTCCCCTCCCAGATTTGACAAGCAATTCCACTGGGTTATACATATATATTGTCACTTGAACCCACTTCCATATTATTCATTTTTATAAAAGAGTAATCCTTTAAAACCAAAACCCCAAACAAGTGATAAATCATAGGTTTTCTTCTGGATTTCTACTCTCACAGTTCGTTCTCTAGTATGGATAGCATTCTTTCTCATAAGTCCCACAGAATTGTCCTGGATCATTGCATTGCTTTTAGTACCAAAGTCAATCACATTTGATTGTCCCACAATGTTACAGTCTCTGTGTATAATGTTCTCCTGTTTCTCCTTATTTCACTGCACCTCAATTCATGGAGGTCTTTCCAATTTTTATAGAAATCCATCAGTTCATCATTCCTTATAAAACAATAGTATTCCATCATCATCATCATATACCACAATTTGTTCAGCCATTCCCCAATCAAGGGATATCCCCTCATTTTCCGATTTTTTGCTATTACAAAGAATGCAGCTATAAATATTTTTGTACAAACAGGTCTTTGGCCATTAAAAAAAAAGCTCTTTGTGACATAAACCCAGTAGTGGTATTTCTAGGTCAAAGGGCATGCATTCTTTTAAAGCCCTTTCAGCATGATTCCAAATTGCCCTCCAGAATGGTCAGATCAATTAGCAACTCCACCAGCAGTGCATTAGTGTCCCAACTTTGCCACATCCCCTCCAGCATTCATCATTTCCCTTTCCTATCATATTGGCTACTCTTCTGGGTATAAGTTGGCATCTCAGAGTTGTTTTTATCTGCATTTCTCTAATGAGGGATTTAGAACATTTTTATATGATTATTGATAGCTTTGATTTCTTCATCTGAAAACTGCCTATTCATATCCCTTGACCATTTGTTAATTGAGAAATGATTTGATTCTTATAAGTTTGACTTAGTTCTTTGTTTATCTGAGAAATTAGATAATTTTCGTCAGATAATTTTGTTATAAAATTTTTTCCAAGTTTGTTGCTTCCCTTCTAATTTTGGTTGAATTGGTTTTGTTTGTACAAAATCTTTTTAATTTAATATAATAAAAATTATTCATTTTACAATGTGGGTTTTTTAATTAATAATCAATAACTAAGTATTGTATTTTATAATGTTCTATTAATAATAACTAAAGCAAAAGAACTGCCTGAACTTAACCCAGTTGCAGGTCAAAAAGAAAGAGGGAGGAGTTACAGTCACTTACAGTTACAATCACCCAAAATGCAAGGACTCAGGAAAAGGGAATTTTGGGAAATACTAGGGACTTCTAGGGGGATGAAGTCTAAAGGTATAAAATCTCCATTTATACATATCCCCCTGTGGTCCTGATGGGAGACCAGTTTCCCCAAAAGGATCATGGAACTATAACTAACTTGTAAATTGCAATAATTTGTGGATAAATGGAAAAGAGAACAAAACCAATGATTACTAGGTTGCCAAAAAGCCAATCTGGGGGCAGTCCCCTTTGGCATAAAAGTATACATTCAAAACAAAGGCATTTCAACCCCCCCCCCAAAGTTCAATTTACATCCCAAAGTTCACTCTGGATCTTTTGGTCCAACATGTGGTCTCTGCAGACATCTTTATGGTGCCTTCTGGATTCTGGGAGGTAGCAAGTTTCTTATCCTAAAATTGCTCCAATACAAATCAAAGTTCACAACAATAATTTGGCCCCCCAAGGTGAATAATAACAAACACAAGGATCACTCAGGGATGCATGGCTGAGTTATGATGTATATGAATCAATTTGCAAGCATCTAAAAAAAAAATCCAAATACAAGAGAAAAATAACTTGTGGATGAAATACAAAATGTAAAAGTCTTATGTTTAAAAAGTAAAGGAAAAAAACAAACCTATAACAGGTCCTTGAATCAGGGCCCAATTAAAATGATTTAAGCAATTATGCACTTACCCAATCAGTAGCTAGGACTACAGAAAGTTTAGCACACCATGAGAGACAGAAAAAGGACTAGATTTATGGGAGCCAGGTAGGAGCCAAATCTGAGATACTTAGTAGAATATGGGACAAGGAAGACATACCTTTGACCTATGTCAAAACAGCCACAACCTTGAACTCCAAACAAGTTCAAGTCCTCTTGTCTTGGCTCAAAATTTCCTCATTCCCATTGGGATCTGGTCTCTTTGACCTTGAACTCCATAGGCACTGTGCAGGTGCTCTGTGCTTCTTTAGCACTGTACAGTGGCTCTTTTATATATTCCCTTCTCCTGGAATCAGACAGAATCATTAAGCAAAGTCCCATAATTTTTTTTAAAATAATGGCATCATTTTTATAGTCTAAAGCTTTTTTGGTATGCATTAATATTAGAACAAATGTATTTTACTTATATTACTGCAAAATCAAAAAAGTTAAAGAAAAATCTTTTCAATACTGTTGAAGTGCTTCAAATACAAAAAGGAGAGAAAAATAAAAGTCAAATACTCTATTACACACACAAGAAAAAACTATAAAAAGAGCTTTAAAAGTAAAATATATATGCCTTACAATCAGTGACATACTGTGTTAGCCAAGGAGAGGTAGAATACAAAGGTTTCTCACCAAAAAAATGAAATCCATTTCCTTTTTAACTTGGACATGAACAACTGTGTGAGTGCAAATCATTTTCAAAATGAAACAGGAATACTATAGTAGATAATGCATATTCAAAGAAGTATCAAAGTCCACAAAATTCACAATAGCCCAGTTAATGATAATAGCAAACAAACCCACTATCATTTCACATGAGTTTTTGTGTAACATTTGTCACAATTTTTATAGATGTAGCAAATCTTTCAACCTTGGCAGACATTTTTAAACAAAGTAATACTTATTTGGGTCTAGAACATCACCAAGAAATCTAGATTGTTCTGGTGGAACTAAATTAAACTGAAGAGTTAAATTATTGTGCATGCACAGATGCTCTTTTTTGACTTCCTGCTTTATATGAACTTTTTACCTTTAATACAGCATTCTTTATAATATATATATATTTAATAATCCATTCAGAAACCACTAGATATCTAAAATTATTTCTGAAGACCCCTTAGAATTACCATTTAAATTCTGAGCTCATTAAGTTCTCCAAAGGTTGCATACAATTTAACCAGTTTTGTTGAAATCCATCCATCATTATCTATGTGACAATAAACAAAGGCAAATGTGATCTTCGATGGATCTAGTGACAAGGGTTTGGGGCAAGATGTTCATGGGCTTATACTATGATATTTTGTTCTTTAGCAAAGGTAAAGGTACAAATTAAAGATCAATATAGGCAAAACATAGTAGCTGAAAATGATTCAGTATAACAGAAAGATCGATTAGATTAATCCAGATAAACTAAAAAATTTTAAATCTTAAAGCAATCAGCAAATATAATAATATAAACAAATGAGAAGGTGCAGGCAGGCAGTGTAGTCAAAATCCTTTTTACCAATTCCAATAGACTTGTGTACTATCTTGAGGGGAACAGTCTGAAGATGGTTAGCAAATAGAACAAAGGAGAAGGTTTAAAATTCACCTCCAAATCTCAGTAAGGTTCTTCCTCTCCCCCATATATTTATTATCCATTCACATTTTGTTAGAGCTCTGAAGTTCCTCATAGTGAGGGAGAATTCTGCACTGAACATAGTATGGAGAAATATCAAATTGGATGTATTATAGAGGTTGGGCAGGCCCAAATGCCAAAGATTTTTAGGAAAATTAATCTCCCCTCTGAATCCCAGGATTATTTAAGCTAAATGCAAGGACCATTGCACTCAGGAACAGTAGTAAGAAAAGACTCCAAAACTTTGAACTGCTTGAGATAGGTAATGCACTGCTCTTTCATAGCCATACTTTGTAACAAGTTTTCTCCTTAAATAAAAGTTAAACAAAAGGAGACTCTGACTGAAGGTAAAGAGACCTTTTTTTTAGGTTTTTTTGTTTTACTAAAGGGTATTTAAGAGCTATTTTTCTGTGCTCTCTGCCCTAAGGACAAAACTCTGAGGGGCAATAATAGCGTGTTTGCATATGAAGAAAATTTTGGTTTGGTGTTTTGAGTCAAGAGAGTGAAAGAAAAAACAGGCTTATTTCCCCAAACTGACTTTAAATCCACTGATTTGTACTCCATGTGAAAAACCTTTAGTAACACCCTTCTAAACTAGGAGTCCAATGTCAGCTTAAAAAAAAAAATCTGCTTGAAAATTAGAATGGGGTTTTCTTTTCTCCATGCTGAGCAGTGGCTATGGCAGGCTAGAAAAATCCACATGGGGTGAGGAAAGGGATTGGGGGGGCAGAAAGATTTTTATACGTCTCCCTCTGTGGGGGCGGAAAAAGTGGCTGGGATTGGCAGGTTCTTGTGGCCGATCTGGTCTCAGCAAGAGGAGGCACCAAGCTGGGTGGAGAGCAGTGAGGAATGCTGGCTCAAGCAGATGGATAGGAGAAGTGGCTGTGGGAGTGGGAGACAGGTGGCAGGGCAGGGCAGGAGCACAGGCAGACCCGGCCACCAGACCTTCATGGTGGGCAACAACCAGGCAAACTTACTATCTTTACTGTAAGGCTATCTGCTCAAAAATTCTTTTTTACAATTCAAATTCCTAAGTGGTAAGCCATAAATATGGGTTTAAAAATTAATATTCGATAACTGTTATATTTTATAAAGTTTTATTAATAATAACTAAACAAAAGAACTGCCTGAACTCAGCTCTGTTGCAGGTCAAAAAGAAAGAGAGGGAGGAGTTACAGCCTTAACTTAAATACACTTAAATACAATCATGCAAAATTGTGAGGACTCAGGAAAAGGGAATTTTGGGAAATACTAGGGACTTCTGGGGGATGAAGTCTAAAGGTATAAAATCTCCATTTACACAACAGCTTATAATTCTCTCTTTTGCTTGGTCTTAAATTCTTTCCTTTCCCATAGATCTGACAGGAATACTATTCAATGTCCCCCAATTTACTTATAATTTCCTTCTTTATATTTAAGTCACGTATCCATTTTGAATTTATCTTCATATAAGGCAGTGATAGCAAACCTTTTAGAGATGGAGTTCCAGTCCCCACCCCCAGACCAAGTGCCATGCCATACCCCTACTAGGGCCTGAGTGCCACGCCATATCCCCACACACACACCTTTACCCCAAACAGGGGAGGAAGGAAGGGTTCCCACTGGGCTCCTGAGCAGTGAATGATGTGAAAAAAATGCCATCAGGCAGGGTGGAGAGATGGAGGAGAGCAGCTCCATTCAAGCCTCTCTGTCTTTCCAGTAATGAACTCGGGGCAGGGGGTGGAGAATTACAGGGGATGGTGTTCTGGGAGCCCACAGAGAGTGCTCTGCATGCCATCTTTGGCATCTGTGCCATAAGTTCACCATCATCAGTGTAGGGTGTGAGCTGTTGATCTAAACCTAATTTTTCCCAAACAGATTTCTAATTTTTCCAGCAGTTTTTGTCAAATAGTGGGTTCTTGTCCTAAAAGCTGAGATCTTTGGGTTTATCATATACTATCTTGCTGAGGTCAGTTTATCCTAAGTCTATTCCATTGATCTACCCTTCTATCTCTTAGCCATATTGTTTGGAAGATGGCTACTTCATAGTACAGTTTAAGATCTCGTACTGCTAGGCACCATCTTTCACATTTTTTTATTAGTTCCCTTGATTTCTTGATCTTTTGTTTTTTCCAACAAACTTTATTATAATGTTTTTCTAATTCAAAAAAGGTTTATATAGCATTGAATAAGTAAATTAATTAAGGTAGAATTGTCATTTTTATTATACTCATCCTAACCATGAGTAATTAATGTTTTTCCAATTGTTTAGATCTAATCTTATTTGTGTGAAAAGTGTTTTGTAGTTGTGTTCATATAATTCCTGAGTTTGTCTTGGCAAATAGATTCCCAAATATTTTATATTGTGTAGAGTGATTTTAAATGGAGTTTCTCTTCTTAATTCTTGCTGCCAATTTTTGTTGGAAATATATAGAAATGCTATGATTTATGTGGTTTTATTTTGTATCCTGCAATTTTGCTAAAGTTATTTTTTCCATTAGCTTTTTAGTTGATTTTTTTAGGATTCTCTAAGTATAACCACATCATCTGCAGAGAGTGATAGTTTAGTTTCCTCATTGCCTACTTAATCCTTCAATTTCTTTTTCTTCTCTAACTGTTAATTTGCATCTATGTTCATTAAGGAGTTGGTCTATAGTTTTCTTTCTCTGTTTTCACTCTCCCTGGTTTGGGAATAGGGAGTTCCTTAATGGCTTGTTAAGTTTCTTTTACTGATATAGAATTATTTAATTATTCTATTTACTTTTTTGTTAATCTGGGAAATTTATATTTTTGTAAATTTTCATCCATTTCACCCAAATTGTCATATTGTCCTACAATTGAGCAAAATAGCTCTTAACAATTGTTTTAATTTTCTCTTCATTAGAGGTGAAATTACCCTTTTTATTTTGGATACTGTTAATTTGATTCTCTTCTTTATTTTTTAAATTAGATTAACAAATACTTTATCTATTTTATGTTTTTTTAAAGAACCAGCTCCTAGTCTTATTTATTAATTCAACAGTGCTTTTACTTCCAATTTTATGAATTTCTCCTTTGATTTTTAAGATTTCCAATTTATCTAGGGTTTTTAAATTTATTCTTTTTCTAGTTTTTTAAGTTGCATGCCCAATTCATTAATCTTCTCCCTTTCTGTTTTATTGATATAGGCACTTAGGGAAATAAATTTTCCCTTGAGAACTGCTTTAGCTATATACCATAAATTTTCATATGTTGTCTCCTCATTGTCATTCTCTTCAGTGAAATCAGTTATTGTTTTTGATTTGTTCTTTGACCCACCAATTTTGAAGAATTAGATTATTTAATTTCAAATTAATTTTAAATTTGCTTCTCCATGAACCTTTATTATGATTTTTATCACATTATGATCTGGAAAAGTTGCATTTATTACTTCTTTTTTTTTCTATGATGTTTTTATGCACTAGGACATGTTCAATTTTTGTATATGTACCATGTGCTGCTGAAAAGAAAGTATATTCCTTTTTATCCCTATTCAATTTTCTCCAGATATCTATTAACTCTAATTTTTCTAACATTTCATTTACTTCCCTTACTTCTTCCTTATTTTTTTTTTGGTTCAATGTATCTAGTTCTGAGAGAGGAAGTTTGAGGACCCACACTAGTATGATCTTTCTATCTATTTCCTCCTTAAGTTCCTTTAAAAAACTGGAAGCTGTATCATTTGGTGTATATATGTTGAGTACTGATATTTCTTCATTATTTATACTACCTTTTATCAAGATGTAATTTTCTTCCCTGTCTCTTTTAATCAAATCTATTTTTACTTTAGCTTTGTCTGAGATCATAATTGCTACTTATGCCTTCTTTGTCTCAGTTGTAGCCCAATAGATTCTACTCTAGCCTCTTACCTTTATCCTGTGTGTGTCTACCTGCCTCGTGTGTTTCTTGTATACAACTTGTATATAGTAGGATTCTGGTTTTTAATCCATTCTGCTATCCACTTCCACTTTATGGGTAGGTTCATCCCATTTACCATTATGGTTATTGTCTGTGTATTCCCCTCCATTTCTTTAATCCTGACCTTTCTCCTTTTATTCTTTCCCTTCCCTCCAGTGTTTTGCTTTTAGTCAGTCTTTTCCCCTTTCCCCTCACTTATATTACTCCCCTTTTTTCTTCTTATTCTCCTCTTACTATGGGACTTTTGGGGGGCATCCCACCCCCCACCAACCTCTCCCTCCCTTACCGCCACCCTTTTTCTTATTCCCCTTCTGCTTCTCTATAGGGTAAGATACAATTCTATACCCCAATGAGTCCAGCTGTTCTTTTCTCTCTGAGTGCATCCCAATGAAAGTATGGTTTAAGTATTACCTATCATCAGCCTCTTCCCTCCTTAAATTAGGTTGGTACTCTCCTTCCCCCATCCCCTCCTGCTCTTCTTTATGTGATATCTTTTATCCCATTTTACTCCTCTTTTTCCATTTCTCTTAGTATTATCCTCTTTTTCACCCCCCCCCCATTTTTATATTTTTTGACATATCTTAAACAGCTTACTACCACAACTTCCATGTATACTTCTTCTACTATGATAATGATAACAAATTTTAAGAATTATAGATACCATCTTTCCAAATAGGAATATTAGCCAGTTGACTTTATTGCATTCCTTAATTTTTTTTCCTTTCTTATTAACCTTTTTATGTTTCTCTCGAACTTTGTATTTGGGCCTCAAATTTTCTGTTTAAGTCTAGTCTTTTCTTCAAGAATGTTTGGGAATCTCCTATTTTATTAAATGACCCTACTTTCCCCTGAAAGGCTATAGTCAGTTTTGCTGGATAGTTGATTCTTGGTTATAGACCTAGTTCCATTGCCTTCCAGAATACCATATTCCATGCCTTCTGGTCCTTCAATGTAGAGGCTGCCAGGTCCTATGTAATCCTGACCGGGGCTCTATGATATCTGAATTGTGTCTAGCTGCATGTTGTATTTTCTATTTGACCTGGGAGCTCTTTAACTTGGCTATAGCAGTCCTGGGAATTGTCATGTGGAGATTTAATGCAGGATCTGTGGATTCCTTCAATCTCTATTTTATCCTCTTGTTCAAGGATTTCAGGGCAGTTTTCTTGGCTAATTTCCTGTAAGTATGATGTCTAGACTTTTTTTTTTTGGTCATGAATTTTGGGTAGTTTGATAATTCCTAAATTGTCTCTCCTGGATTTATTTTCCAGGTCAGTTTTTTTTTCAATGAGGTAGTTCATATGTTCTATTTTTTCAATCTTTTTATTTTGTTTTATAGTTTCTTGATGTCCCATGAAGTCATTAGCTTCTAATTTTATTTTATTTTTAAATTTTAAACCCTTACCTTCTGTTTTAGAAACAATACAGTGTATTTGTTCTAAGGCAGAAGAGCAGTAAGGGCTAGGCAAAGTGACTTGTCCAGGGTCAGACAGCTGGGAAGTGATCAATTCTAATTTTTAAAGACTGAATTTCCTTGATGACCTTTTGATCCTCCTTTCCCTTTTGTTCCATTCTTTTCAGGTCATTCTTTTCATCTTTTAACTTTTTTGCCTCATTTTCCAATCAATTCTGGCTTTTAAGACATTATTTTCTTTTTTAGTTCATATACCTTCACTTCCTGATGACCTATTTTGCTTTTTCACTTTTTCCCAATTTTCATCAATCTGTCTTATTTGATTTTTGAATTTTTTTTTTAGCTCTTTCAGAGCCTGAGTCCAATTCCCTGGATTTTTTGAGATTTTGCTTGATATTCCTATCCTTCTCTGTTGGTTCTATTCATTATTCTTTATCTCTATAGAAGTTTTCAATTGTAACTTCTTTTTCTTCTGTTTACTCATATCCCTCCCCCACCATACCCCTACCCCCCAGTGGACTGTACATTGGCCTTTCTGTTTGTTTACTAGACCTGGGTGTTTAAGCTATTCTACCCTGAAGGGAATCTTGGTCTTCTCTCTGCTCTGCTGGTATACTGAATTAGATCAGTGGAGCTGACCTGCTGAGCTTATCTGCCCTGAGGCCAAATCTTCATCAGCTGCCACAAAGGCAAGAATGCCTCTAGCCCTCTGGGATGCCAGCTGGCCCTCTACCCCCTTTTCTTCCCTGCCACCCTGTCAGAGCCCGATCTTCCCGTGGTATGGAGGAACCCCTTGTGGCTGCAGCCTTCACCCTAGAATCCCACAGTCAGCCCAAATCTTTTCACAGGTCTCAGCACAGTAGGGAGGGAGGGATTTCAGGTCTCTTCCTCATACCATGGAAATTGACTGTCTCTGCCTACCGTTCAAGATATATTCAGCAGGAGAGTCCCATGACTCCATCTTGTTGTTGGGTTCGAATTTCTGTCCTTTTTGAAATGCTTTTTAAAGATTGGTATGGAAGGATATTCAGAGAGGTTTCAGCTTCTGCTGCTTCTAAGCTGCCATCTTGACTCTGCCCCTCAAGGAACTGGCACTTGATTTTCAAAGCTCTATCTAAACTCTTATCTCATGTTATCCTCTCAAAAGAGGTGAGGTCAGGATGATTGTCTCCATTTTACATATGACAAAAAAGACAAAAAGAGGGAGAATGGTAGAATATGGGGTATGATTTTATATGCTAGATTCTAGAACTTAATATTGATCATCTAGAATATATTCAGAAAGAGGGAACCAGGTTTGAAGCCAAGTTCTATCTCCTTCTTGCATGAGAAAACACTGCAAAATCCAGTCCTTGTATTTCCTTCAGTATCTCTCTCTTCCACACTATGCCATACAAAGTGGACTAATAGAAATAACCGATAATGTCTATGTTGGAGAAGACTTTGGAGAGGTTTGACCATTCTCTTCAAATATTTAAAAGGTGTTCCTTTGAAAGGGGGATTAGGTTTGATCCCATCTAACACTAGAGGACCTTAACAAATGATCAGAAATTATTGGAGATGCTTCTGAAGGAATTCTTCTGCAAGAAAAGGATACTGAAGACCTGCTAACTCTGAGATTCTTGAATTCTGTGATATAACCTAGTCATATATCAAGTAGTAGAACTGAGAATGTTAAGCCCAATGCTCTTTCCTCTCCACTCTCCTGCCTCTCATATTATTTGATACTCTCATGAACATGAGAGAATAAATGACAGTCAAAACATCTTAAGGGCCAGTTTAATGATTCAACAAAGTACTAGAGGAGCACAGGGAGACAGAAATCAAAATGGACTGGAGGAATCACAGACTTCATGGAAGTCTTGAATTTGACCTTGATCAGTGGGTGGCACTTAGAACAGTGAAAATAATGGAGTAAGAAGTGGAAGGAATGGTAAGGGCAAGGATTTTAAAAGAGGTATTTAGTATGGCATACCCACGGGCCAATACAATGACCAGTTTTGTTGAAGAGCTTTCTGATTCTCCTTCTATCCTTCTTTCTCTGTTTCCTTAACTGGCTCTTTTTCTGGCACCCTACTACTAAATGTGAATATTACTAAGAAATATTCCCTTGTCTTCTTTAAATACATTCTTAGTGATCTCAGCCATTTCTGTTAATACTATCAATTGACACCTCTAGTTAGATCTTTCCTAAATCTACATCTCTAATCCTGATATTTGTCCCTATTTTGGTAAGTGGCATTGCCATTTATTAATTTGAATTGAAAGCAGCTAGTGTAGATCATCTGTCTCTATATTTTAGGAGGGAATGTATCCAGAGGATGATGACCACTGTATGAGGATGGAGACATACCACATGAGAATCCATGAAAGGAACTGAGGATGTTTGATCTGAAGAAGAAAGGACTGTCAAGTAGAAGCTTCATCAGACTTGTTCAGCTTGGCAATGGAAAGGGAAGAAATGAGGAGTCAGCTTGAGGGAGCTGGCTTCAGGGAAGGTTTGATCAAATAGGAACTGGCTGAATGTGTTAGCAAGCAAAGAGAAAGGAAGTGGTA
Source organism: Monodelphis domestica (assembly GCF_027887165.1). NCBI lineage: Eukaryota > Metazoa > Chordata > Mammalia > Didelphimorphia > Didelphidae > Monodelphis > Monodelphis domestica. Next base: position 73,524,187 of record NC_077232.1, read on the forward strand.
AAGACAAAGAAACTGAAGCTTCTCTCTAGAAGGCACATTAAGGAATTGGGATCTTGGAGACAGTAAAAGAGGGGTAGAAGGACTAGCCTCGCCAAGGAGAAACCACCCCTTGTCAATATAAATGGATGAAAGGATGGGTAGAGTCATATAGCTAGAGATGGAAGAGGAGAGATATACAAATGGATAGATAGATGAGGAGGTGCATTATGGAAACATTTAAAAGACTGGTTTGGCTCAAGTGGAACTTTTGTCTTGGGAGAATAACAAAGATGTTTTAAGGCTTCCTCCTACTTCTCTGTCCCCTTCCTTAGCTCTTCTGTTTCTAAGTGTAAACCTTGTTCAGCAGTCAGTGGTGAGAGAAGATGCATTTGCAGATGAATGGATAGATGGGTCAGCAAACACATTAGAATAGACAGTAAAATGGAAATGAGGAAGAAAAAGAATCCATGGATTCACATATATAGAAATACATAGATGGATAAATCCCTGGGAATGTAAGGACAAATGCATGGACTGAAATGATAAAGCTGTTTGAGAGTGTGATAATCTGGTGATGTAGAGAGGGAGGGAGGGAAGGAAATATAGGCAGAATAGGTTGAGAAATGGATATGTAGGAATGGATGGTGATGGAGAAATGGAGGGAAGAATGAATGGATAGAGACAATGGTGAGATGAATTGGTAATGGAGGGAAGGGGAAATGGATGGTTAAATGAGATATATGGGCAAAGTGGATTTAGAAGATAAATAGGAATCATTGTCCTAGTAGGAGTCCAGTGGAGTTTGGTGGCTGCATGGATGAACAGAAAGAAGAGATTGATAGATAGTAGAGCAGGGATAAAAAGACCATATCATTTTGGTGAGCATTAGAATATAGACCAGCCATCTCTTCTTCAGAACTGGAGGGAAACTGATCAGCTTTTCCTCTGGGATCACCTAGGAAGCTCGCATCCCCCTAGCATCCAAGAGAGAGCAATTTCCACTTTATTGTGTCTCAAGAGCCAACCCAACTCTGCCCCCAGGTGCCTGAGAAAGTAGGGGGTGGTAGATCTGAGATAGAAGGGTTTGGGGTGGGGAGGGATAGAATACAACCCCAAATCACATCCTGACCTTCAAGACAGTGTGTGTTTGGTTCAGGCACAAGGCAAAGGAAAGATGTCCTGAGACCAACTAGGGAGATTCTTACTGAGGGAGACATTCACAGAGAGCTCAACCCACCCCAGGAAAACTGAGATAGAGAAAGAGAAATATACATGCAGACTTAGACATAGACATAGTGAAGCCATATTCACCTACATTCCTACATGTGAAGCGTTTTCTTCCCAGCAGCAACTTGGGAGAGGTTAAGTGTCTCTCAGGGTCAGACAGTTGGGCTTAGTAGGAGTCAGAACAGCAACCGAGGTCTTTTGGCTTCTTAATCCAGTGCCTTCTCTACCACATTAGAGATCGAGGCAGAAACATCACTAGACCTAGCATACCTAGGGAGACACAGGCACGGACCCAAACACATAGGCTATGTTCAAGGCCCTTTGCAGAATGCTGGGGGAGCTAGATAAAACCAGGCTACAAAGGTCTGTTGTGTCAGGGGGGTGGGGGTGGGGGGGTTCACCTATTGAACTAGGGAGGGATTCTTGGGAACTTGTGCCTGCTTTTCCAGTTAGTCTGGGAAAACTTCTTGGAGGAGATGGAATTTCATGAAGTGGAATGAAGGGAGAGAGTTTGGCAGAGTCGTGTGTGACCCAACAGTGTCCATGTCTCACAACCGTACAGGAGCGAGCTGAGGACCACTGCGTTACACACTTTGAGCTTCATCGCAGTGCTTACACTGCTGTGTTGGAGGACTTTGCAGCGCAGCCGCCCAAGTGCCTGGCTGGCCTTTTGGATCCTGGCATTAATCTCGTGGTCTAGGGACCCGTTGTTGGCGATGGTGCTGCCCAGGTACTTGAAAGTGTTGAAGTTAGAAAGCTGCGTGCCATCGATTGTAATGCACGGCTGGTCCGTTGGCCTCCCTGGTGCAGGTTGGAATAGCACCTCTGTTTTGCTGAGGCTGATAGTCAGGCCAAAGAATTTTGTTGCGGTGGAGAACCTGTCCACAATGGTTTGGAGATGATTTTCTTGGTGGGCCATGAGAGCACAGTCATCTGCGAAGAGAGATTCCAGGATGAGTCTCTCTGTTGTCTTTGTTTTTGCAGTCAGGCGGCGAAGGTCGAATAGTGAGCCATCCAGTCAGTATTTGATGTAGACGCCCAGGTCTAGATCCATCACAGCATGTCGTAATACTTGGGTGAAAAATAGGTTAAATAGTACTGGAGCGAGGACACAGCCTTGTTTCACGCCATTGGAGATGTTGAAGTGATCAGAAGTCTCTCCAGGATCGGAAGCACATGAAACAGCTGGAGCAATTCCACCAAAGCTCCCTCCGGTCAATCATGAGGATCCGATGGCAGGACCGAATCACCAACCAGGAAGTCCTCGACAGAGCCAACTCCACCAGCATCGAAGTCATGGTCCTCAAAACCCAGCTACGATGGTCTGGACATGTCATCCGCATGGACCCACAGCGAATACCAAGACAGGTATTCTATGGTGAACTGTCAGCTGGACTGGGGAAACAAGGCCGACCAAGGAAAAGATTCAAGGATCAGCTAAAGTCCAACTTGAAGTGGGCTGGCATGACACCAAAGCAACTAGAACTCGCTGCCTCTGACAGAAGCAGCTGGCGAACCCACATTCACCATGATGCCGCCACCTTTGAAGATGAGTGACGTCGACATCTTGCCACTGCGCGTGAACGCCAACACCAGGCCACAACCGCACCTCCCGTAACAACTGCCACAAATTGTGCACCTCAGCCTTTGGACTCCAAAGCCACATGAAGGTACACCGTAGATGAAACTGCACAAAGACAATAGTCATACTCAATCACCGAGAGACTACCACTAGACACTAGACTAGTGTGACCCAGGAGAGGCAGGAGGGAAAAGAGGAAGGAGACTGAGCATTAGAGAGGTAAGAGTGTTGGACAGGCCTCCCTCCCTCCTTGTCCTTCCAAAGATTGGGAGCGCCTGCCACCTATCTAGGACCTCAGAGCCCCAACCCAGAGCTCCTGTTTAAGGGAAGTCTGGTCCTAGGTTTTGTGTTTCCATCAGAAAAGTGAGAGCAGCATGTCCAGAGCTCCCCCAAATGTACCCTTAGACAGTTACTTAGCATATGCAAAAACAATCCTGGGGACTCCCCAACGAGGGCGATTCTGAACCCAGTTTAGTAGGGCCAACACCTAAAGGGAAGAAGGGACGGGCCTTCAGGAAACTTGAGATCCCTGGGGAAAGGGAGGCGGAGCTTCCCTCCTCTCCTGGGCGCTGGTCTCTAGAGGAGGAAGAGTGAAACCTTAAGATCCCTGCCTGCGCCCCAGCCCCTTCTCCGAAGGGGGCCAGACCCTTCCCAGCACTCATTTGCCAGCTGCTCAGATGAAAGGGGAGATGCTTGTATCCCAGTTCTACCCCACTTCAATGAGTCCAAATCCCCTCAGCACCCACAGCCCAGCGGGCCGTCCCTAAAAGCCCCAAACCCCGAGGCTAGGCGGCGTCATTGTCTTCCCCTTCCCAAACTCGGCCGGGAGTGGATGTGACTGAGAACGTCCCGCCCCCCCCCACACACACACACTGCAGGTGGGCACCGGGCCTCCAACACACGCCGCAGCGCGGCACACTCTTCGCACACACGAGTGGATCCCCTCCTCACCCACTGTGGCCCAACCCAGAGACACCCGGGGCTGTGGCAGTGTCCGCCCCCCTCCCCAATACACACAGCCCCAGACTCACATGCAGTCTCACACACACACACACACACACACACACCCAGGTACACATTCACACGCAGTCACGCACACACACCCGCCTCCTCCCTCCCTTCCCCCCCCCCCCCCGCCCCCGCCGGGCGGACTGGGGGTGTGTCGCGGGGCTGGTTACCCTCGCGCCTCCGCCTCCCAGTTCTCTGCCCGCCCGGAGCGGTGAGACTGGTGGGATATCGGGGCGCCGGAGGAGAGTCGCCGAGCCACCCGCCCCAGAAAAGCACGCCGCTGCCTAGCTCCCCAGGCCGCCCTCGTCCCGGCCGCCCCGGTGATGGGCTGACTGGTTCGGCCGCCGGAGGCCCGCGGTTGCTAGGCTAGTGTTCCATCTCTGACAGTGAGGTGAGCGCTGCGGGGAGGGGCGGAAAGGGGAGCTGAAGAGAGTTGGGCCGAAGCACCCCGAACCTTAGGAGCCAGGGATGCCCATTCACAGACGGGGGCCCGGGGCAAGAGTGGACTCCCGAGGCGAGGGGCGGGCTCTAGAAGTCCCTGGCTTGTCGCAGGGGTCTGAGGTCGGCTTGCGGCCCCTTTCAGCTACGAGGGAGGAGCGGCCGACTTCGGCCCGACCCCACCTGCTCTGATCCCGGGGGTGGGGATAGTTGAGGAAGCGACCACCAGCTGCACCTCACCCCCATTGTGTGGTCTTGGCTCTACCTCCTTCGGGGAGTGCCGACAGCCCAGGCCACAGCACACACCGAAATCGAGATCCATTAGGGACTCGTCGGGAGGACGCTAGCACCTGGGGGGCTGCTGCTGCTGCTGCCGAGCTAGAGGGAGGCCACCCCCTGAGAAGAGAATTCCGAGGTAAGGTGCGCAGGACACCTCTCCCACCTCGAAACCCTTGCGAGCTTTCTCCGTTTCGACACACAGAGCCCCATTCACGGAGGCTTTCCGGCCTCCCCCCAGCCCTAGTCGGAGGGGATGCTTGCATCCCTCTCCTGTGGCACGCCCTGGGACTCCTGGTGCCTCTGGGGGGCTATTCCGGCAGTCCTCTTCGGACAGAAGCAGAGCCACCGCCTCCAGGGAATCCTGTGGCCCTCCTTCAGTCGGGGTACCAGGGATGGAAGGGTTGGGAACGCTCGGGAGAGGGGGAACGCGCGAATCCAGCCGCCTCGTTTTCGCAAGAAGGTAGCTGAGGTTTGGAGACGTTGTCTTTGGTCACCTAGCTGGGAAGTAGCGGAGCCGCGATGATTCTCCTTCGCTTCCTAGGACCCACCTGCATACCTTGAGCCTTGAGGAGGAGGCGTGGGGCAGGCGGGTGGCCGCAGGAAGTTGGGCGGCAATATTCCAGCCGGCCTGAGCGTGGCCTCTCTGGGCAGCGTTAGTGCATAGTTGCCTTCCTGCCCCAGCTCCCCGGGAGAACTGTCAGTTTCCCGGCTCAGCCGAGAGCAGCCCGGGAGCCCCGGCAGCTCCGCCCCGGGCACTTTCACCGGAGGGCACGAGATGGTGCTGGCTTCCCCTCCCTGGAGATTCAGCCGCTGAAACAGCCCAGGGGAATGGGCACATGAACCCCGCCTGCCCGCTTGTTCTCACGATAGTCCTAGCCTTCCTTCTGCATGACTGCCAGTCTGCACCTACCACATACACTAGCGATGTGCCCGCGCAGAGACACCTGGCTCTGACACACACGCGCAGGCCCCCCCTCAGAGCGGGTGGGGGGAGCTAGCACAGAAACCTGCCGCTGGCGTCCCACTCCCCACACACTTCCCAGAGGCAGGCCTGAGCCATAATCGGAGATTGCCTTGGATCCCGGCAGCAGGTTGTGGTGGGCCAGGTATTTGGGAGCACAAGTCTGGAGAGCAAATGGCAAAGGGAGCAGATGGATAAGCGCCTAGAGGTCTGAACAAGCTTGTAAACAGGCAGCAGAGTGGGGAGCAGAGATCTGGAGAATTGGGGTTAAGGAGAACAGGAAAGAAGCAGAATTCCAGTCTCTACCTTCCCATCGGAGTGACTCCGAGCAAGTTGGGGGACCTCTTGGGGGCTTAGTTTCCTCCTCTAGAAAATGAACAAAGTCGCCTCCTAGGGTTTTTCTTTCCCTGTAGCCTGTGGTAGTGAAGACCGGGCTAGGACTAGAACAGAAATGGAGATCGTGACTAGAACACGCAGGGGCTGGGGCAGAGTTAATTCTGGGAGTGTTTATATTTGGCAGAAATATAGGGAATAAGAAGGTCTATAAAGGTGTGTGGGGAATTAGTACCCAGAACTAATTCTGAGGAAGGGCTTGCTTTAGTTTCCACATTACCTCATTTTTGTTTGCTTAGGGTTTTTTGTCCCACATTGGGTGATTGATTAAAGGGAAGGGCATACTCGGTGCCTCAATGCTCTCCCTTCCCTCCCAGTCTGCCTAGGTTGCTCAGGGTCAGACTGTCCTACTCTGTCACATCTTCAGTGCCCAGTTCTTGTCTGCCATGGCCAACCATACTGAGAAAACTCAGGCATGCTAGAGAGGCCATTCATTCCCTTCTTTTCCCCTTGATCTCCACCTGGATTTGGTGGGTAGTTTGTCCTGCCTCCCACCCACCCAAACTCAACTTTACCTTTCCCACTTCCATTTTCCTAAGCCAAGCCTTATTTTCACCCTTCTGTTTCTCAACAATGGATCTTTTAGGTGCTACTCTTTCCTCTTCCCTTCAGTATGCTTGCTAGGAATTTTCTCAGGGCTTCTCAGTCCCCCAGCTCACTGTGAAAGGTCTTGGACTCTTCCAGGTGGGAAAAGAGCCTTGGAAATCAGATTTTTCCTAATCACTCATTTCCTAAGTAATCCCCTCCCCCTTCCCCTAAATGAGGGGAACAAAAGGAAGCCGATAATCCCAGAAATACTACTCCATACAGATGTCTTCCAGACCTCAAAAACATGTTGAAACTCTTGAAAAATCCATAAAGATGCAAGCCCATTCTTGAGGGAAAGTGTGTGCCTGACTCTGTAAAGACAGCACTGTGAGTGTCCAAATGCTTGATTTTTGGAGTAATAGTGTGTGTTTAAGCAAAGGTGCAAGACACTGATTATTGCTCTCTGATGTTGTCTCACACACACACACACCCCCATCAGGTGCACTGAATTCTGGTAGGAGGAAGGGTAGAAATGGGGGCTGTAGCCCCTTCCACCGTGGCCTTTGCTTATTCAGGAGAATGTGCCCTGCCCCTCCTCTTCTGAGAATTGTCATGGGAGAGAGATATCCAGAGAATGTGACCTCCCAGAGACAGCAGAGACCCGAAGACTTGAATATGTTTGCCCATTCCCACTTCTACCCCAACCCAGAGAAAAAGGGAAAGAGAACTTTTCCTTCTCCATCTCAGCGCCTCTGAGAGAGAGCCCAGTTTAAGGGGCGGAGTTGGGGGGTGGAGAGGGAGACAGGGAGGAGAGAAGGGAGGGGTGGAGGGAGAAGACTTATCCAAAAGCCGAGGAAGAGACACGCCCCCATCTGGAGGAAAATACTGCCCAAGAAAGGGCCTCCTCCTCGCCATTGCATCCCGGGGACAGCCTCCGGTCATACCTACCCTGGTCTGAATGACTGAATTCCTTCTCTTCCAGGCCTCCAGGACGCGTGGTTAGCCCTCGCCTTATCCCGGTTATACTGTCCTGCCTCTGGAGTAAAGTCCTTGGTTTCTGAACCCTGCCAGAGTCCTTGCACTAGGTGAGCATGCCCCATTCTCTTTGGGAGAAGCACGACTTGCCCCTTCATCCTGGGCTCCCCCGGGGAGAGCGGGTGCTCGACCTGGCTGAGGTGTCCCTAAGGTCCACCGGCGGGCCGGGTGGGGAAACAGGGTTGAGAAAAGAGCCGCCTGGAGGCCTTGCCTGGTATCTCCTAACTGGGAGCAGCCGGGCGAGATGGCATCTCGGATTTCTGGTCCATCTTCTTTCTCTTTTCTTTGTAGAAAGCCTACTTGCAGCGATGTCTCAGAAAGGGTTCTTCACTGAAGAATCTGGTAAGAGCAAGCAACCCTTTGCTTATCTGCCTGCCTGCCTGCCTGCCTGCCTATCTATCTGTCTCAACTCCTGCTTTACCGGACAGCCTGAGCCTCTGCTTGTCTGGCTGCCTCTCTGGCTGCCCGCCTGCCATGGTCTTTTGGCCCGTTGGTCTCAGCACCCTTTCCTCCGATGACCCGTCCGTCTCAACCTCCCTGCTTATCTGTCTGTGCCTATTTCCCTGCCTCTACTTCTCCTGCTGTCTTTTGACCTATCTTCCTATCTCTCCTCTGGCCTGCCTGTCTGTCTCCCCTCTCCACTCCTGCCTCTTGGTATCTGCCTGTGCCCGGCTGTCTGTCTGTCTGTCTGTTTCCTGTCCTGCCCTGTCCGTTTGTGCCCTTCTGTGTCTCTGCCTGCCGTGTTGTCTCCGTCATTGGGAGCTGTTTTGCTGGTCTTTGCCCTGGCCTGGGGGTTGGGGTGGAAGAGAAGGGCTTGTGCCACTGTCTTTGCTGTGCTCTCCTGTATAGATAACAGCCGGTGAGACAGCATCTGTAGCTTCTTCTACCTCCACAAACAGTAGGCACATGGGAGAGGAGATGCCGACTAAGTGGCATCAGAAATGAGTCTCACGAGCCCCCGAGGAGACCGGACAGTCCCCTGGTTCTGCTTTCTCCAGACCTGCACTAGCTTTCCTGATGGCCAGAACGGTCTCTTCCTTGGAGACATGGGTCTTTTCCTTCTCCTTAAGTAGCTATAGAAGGAAAGGGAATAAGCATTTCTCGGCCACCTACTATGTGCTAAGTGCTTTACAAAATATTACCTCACTTGATCCTCCCTGCAAGCCTGCAAGGTAGGTGCTAATGTTGTGACCATTTTATAGTGGAGGAGCCGAACAAACTAAGGTTCGGCGATTCACCCGGGGTCCCGCAGCTAGGAAGTATCTGAGGCTGGACTTGAACTCATCTTGCTGCCTCCAGGTCCAGCATTTCTATGTACCATTCTACCTAGCTGCACTTTAAGCTGGGCTTAGTGCCTTTAAGGAAATCTAGTCTGCCCTCTTCCACTTATCCTCTAGATCTTGGTCTTCTTCTAGAAAGACAGACCTCCCAGGACAAAGACTAACCTGACAAAGACCAGGCAGAGATGGACAAAGACTAGAAACCCAGTTACCCAGACTTACTCTACTGGTGTCTCTGGTCCCCTCCTATCAGAGGACATGGAAGAGGCCTCAGCAATTCATGCTCCTTTTCAAAGGGACTCCCTGCCCTCAGAAGGGGAGATAGACAATCTTCCAGGCATTTCATTAATCAGGTGGGTCAACCTGTCAAGTTAGGGGTCTGCCAGGCAGCTCATCTGCCTGTGGGTTGGCCTGTCAGTCTGATAAGCCATCATCAGTCAGCTGGCCCAGGCTGGTCCTTCAGTGAACCAGCTCATCTGTCATAGAGTTCATCAGTGAAGGACTACCAGTTATGTGGTCTATCAGTCCAAGAATCCACAAACCAGCCCATCAGGCAGGAGGCCCAGCATTCAGGCAGCCCATTCATCAGTCATTTCATTGGATACCTAGGCAGTCTTTTGGCTTGGGAGACTTTCCATTGTCCAGTATTAAACTAGGCCAGGCCATAGTATCATCCAGGGTTTGATCATGTCACATGTGGCTGACCCAGGGAGAGATGAAGGCCTAGAGCCAACAATGGGGATGAGGGTATGGGTTGGAGTGTCATGGGAAACTGAGTCAGGGCTAGACTCATGGGAGAAGGCAGGAGAATTATGATTAAACAAAATGACTTCTGAGGTCTCTTCTAATTCTAGGATTGTAAGAGAAGCCTGGAGGCCAGTAGCCAGGGATAAAGGCATAAGAAGATATCAGCTTAAGTGGGAGGAAAGCATGGTAGTTTGAGAACAATGCAAAGAGTGAGGAACCAGCCCACCTTTTCTCTGGGTCCTGGGATCTAGGGACAGGGAGAATTGAAGACTTCCTAGGAGAAGATTGAGGGCAAAAGAAAAATCCCCTGGAGAAAGTTTTCCATGAAAGGGAAAGACAGTTTGGAGAAGGAGTGAGGTTTATATAATTGGGGATAGAAAGTCAGAGACCCCAGAGGTCAGTGGGACAAGTGCCCTGGTGGGGAGATAGATTCATAGACCCCTCAGCTCCCAAGGATAGGCTCCAAATGGTAACTCCCTTGTAGGACCTGAGCCTAGGGAGGGGAGTATCCATGGTAGTTGGAATGTGGGGAGGAATTATAGTTGGGTGAATGGGGAAATGAGTCAGTGTGAATCACCCCCCCATACATCAGTGAGTGAATGGGGGGGGGGTGAGAGAGGGCCAATATGGGAGGGAGAAATATATTTATTGTAGTTTCTCCATCAGTTTAGGGCAATTCCACATTCCCCCAAGTCTTCCTGCAGTTCATGTTGCACTTGGGAAGAAGGGGGGTGGGATTTGTAGTCTGGAAGGAGAAAGGAAATGGACCCACTATCGGAGGAGGACTTGATGTCTGCAGGACTCAGATAAGGGAAGAGAGAACAGAATAGATATAGCCTAGTGCTAGAATATATGATGCCAGTATCCCTGGTGGAATATAGGAACATAAGGGAGGTTGAGTGCATTGGAAACACCAGAAATGCTTCCTGGAGGAGGAGGACCTTGAACTGGCCCTGAATAATGGGTACAGTAGGGTATGATACCAGAGAAGGGCAATGTGAGTAAAGGCAGGGCAGCTAAGGGAGATCATCTGTAGGCTGAGGTTGAGACCATTTGGAGAGCCCACAAATATCAGGTCAGGGAGACTGAACAGGAGATTGGTTAGGCAAAGGATAAGTAAATAGGGAGAGGCCATAAAGAGGGGCCAATAGGATCCTAGCAATAGGAAGGTTAATCCATGACCCTCCAGGAACTACTAGAGCCCACCAGCCTCTCCCCAGCAGTCCTTCCCCCCCCCCCTCATTTTTCATCGGTTTTTCCCACACTCACCTCTTCAGTAGGGGAGGGGAAGGAGGAACCAAGGAGGAAGAAGTGGTTTATGGGAGGTGAAGATGCTGGGAAAATAAGAATTCTGTCTCTCTTTCTCCAAATGGGCCAGATTAGGGGAGGACAAGAGGAGCACCCCGGGACCATTTCCTCAATTCCAGGCTCTTATATAGGGTGGAAGGAGTCCTTGATAGCAATGTCAGAATAGGAGCTAGTGGGAGGCCCTTGGTCAGTCCCCCAGGAGGGGTCACCTCATCCTCCCGGCCCTCTAGTCCCTTCTCTGTCCCTTGACCCCTCCAACTGCGTCGGAGATCAGGACAGGTTCTCTCCGACTAACTGACTATTGGGAGCACCTTTCCACACCATCTAGTTCAAGCCCGTCCCTTCACAGAAGAGGAGACAAGCACCTTTCTCTCCCTCTCCCTCCCCCACCCCTCTTTGCCAAGGAGAGGGTTTGAGCAAGGATAACCTCTTGTTTCACTGGCAGGGTGACTAGAACACAAGTCTCCTCCCCTCCATGGTCCTTCCTGCTGCTCTGGATGCCTTCTCTCCATCTCTGACTCCCTGTCTCCATCCTTGTCTCTGTTGTGGTCTCTGTGCCCAAGGCCCTGTCTCCCTCAGTCACTTGAGTCTTTGCTCTTTTGGGGGGGTCTAGAACGGAGAGTCCACACACAGAAGCCGCCCTGGCTCCAGGGGCTAACCCTCATGCCCAGACTCCGTGGTCTGTTTCCTAGTGGATACACCCACCAAAGCGCTAGCCACATGGCTGTGTGTGTCTGTCTCCATCTACTGGTCTGGGCCTGGGGTTGGGGGGTGGGTTTGCCTGTCTCCATGGCCCAACTTCAGAGGCCACCTGCCCATTTTGGTGTGTCACATATCTGTTACTGCTTCCATCCACCCAGACTACCTCAATTGTGACACGGAAGATGGTGCCGAGGGAACGACGGAAGAAGCTTTTGACATGGTCAATTCTTCCATTGTGTCTGGAGAGAGTATCCGTTTTTTTGTCAACTTCAATCTTGACATGCAGGCTCATTTGACTGGTATGAACAGAGTGGTCCTGGGTGGGGATGGCAGGTCCAGGCTGGGGGATGAGCTCAGCTTGGGACCTAGACAAACTTCCTCCTCGTCTCTCCCAGAAAATGCTACATCTGGCTGTGTTCTCCTTCATACCTCCAGAAAGGTGAGCTGTACCCGTGACCACCCACCCTGGGGGAGTGGGAGATGTGAGGGTGTGTGTCCCAGCCCCCCACAAAACTATCCCCCCTCAGGGTGCCCACTTCCATAACTCCCCAGCCCCGGGCCCATTCGAGATGAGTGGGTATTGGGCCAAGTAGAGAAAACAGGCAGAGACAGAGTTCTTGGGTTTGGGGATCTGGAGCCGAGCACCGTTCATTTGAGACGTCTCAGAGAAGAGGGATGTTTTGAGTTGGATTTAGGCAAAGGGAGGAAAAGTTGTATTTTTTCTCATCGCCTTTGGGTTTCCACAGGTAAATCTGCACAAGTGCCTGGGACCCCAGGTGTGTGTGTCTGTCTGATTGTCTTCATTTCTTTCTCTCCTTGTGTCCCGTTGTCTGCTGGGTTGAACCAATCCCCAGTACCTGCAATTAAAGAACTTTGAGGAGGAGGTCCGGGCACGCCGTGACGTGGATGGCTTCCTGGCACGCTCCACCATCATCCTGAATGAGACAGCAACAACCCTGGATGACGTGCTGCATGAGATGCTTCTGCATCTTTCCCGAGACCCAAACAATGCTGAACCTAGCTTTGATTTCGACCAAGTCACGGCAACCCTTTTCACCGATTCGGGAGCTCCTCGACAGGGAACTGGTAATTACCCCCTCAGCTCCACTTCCCCAGAGGTTGCAGGGCCTCCGGCTTCCTGCCTGCCCTTCTCTTCCCAGGCTGGGAAGGACATAGAGGGATGGAGTGGGGGTGGGGGAGGATGGAACTAAAAGCATGGAAAAGGGCAAGCTGAGGGGGCCTGTTTCTGTTCCTTTCTGACTCTGCCCCTGTTCTCCGTAGTTCACCTCCTCACAGATATAATCCAAGGAGTCACAGCCACTGTTACTGGGATCCGGTACCAGCAGTCCTGGCTTTGTGTCATGTGAGTACCACGTGTGTCCCCATGCCTCCTCTCCAGGCCTGGCCACGCTGGCCCAGGGTGTCACGGTTCTCGTGTCTTTCCTCTGACCCCAGATGTACCATCAAGTCACTGCAGCGGCGCCACGTGTGTATCAGCCGCCTGGTGCGTCCCCAGAACTGGGGCGAGAACTCATGCGAGGTGCGGTTTGTGATCCTGATAATGGCTCCGCTCAAGATGGTGAGTGACCTTGGCAGGGCTTGCTCTGCACATGGGGAAGGGCTGGATGTCAGTGCCCCCCTGACCTGTGCTGGCATCCCAGAAAAGCACCAAGACGGCCATCGAGGTGGGACGGACGTTTGCAACCATATTCTCGGACATGACCTTTCGTCTTCGGCTGCTGGAGACACGCACCAAGGAGGAGTTCAAGGAAGCCCTGGTGCAACAGAGGCACAAGCTCAGCGTGCTCAAACTGCAGTCCTTGCACATCCAAGAAACGGATGCCCGTGGGGATCACGATCACATTATTTTGCGTGTGAGTAGGGAGGGGGCCTTAGCCTGAAAGGGGGCACTACGTGCCAGGGCTCCCTCTGAACAACTTGTACCCCCTCTCACCTCCCGCCAGTGTCATCAATTCCTAAAACTGGGGAAGGGAATCATGGAGGACATCGCCAGGAGGTTTCCTGTGTACACACTGGACTTCACGGATGGTGAGCATGTGCAGGGGTAGGAGTGTCCCGGGAGACTTTGGCTAGGTGATAAAATGTAGTACTGAAGACTCAGGCCTTTGCCTATAGGGGTTATCAGAGTCTCCAGGGAGCCTCGGGTTCAGGTCTTGCCTCTGACCCTAATGATGTGGCTGTGGGCAAAACCACCAAGGCTCTTTAACCTCATTTTCCTCCCCTATAAAACAGAGTGATTGTAAGGAGCAAATGAAAGAGTATATGTAAATCACTTGGTAAGCCTTAAATTTCTGTACGACTGTCAGACATCACCATTATCATCATATTCTTTCTTACTGTCATTGCCTCGGGCACACCATTTGTGATCGAGGGCACGTGTCCCCCGTTTAGCCACAGTCTTCCTGGATTGGAGTGGATTTGACCTTTGACCTCTTCCCCCCAACCAGGTGTGATAGGAAGCAACAAGGCTTTGGGGAAGTACCTCACCACCATGATCTTTTTATACTTTGCCTGCCTCCTGCCAAGCATTGCCTTTGGTTCCCTCAATGATGAGAACACAAAGGGAGCTATTGGTGAGTTGGTATTCAGAAGGAAGGACTCCACCCACCTCTTTCTGTGGAGCATAGGGGCTCAGGGTCCTTGCCCAGAGAATATCCACTCTTTTCCTACAGTGTCCAGCCCATGTGCCTTGGCCACAGCCAGAACTTGAATAAGAGGGAAATAATCCCTACCAAAAATCTGATGGAATCTGAGCTATCCTGAGGCCCCAGCTCACCGTCTTCCCTACCCTTTCCAGAGGTCCCCTGGTCGTCTAAGGCTTGCTTGTTTTCTGCCCTTCCAGATGTCCAGAAAACAATCGCTGGTCAGAGCATCGGCAGCCTCGTGTATGCACTGTTCTCGGGACAGCCTTTGGTGGTGGTGCTTACCACAGCACCATTGGCCCTCTACATACATGGTCAGTGAGCCCTACCCAGCCTCCTCCCGGGCTATGGATTGGAGAGGAGGCCCTTTGGCTGTAGGGCCCGTCCAAAAGCCCCCGAGTGTTGCTTATTCCATCCCTTTCCCCAGAGCCGCTCTCAAGCTTCCTCCTTCCCAGAGTCTCACGGCTAGGTTGGGCAGGGAGTTGGGGGAAAGCTCTTCTCAATGACAGGAGCTGCCGCTTGGCAGGCGGTCCCTTTCTCCATCTCCTGCAGGCCTGACTTCCCATGGCATCCGTCTCAGCCCTTTTGGTCATTCCTTCCTCAGTGATCAGTCGCATTTGTGAAGATTACAAGCTGGACTTCAGCGCCTTCTATGCTTGGACCGGACTATGGAACAGTTTCTTCCTGGTGATCTACGCCATCTTCAACTTGAGCCTTATTATGAAGCTTTTCAAGAGGTAGTGCTATCCCCATCCCCCAGACCCTTCCCCATCTTCTGCTGTCCTCATCCCCTCCCTCCTCACAGAGAGGCGAAGTCGGGCCTCTGGTCTGGAGGGGGATCAGTGGGGTGGTCAGGGTCACCGGGATGAATGTCTCCTCTGGCCCTCACACTTCTAAGGAGTCTCAGCTTGGCGGACCCCAGACCAAGCCATGGAAAGGCAGGGAAGGGCAGCAGCAATAGCCTATGTCCAGCTCAGGGTCTCCTGCTCCAAAGGAGCTAACTCCTGTGCCCTCCCCTTGCCCCTTCCGCCCTGGCATGGGCAGAGGTGGGAATAAAGAGCATTACTCTTCTGTGGAGGGAGAAGGAGGCAGAGCTTGGGTTCAGATCCTTTCTCCTCCAGCAGGTGAACATGGTCGAGTCCCTTAAGAGGTCCCCAACCTCAGTTTCCTCATCTGTCAAATGTAGTTAGACTGCCCAGAGCAGTGATGCCATAGGGATGCTGCGAACCCCGGGGGAGACAAGATGGGGGAGACATTTTGCCAGACATCCAGCATCATCTCAGTGTCAGCTCTCATGATTTTGGTCAGTCCTAGAAACCTCCTGGCAGAGACAGGCTTGTTTGTGACATGGAAATGATGAGAAAAGCAGTCTGGTGCTCAGGATGGATGTTCTTGCTCCTAGATCGATAGAGGAAACCATCGCCCTCTTCATTTCCATCACATTTGTGCTGGATGCTGTCAAGAGCATGGTCAAAAGTAAGTCCTGAGGTCCTGCTCCTCCTCCCCATCCTCCCCGCCTCACGTCTCTTTCTCCCCGACCTCCGCCGATTGGGGTATCCTGCCAGGCAGCTGGAGAAGCAGCAGATGCAGGCCTCCACTATCTGCAGAGGGCAAGCCCCCAGAGAGGAAGCAGCCAGAGAAGAGCTGCGCATTCAGCTGCAGTGCCTGCCATTTAGAGGAGTGGGCAGGGGAGGTCTCACAAAGAGTCTGGAAGGGTGACTAACATGGCACTAGGGAAGGCTTGGCAAGTAGTAAGACAAAGTTGGGTAAAAAAGATACACATGTGCGTATATATGTTTTGTGTGTGTACCTTTATCTATCTATACTCAAAACATTTTGTATTACTAATATTATTCTCCTAGGTCTCCATTCCTCTTTGTATTGATCCTGGGTTACTTTGGGCTGTACTTTTTCTTAAACCCTTACCTTCCATCTTAGAATCAATACTGGGTATCGGCTTCAAAGCAGAAGAGTGGATAAACAATGAGGGTTAAGTGACTTGCACAGGGTCACACATCCAGGAAGTATCTGAGGTCCAGATTGGAACCCAGGACCTCCCATCTCCAGGCCTGGCTCTCTCCACGGAGCTACCCAGCTGCCCCCTGAACGACTTTTCTTTTTAAAATCTGAGCTCGTCAGATTGTTGCAGCCATATCAGTCTCGTTAGATCCCTCAGTTTCATTTCCTTTATCTGTATCATTTTTGTCTGCTAAGAATAAAGCAGTGGATAAGCTTTCAACTTTCCCTGTTCACATTTTAATTTCTTAAAAAAAACAGTGAGAAGGATCTGGTTTTTGGCTTGTTTGTTTGTTTTTTTTTAACCTGGTTCTGATCAATAAGGAGGATTAGAAGGAGAAGTGAGGGACTTTGGGAGGCAGCAATCCCACCACCTTAGAGAAGATAAGAAGTGAAAGGCAGCATGCTTTAGTGATGAGACCTATGGATTTAGATAAGACATGTGGATTTGACTCTTCCCTTCAACCTTTATTGCATGACCCTGGCAAAGCCACTTCTTCAGTATGTTTTCCAGTAAAAATGGACCTAAATGGGGGCAGCCTACTTGATGACTCAGTGGATTGAGAGCCAGCCCTAGAGACGGGAGGTCCTAGGTTCAAATCTGACCTCACACTTCCCAGCTCTGTGACCCTGGGCAAGTCACTTAACCCCCATTGCCTAGCCCTTACCACTCTTCGGCCTTGGAGCCAATACACAGTATTGACTCCAAGATGGAAGGTAAGGGTTTAAAAAAAAGAAAAAGAAAATGAGGGGAAACTGTCAATAATATAAATTAAGTTTAAAGTGTTGTAAGTACAATTTTTTTCTTTGGGGAGTCAGTTTTTAAATATTTACCAGCTCCCCCCTAGCTAGAATCCATTTGTTTGAGTATCAAAAAAGGAAGTTGAGATTCTTCAGATCAAAATTCTAAAGATGCAAACACAAAGGATACAGCCAAGGGAAGCTAAGCTGAGTGATCTAAAGAGGCTGGTATGGCTGTAACTGATGAGCTCAGGTTTAAAAAAAGAAGCAGGAACAAGTAACCCAGACTGGATACAAAGAGGGATGGGAACCAATGAGAATAACATTAGTAATGCTAAAGGTTGGAAAAACAAAACAAAACAAACTCTGGAGAATAATGAGTGTTAAGGCCCCCCTGCCCTCCCTGCAAAAGGGCTGGTTTTTTAACCTATATTAAAGACAAATAGAACAGGGAAACAGGGAAATGGAAAAGAGAGAAAGTAAAACTACTTGACAGCTTTCTTCTGTTTTCTTTTAGTCTGGAGACTGGACAGAATAGTACAAAAATTAATATTTGGTAGTTGAAACCCAATCTTAGTGAAGGGATGGGAAGAGAGCCTCTTCCTGCCTTCAGGGAACTCAAGTCATTGGACTCCTCTGCCAATCACTTTTGAGATACTGAAAGAAATGATAGTTATGACTTTGGAGCCACTGTTGGGGATCTCTGAGAGGAAAACTTGAGAGCTTGATAAATATCTTGATTTTGAAAAAGGAGATTGATTCTTCAGACTACAGGCCAGTGAACCTGATGGCCATCCAAGAAGACAGCTTGAGGGGCACGTTGGCCACATTTTAAAATGGATTATTAAAAGGATGGTTTGTAAGCATGCAGGGAAGCTGGGAGCAAAAAGGGCCAGAAGAGGGTCACTTGTAATAGACTATTTAGAAACAAGATTATTAAAGTAGAATCAGTAAAGGGCTATAGGCAATAACAGGGTATTTTCTGGGTCTCAGCAAGAAAATAACAAAACCTTTGTGGACACGATGGAGAGATCTGAGTGATGAATGGACAAAGGTCCACTCGGGTACCTTGAGTTGCTGTACTACTCGGTATTTTTATCGGTGACCTGGATAATTGCAGAGGTGTGAGACTTAGCAAGGCTGCAGATCATAGGCACCGGGGCTGCTTTACTCGTTGGATAATGGAATAAGGATCCAAAATCACCTCAAAAGGCTGGAATGATGTGTTTAATTCAGTGATCGTGAAGGCTCAAATTAAGGAAGAATGGAAAGTTCTGTTTGGATTTTTAAAAATCAGTTGTACAAGTATGGGGTGAGAGAGTTGTCCCTTGGCAGTGGATTATGAGAAAGAGGCCAGGAGTCTTTAGTGGACCATAAGCTTCATATGGGATAATGGTGTGACAAGATGGATAGGAACGTTCACGGGAAAGGGGGCCTTAGGATCCACAGCGAGGAAGCTGGCAGTCCCCCTGCACTTGGTTCTGTTTGGGCCACATTTGGATTGTTGAGTTTAGTTCTAGATTCCACACTTTAGGAAGGTCATGGCAGGCTTGAAGAGGTCCCGAGACTGCACAATGAGGCTCGGTTAAAGAATGGAGGGTCCTTGGCCCGAAGGGGAGAAAAAGACGTCTTCAGATATTCAAAGGACTGTAATGTGAAAGACAGATTGGGCTTGTTCTGCTTGACCCTGAGGGCAGAAGTAGCCGGGGTGGGGAGGTGAGAGGAAGCTGATTTTGCTTCAATATAGGGGGGGGGGGAGCAAACAGACAAACTTCCTGCTGGCAGAAGGATCTAAAAGCAGAATGGACTGCGTCAGGAGGTGATTAAAGCGAGCTCTTCATGGGCAGCTTGAATATGTACTAGAAGCAATTCCTACTCAAAGGGGATAAACGTGCAACTCGCGGGATCTGCTCTTGTCCCAGTTCTTTCTGTGCCTTCTGCTAGCCCTCTGCCTTCTCCTGGGGAGCTCCCTCCCTGACTGTGCGGCGTCCCCAGGAGGCCCCTTTCCCTTGTTTGGGCTGCCCCATGTGCTCACTTAAGGGAAGTGCGGGGAGAGAGAGAAGTCCCATGTTTTTAGCGTGCGCTTGGAGGTGGGGACAAGACCCGACCGAGGCTTCGAAGGGCAGGGCTGGTGGGGAATGACCAGCGCTGCCAGCCCTCCCAACCAGGGTCCAGAAGGGAAGTGGATCTTGGGGTCTAGCCCGGCCAGCGGCCCACAGATCAGCTCTTCCTCCCGCCATGTACACCTGCGATGTTGCCCCTGGAGTTTCCTGTTGTTTGTGTTCGGCAGGAAACCTCCATGTGTGTGCATGCCCCCGCCTGGGGCCACCATGCACGTGTAGCCAAGATTTCTGAATGGAGATGGAGAAGGTGGGGAGCAGGGGCAGAGGCAGAGGTGCGGAGGCCAGGGGAAGAACCTGGGAGAGGCCTTAGAGTCCCATTCTCAGGGGGCCTTTTTTCTAGTCGGCGGCTGCCCAGTCTTTGAAGGGCTGCTTGGGGGAGGGGGGCGGGTTAGGAGGTGAAGGGACCGAAGGGGCCCAAAGAGAGGGGCGTCTGCAAAGAAAGGTGGCCTCTGAGTCTCGGCCGGACTAGAAGGGCTCATTGGGTGACGGAGGGCTGAGCCTGGCCCCTTCTTTCTCGGCGGGGGGGGGGGGGGGGGGGGAGGGGGGCGGATGTGAAAGCCCGGTCCAGGCGGTGGCGGAGGGACACCGAGGACTAGTTTAAGCCGTGGCTGGGCGCGGTCTCCTCGAAGCGCCCACACCCGTATGTTCATCTGTGTCTGTCCCCTGCAGTCTTCAAGAAAAACTATTTCTATCAGGAAAACGCCTTGGGTGGGCATAGTAACTCGCTGACAGACTTGGGCCTCAATAGCAGCGTCCTGCTCAACACCTCCAGCTCCATATTCCAGCGCCTGGAGGCGAAGCACGCCAAGCCTGAGCCCGAAGCAGCGTTCCTGAGCCTTCTGCTCATGCTGGGCACTGTGTGGCTGGGCCACACTCTCTACCAGTTCAAGAAGAGGTGAGCGGGCGGGGAGCCGCCCGGAGGGGGGATCAGGCCGGGCCGGGGCTAACTTTGTGTCCTTGCGCGCTCCCCCAGCCCCTACCTTCACTACTGCGTGCGGGAGGTCCTGTCCGACTGTGCCCTGCCCATCGCGGTGCTCACCTTCTCCCTCATTCACCACTACCTCTTCTCGGATATTCACAGTGAGTGCGCGGGGCGGGCGGGCGCGGCCGGGGGCGGGGCTCGGCTCTCCCGGAGGCCTCGCCCCGTTCACTCCTTCCCTTTCTCCACCCATCCCATCCCATCCCAGTGTCGCAGTTCAACTATAACCCCGACGAGACCCTGTTTGAGCTGGCACAAATCCAGACCCTGTCCTGGGCAGCGGTGGGCAGCGCCATGGGCCTGGGCTTCCTCCTGTCCTTGCTCTTCTTCATTGAACAGAACCTGGTGGCTCTCTTGGTCAATAATCCACAGAACAGGTGTCTCCTCCGCGCCCGGCCCCGCCCCGCCCCGCCCCCCTCGCTGTCCCCCGGGGAGCCCTCTCTCTCTCCCCCGCCCTCCCCCCCGTGTCCCTAGGGCCACTCTTCCTTTTGGGGAAAGGGGTGTTCGGGCCGCCCCGGTGCTGACGGCAGTTACCCGTGTGTGCATGTGCCCAGGCTGGTGAAGGGCACGGCGTACCACTGGGACCTGCTGCTGATCGCCATCATCAATATGGGCCTCTCCCTGTTTGGCCTCCCCTGGATCTACGCGACCTACCCCCACTCCCCCCTGCACGTGCGAGCCCTCGCCTATGTGGAGGAGCGCGTGGAGTTCGGCCACATCTATGAGACGTAAGTGCGTCGGCAAGTGGGAGGGGGGAGAGGCGGGGCTGCATCGCGGGAGATCCACGTTTGGCCCTGTGGCTGCCCATGCAGGATAGTGAGCGTGAGGGAGACGCGCCTGACGGCCCTGGGAGCCAACGTCCTGGTGGGGCTCTCGCTGCTGCTCTTCCCTATCCCGTTGCAGAGCATCCCCAAGCCGGTTCTCTATGGACTGTTCCTGTACGTCGCGTTCACCTCCCTGGATGGCAGCCAGCTCTGCGAGCGGATCGTCCTTCTTCTCAAGGAGCAGGTAGGGCCCCTCCCTTTGAGGTTCAGGGAGCCCGAGGAGGGAGGGTGGGAGGGAGGGAGGGCCCGAGCATCAGCCCAGGTGCCTCCTTCCCTCCTGCCCAGACGGCGTATCCCCCCACCCACTACATTCGCCGGGTGCCGCAGAGGAAGATCCACTACTTCACAGGGCTGCAGGTCCTCCAGCTGCTGCTGCTGTGCGCCTTCGGCATGTCGCCCCTGCCCTACATGAAGATGATCTTCCCCCTCATCATGTTTGCCATGATCCCCATCCGGTGCGCCTGGGTCGGGAGAGGGTTTGGGAGGGAGGAGGGCCAGGGCCCAGCCCTCGGAACTAATGCGCTTCCTCTCCATCAGGTACCTCATTCTGCCCCGAATTATTGAAGCCAAATATTTAGACATCTTGGATGCCCATGACTGAGGAATCCCTGAGCCAAGCCTCCTGCTGCCCGTGGGCTTTCTGCTGAGGCCACCCACACTGCTTTGCTCCTGCCCTCCCTTCCCCCACATCCCCAGCCAACACCGAGCCCTCCCAGGCTCTACCTCCATGTCTCTGGTTCTTTCTTCACAGTTTTGATTTTCTTTCTTTGCATCTGTCTAAGGGCTTTGCTCTGGGGCAGTTCCCTGACACAGGGCTGTTCTGGGGGCTGTTGGGAAGGAAATGACCTTCCTCTGCCTCTGCTCCACCCCACCCCCAGGGAGGCAGGCACCTGCCTATGGTGGTGCCTGAGCAGGTCCTGGAGGTGAGAGTTGAAACAGGGCAGAGACCAGTGGCACCAGTGGTGAGAGCAGGCCCATCCACAGCCCCAGCACTGGCACCTCCAGGTTATGGAGCACAGGGGAGTTATGTGGCACCCTCCCGTCATGTGAGGCTCCTGGATGGATGCTGGGGCATTCCTAGCCTCCCCCTTGGTTAGGGGGAGGCCGAGTCCAGCCTGAGCAGGATTGCAGGGCGGCACACACTCACACACCTCCTGGCCTACAGCGCCGGGAAGGTGGACCGTAGGGAGAAGAGGTCAGGCAGGCTCCAGGAACCAGCTCTTCCATCGCTGGGCCCAGTCAGGAGTCTGGGGCTGGAGTGGGGAACTTGGAGCTGAGCGATGTGGCTTTTCTTTTGATAAGTCACTGCTTGGAAAGAGAAATCATTTCCTTGATTGTGTAAGGAACTCGCTATGAGCACTGAAGAGAATAAAGTTTGTTTCTATGCTTCTACCTGAGGTGTCTCCCTTGTTCCTTTCACTTCTGGGAAACAGAGGACACAGTCAAGCTGTGCCTCTGCTAAGGATTCCAAGAGTAGCGGAAATGGGGCTGTAGGACAGCTTCCTGGAGGCTAAGCCAGACTGGGGGAATGCTCACACAGGCCGGAGGGCTGGCTCACCTGTAACACTAGGAACAGGGGCCGCCCGTGATCCAAACAAGATGACTCGCTCCTTCAGATTCCCAGGGCTTGTCTCAGCTGCGCCACCAACTCATCCCAGAATCTCCTCCCAAACCCCAACCAAACCGCCACCTTGGAGTCGGCTCTGATTCTTGGGATGTTTCTTTACTTCTAGCCCTGCCTCTGGAGACCAGGCAGAAATGGGCTAATGATCCCTTTTCTCATGCTTTTTGGACCTTTTAAGATAATCATATTCGGATCCTTCTGTCTTCTCTGAGCCAAATGGCCCCAGTTCCCTCCATCCTCAGATGGTGTCGTGGCAGTGCCCTTCCTCTAATGTCATCCCAAGACTGAACACCATATTCGTAGATGTGATCTGACGCAGAAGAGTTGTCTGACTGACATACAAAACTACAAGCCTCAGGCCAGTTGAACACTTTAATCTGGGAATGCCAACTTGTCCCTCCATCCTGATCCATGGGGTCCTTCATGCTGCCCCCTCTCCTTCCCCCCGCTGTGGTACACCCTCCTGGAGCCTCTGGGGGCATCGCTGCACAAAGTGCTCCTGAAGCTCACGAAGGGCTCGGAATCGGTGAGAGATGGTATTCTTTACGGCTTTGGGCATCTCGGCATAACTGCGGAGACAGCAAAGACAAGTAAAAGGCCCTGATTGGGGAGCAGCACCATGGCACAGAGATGATCAAATGCAAAAACCCTGCCACTTCACGGAGGCTCACCTTTATTACCACTACTAACTAGTACTTTCAGGCGAGCAAAGTGCCTGCCTTGTAACGATCCCACGAGCTTGACAAGGCAAGGATCATTTTTTCTCATTTTACAAATGAGCAACCTCGGGCTCAGAGAAACTGCGACTTGCCTGGGATCATGAAGCTGGTATTGGAGGAAGGATTGAATCTGGGGCCCCCTGACTTCAAGTCCGAGGCTCTTTTCACCATAGCACACTTTTATCATGGGAATGCAGCTAGGGCAAGAACAATTTCATTTTGTTTTCTAAACCCAACTTTAAATTCCTTTTCCCATTTGAGTAGATTTGGAAGGCCCCAAACCTTGCTAAATATAATCCACTGACACCAAGGCTCACTGGGGCTGAATGGAAATCTGGGTTTGTTAGCTCCATCCCCTGTAAACACTGCCTTGTCCCTTAATCTTACTTTTTCACCTGCCTTGGGGAGGCAGGAGACCTGTGGGGACCTTCTATACAAACAAGACTTCAGTACAAGAAACCACGAATAACAAGCATTCAAACTGCCCAACTGCTTTGTGCAGCAGGGACGTCAGCCATCCTAAGGCTTTTCAAAGTCTCAGATGTCTACAGAGCCGCCTGCACCACTTCATTGTCTGCCCTGTCCTGACCCGATCCCTAGTTTCTCCCTTTTACCACTCCACCAGCAGGAGTTCTCAAGAAGCATCATGGCCAAAATCAATGGTCAAGCCCACTAATGTCATGAGCAACTTTTAGAAAAAATACTCCTGAATTCTAGCCCTAGTTCTGCCCCTGATTTCTGTGACCACTCCTAAGAAAAAAAACAACATAATTTGAGGGCAGCTGGGTAGCTCAGTGGATTGAGAGCCAGGCCTAGAGACGGGAGGTCCTGGGTTCAAATCTGGCCTCAGATACTTCCCAGCTGTGTGACCCTGGGCAAGTCACTTAACCCCCATTGCCTAGCCCTTACCACTCTTCTGCCTTGGAACCAATGCACAGTATGGATTCTAAGGCAGAAGGTAAGGGTTTTAGAAGAAAAAGAAAAAAAAATTTTTAAATCACTTTTGGATGGCTTGTTTTTCACCTCCAATAAGCCTGTTTCCGTACCTAAAAATGATGAAATAATCACTATGTAAGCTCCCTCCTGAATTCAGATATTCGGAGACCGTCGCTCACACTGCAATTATTCGGTGTTAGGGGCCGCATCTGGACAACCCAGCTGTTCCCCCCTTTTGAGCCAACAGAAAAGCCAGGAGTCATCCTGGCCACCTAAGACCACACTGGCCACCGACACCCAACGCTACCCCCAAACCACGGGCACTCGTCATCCTCACGTCTGCTCGTAGCCGTCAGGCTGGAAACAAGGATCCCATCCAAAGTCCCGACAACCTCGAGGTTCCACGATCTGGCCCTGAGGCAGGAAAATGGGAAGGAAGCAAGTGAGATGAGCCTTCCCACAGGTCTGCCTTGGCCCCCCCCCCCCCATTCTGCTCCTACACTTGGCTCTCCAGCTCCTCAGCCCTGTCTGTCCCCGTTTCCTGCTCTCTCTCCCCCTCTGTATCAGCATCCCCACCCCAGGCTGCCTCGGTCGCTGCTGTGTCTCTCTATGGCCATCGACCTGCCCGTTATCCTCTATCCAAGGCGGGCGGCCTCCTCTCTATCTCTATCTCTGGCCATCTGGCCAGCCAGCTCGCCTGGGTTTCCAGCCTAAGGGGAACATCTCCACCTCGTGGTCCATTTGGAAATTGCTGCCTGAGGCACAGAAGGCCAGTGTGGCCGCGTACCAAGGTCTGGCCCCTGAAAAGCTGTACGGGATCTTCTGGCCGGCCCGTGCTGAGTGCAAACGTGCAGAGCGCATACACTGACTTGTCTTCAAAACCTGCCAGGAGCCGGTGGAGACCTGAGAGGAGGGACGCAAAATGATGGGAAAGCAAGTGGGTTCCAGGCCAGCATGAGCTCTCAGGGGACCCAAGAATTCCTGGAAGAATGCCTGGTCAGGGTGGGCCAAGAACACTGCTCTAAGGGTAGGGAAGCCCATCTGAGCCTGTGGCAGAGCAATGCGCCAGGTGGTCGGTCTCAGAGCTCCAAGGGAACCACCATCAACCAAACCTAGCCCCGTAGAGAGGAGGAAACTCAGGCCCAGAGAGGAATGGGGACTTATCAAGGATCACACAGCAAGCTGGTGGGGTGAAGGAGAAATTGGAAGCAGGGACCCCTGCTTCCCAGGCCTGGGTGCTTCCCAACCCTCGCCCTACTTCTCCAAGGCTCTCACAGGGACCTGCCCCTCTTCCCTCTTTGAATGGCTCCCATCTCTCCAATAACTACCTACCTTCAGGTTTTAACTTTTCCAGAAACCATTTTCTGCAAGGCAAGGAGAAAAATCAGAAGGGGAAGGCAGCCCGTGACTCTCCGGAGATTCCTGCAGAGGGGCACGTGGACTCCTCTCTAACCTGGAGGAAGGCTCTGTCCCACCGCTGTGATGGGGCCGATACTGAGAGAATGTGGATTTCGGCGCCTGAACTCACTCTTTGGAGGAAGCATTCGTAAGGCTTTACAGGCAGAGGCTTGTCTTAGTTCATCTTTGTGCCCCCAAGGCACAAGGCCTTTCATAGCAGGCATTTAACAAGTCTGTCTCCCCGGCTCCATGCTCCAAAGCCTCCTCCCCACGTGGAGCGCTTCAGGCGATTGTCCCATCAGCCCAGGAGCCCACCGAACGGGGCCCCTCTCCCCGTGTCCCAGAGAAGGGATGGGAAGCCATCTGCCTCAGGTCTCGGAGCCCAGGTGTCGTGACCTCCAGGCTGGGGGGCTCCACCTTACAGCACAGCTCTCGATTAGATTAGCCCCTAATAATAGCTAGCATCTATAGAGTGCTACTATATGCCAGGCACTGTGCTTTACAAATACTACCTCATTAGGTCTTAGGTTCTATTATTATCCCCAATTTACAGTTGAGGAACCAGAGGTAAATAGAGGTTAAAGGGACTTGTCCAGGATCACAGAGCGAGAAAGTATATGAAGCTCGAATGAACTCGGCTTCTTGACTCCAGACCCAGTGGTCTGTGCACTGCTCTACCTAGCTGCCTCAGAGATTCCCTTCCATATGGGGGGCTCTGGGATCCCAGGGTAGAAGACCCTAGGGTCATAGTCTTAACACTAAAAAGGAGTTTAAAGACCATCTGGTCCAAATTTGTCATTTTACAGATGGGAAAATTGAGGCCCAACATGAGGAGGCTGTGGGTCATGCAAAGTCTCAGAGGCAGTGAGTGGCAGACCCACAGATCCTCGTCCATCCAGTTCATTGGTGCTAAAGCCCAGAGGTGACTAGAGAGGCCTGGCAGGATGACTCGGGGAGAGCCTCTTGGCCGTCATCTCCTGAATGGAGCTGAGCAGGGCCGGGGATGCACGTTGTGAGGCACAGCTCTAGGGAGGGCGTAAAGGAAGAGCGGCCCTGCACAGTTTAAAGTCCCAAGTGGCTATGACAGAAAAGCCAGCTGAGCTGGGCAGGCAATGGAAGAAACCAGTGTCAAGAAGCCTCCATGAGGGCACATTTGCCCCAGGGGAAAGAGAGCAAAGGAGAGAGAACTGGGGCTGGGATCCTCCTGCTGCTTCTGCTGCCAGCGAGTCCCAAGTCTCTGTTTCACTCCTGGCAAAATGGGACTCATGCTTCCATGTGCTAGAAAGAGTGGGGAAGGAGAAGAGGCCAGGACAGTGAAATGTGGAACTGCTTTTTGAGAAGGATGTCAGCAGTGCCCCAGAAATGTAAGCCAAACCCTATGCCCAGGGACGAGGCAAAAGACCCAGGAGGAGGCGGTATGGAAAGGCTAGCCTGCCTCTTCCTCTCTGTGACCTTGGGCAAGCCAGACAAAGGGATCCCTGTTGGCTCTGAGCACTAGGGCTCGACACCCCTGGGTAGCCATGAGAAAATGACAGCCCACCGCCCGGGGCCCCAGCACAGGTGCTGCCTGGAGATGAATGATTCAGAGCCAGCCTTTGGCTCTAACGGGAATGTCTACTGGCCAGGCTGGGCCAGGCAGCACCTTTTTGCCTACTCACATGTAAGGGCCGGGGAGGCCCCCCAAGGCATTGAAGCAGAGGCAGGTGTCCTCCACCAGGACAGGTCCCTGGACCTATGGCACAAAGACAACCCCATCCATACCCCGCACATCACATCAGATCGGTCCAGCACACCCCATGGGTAAAGAGCCCCAGGAAGAATCTGGCCAAATTTGCTCTCATGAGAAGAACTCCCTGAACTAACCTCTGAGAACTGGGAGGGAACTGGACAGCCACAGAATCTATCTCCCAGCTTTCCTCGGACAAAGAAAGTGATGCCCATAGAAAGCGAGGGGCCAGACCCAGGTCAAGCCAGAAGTCATCACTGGCTCATGCTTGGTAGTAGCCCAAGTACTGGCCAAGCACAATCTCATCTGATCCTCCCAACAGCCTGGTGAGAAGTTGGTGAACTACTTATTCTTACCCCATTTCACTGATGAGAAACCTCAGGCTCTTGGGGTTAAATGACTGCCACAGTCACCCAGCTCCTAAGTGGGGGAGCCAGGACTAGCCTCCAGGCTTCTGGACTCCAAATACAGGGGCAGGTGGGTCCAGCCTGCAAACAGGTCTGTATGGAGGAGGCCAAACATGGCTCTGGGAGGTCTTGTCATCCCCCAGCTTAAAGTGATTAGAAGATTCCAGAGTCCTCTCCTCATAATAAACTTAAGAGGCAGACAATACAAATGTGAGACAGGAAAATGGGCAGAGGAAGATTTGAACCTAGATCTCCTGTGCATTGCTCTGCCAGGCCTGGGAGAACAAAGAATCCGTCTTCAGAGGCTCCCCTGAATACAGAAGAACACACTCCACAGACAGGCTGGTTATAATACAGTGAGGCAGAAGAGAGTAAAGAATCTATCTGAATAGGGCAGTGAGCCCCCAATCCTAAATTCTGGCCAAGCCCCAAAGGCCAAATTCTTGGCCAGGCCTGTGATACTGGGCCCAGATCTCCCTGATACCATCCCCCTGATCCCTGGCAGGGCAGGACCCTACCTGTCTGGCTGCTTCCTGGCATTTTTGGATGGAAATCTCGTCCGGTTCCCCCTGGTATTCTGGCACTTCAAGGAAAAACAGACACACACCACAAGAAGAGTTAGCTGCTGGGTGGGTGCTGGGGCCCTGGGAAACGCGACCTTAAAAATAAAAGGCGGACTTACAGTCAATCTTCTGTGGGACCAATTCACAAGGGAACTTCTCGCCAAGGATTTGGACCACCTGTCTCAAAGGAGAGGAGAGGATGAGTCCTCAATCGCAAACCCTGCTCTCTAGTTCCTCACCTGCTGCCCAAATCTCCAACAGCTTTATTCACCCAAATTCCTCTGCCCAGTTCTTAACTGCTGCAATCTAGACTCTCATCAATGCTCCGAATATCACTCCTGCTCAGGTCTGGCCTCATGCTGCCTCTGGGTCTCTGCTCACATTGCTTCCCTTGCCTTCAGTACCACACCCCTCCTCGCCTCTCTCCCAAGTCTTCCTCTTTCAAGGAGAGAACAGACCCAAGCCTCATCTGCTCCGGAAATCCCTCGACTCACAGTGAAGTCATTTCAAAAGGCATTAAGTATGGAGCAGACAGGTGGCTCAGTGGATCCAGAGCCAGGCCTAGAGATAGGAGGTCATGGATTCAAATCTGATCTGACACTTCCTAATTGTATGACCTGGACAAGTCACTTGACCTCAACTGACTAGCCTTTACTGCTCTCCTGCCTTGGAATCAATACTTAATATTAAGATGGAAGGTCAGAGTTTAAAAAAAAAAAGCATTACGCTCCTACTATGTGCCCAGCACCGGGAGATACAAAGAAAGGTAAATGAATGGTTTTATGGGGAGACACGACATATAAAAGCTCCGGTCAAGGAAGATCCAGAGAGGCTGCATTGGAGATACCGGCAGAAAACCAAGGTGGTTGGGTGGGCAGGGTTCCCTGGAGAAGTCAAGACTCCAGCTGGAACTTGAAGGAAGTGAGAAGGGGAGGGAGGGAGAGCGTTCTAGGCCTGGGGAACAGCCAGGGACAAGATTCATATTTGAGGAACAGCAAGGAGGGCCAGGGTTGATAGATAAAAGAGTGTGAGGAGGGAAGGAGGTGGAATGATGAACAGAAGAAACGGGAAGCTGGGGAAGGACAGCCTTGAAATGCCATACAGAGGACTTTATACTTGATCTTAGTGGCAGTAGGGAGCCACTGGGGTTTGCTGAAGAGGGAAGCTGAAAGATCAACTTGGAACTTGAGGAAGCTGACTGCAAAAGCTGAGAAGGCCGACTGCAGTTAGGAAAGAAGGGTGGGAAGGGATCTGCCTCATACACTGAGTGGGGAAAGAGTCAAGGTGAAATTGAGGCAGGGAGACTCATCAAGAGGTTACTGTGACAGGCTGAGCACGATGTGATGAGGGCAGTGTCAGAGAAGGGAGGTTAAGAAAGGAGAAACGATAGGCCTTCAACTGCAGCAGGAGCCCAGAATGGAACCAAGGATGCAAACCAGAGGGGCAGGAAGGATGGGGTGCTCCCAGTAGTCACAAGGAAGTTGGAAAGTGGAGAGGACTTCAGAGAATGATGACAAGTTCCACTTCAGACACATTAAGTTTAAGATGCGTAGGAGACACCTGCTTTTGAGATATCATCTGGGCAGCTGTGGACAGCTGTCTGGAGGTCAGAAGAAACATCTGGGCTGTATAACTAGATGGGAGAATCATCTGCTTGGTAACAATTGCTGAATCCATGGGAGCTGATGAGTACCAAAAAAAGAATCTAGAAGAAGAGCAGAGGACCCAGGACAGAGCCTTGGGGGGACACCTACCATTAGCAGCCATGCCTAGAGGAGGATTCAGCAAAGGAGAATGAGAAAGAACCAACAGAAAGGCAGGAGGAGAACCACAACACAGTAAAGCATGAAAACTTGGAGAGAAGAGGGTGATTAGTGCCACAGAGAAGCTAAGGACAAGGATGAAGAAAAGGCCATTTGATGGCTGCCTTCAAATCATTCCCTCATGAAAACCTACAAAAGCTTCCTATAAAAGCTTCTGGCCAGCTTCTTTTCCCATGCCACTTTCCATGATGGCCTGACAGAGGGGGCATCCTCCTTGCTCCTCAGAGCCAAGTTCATCTTTCAACAGCATCTCCTCCTTTGAGATTCATCTTGTCTCAGGCCTTTATTACAGTCACAAACTGGTCTCCAGGCCATCCCCTCTTCATTTTCAAGGTCTTCTTTCCTTGGTGTCTGGCTCCCTCTTCCCCACAACCCCCACCTTCACACCAGGGGAATTCAAAATCCACTTTGTGGTCCAACAGCCACATCTTCACCTCAGGCACTCACAGGGATGGTCCTCTTCTCAGAGGTCATCCCTCCCTATAACTTCTCTCCAACTGATGTCATTCCCACCAAGGCCTCCAGGTTCTCCGTCCAGTCTTGGGCCTCACTTTTCTCCTGACTTTAGCCTTACAGCCTTATAGCTGCCCTGTTCAACCACATACTATTCTCTAGCTTTGATGCTACATTCCTCTTTTCCCATTGCTGCTCACATGTTGAAGGAGTGTTGCAGAGGGGTGTCTTATTCAGATATGGGTTAGACCCAATCCAGTGTCTGTAGTTCTTCCCAATCTGAGATTCTGTGATTCTGAAATATAGCCATGATGACCACGCTTCTCCTTCACTCCTCTTTACATGCTGCTGAAAACTGCTGGAGTAAATGATAAAACTACTACAAATGTCTAGTTATCTAATCTCAAGAAACTTATTTTTAAACTTTTTCATTTTTGTCCTGAATTTTTTTACTGATCTCTTTTGTTTTTAAAACACCTTCATTTCTTAAGGAATTCTCACTTGTTAAAAAAATACACAAAAGAAAGAGGCAAAAAGCAAGGAATATGTTGATGAAGACTGTGAGTATAAGTAATATTCCACACCCATAAGCCCCTACCTCTGGAAAGAAGGTGGAGGAATAGATAGATTTTCTCATTTCTTCACTGGGATCAAGTGGACATTATAACAGTATTGTTTCCGTTTGTTGTTCTTGTTCTTTTTGCTATTGCTGATGGTTCTTTGGGGGGCTATTCAAGGGCAGCTAGGTGGCTAAGTGGATAATGCTGGGTCTGGAGTCACAAAGACCTGAGTTCAAATCCAAATTCAGATACTCACTAGTTGTGTGACCCTGTGCAAATCATTTAACCTCTGTTTGCCTTGCCACATGACTATAGTATCTTTGTGGAGAAGACCCCAAAGGGGTCAAGAAGAGTAAAGCAATCCCAAGTTGTTATGCACATTGTTTTGCTGGTTCTAATTCCTCTTTCTTCACATGAGTCTTCTCAGGTACAGCAATATATATATATTTAACCCTTGCTTTCTATCTTGGTAACAACTCAAGGGCTAGGCAGTGGGGGTTAATGACTTGACTAGGGTCCCACACAGCTGTGTGGGAAATGTCTGAGGCCGAATTGGTACTCAGGATCTCCTATCTCCAGGTCTGGTACTCTATCCACTGAATCACCTTGATGATTCAACAATACCTTTAATCACACCTGCTTGCTTCTCTCCTGCTGCTGCTCTTCTGGCCCTTCTCTTCCCAAACTCAATTTCCCCACCCAGAGCCTCTCATCAAGAGTCCTTCCCTCCTTTTTAAGTGAGAAAACACAATCTGTTAACCTTAAACTCTCTCCTTTTCATTGCTCAGGATACCTCTCTCCCCTTATGCTTCCAGATGGTTGGCTTCTCTGCCTTTTCAAAATGACTTCTATTGCTTCCTGGGCATGCT
Organism: Monodelphis domestica; assembly: GCF_027887165.1. Lineage (NCBI taxonomy): Eukaryota > Metazoa > Chordata > Mammalia > Didelphimorphia > Didelphidae > Monodelphis > Monodelphis domestica. The sequence goes on from NC_077232.1 coordinate 73,556,078, forward strand.
GCAGTTCCCTCCAGAAGTTCCTTGAGGGGAGAGGCTGCTTCTTTTTCACTCTGTATTCATGGGACTGGTCCATAACAGATACTTGAAGCATGTTTGTGGAATTCAGGAATGATCATCAGGACGGTGCACAAGGACAGCAGCAGAATTGTGAGATGGCTGCAGGAAAAGGGAGCTTCGGGCAGCCCTAAATGTTCCTGGGAACAGGGATGTGGAAGCTGGTAGGTGGGAGGAGCACCAAGAAGAGGGAGAGTCAAGCAAGAGCATTAGACTGAGGATGGATGGAGAGGCAGGCTTCCCAGGCTGGGCCACATGATACTCCTCTCCTTGGGCTAACTGGTCATCCTCATTCTCCAGCCCCCCATAACAATCTATCTCCCATCTTGAGGACTTTGAACTGGGAAAACGCTGTGCCTCTCTAGGCCTTTCCTGCCTCAGCACAAATCCCACTTCCTTCAAGAGCAATTTCTTGATTTTTCTATTAGTTAATGCCTGCTGCTCTCAATAATTGTGTGTATATAGTATGTAATTATGAATAGAACACTAACAGACAACATTTATATCACCCTTTAAATCTGCAAAACCTTGTGAGGAAGGTGCTATCAGCACCTCCATTTTAAGTGTTTGGAAACAGACTGACAAAATGCTGTTTGGTTTTCAAAGCCCTCCATAACCTAGTCCCCTCCTGCCCTTACTTACTCCTTCTACCTGCCTAACCCAACACATAGTCTTCAGTCCACAGTGACTCTGGCTGTTCCACAGACAAGATTCTCCATTCCCTGGTTCCAGTTATTTTCTCTGGTTGTCTGTCATCCCTGGAATGTTCACCTTCCATTCTGACTGACCTTCCTTTAAATCCCAGCTAAAGGGGGCAGCTGGGTGGCTCAGGATTTCAAGCCAGGCCTAGAGACAAGAGGTCCTGGGTTCAAATCTGGTCTCAGACACTTCCTAGCTGTGTGACCCTGGGCAAGTCACTTAACCCCCATTGCCTAGCCCTTACCATTCTTCTGCCTTAGAACATATTGATTCTAAGGCAGAAGGGAAGGGCTTAAAAATAAATAAATCCCAGATAAAATCCAATCTTCTACAGGAAGCCTTCTCCAACTTTTTTTTTTTAATCCTTACTTTGTCTTAATAACAACTCTAAAACCGAAGGGTACAGGGCTAGGCAATCAGGGTTAAGTGACTTGCCCAAGGTCACACAACTAGGGAATGTCTGAGGTCCCATTTGAACCCAGGTTCTTCAGGTCTGGCACTCTATTGGCCACTTAGCTGCTCTTCCAACTCCTTCTAATGCTTTCCCTCTTTTAAAGATCTCCTACTTATCCTTGCTTTGGAAATATTTGTTTGTATGTTGCCTCCCCCCCCATTAAAATGTAAGCTCCTCCGGGGCAGGGACTGTCTTTAGCCTTTTTGTCTCCCTAAGGTTTAGCACAGTGCCTGGAGCATAGTAGGTTCTTAATAAATGCTGACTGAGGTTAAATGACTTGGCCAGGGTCATTCAGAGGATATCTTAAGAAAGAGAAATCAAACTCGGGTCTTTCTCAAAGGGGCAGATTTGTGAGTCGGAAGGAACCTTGGATGTTACTTAGTTCAACTCGCCCACTTCTCAGATGATAATTCAAGTGTCTGAGACAGGATCTGAATGAACGAGGGCATTCCTGATTCCAAGAAGCAAGAAAGAATAAGAAAAGGAAGGAGATTTGGTCTGAGAGAGTAAGAGGGGTTTCGCGTGGGGGCGGCGCCAAGTGGGAAAGAGGCGGGATGAGAGTTGACCCCTCCCCCTACACCCGCATGTGCACGTGACAACCATCCCCTCCAGCCACGCTCAGCAGTCACTCGAAATGATGGAGAAGGCAGGGTGCCCCTACCCCTCTCCCATTCCCCGGGACCATCACCTCTTCTAGCTTCTTGGCATTTCCAGTGACGAATACAATCTTCTTTCCCGCCAGCGACGCCGCCATCAGCCCTACAATCCGGCCTGGCTCTCTCCCTCCAATCCGCGACTAGCACTATTAGGCCAATGGGGAGGAAGCAGGCGATGACGGACGGACTGGGGGGCGGAAACGGGGGGGGGGGAGCCGGGTCTAACGGCACCCAATCACGACCATCCCTGGTCACAAGTCACCTCTCCTCAGAGTCGAGGGATTAAAGACATACTGACGGACCAATCACCGCGATGCGAAAAGTTCGCAGCGGTTCACGAAGATGTTCCTTTCTTCCGTTCACGTGATGACCAACTGGAAGGCCTCTCCCTAACTTCCAGTGTGTTGCCTTTGGAACCGTAGGACTGTTATCCTTGTGTCACTGTAGCCACCCTCCTGTCGTAGATTGTGGAGCGCAGTGAATCAAGAAGCTGGTGCCTCTACTCCCTCCCCTGTCTCTGTTTAGCATGGCTAAACGCAGTTACCGCTTCTTCCAAGAAGCCTGCCAAGTCTCTCACACACTTGATAAAACTTGGTCTGGTCACTAAAATGAAAGAGGTCATCTCTTCTCTCCTCTCATGGAAGAGACAGAACCCTGGACACAGAATCCTTCCTTTTCTCCATCTCGACCTCCTTGGCTTCCTTCTTCCATCTAAAATCTCACCTACAAGAAGCCTTTCCCCACCTTCATTAATGCTGGTGCTATATCTCTTGATCATCTTTTGGCTTCTTTTAAGCCAATATCTGATCTTTTATAGGAAGCTCTCTCTAACTATTCGTAATTCTAATGCTTTCTCTCCTATATGTAACTTGCTTTGAGTATATTTATTTTCATATTGTTCCTGACCCACCTTAGACTGTGAGCTTGAGGACAGAGACTGTTTTTTGCCTTTCTTGGCATTTTTTTGTGTCACAGTTGTATAGGTGCTTAATAAATGCTTGATGACCGATCCTGAAAATCAATATCCTATGTGTGAGTGAAAGAAGTGACTAAATTCCTCTGAAAAAAAGTGCTTTGGGCTTTGGTTGGATAATCAAATCAGTATGAATGATGGGGTAGCCAAAAATGCTAGTCCAATTTTAGATTTCTTCAAGAGAAACAGGGGGGCCAAAATGAAATAGCAAAATGATAGTTGAAAGTTCCATGGTAGTGCCCTAATCATTTTAGGGTATTTATATTGCTTCAATTCTGGATACCATATTTTAGGAAGAATGAGCAACCAAAGGAAGGCAATCCAAATGTCATTGTTGAAGGAACTGGCAGTGTTTAGGTTGGAAAAGAGATGTCATTGTGAGGGAGCCATAGTCTGTCTTTATTATTATATATTATTTTTAAATAGTTGTCATTGGAATGAGACTTGTTTTGCTTGGCCCCAGAGGGCTGGACTAAGATCCATCAGTAGATACTGCAAAGAGGCAGATTTTAGTCTCTTGTAATGATAGCATATAGTCAATAACCAAAGACTCTAAATTTACTTGACTTTAATATTTCAGGGACAATTGTTTTCCTTTAAGCTCATATCTCCATGGAGGATTTCCTGTGGGAACATCAGAATTTGACTCATGTGTAAGTCAATGGAAAAGATGGACTTTCCTCAACTCCTTTGCTAGGACCCAAACTAACAACATGAAAGACATGACATGTTTATATAACTTGACTTAAAAATATAAAACAAAAAAAAAGACATATTTCAGTCACAAATCAAAACAACTTCCTTTCCCTCTCTGATGGTGGCACAGACAACCAAGAGAGTATTGGTCACAGACTTTTTAGTCTGAGGACCCCTTTATACTCTTAAAATTATTGAGGGTCCCAAAGAACTTTTATTTCTATAGATCATATCCATCAATATTTATTCTAATGGAAATTAAAAGATTAAACTTTAAGATATTAATTCATCACATGTTAACATAGATGCCATTTTTAGTGAAAAATAACTTCTAGAACAAAAAAAATTTAGTGAGAAGAATGGCATCATTTTACACATTTTTGCAAATCTAATGTTTGACAGCTGGATTACCATATCTACTTCTACATTCAATCTTCCTGGGATATACTGTTATGACCTCCCACAGATAAGTAGTTGGGAAAGAGAGTAGTATTTTAATAGGTGTTAACTTGGGAAAAAACACAGAACTATTAAATAGTCAGAAAAGCCACTCTTTAATTAAGGAAAAGGTTGCAGGGCAATATTGGGTCTTCATGCAGAGCTGAATGCTATATACTCACCAAAAAACCCGAAATTCGGGACTCTGGTTGCTCTGGTCACTGAACCCTGGGAAAGTCAATGGCACTAGAACTCCAAAGAGGGACAGAACTTGGGGGGTCTTTTATACCCTCTGGAGAACTAGGTACGGCAAGCCTACATAGACAAACTTCAAGAAGGTTGAACAAAGAGGTATGAAGCCAGCCTCAAGATTATAAAGGAAAGGGCCAAACTAAGAGCTGGGCTTCCTAAGAGAGGACTTTAATACAATGGAAGAAGCTTCTAAAACAAATAAAGGCACTCAACATTTTGACTATTTCCACAGATCTCACACACACTAGGGTCTTCAAACAGTTTAAAGTCTATTGTTCAACCCAAAACAGGTGTGCCTGTTTTGGCACTGAGAAACTGCGGTTTCTCAAAGGGCAGGGATAAAATTGAGGTGTTTGGATTTCATGTTGACATAGGCAAATAACTGTTTAGTAGTATTATGAAAATAGTTTGGACTTCACAGACCTCAGGAAATCGTTTCTAGGACATCTAGGGAGCCATGGACAACATTTTGTGAACTACTGCTATGGAATCCTTTAGACCAAAGGTGTCAGAGACAGAGAAACCCCACAATGCTGATTATAGCCAGAACAAGATTAAAATCTAGTTCCTATCTGATATTAATGTGTTAATGTATTCATTTTAAAAAAAGAAAAAAAATATGTGTTGCTTTCTAAGGCAATATGGGGCCCATAGGGATATTTATGTACTGTTTACTAGTCTCAGTTTCTATTTGAGCTTGACATCACTGTGTAAGGGAAAAAAAGGTTAATTTTATAAAAAGGTTGCACTGGATTATACTTTAAAAAGGGTCACCAGGAATTTAATGTATTCCAAAGAGATTTATTTACAAAATATAGAAAGAGTGAAGTAAGAAAATGAGAGAGAGGATAGGGTAAGATATCTAGCCTGAGCACTAAGTAATTTACTCCAGGCCCCTGGCTCAACTCCAGGCAGGAAGAGTTAGTCTTTAGCTGGCCTTGGATCTGGGGAAATCTCTCTCAAGAGGTAGATCTCTCCTGAGGCTAGTTTTTTTCAGAAAATCCAGGAAAGGAGTCAGCCTTTTCACTCACCACGTGTCAGTCCAAAGGAAGATATATAAGAACAGCCTCACCAGGATCAAGTGTGCTTTCCTGACTGAGGAGCAGAAAATTGTTGTGAAGGTATTGAAGGCACAAGCACAGAGTCAAAAAAAGTAAATAAAAAAGATATGATTTTTTCCAACTAATAAAGAATTTAAAACATGAAAAAACAAAACAAAACCAGGGTCTCAGGTCCAGTCAGCAGATTCTTCTCCAGTCTCAACTCCAAAGAATGAAGAACTGTCTCTCACAGAAGTTCAACTCCAAGTAAAAACTGCACTCATGAAGTTGTAACTCCCTTTTAAAGACACTTTCTTTTGCATCACTTCCTGTGACTTCCCTTAGTCTACCAATCACACTTGAAGCTTTGCTTTAGGGCTGCCCTGGGGCAGTCAGTTTAATTCTGATTTGTCACCCACTATTGCTCCACATGGGTCACAGACTCCCCTTTGGTGATTAAATCTAAAAATGGGCAGATCTCCCCACTCAACTTTAAGTAGAGTTTTTACCCTTTTTGTGTTTAAATCTAAAAATGGGCAGGGGAATTAATTTAATTTTCACAATCAGGAGAGAGTTAAATTTAATCTCCACAACTGCTCCAGTCTATTCTAGAGTTGAGGCCTTTTCTCTCCCACCCCAAGAAAGCAACAAATAGAGAAATCACTTGGGATACCTCTCGTAGGAGATGTTTTAACTAAGCTTTAAAGGAAGCTAGGAATTCTATGAGGCAGAGGTGGGAATGCAAAGTCATGAAGGGGGGAAAAGGAATTTCAAGTCTAAGGAACAGTTTGAGGAATAGCTAAATAGCCAATTTGATTGGATTATACTAGAGTAACAGATTAGATAGTGTTTCACAGGGGATAGTGTTAACCTTGGCATCAGGAAGATCTTGGCATTAAGAAACTTAAAACACCAGCTGTCTGACTCTGGGGAAGTCATTTAACTTCTCTTTGTCTCAGTTTATTCATTTTTAAAATGAGGATAATGATAGCACCTACCTCCCAGGGTTGTGGTGAAGATCAAATGAGATAATATCCATAAAGTGCATTGCAAACCTTATTAGTTCTATTATAAATGTTAACTATTCTTCTTTCTTAAAAACCCTTACCTTCCATCTTAGAATCGGAACCTGGTTCCAAGACAGAAGAGCAGTAAGGGTTAGCCAATGGGAATTATATGATTTGCCCAGGGTCCCAGAGCTAGGAGGTATCTGAGGCCAGATTAGGACCTTCTGTCTCTAGACCTGGCTCCCAATCCACTGAGCTACCAAGCTGCAGCGCCCCCCCTCCCCCTCCCCCAAGTATTCTTAAATGCTAGCTTTAGAGTTAAAGTCCAGACGTGTAGTTTTATTGGTATGTATAACTTCCAGGTAAGGGAACCCTGCCTATATAGGTTGGCACTTTCTCTACAACTTAAAAAAGACTTACCTAGAGAGATGAGAGGCTGTGTTTTGCCCAGGATCACAGGGATGGTTTGTGTCATCACTGTCTTGGAGAATATTGTATATAATATTGTATAATATTATTGTATATAATAAGTCAAGAAATATAGATTTGAACTGAGTTGAGATAGAATTTCCTAATTGCTATCCCAAGTGAGAAGAACCTCAAGGAAGGACTGAATGACCACTTGCTGATGATCAGATACAGTCCAGACTAGATCTCTGATATTTCCAGGGCTGAGATTCTATATCAACTCCCTTGGGATCTGATGGCCAATCCTCAAATTTCTCCAGGTAGTAACCCAATCCTTCCCTATCGATACCCTAGACACATAGACATACCGGGAAGGATTTCACAAAAGTCTCTAGGAGGAAATCCCAGAGTAGGAACCTTTGGCTTGGGGAGAGACCTGACCATAACACAGGGGGTCAAAAGCCTAGCAACAGGAGAGAGTGTGGTAAGACACCAGGAAGGACCTGAGAGCACTGGGGAAGGAGGACCTATGCAAGGAGGTTCTGGAACTGGCTTGGCTAAAACAAGGAGCAGGGAGCTCTCTTCCTTCAACGGAATGGAGTGAAAAAGATAAAATGTCAATCACCAGGGGGCGGAGCCCTTGCCCAGAGTGAACAGGAATTGTCTAGCGATAGAATCTATCTGGGAACCGGTAGGCGGGGTAATCGGGTGAACTGGCAGGCAGGGACTCTATGATAGGTCCTCTTCAGTCACGTGAGTAATGTTTTGTAGTCTGTAAGGCATAGTGTGAGGAGAGCCTATCAGTGAGACGGGGCGGAGGTCTAGTCTGGGTTAATGGACCACGCCCCTAACGCGGGCGCTTCTGGGAAGGAGGCGGGATGATGGACCCGGTACTCTATGTGGTGGCGGCGGTGTTGCTTGTAGCTCTCATCATTTTTGTGACCCGCATCCGAGAACAGGCGGCGGCAGGTAGGAGACACCGCCAGAGCACCAGGGCTGTGAGATTTCCCCTCAGCTCGTCTCTCTCTGAGGCTCGCTGGCTCTCTCGGGCCGTCGAGGTTTCCTGGCTCTGTAGCTGTGATGAATTTCCTGTCCGGCCAAAGCAGAGACTACAACTCCCGGCTACGAGAGGGGCGGGCCGGAAGACTTAGAGACTGAGCACTTTCCGCCCATTAGCTTTTTCTGCCCTCTGATTGGCTGAGAGCTGGTCAGTGGCACAGGCCCCGCTGTGTACTCTGTGCACGTGGGTCTCAAATTCATAGCCAAGATTCAGAAACACTTGTTAAGTACGTATAAATGCTCCTCTCCTCTCCCCTGTTTTAAGGATCAGGAAACCGAGGACCCCTTAACGGGTGATATAATCTGCTCAGGGCTAGGGCACAGCTCCAAGTGTCTGGAGTCCTTCCTCTGTCTCTACTGTCACCTTTCCACGGTTGTTTAGCACCAAATCTGGCAGCCCACTGGCCTTCCAAACTATCCATCAACCTCAGCTTCTACCCTAGAACTGTCCTTGTTTCTGACTCAGCTGCTTTTCCCCATGGCATGCATCACTATTCAACCTATCTCACGTTTTCATAAGTTGATCTGTAACCATACCTTCTCAGATTTCTCAAGTCTTTAATCTCTGCAACATCTCTGACCTTTCTTTTTCTCTATTTTTACTGCCACCACTCTAGATCAGATCTTGCCACTCACCTCTTTACAGGTCTTCCTGCCACCAGTTCATCTTGCATATTACTTCCATGTGTCCTTCCACCTGTTCAAAATTTCATATTACTATGTAACTCCCAAGTTCTAGCATTCAAGGCCCTTCACAACCTGGTATTCACTTTCTTCTTCTTTTTTTTTTTTAACTCCAATCTTTTATCTTAGACTTACTAATGTATATTGGTCCCAAGGCAGAAGAGCAACAAGGGCTAGGCAATAGGGGTTAAGTGATTTGGCCACAGTCACATGGCTAGGAAGTATCTGAAGCCAGTTTTGGTCACTAGGCCTGGCTTTTAATCCACTGAGCCACCTGGATGCCCCCTGATATTAACTTTTCTTTCTGTCCTTGCTGTGTTATTTTCTTCTTTGTACTCAACTCCTCAAACCAAACCGGAAGGCTTTGCTCCAGTAAAGTAATTTCACTTTTTGGCTTATTCCACATGTCTGGAATGCCCTCCTTCCTATCTTTTCCTATTGTACCATCCATCTGTTAAAGCCGAAGTCAATACCTTCTTGATCTAATTGATAACAACTTATTCCTCCCCACAGGACATTTCCACTTATATCACTTTGTTTAGCAACTCCAATGTACTATGTAACATTGTGTATTTTATTACCTGTGTTTGTTCCTTATCCCCCTACTAGATTGTGTTTCATGAGGGCAAGAACTATACAGAAATTAGCACCATATATCTATCTCCTCTACTACCTGGCCAACTGTGCTCTTTACTGTCTGTTTCCTGATGAGTTAAATGTGACCCTCTATATAAAGCACTTTTGGAAATCCTAAATCCCTATGACTATGTTATTGTAATTATTATTCCTATGCTTTTCTCATAAATCCCCTCTTCCAAGTGAAACCTCTTAGTAGGGGCTTCCCTCCCCTCTCCCCACAGCAAACCGCAGCCTGAAGATATTCATATCATTGTCCCATGTCTAGGGCACAGGAATCTGCTGGCGAATGAGGGCCAAAACAAATATAGGAAAGTATGTGCCTACTACTTTTTTCCCTTTTACACACATATATTCGAATTCCTTTCATGACATTCAGCTTTCGATCCTCACATATACACAAATTTCCATCCCTTTATTTACACACATATATATAAAAATCATTAAACCATTATTCTTTTCCTCATATTAGTCATTTGAGTTGTGTCTCACTCTTTGTGACCCCATTTATTTTTGTTTTTGTTTTTTTTTGGCAAAGATACTAGAATGGTGTGCCATTCTCCAACTTAGTTTACAGATGAGCAAACAGGATCAATTGGCTTGCCTAGGGTCACACAGGAAGCATCTGAGTTCAGAGTTGAACTCAAATACCTGACTATTCCAGGCCCAGTGTTCTATCTACTGCACTACCTACCTGCCTTCCCTCATACATTCATAGAAGTATTTTTTTCCTTCTTGTGCACAATTTCACACTTATTCTATCTTTTTCACTCCCTCTCTGCTTTATATAGATATAAATGACCATTTTGTTACACATAGATTCCTTCTGAATACACAAAGAATTCCCGCTCCCTGCCCCTTTTACATATGTGCGCACTCCCGGGAACTTCTACATCACATGCAAATGATTGCACCTGGTTTCAATGGGTTTCCTTTGACAGCTATCATTGTCCATTGCAGAGATCATTTCTTTCTTATACTTCCTTCCTAGGACTCCTCATCTTTTGTGATTCAGATCCTCCTCTGGCTGGCAGGCCCACTTCCTTATTTCTCCACCGTGTTCTGTTAAAGGAGTGATCCGTGTACTTTACTGCCTTCATTTTGGGCCTTGGGGGTGGCTGGGAACTGAGGGAGGTGAGTAAAGCCAGAGTGGTTGGAAGTGGGTGGCAATCACTCTGCAAGGCTTCCTGCAAAGTCAGAATCTCACATTTATATAACACTGCAACTGGCATTGCCTGAGTGGGGGCAGCCAGGTCCCCTTCTTGCTCCTTTCCTCTTCTTCACTCAGGCCTGTTTCAGGATTAGGCTTCTTGGTGATCTGAGTTTGACTCCCTTACCTAAGTATGGCTTCACCATAGCCTTCTGTACCTACAGCAACACTAACCCAACACTTCTACCCCTTTTGTGGAACCCTGTCATGTACATACCCCTTTTCCTTCCCATTCACCTAGGAGACAGGCCCAGAGACATATGAGGTCTGACAGGTAGGAATGGCAAGAGGCCTGCCTAAAACTCGAAGATCCCTTCCTGATTTGTGTTACTTATTGGTTATCTGTTAGCTAATTATCCTTTCTAGGGTGGTCTGTTTAGTCTCCTCAAAGGTGGGAACCAGATCTGTAAGTTACTTTTTTTTTTTTAACTCTCATCTTCAGTCTTAGAATTGATACTAAGAATTGGTTCCAAAGTAGAAGAATGGTAAGGGCTAGGCAGTTGGATTAGGTGACTTGCCCAGGGTCACACAGCTGGGAAGTGTTTGAGGCCACATTTGAACTCAGGACCTCTTGTTTCTAAGCCTGGCTCTCTCTCCACTGAAACACCGAGCTGCCTCTGTAAATTACTTTTAAAGTCTGAAATTCTAAGCAGCCTGTGTGTGAGGCCGAGGGAGTGCTCAGGAAGGCCATCAACTCTCAACCTGGTGCAGAATTAGGACTGGGGTCAGCTGTCAAAAGAAAAGCAGATAGGGGCAGCTGTGTGGCTCAGTGGATGGAGACCCAGGCCTAGAAATAGGAGGGCCTGAATTTAATTGTGACCTCAGATACTTCCTAGTTTGGGTGACCCTGGTCAAGTCACTTAACCAACCCCTCCCATTGCCTAGCCCTTACTGCTCTTCTGCCTTGGAACCAGTACACAGTTTTTTATTCTAAGATGGAAGTTGGAAGTTTAAAAAATAGCACTTTCTCATCAAAAGAGACACAGTATGACAGTGGAACAATAGGACAACTTTTCAGCAGGCCTTGTGTTTCTTCAAGACTATAGTTAGCAGGTACATTACAAAAATGAATTGTCTCAGATTTCATCATAGCAAAAAATTGTTAGTATCAATCTATTCAATTCTCTTCCTTCACATGGCTCTGCATAATTGACGATGTTGGATCTTCATTTCCTATTAACATTTGGATATTTGAGTTGAATGTGTATGATTGTGAGGAATAGCAAGAAGGCCAGTTTGGTTGGGCCATAAAGTAGAGGAAGAATTGTATCATAGAATGGGGATGGACAGGTGGAAAGGAGCCTGTTCGAAAAGACTTTATTTAAAAAATTTTTTTTAAATCTTCTCCTCTTGGAATTAATATGTGTTTTGGTTCCAAGGCAAACGAGTTGTAAGGGCTGGGCAATGAGGACTTGCCCAGAGTCATATACTAGCAAATATTTGAGGTCAGATTTGAATGCAGGACTTCCTCTTGCTGGGCCTGGCACTCTATCCACTGAACCAGCAAGCTACCCACTGGGAAAGACTTTCTATGCCAAGCAGAGGAATTTATATTTGTTCCCAGGGGTAATCAAGAACCCCTGGAGTTAGGGGAGTGGTGTAACATGGTCAAACCTAAGCTTTAGGAAAATTACTTTGGCAGTTGTGGAAAAGATGGATTGGATCAGAGAGGAGAGAAACTTGAGACCCGGAAACTGATGAAGAGGCCATTACAGTAGCCCAGGCAGGAGGACATGAGGGCCTGAACTGGGGCGATGACTGTGTTGAAGTGTTCTAAAGAGTGGGAACGCTGGGTTACCTCCTCAGGTTCTGAGGGCTCAGACCTAGTACAGCCTTCATAGGCCCTGGAGGGAGGAAGTTGTGCCACATGGGGCTGTAGTGAGGAAGAGCCACGTGTGGTTGTGTTGGAGATACGCCCTACAAACTGGCTCTCCCTGAGAGGATGGGACACAGGTCCATGTTCCTGTTTTCCATATGACTGAGCACACATTCACTGAAGCCAGTGCTCAGGGGAGACAACTGGTAGTTCCAGGGTCTCGTGCACCTAAAATGCCAAGAAAACAATCAGAGACCATATTCCTTGGCTTGGTTGCTCAGATCAAAGGTACCCTGGGGGCTTCTAGCAGGGAGAAGTCCCACGTGAAGCTGGATAGGTGGGGTAGGATTATTGGAGGAGAGAGGGCATAATCTGGGCCTTTGTGAATCATCAGCAGGAAAGGAGAGAGAGTCTAGGTGGGCACATGCATGATGTTCTGGGGAAACAGGGAGGAGAGGATCTTGGCAGAAGAGAACCATGAGATGAGGCCCAAAAGGAAGGGACCCAGGTTGGCCTTGAATGGCAGGATCAGGAATCCTGATTTGATCCTATGAGTAGGAGGGTATTGAGATGTTGTAAGAGCCAAGATGCTGGTGGGGAGGGGAGGGTTGGAGGGGAAAGGAAGGGGGAGAGGTGTGTGGACACTGTGTCCCTGGAGCCCTCCTCTGTACTGGGCATGAGCCAACCTCAGGAAAGCTGCTGCATGTGGTGCTTGAGTTAGCAAGGGTGCACTGAGATCTCTCTTCTTCCCACAGCTGATCAAGAGCATCAAAGAAATGTGGAGGCTGCGGCTTCAGGGGCCGGGGGGCCACGGCCCCCGCTTCTGGGACATGAGCACGAGAGGGCTGAAGGGAGGCCCCGGCGCCGGCGAGACATGGGAAGCAGGCTCCAGGCCCAACGCCGGGCCCAGCGGGCTGAAGAGGAGGTTGAGGAAGTAATAGAAGGTGATGGATGTGCCAGTGCTTTGCACATTGTCCCGGGGCACACAGGAGACACTCAGTAAATGTTTGTTGTCTGCCTGCTTAGAGCTATCTCTGAGGCAGCAGTTCAGAGATTGGGTGATGTAGGATCACTCGGAGAGGGGAACCCACTAGCCTACTTGGTACAGAAAAACTAATATGAGAGCAGCTACAGGACTGGAGAGGAGAGTAATATGTAGGAGACTCATATGTGTTTCAGGTAACAGCCAGTCAGGGACAAGAGACGGAGCCTGGAGCTCAGGGGAGGCCAGGATGGACACCTTTCAGGGACAAAAGAAGAAAGAGCCCAGAAGCAGAGAGGCATAGGCCAGGCCCCTGCCAGGTCAAATGTTTTGAGAGATCTCCAGTCATTTTGATATCCATTCTACCCCGGAAGGGGCTAATGAGGGGTGGGGAGTGGCCAGGTCAAGGCCCAGAATCAGGGAGTAGCTGTTAGTGAGACAGGACTGGCCAAGACAAGAACTGGAAGAAGAGTAGTCCAGAAGCCATGGAGTATAGCAAAAGGAGTAGTGGGAGATAGCCTGGGACGATACATTGGCACCAGATTATGAAAGGCCTTAACAGCCAGGATCAGGAAATTATACTTACTTTGGGAAGCAATGGGAAGCCAAGGGAGATTGTTAAGCAGGGCAGAGCTTTAGGAGGATTTGTTGTTCAGTCATATCTTGTTCTACATGACCCGATGGACTATTGTCCATGGCGTTTTCTTTTTTTTTTTCTTTAAATAATATTTTATTTGATCATTTCCAAGCATTATTCAATAGAGACAAAGATCATTTTCTTTTCCTCCCCCCCATAGCGGATGCGTGATTCCACTGGGTATCACATGTGTTATTGATTCGAACCCATTGCCATGGCGTTTTCTTGGTAAAGATGCTAGTGAAGGCAGGGCCCAGGGTCCAAGAACTGCTGCAGGCAAAAACCTGCCCATACCCCTTGCCTAAACACTTTCTTCTGTGGGCTCCCATATCTTCCTCTGACCACATCTAGCCCAAGAAGAAGAAAGTGGTGATGAACCTGCAGAAATTCAGCCATCAGGAAAAATTGGAGCCAAGAAACAGAGGAAGCTGGAAGAGAAGCAGGCGAGGAAAGCCCAGCGAGAGGTGAGCAGCATACAGCTGTGGGAGGAGGGGACCAAGACCAGAGAGAAGGCTGAACCCAACTCATGTCTCCCTGTTGGCATTTCTTCTCTGACGCCAACTTTCCTTCCTTCCTTTTCCCTGTGGTTGGATATATACAAGTTGGGCTTTGACCTTCCCACATGGGGAGTGGGCCCAGGGTCCTGGCCCATCCTGCTGGGGTTGTGGTAGGCTGAGTATTGGAAACCAAAGTGCATAGTGCTTTCTCTCCTCAGGCAGAAGAAGCTGAGCGTGAGGAGCGGCGGCGTCTGGAATCCAAGCGGGAGGAGGAACGAAAGAAAGAGGATGAGCGACACCGTCTAGAAGAGGAAAGGAAGGTGAGATGTAGGGCATTCCCCTGCCTAGCCCCCATAAGATACATAATACTCACACCCACATGACCTCCACCTGTGACCCTCTCAGGAAGAGGAAGCTAGAGAACTCCTGAGGTTCAAGTGCTAAATGACCGCTTCTGGATTTGTTGGCCTCTGGGCTTCCCTCAAATTCTATGGTTCTGAAACTGCTGTGGCCAAGATTATATGACTAGTAAGTAGTAAAACTTTAACTAGAACTCCATTCTCCCAGGTTTGGTTGAGCCAGAGATGAATAAGAAACGATCTCTTACCCACCTCATATTTTAGCAGCAAGGGTTAGAACACAAAACATCTGTTGCTGTGAAACTAGATGGAATGTAGTTGATGTTATAAGGCATACAGAGTCTTCTAAGAGTTTAGAGGAGGAAGATCTCACTTTGGCTATGGAGACTGGACAAGGCTTTATGGAAGAGGTGGCATTTTAATTGGACCTTGAAGGATGGGAGGAGGATTCGTTTTCTCTAGTAAATTTAAAAAACTATTTTATAATCCGCTTTCCCCTCCACACTGAGCAGAAAGAAGGAAAAGAAAGATAAAAAGAGAAGAAAAAAGAGAAAGGCCACATCACAACCATGCATGTGTCTAGTAAATCCCCATAGTGGCCATGCCTGAAAATTTTTGTCTCTGCATTTTAAGCTTGATACCTCTCTGGCAGGAGGTGAGAATTTCCTCTTCAGTCTTTTGGACTCATGATTATCATTACATTATTTAGATTTCTGTAGTCCTTCAAAATTGTGTTTTTTTTTAAATAATATTTTTATACATCGCTTTTCTAATTCTGAACACTGCTTTGCATCAGTTTATAGACAGTCTTCCCAGTTTCCTCTGAAATTGCCCTTTTTGTCATTTTTTACAACCCAATACTATTCCATTTCATTCACATACCATAATTTGTTAAACCATTCCCTGATAGGAGGGCAACATATTTTAAAATTCTCAACTACCAGAAAATGAGCTGCTGTGAATATTTTTGTGTATATGGCTCCTTTTTTCTCCCTGCTTGATCTCTTTATAGCTTAGATCCAATAGTAGGTATCACTGAGTCAAAGGGTACATACAGTTTAATAACATTGGGGGCATAAGCCCAAATTGCTTTCCAGAATAGCTGAATCAGTTCTTAGCTCCACTAACAATGAATTTATGTTCCTGTTTTCCTAAACCCCATTCAGCATTTGTCATTTTCCTCTTCTTGATTTTGCCAATTAGATGAGTGTGAGGTAGAATTCCAAAGTTGTTTTAATTTGCCTTTTATAGTTATTATTGATTTGTAGTATTTTGGATTTCTTTCTTTGAAAACCGTGTGTTCATATCCTTTTATGGATTCTTCTATTCATAGATTCAAAAGCTGCCCCTCTAATTTATTACATGACCAGGTCATTTACTTATTTTAATTTTATCTTGGTGTATAATATGAGGTTCTGGTCTAAACCTAATTTCTGTCATACTGTTGCTATCTACTCTTAGTGGTTTTTGTCTTATGGTGAGTCCTTTTCCTTATAACTATGGTCTTTGAGTTTATCAAATACTATGTTGCTGTTTTATTTTATGTTGCATACCATATCTGTGCCCTTGATCACCCTCTCCATTTTTCAAGCAGTACCAAATTGTTTGAATGATTATTACTTTGCAGAACAGTTTATGATCTGGCCCAGTTAATGTTGATAGATTAGAACAGAGAGGATTTTAGCTAGTAGGGATGAGAAGTGGTATCCTTCACACAGGTAGGCTGGTTTGATTGGAACATAGTGCATGAAAGAGTGATGTTGAAGAAGTCTGGGGAGGTAGATGGCAGTGTGCCAATGGAGCCTTGAATACCAGAGTAAAGAGTTTGGAGTTTTTCTTGAAGTCAGTGGAGGGGCATAGTAGACTTGAGAGCCCAAAACACTATGCATTAGAGAGACAACTAAGGGAGGAAGAGGGAACAAGCTACCTTATGCAAGCAGGGTCTTTTTCTCCAGAGGGAATGTTCATTGAGAAGAGAATTGACCATAGCTAAGAATCTCAGGGCCTTGATTAAGCATCAGGGTAGATCATTCGCTTAGCCTGATGTTTGAGACAGAAGTAGAAACAAGACAAAGGCAGACTCAAAGAAGAGTCTCAAAAGAGACTCAAAGGCTCTTCAGAGCTTGGAAGACTTGGGCTGAGCAGTGTCTGTAGCTGCCTTCTTCAAGGGATCCGAGGAAGAGGCCAACTGTAAAGCATAGGTCTCCTTTGTTTGGTCTCTCTGACTCTGACCCCTAGCAGAGCCCTCATTCACATGAAGGCATTTAATAAATGAACACTCCTCATGTGCTCTAGAGTCTAGCCAGCCTGACTTCTGGGAGGGTTTGTTGTCCATAGCTCCCACCTTGCCCCTTTGCACAAGTTGTCCCACCTTCATGGAGTCCTCTCTTGCCTTCTCTAACTCCCTTTCAGGCTCAGCTCTTGTGCCACAAGAAGACTTTTTCCATTCTATTAGGTGTTATTGTCCTCCATCCTAATCCCCAAAATTATTTTGCCTTTACCTTGTACCCTCGAATTATCTATGTACATGCATTTATTTCCCTATAGTGGAATATAAGCTCCTTGAGGACAAGACCTGTTGCTTTTGTCTTTGTGTCCCCTACTGCCTAGCACAGTGAACAGGACAGCCTCTCAATAAGTAAATGCTAGTTGAATGGAATCAAGTCGTAAGTTAGAGTGGAGGCCAGAGGAGAACAGAAGAGGAGAATCTGAGAGATGTCCCCAAAAATGGGCCACATTTGGTATTCGGCTATATTGGAAGTGAGAAGCCTGGGGTGACTGAGGTCTTGAACCTTGGTGGCCAGGGTTGTGGTGCTGCCATTGACAGAAACAGGGAGTTCTATAGGAAAAGCTAGTTTTTAGGGGAAGGTGAGCTAGATTTAAGTTTGTTGCATGTGAGAGACTGGTTTCCATCCTCTCTACACTCATTATTTTGGTTTGGAGCCTTCTTGCCCTATCTTGAATCCCAGAGAGTCGTTTGGGGAAGGGCAGGAGGCAGGAGGGAATGGGTTGCGTCCCTTGTGTACAGCGACAGCCCACGTCTGCCCACCTACCACGCCAGGGAGGGCTCCTTGCTAAAGGTTATACAATGAGTGATTAGTCATGAGGGGAGGAAGACAGAGAGACTCAAAGGCTCTTCAGAGCTTAGAAGACGTGGGCTGAGCAGTGTCTGTAGCTGCTTGTTAAATTGAGGATGCTTTCTTCCTTTTGATGTCTGTGACAGAGCTGGTGACAAGCAGCCCCAGGAACACCCAGGGTGAGGCCTTGCCCCTTGGTGATGGTTCTGATCACTCTTGGCCTGGAGATGGAGACAGAGCCACCTGGCCTCAGGGAGCTCCACTTTAAGGGGAAATGCGATTGTGTACTTGAGGCAGTCTGAATTGATATATTAATAATCTGGACATGGTAGTCTAGAAGCAGGAGGAATAGGAACAAGGCTGGCACAGAGGGCAAGGAGGAGAGAGGCCCCAAATTAGGGTGCTGTCATAGTGGGAAAGGGCTGAAAGGAGTCAAAAAATCATTCACTGGTTTTCCCAAAGTACCTGGTATGGTTTTGGCCAAGCAGGTGGCTGGAGAGAATCTCTTCAGGCTGTGTTCATTGGATGAAGGGGTGGCAGGCATCCTCCCCAGCAGAGTCTGGCTCATCATGCCCAGCCAGGCAGGCTCCCCTCCTCTTGGAGAAAGAGCTATCTGGAGATAAGATTGGGGGCAGGGGAGGTTCTGAGGAGTGGGAGATTTCTGTATACGTGGAGGTGGTGCTTTCTGTCTCTTCTCTTTCAGCTGTAGGCTGTGTGTTTTGACTTGTCCCTTTAGTGGCAGTGGGGCCATGCTGAGTCACCGAGGCTAAGCTTGCCCTCTCAGACCACAGAAGGAGCAGGAAGAGAGAGAGAGCTGCCTTGTGCTCTCAGGGAATGCCCAGGTATCAAGCAGGGCCTTTGTCTCCAGAGGGAATATTCATTGAGAAGAGAACTGACCAGAGCTGTGAATCTCAACTTAAGTTTCAGAACAGATCATAAGCCTAGGATCTGTGGGTTTGATTTAGAAGCTGTTCTGTACCGGCTGGGCAGCCATGGGAAAGCCTCTCCGAGCCTCCGTTTCCTCATCTGTAAACAATGAAAGGGAATGAACTAAGGCTCTTCTTAATGCCCTTCCCAACTCTGAATCCTATAATAGCCTGAATATTCTCATTACTCATCTAAAAGAAGTATATAAATTTTGACCCTGTGGACTCAGGCTTAATGCTGATGGAAAAACCATGTCCTGGGTGATAAGGGATGTGGGGACCCTCTTTCTTTCTTTTTTTAAACCCTTACCTTCCTCCATCTTGGAGTCAATACTGTGTATTGGCTCCAAGGCAGAAGAGTGGTAAGGGCTAGGCAATGGGGGTTAAGTGACTTGCCCAGGGTCACACAGATAGGAAGTTTCTGTGGCTAGATCTGAGCCCAGGTCCTCCCATTTCTAGGCCTGGCTCTCAATTCACTGAGCTACCCAGCTGCCCCGGGGACCCTCTTTCTTGAAGGAACTCATGTATGAGTATTGGGAGGGATGGGGCAGGTTGGGAGAGCCATGACCTGAGAGATAGGGCTGGCCTCTGTGTTGGAGAGGGTAACCAAATTGGAGAGGGCTTGTCTCATCCATTAGGGATGTTGGTGAAGAAGAAGAATCTGAGATGGGCAGGAGGGGGAGCAAGGACCTCCCCAGAGGAGAGGCCAGGCCTGCCTCCTGGAGGAGATCCTTCCTTTCCACTCTCACACAAATGTGAGGGGGCTTGGACCTGCACCCGTAGGGGGCACAGGGGAGCCCAGAGGCAGGAAGCCAAACCCTGGGTTTCTGTCAACAGGAAGAAGCGGAGAGGAAGGCCCGGGAAGAGCAGGAGCAGCGTGAGCATGAGGAGTACCTGAAACTGAAAGAGGCCTTCGTGGTGGAGGAAGAGGGTGAAGCAGAGACCATGACAGAGGAGCAGGTATCGGGGGTCCACAGGTTGGGCCTGGAGCTCTGTGGTTGTCAGCAGGTGCCCGAACTGTC
The DNA here is from genome assembly GCF_027887165.1 of Monodelphis domestica. NCBI lineage: Eukaryota > Metazoa > Chordata > Mammalia > Didelphimorphia > Didelphidae > Monodelphis > Monodelphis domestica. The sequence goes on from NC_077232.1 coordinate 73,575,660, forward strand.
CGAGACGGGAATTGGGTCCTCAGGAGTCAGCTTCCCCCCCAGCCGCCCCAGGAGCCAGGACACAGGGTCCCTGTTTGAGGGGTGTAAATGAAGCCTTGCAGAGGGCAGAGCTGCAGACGCCCCTTTGTCCCCTGTCGCCTCCTCCCTGCCTCCTGTCCTTCCTGCCTTCAGAGCCAGGCTCTGGTTTTGCCACCCGCTCATACAGCAAGCCAACAGATGGGAGAGAGGGGGCAGGGCACGGCTGTTTCCAGGCGCCTGTGGTGCCTCTGTGGCGCTGATGAACCTGCCTGGAACTCCCCAAGGGGCTGCCCTCCCCAGGCTGCTCTGGGTGCCAGTCTGATCAGGACCCTTGTGGGATCCGTGGGGTGGGGGGTGGGGGGAAATGTCTGCCTTATGTTCAGAGTTCTGTGCCTGGAATCAGTTGTCTTATGAGAGAGTGAGTTCCCCGTCATTCGAGGGCAGATCACCTCACATCGTGGCCATCTAACAGGGGACTCCCATTCAGGGAGGGATTGAGAATGGATTCAATGTCAAGGGCCCTTCCAGCTCAAATGGGAAGAGATCCTTCAGGGGTCCAGGAGCCAGTATTTGGTGTGTCTTTCCCCAGATCCCATTTCATGCTGTTCAACAGTCTGGACCATAATTTCTGCCGAGTTGGCCCCTTCCAACAGAGAGCCCCAACTCCACCCTCCTTGCCCCAATCCATCTTCTCCAGCCCTTTGCACAGCCACAAGTAAATCGGGTGGAGCCTCCTCAGGAACCCCCCAACCCCTGCCCAGCCTGCATTAACCCCCATGTCTTTGTCATCCACAGTCTCGAAGCTTCCTGACTGAGTTCATCAGTTACATTAAGGTAAAAAGCTTTATCTATTGGGGTATTGATCTCAGAGACAGAGAAAGAAGTAAGGGGGGGGGGGGGAAGAAAGAGGGAGAGGAAGGAAGGGAGGGGAGAGGGAGAGAGCCAGAGGAGAGAGAAAAAAAGAGACAAAGAGAAGGTAGGGGAAAGGGAGGGAGGGGGAGAGAGAGATGGGGGGACAGAGAGAGAGAGGGAAGGAGAGAGAAAGAGAGGAGGGGGAGACAGAGAAAGAGAAAAAAAAGGAGAGAGGAAGAGACAGACAGAGAGGGAGAGAGGGTGTCCGCCTACTTCTCCCACCCACACTTCCCCACCATATGTTTTTCCACCATTTTTGGTCTTGTCTGACTCTTTGTGGCCCCATTTGGGATTTTTCTTGGCAAAGATATTGCAGTAGTTTGCCATTTCCTTCTCCTGGTCATTTTATAGATGAGGAATCTGAGGCAAACAGGGTTAAGTGACTTGGTCACAGGGTCACAGAGCCAGGAAATGTCTGAGGCTGGGTTCGAACTTGGAAAGAGGAGTCTTTTCTAACTCCAGATTCAGTGCTCGATCTTCTGTGCCACCGAGCTGCCTGTCTTCACAGTGGAACACAGTACAAGTACGAAGCAGTAAAAGCCTTAGGACACCCAGAGACATCTATGGGCACACAGGCCCAGTCATGCACCCGTTTATACATAGGCTTGTCTGTCTCTCAGAAGCTCCTCTGCTTTCCAGATCCTTAGTCTGAGGCTGACATTCTATTCTTTTGCTTAAGTCTGGAGGTTGTGTTCTCTGTCCCCTCCATTAGACCCAGAGGACCATCCAAAACAAAGTATCCCTTACCCTGGGTACTTGTGCTTAAAGATAGTAAACGAGAAAGGAGGCGTGACCTGTCTTTGGATGACTCCTGGGCTATTAGGGACGGAGTCCCCAAGGGGGATGTATGGCTTGTTTGGGGGGATCCTGTGGCCTGAGGGGGAGAAATCTGCTTCTTGGGGTGTCCAGAGAGGGGAGAATTGGACACTGCTGCTGGCTGGGATGCAAGTTGAGTTGGAGATCTGTCCACACAGTCCCCTCAGCCTCCTGGGCCCTTCCTTCTGGGGCACCACCTTGTGGCACCTGAAACATTCGTGTAGATTGCAAGGGATGGGGCGCCTTTGCTGCCAGACTCCTTCCTCACTTCGCCCCACTCCCAGAAGGGAGAGGGGAAGTTTTCAGGTACAGCTTTAAAGTGGGGGAGGCTGAAGCATCAGCAAGAGCTGTGGGAGTGAGTGCAGAGGGAGCAGGGGGTGGCGCTGAAGCAAGGCATTGCATAAGCTTCCAGCTTGCAGCCCCTGGGAGTCTCAGCCCACGCCCCAGGCAATCAAGGAAGCCCATTGAGCAGTGAGTGAGTGGTGAGCAAGCCTGCTCCCCCACAATAACTGACAGGTGGTTTGATTCAGGAAGGGGTCTGAAGGACAGCCCACTGTGATGTTGGCTCAAGCAGAGAAAAGACACATACTGGAGGCAGGAGACCTGGGTTCAGATTCTAACTGCTGCTCTCTTCCTGGATAAACTTGAGGAAATCATTTTCCTTCTCTGGTCCTCAGTTTTCCTATTTATAAAACTGGATTTTCATTGTATAATCTCGAGGGTCCCTTCTGTTCTAAATCCAGTAATACTCCAACAGGTTCTCACCTTCAGCTTGTCTCTCTTAATATTTTGACAACTATATAATTTTTTAAAAACCATTACTTCCTTAGTATGAACTCTAAGACAAAAGGACGAGGGATGCATGATTGGGGCTAAGTGACTTGCCCAGGGTCACACAACTAGCAGGGGCCCGAGGCCAGATGCAAACCTAGGACCTCCTGTCTCTTAGGCTCGGCTCTCTATCCACTGTGCCGCCTATATATTTCATGTGCCTTTATATGTGCCCCTATATTTCCATTTTATTGACCTCCTTGGTATTGTCCTATGTATTTTATTTTGTGAATTCAAAAACATGATTCTGAGAAGGGGTCAGTGAGATTCGCCAGACTCTCAGAGAGGCCTGTGCCACCAAAAGCTTCTCAGTCTGTGAACAGTAGGGGAAAGGACAGGGATTACTCTTGATACTCAGTAGGGCATGTGCACTGATGGGAGTACAGCGCCTTCCTTGAAGGCCATTCTGAGGCTTCCTCCTTCCCTCCTCTCCACAAGAACAAGATTCAAACCCTTTGCAACTCCGGCATTTGCAAAAGGATTCTTCCCCGTCCCCTAATTTCCTGAAGTCTGATGTTCCCTTGCTTCCAGGAAGCCTTCTTAGGTTTTTTAGAGGAGAGCTCATAAGCTCTCCTTGAATCCCCGAGCTTCCTTCTGGGTAAGTCTCCAACAGCTTCCCACCCTATGATATCCTAAGAAGAGCCTTCTGTGTCAGTCCTGTAAGAGGGTGCCTCTTTCACATGGCCCTACTCTCGGGGAGGACCCGTCCTAGCACACTCACCTTCCTGGGTACCCCTCCTTTAAGGTCTTCTGAAGTGTCTTCCCGTCTTTGTGTGCCCTGTTCCCATTTTCAGCCCAGTCCTCAAGGCCACTCAGATATTTGGGGCTTCCCTGGACTTTAGAGACCTTCTGCTCTCTAGCACCTTATTTACAGACAAAGGAACTCGCCTAGGGAAGGGAAGGGGCTTGTATAAGGTCACACAGGTACAAGTAGCAGACATAGAAGTCAAACCCGTATTCGTTGACCCCAGCTCTAGGTTTTCTTCACTTAGGCCATTTCCTGGGACGAGGATGGCTGGTGGTTTGTACCCATGTAGGGAAGGTGGGGAGTATATGCTGTTTCATGTCTAGTTCTCAGTCTGGTGAGACAGCATTGAAGCTGCTGCCCTTGGGGAACAGTCATCCTGTCTCATGGGGCTGTCCCTGAAGGTGCAGGGGACCCCAGGACAAGGCTCTGCCTACCTTTTTTTTCCTGGATGCCATCAATATCTCAGGCTCCTCTGCCCTCCTGGCACAGCCTCGTACAACTAGAAGTTTGTACTTTCTCTATGGCAAGTGATAAAGGAAATAAGAGCGATTCATACATATTAATGTAGACCACCCAGGCCTTGGCTAATCTTCAGAGGAGACAAGTTTCAGGTCCCAATACTGCACGGAGGAGCTGAGGAGCTTGGAGAGACCGGAGTGTGAGAGCCAAGCCTTGCCCTCAGGAAGCCTGCTGTAGTCATGAAGTGAGATCTGGAAGCTGGAATCTACGACTTACTGATTCCAGGGGTCCTGTTGGGCCATTCCCACCCAGAATAGCACTGATTTGTCTTTACCTTTCGTTTTCTGACTAAAGAGCAGTATTTCTCTATCTCCATTTCTTGAGACTCAAAAAGTTGCCTTTGGTAATATTCTCCCTCCCATCATCTTAAAATAATTTTTTCCTCCAGCTTTTTCCCCTCAAATCTTGGTCTCATATTTGTGTTCTAGTTTAACTCCAAATAGACCTCCTCCACGAAGCCTTCCCTGACCTCCCATCAGTAACAGCCTTCCCCCTCAGACTTTATATAACATTAGAATTTTTTTAAAAAATCTGAACTTAACAAAAAACATAATAGAAATATTTCCAGGGTTCTACATGAAATGTCTCTTGCCTTACAGAACACTTGGTTTGTATGTTTCTGATGTACTTATCATGTGATATTTTCTATTAGGGATATCTGTGTTTATCCCCTATATATATGTATCACACACTCATTCTCTCTCCCTCCCTCCTTCCCTTCCTCCCTCTGTCTGTCTGTCTGTCTGTCTCTTCCCCCACCTTTCCCTTCATGATTGCAGGAGCTATGTCTCATCTAAAATTATATCTCTGACCCTTAAGAAATATTTGTTGAGTGCATGAATGCTGTCCATGTGCATGGATTTAGATTTTTTAGAATGGTAGAACCTGAGGATAGGGCCTTTGCTTATGTCTGGCTTCCTCTTAAATAAACGACAGCAAGAGAAAGAGAGAGAAGATTAGCTGAGACAACGAGAGACACGAAAGAGAGGGATGAGAGAAAGAACATCAGCAGATGGGCTTAGGGGTCCATATGGATTGGCATGTCAATGATTACTTTTCCCCAGTTTACCACTTCTTTCCTGTATGGAAGTTCCCGAAGGCAGGGCCTAGGCCATAAGTGATTATGTTAAGAACTCTACATGTATATGTATAAAATGGATCCAGGAATAACCTTGTGCTGTGGGACTTGAACTGGGGATATTCATGGCTCTCTTCTCTCCTGTCTTTACAGCAAGCAAAAGTTGTGCTCTTGGAGGACCTAGCATCCCACGTTGGCCTTCGAACCCAGGTAGAGAGCAGAGTGGTGGTTATAGATTGGCCCAAGATCCAGATTTGGATCTCCTCAAACTAGGGGCCTAAGACCCCAGTAGGGAAGGAGGGACAAGAAAGAAACAGCCAAACAGCCCCCAGCCAAAGCTGCCCAAACCAGTTACCGTGACAACACTCCTCCCTGTGGTACTAGTCCCTTGCCAAAGCCTCCCACTGTTCAGTGCCTGGGAGACAGCACCTCCCCACCATCTCCCCTAGGATATAGAATGGGGATGTCCAGACACACCAAAGCAGGGGGATTAGGGAGAAAAAATTCTTGCCAGATGAGATCCTAAGAGGGAGGGTTGGAAGAATGAAATTCTTCTCCCACTTTCAAGCAGAATCTCCAGGGAATTTAGAGTCTGAAGGACATCTTACTAGGAGGGTTGGCTTTTCCTGGCTCCCTGCTAAGGATAGTTTTCCTTTCCCACCATAGGATGCTATTAACCGAGTGCAGGACCTGCTGGCTGATGGCACTCTGACAGGTGAGGAAAGGGGAGGTACCATGCTGGCATGTTTCAAATCCAAGTTCTTCAGCCCCCCATCGTGAGGTTTGTGGCCTCACCATTCTGTCCAGGACCCTGTTTATTAGCCTCTTGGAAGGAAGGGTTCCTGGCCAGAGGACCCTATCCAGCAAACATGTGCCCACACTCAGAGGTGACAGGTAAATTGAGGAAGTATTAGCAAGAGTTGAAGAGAGGATGGGCCTGGAAGGCAGGCTCTATTGGTGAAGGCTACTGGAAGGTTGGTGGGGTGGGAGTTGACTAAAGTTGAGGAAAGAGAGAGGATCTTAATAGTGGAAATGCATTCCTGAGGATAGGGACATTAGTGGCCAAAGGAGCATAGAGGCCCATGTATACTTAACATTTTTGTCTCTTCAGGTGTGATTGATGACCGTGGCAAGTTCATCTATATCACACCGGAGGAGATGGCAGCTGTGGCCCACTTCATCCGCCAGCGAGGACGGGTGTCCATCTCCGAACTTGCTCAGGCCAGCAATTCCCTCATCACCCTTACCCCAGAGACTCCTGCCCAAATCCCAGCCTAACTCTGGAGGCCTGCCCTGCTTGGACCCCTGACTTTTCTGGACAGTGAGGCAAGAGTGTGATGGTAGAACACCTCACAAATTAAAGAGACTGAAGCAGTGTCCAGGCCCCTGTATCTGGGATGAGGTTGGGGAGGTGGGGTGGGATAGGCAGGTGTGGCTCCCACTCAGTGACGGGAGCCTTTCGGGGAGCTGGAAGAGGCCCCAGAGAAGCTGCTCCAAAAGCAACAACAGAGGCCTCTTCTTGGAATTGATCCCTGAGAGGCAGGTAGCACAGGGGGTATTACCCCCTTTTTAGAGGAAAGCAAGCTGCTATTTGGAAAACGTAGGGGTCAAGTACCAGAGTCAAGCCTGGTACCTCAGGCTCTTGGCTCCATGTTCAGAGAGCTCGATCCCTTGTACTGTGGAACTTTGTGTGGAAGCTGAGAAGTCATGGCCCCCCCACAAGATTGTAATTCTCAGTCAGAGGTGTCCACATATCCAGGGCTCCCTCACCTTTCATTGCTATCAGAGACTTGGGGAGTGGAGGGGTGGGCAGTGGGCAGGAGAGGCCATTCTGCACATTCCCTGTCTGCCCCTCACATGAGCCTCCAGGTACCTCTTGTATTCCTCAGAGAGCAAAGAACATGGCTGGAGGGAGCCCGACACAAGCATTCTTACTGACAAAGAACTGGTTTGTGGGCAACAGACCAACGAGGGTTTTAGGCTCCTTCGGTATGGAAGAATGGAGAGGGAGGAGACATTAGGATTAGGACCTAGAACGCAAGAGAGAGAGAGAGAGAGAGAGAGAGAGAGAGAGAGAGAGAGAGAGAGAGAGAGAGAGAGAGAGAGAGAGAGGAAACTCAGTCCCTGATGTCCTCAGACTTCCCTCCTCCCCCTCAGCCCCCATTGCTTTTCTCTCTTGTTCAGACCCCCAGCTGTGGGGACCTGATACCTCTAATTTCTGTACCATTCTAGATGGCCTGGGGCAAGCCATTTCTCTGAGCCTCCATTTTCTCATCTGTAAAATTGAGATAATAACCCCAGTACTACCTCCCTTAGAAGGTTATTTGGAGGAAAGATCTTTGTCTCCCTTCAAGCAAGGAGTGTGACAGTCAGTCAGGCTTGTATCAAAGGGGAGGCCTGAAGGCAAGTTCAACCTGAACCAGATTAAAATGGAATAGGGAAATATTTAACAATAAAAATGCCCCAAACGATAGAGAATATTACATTTTAAAACTGAAGTCATTATGCTCCTCTCGGGATCCTTGTGTAGGGTTCTCATCCCATTTCAGTTTGTCCCCTCTGCCTTCAGATACTCCAGAATGAGGTTCTTACGGAATCCTTTCTTCACAACCCTGAAAGGTACATAGGCCACTGCCTCCATTTTCTAAGGAGAGGTGATAACCAGAGAGCCTTTGGAGGACAGATAAAGCAACCGAGTCCCCCACTAGGGAACTTGGCCTTGGTCACTTAGTTTCTAAGAGTCAGAGCCAGGTCCAGTCTCCAGTTCTGTGCCTTTACAGGCTATTCTAGCCCATCCAGAGGGAAACCACCAGGTGGAGGAGAGAACCATGTTCTATGGGGACCAGTGGAGAAGAAGAGAAAACAAGAAGCGGCTTGATCCTTGCCCTGAGGGACCTTCCAGTCTAATGGGTTAGGGAGTGAGCAGGAGAGGAGAAAATGCAGATATGCCTGAGGAATTCGGCCATAAGGTTGACTCTGGAAATGTGAGGGCAAGAGATGCATCCAGCCAAATGCACAGGAACACTGGAAGAGCAGGGAGGGATCAGGAAAGCCTTCATGGAGGAGGCAGTGAGGGAAGGCATTGCCTGCCCTGGGGATGGCTTGCTCAGATGAGGTCTGGAGAAAGGATAGTGCAGGCCAAGACTGGAACACAGGCAATACCTTACTCTGGCTGCAGTGCGGTAGAGAATTATGAAATAAGGCTAGACAGGGTGGTTGGAGCCAGGTTATGGAGGCTTGACTACCAGTGTAAGGAGTTTTTATTTTTTTTGCTTTAAGTAGTAGGGAGCTATGGAAGTATTTTGAGCAAGAAGCTGACAAGAGTCCAGTCTGTGTATTAAGAAGGTGATTTTAGCAGTTGTCTGAAGAATGGGAAGAGACTGAACTGGGGATATCAGCTGGGAGGTTGTTAGAATAGTTGAGGCCGAAGGTGATAAAGGTCCAAACCAGGCTAGTGACAGTAATCATGAAGAGAGGGGAACAGATTAAGGAGATTATTGGAGCTAGAATCGGCAACTGATTGGCTATGAGGGAGAAGGAACCATGAGAAATGAGTGACTTCAAGGATTCCCTTCCACAGAACTAGGGAAGTCACGGGGAGGAGTTCATGGGGTTTTTCTGGGGGGCAGGCTGGGGAGGAGTCTCATTCTTAATTTTGACACACCATCAGGATTTAAGATGGAGATTACCAGTAGTTGTTTGGAGCTGCGAGCCCAGAACTTGGGGAAATGGGTGCTGTTTCCACCAACATCTGAATTATTATGTGGAAGAGGGCCTAGTGTTTTTGCGAGTTGGTCCCAAAGGCAAAACTAGGAACAGTGGGAGAAATTGTAAGGAAGTAGGTTTTGACTTCAAATAAGAGTTTCCCCACAGCCATTACTGGATGTTCTACACTATTCAGGCATCCGGTAGAAGTTGTACTAGGTGACATCTAAGGTCTCTTCTGCATCTTAAATTGTGAGACCAGGCCTTCAGAGAGCAGGAAAGAGGGAGTGTGGGCCCAGCTTCATTGGGGAGCTGCCCTGGTAGAGGCTCTGCATGTGAGGCGTTTAGCATCTCGCCAGAGAGCAAACAAAGACAAGAAATAATGACATCATGAGGCCCAGCAGTAGGTGAGGCTGTCGTGTAGAAACTGGCAGGACTGAGTGAATTGGAAGCACAGCTGAAGGCTCTAGTGGGAGTGCAAATGGGGGAGCAACCCAAGGGGCTCTTGGAGGTGGCAGAACATCGTGGGCCCTTGGTAAGATTTGGCAAGGGGAGATGTTCCCAGGCTGGCTAAGACTGGAAGCAGGATTGGAAGGCAGCAGCAATGCACACAGACTCCAAGGAAGGGACCTGGCAGATGTTGGAAGGGTTCACATTTGGGGATCGAGGCTAGACTTACATGAAGAGCCAGGCAGAAAGGTTTGGTCTGACGTTGTGTAGAAAGGGCGTGAGGTAATGGGGACGGGGTTGGGGAATGCCAGAGGTAAGATGAGCTTCAGAGAAGACTGGATAGAAGAGACTTCAGGCTGAAAGAGTGAGCCAGCAGGAGGGGGGAGATCCTGAGACAAAGGGCAGGATGGATCATCCTAATGGTCTAGTTTGGTATGTGTTGAGAGGGGGAATGGGAGAGGCAGGGAAAAGGATGCTGTACTCAAATCAGTCAGAAGAGACTTCTCGGGGCAGCTGGGTAGCTCAGTGGATTGAGAGCCAGGCCTAGAGATGGGAGTCCTAGGTTCCAATCTGGCCTCAGCACTTCCCAGCTGTGTGACCCTGGGCAAGTCACTTAACCCCCATTGCCTAGCCCTTACCACTCTTCTGCCTTGAAACCAATTCACAGTTTTGATTCCAAGACGGAAGGTGAGGGTTTAAAAAAGACAAAAAAGAAGAGACTTCTGTTCCAATCCTTCCTAGCTAATGGCAATGAGGGAATCCTGAGCAAAGAGCTGACAAGTGAAAAGACAATGTCCCAGAAGTCTTTGTGCAGTTTTAAGCTATTAGAGCAGAAAGGCGCACCAAGACTTTGGGACTTTACATGCTTTACATGGTGCTTTACATGCATTTTTATGGTCAGAGAGGGAGGAGAAAGGAAGGAGCCTAAGAGACTGAGTAACTTGCTAAGCGGTCACAAGCCACCATATTTCAAGCCTGGGCTTGGATACTTCAAATCTCTACCTCTATCTTCCACCCCACGATGTCTGAGTGCTGCAACTTGTAATACCCCCACGTTCTCCCCAGGAAGTGGGTTCAGGAGGGCAAGTCACAGGTTTGCCCAGGATCAGCCGACCAAGGCTGGAAGCCTGATTTCCAGTTCCATGGAAGTCTTCCAAGAGACGGGGAGAATCGGGAGGCTGTTGTAAGGGAGGCCCGGAAGGAGAGGCCAGAAGAGCTGAGCAGAGTGGAAAGCAGAGGTCTGCCCCATGAGGAACAGGATTTGGTAGTTTGGATAAGGAAGCCGAGTGACCTGGAAAGGGCCGTTCTTAAGAGTGGTGAGGATTGAAACCAGATTGCAAAGGCTTAAGGGAGGGGGGCGGAATGTACATGTAGCGGAGGAATTGGCCCCGGAAAGGGAGGAGGGTTGTAGGGCTGGGGGGGGGCTCTGAGGAGGGCAACTGAAACAGGGTCAGGGAGTGGCGGATGAGGCCTTCCTCTGGGCAGGTAGCACCCACCCAGCTCGCACCCTCACCCTTAGCGCCAGGCTGGCCCCAGGTAGGGATAGAGACCAGTGAGTTGGGGGGGGGGGGGGGTAGGGGAGGCCGAGCTTCCATGTGGTCTGGCTCGGCCCCAGCCCCAGTTCTGCCTTGGTTCTGTACTTGAATGGGGGCTGGGGGGACCCTAGGGTAATGTGGGACAGAGAGCAGTCGGCCCTGGGGGCGGAAAGGGGCCGGATGCGGTAGCCTCCGGAGCTGGGCTCCTGTGCAGGTGGGCCCTGCTTCAGCATACTCCGCACATCCCATGGGGTCTCTGACCTTGGATGTCCCCTACCCCAGCAGCCTTACTCCCCTGCTGCTGCTCCCGAGTCGGTCGGAAAGTTCCTCCCATGATCCCTTTTTTCTCTGGTCCTCGCGGAGAAGAGACCCTGCTCGCGGGGATCCCGGTTGGCCTCTCCGCTGTCCCTCTCGGGACAGCAGGAGCCCCGACCCTCGACGGAGAAGAGACTACTCAGACCCGGGAGGATCGGAGGAATTAATGCGGGAAAGGACCTTAAAGGGAATTGTCCACCCCCCCTCAATTTACAGCTGGGGAAACTGAGGCTGGGGAGAGGGCAGCTAAACCCGAGAGTCGGCGGGGGTACAGGCGATAATCCCTCGCGGGGAGGATTAGCTAGGAGGTGAGGCGACCGGCTACCGGCCGAGACTTGGCGGAGGCGGGGTAGAGGGGTGGGGAGGACGCGAGACCAGGGGGCGGGCCCACTGAGGGCTCCGCCCCGGACGGTGCGATTGGTGGACCGGGAGGGGTGTGGCTTTGGCGGGAGGGGCGTGGTTTCGGGGGGGCTGGCGTTTGCCGCAGGAGCGGAGCCGGAGCCGAGCGGGGAGCGGAGGGGCGGGGGCGCCGGAGCCCGCGGGCCGCTCCCCGCGCCCAGCGCCCGCCCGCCCGCCCTCCACCTCTCGGGCTTCGGCTGCAGCAGCGCCAGCGGGAGGCGGAGGCGCAGAGACCCCGGCCCCGCGGGCAGAGACAGTGAGTGAGCGCGGTGTTGGGGGGTGGGGGCCCGCGGGCGGCTACGATCCTACTGCATGAAGCCGGGGTGTCCACTCTGGGCGGGGGGCGGGGGCACTGCCCCATCGCATGCCTTGGCATGGGGACGGGGGTCTCGGTGGGGAGTGGGGCAGGCGATGACGTCACGCGAGGAGGGGCGCGGCTGGGATGACGTCACTCCCACCCCAGGTTAGAGTAGGGGGTCCGGGGGTTCCGTGGGTACCCACTGAGTTCAAGGATATCTCCAGGGAAACCCCCAGGGCGGGATCTCTTTCCCTCTTCCCTCCCCCTTTCCACCTCGGACACCTGGGTTCGTAGTTCCATATGTCCTCTTCAACCCCAGCCCGAGGTCGCCCCATAGTCGGAGGGTGGGGGGAAGATATACCAGGAGCCGGACACCTGGGTCACTCGTTCCCTGGTCATGTGTGTAGGAGGGTGCCCTCTAAGCCCTCGGGCATCGGGCCAGATGCTGCCAGATTGGGGTGGGGTGGGGTGGGTGGTTAGAAGGAGAAGAGCACAAGACAGGACTTAGAAGTCCTAGCCCACCACTGCACTTTAGGCCAAATTTGACAAAATCCTGCGCTTCCCTTTTCATCCTGCCCCAACCACCATCACCACGACCCAGGTAAGAAGCAAGGCCAGTAGTGTACCTCAATTCCTTGGACATCCCCTTCCTCTTAATCCACCTGTGTTCTCTCCTTTCCCTACTTGCCCTTCTCCCCTCCCACAAAATCTGACTCCAAAGCCCATCCTCTGAGAAGCTTTCCCAGATTTACTTGACCTGTTTTCTGTTCCTTGACTCCTCCTCAGGCTAACCAGAGTGGTCAGTTTGGTCATCATTTATGCAATTCATGTCCTGGCTCCCCTCTTCAGGCCAGGAGTTTTTCGACCCAGGATGGTAGGGCACAGGATTGGGGGAAGGAATTGTTGGTATCGGAGCAGCATCTATTAAATGCAGAATGTGGGGAGACCCGAAGCTTAGATGATAAGAGCCCCTGCCCTCCAGGACCTTGCACTCTAGTAGGGAAACAACACTTAACCTGTGTTAGAATTAGGGGGAGTCTTTACTAAGGGGAGGGAGGATCAGAGAAGGCTTGGTGAAGAAGGTAGACCTTAATGGATGGAGAAGGGAGGGCATTCCAAGTTTTGGGAGCAAAGCCACAAAGTAGGTGCAGAAATGGTCACAGAGAGACAGAGAATCCTCGAAGGGGAGCAATGGGGGGGGGGTAAGAATGAAATGAGTCAGGAAGACCAGGTGGTACCAGGCTGGAGGATCTTGAACTCTAGACACCAGAGTTTTTACTAGGTAGGTGGCAGGGAGCTACTGAAGGTTTTGCAATGGCATGAGAGACAGCTGTGATGATCGAGGCAGAGCCAGAGAGAAAGAAGAGAGGGGAAGAGGGGACTGGATGTGAAGTCATGGGACCTAGGCTCTGCCACTTCTGGGATCATGAGCAAAGCACTTCACCTCCGGGTCTCATTTTCTTCATAAAATAAGGGAGTTGAACTAGAGACTTATGAGGAGCCTTCCAACTTTGAATCTATGGTCCATATGATCATTCTGTGCTGTGTTTCCTTCTTTATAAAATGGGAATAATAATACACATATAACCACTTTAAATAGGCCTGCCTATGGTGACTAGTTCTGTGCACGAGAAGGAGGAGCCGGTGAAGGTGGAATTCTTTGCCCTAAACTCTAATCGCTGAATCAGGTCCCCAAGAGTGGTCCAGATATTGCACACAGCATTCCCAGTGCCCAAGGGAACCGTCTATGATATCTGAGGGGAGCAGATGTTATAGTCACATGGCCCCTGGAAGCTGCAAATGACCACCACAGAGGTCAGCCAGACTAGCCCCATTACTGTGAAAATGGGGAAACATGCCCAGAAAAGGGACACGGCTTTCCCAGTGTGCCAGATGGTTGAGTCTCTTCCTTGTCCTAGCAGAGACCAAGCAATAGTAGGAGGGGGCTGTCCTCCTGCCTGTCAAAGAATCCTCCTTTCAAAGACTGAGGAATAGTTAATAAGCCCACCCTGTGCCTGGCACTGTGCCAAGCCCTGGGGGTACCTATAAGAACCAAAGAGACAGTCCCTGCCCTTGAGGAGCTTCAAGTCTGCTGGCAGGACAGGACAGGACAGGACAGGACAGGAAGTAGAAGAGGGGGATGAAACTAGAGGAAGGAGAAAGTCTGAATGGGGGGAAGAGGTAAAAACAGTGACAATAATGACCCACTTGAATATAGTGCTTTAAGGTTTGCAGAGAGAGCTCTCTAGAGCGGTCCTTACAGCAGCCTTGGGAGGTAGGTGCCATGATTATCCCCGTTTTACAGATGGGGAACCTGAAGCAGGGTAAGTGGGAAGTGCTAGGAAGTGCTTGAACTGGGACTCCACATTGCCTCTGGGCAGCACCTGAAGCCCAGGTGAGGTTGAGGAAGGGGTGTATGTGGGGGGGTCCTTTTAATCTTTACCCCCCCCCCCCCAGTACAAGAGCTTGATAAATATTTGAATTGAACCGAAGTGTGGAGACCAAGAAGGAGGAAGCCCAGACCTTAGAACTCAGGAAGCTCCCAGCCTGGAGAGCAGGAGAACCAAATCCACGTGAGCCTGAGAACAGGACGGGCTGTTTGTGGAGCGGCGTGCCAGCGTCGTTCAGTGCTGTGGGAGTTCAGAAGTGGGCGAGACGGGTGTGGGCTAAAGAAGGCAGTGCTCTGTGAAGAGTGCTGGCCTGGAGACCTGTGGGGCTCTGAGCCTCAGTTTCCTCATCTGTAAAAGGTGGGGGGGGTTGGACCCGGCGATGGCTGAATTCCTTCTTTCCCAGCACTGACAAACTTGGGAATGTCTGTTCTATTTAGGGAAAGCTGGAAGGTAGGACTTGAGCGAACTGTTAGGTTTACTAATGCCTGCTCTGTGTACTGGGGGAGGAGAAGGAGAGGAGATCACACGGGATCAAAGCCCAACTGCTGGCCCCAGAAGTGGCTTTAGCCCGGCCTGCTTGGAGGGTGGGGAGGCTGACCCTGTGGAAGTTGAGAAGGCCTGCCTAGGGCAACGTGAAACCTCCAGATCAGAGGGTCTAGCCTGGGAAGGACCTTAGAGAGCCTTTGCCCCAGGCTCCCCCCTAGAGGGGGAAATGACTTGTAAGGTGTCGTAGGGACTCCCATTCCATCCTCTTTACGTGACATCCCTCTTGCCTCCCTCTCCCAGATAAAGCTGGGAAGATAACTGGGCATCAGATGATGCAGGGCCTTGACTATCATCACACGAAGGACTATAGAATTTATCCCCCGGCCAAACAGGGAGCTATTGACTATTTCTGTGCAGGGGAGAGTTATAGTCAGCTTTGTACATGAGGAAGAGAAATCAGACTGTGTGTGCGCGCTAGAGTAGCTGGGGATGGGGGTGGGAAATCTGGAATGGAGTGGAAAAGGCACAAGTGGATCTCGGAGTCAGGGTCAGAGGAAAACTAGCCTCGCGAGGAAGCCAGCCAGTGGCAGAATTGAAAGAGGAGCCTTCCCAGGGCCCAAGACCCCCACAAGATTTCAGAACTCCCGGAAAGGACCTTAGAAATGGAAGAATGCAGACCTGGCATTTGGAGAGGGTGGGAAGGAAGAGACCTTTCACCAGTGCCCAGGCCGGCTAGGGATTGTGGTGAGGCTCCAGGAAGCGCTCCCGAGGATCTGCCACATTTTTATCAGCGATGAAAGCATAGCTGGCATACCTCGGGGATTGTTCGGTGCCACAGAGCTGGGAGGGGTAGCTAACTTGTCGGACCACATAGTCGGGATCCAGAAAGCTCTCAGCAGGCCAGAATGAGGGGCTGAACCTCATGAGGTGACATTTTAAAAGCTGATCGCTGTAAACGTCCACAAAGCTGAACCATCCCTCCCCCGGCAAGGCGTTCCGAGGTGCAACTGAACCAATTACATTTTTAGCCTCGGAAGCGGAGAATGAGACCTTCCGACGGTGGCGTCCGGTGGCTGTCTGCCCTGGGCCCCATTTTTATCAGACATCTAGCAACTGGGCTTGTTCTGTGCCCCTTTTCCAAGCCTGGCTTTCCCTTCCATCTTAGAGTCAATACTGTGTTTTGGTTCCAAGGCGGAAGAGTAGTGAGGACTAGGCGATGGCGGTAACTTGGACTTTCCCTTCTTCTCTGCTCAGTTTCTACCTCAGTTTCCTCCTCTATAAAACAAGGAGGTTACACTAGATCGGGGGCCCTTCTGTATCGACTCAGAGTACCAATGAGTAATCAGATCTGCATCAGTTAGCATCAGTTGTAAGACAAGAGCTGGAAGGGATGAGTGAGTTGCCAGATTTGGACTATGAACGCGCTTGTTTTTTTCGCTGAGCACTGCACCGTACTTCGCTATTTTGGGTCCCATATATTTTCAGTCGATGAACTTAAACACTTTATTCCTAGAAGATATCTATAGGTTGTGAAAGGGACCCTGATACAAAAACTGGTTAAAGAACCCCCGGGCTGGAGGGTCTTTGTGCGCCACGAATTCTTGATTCTGCGAGAAGAGACGGAGACTAAGTTAGCCCCCTGGATGAATGGGAGGGTGGGTTCCACCGCAGGGGACTCCCTGGGGGAGAACGTCCCAGAGGCTGGAACCCCAGTCAGGGAAGGGCCGGCGCAGCAGGAAGGAATCCATCTTTGGCCCAACTTCTCTCCCTCATAAGCCCTTTTGGCCTAACTCCAGCCTGGGGCCCCCCCTTCGGAGCAGGGGGCCCAGGGGAATCCAACACCTGCCTCCGCTGTTTGAGGACCAAGGCACGGGATCTGTTTCTTCCCCCCAACCTGGAAATCCCCCAAAGAAGTAACCCGAGACCCCCTTCACACACAGACACCTGCCTGGGGGAGGGTGCCTGGAGGAAGGCCCCACAACAGGCTCATGCCCAGTGCAGGAGTCTGTTCATAGAAAACAGCTGGGGCCAGTTGAGGGTTCCCTGGGGGGGGAGGGGGGAGCCTCAAGGACTCCGACCTTCCTTTCTGGAACACTCACACCCTAAGAAGGCGGGCTGGGCTGGCCGCTTCCCTTTCCGAGGACACAGTCCCCTGACGCTCCTTGCAGAGGATTCTGGAGGCTTTGTGTCCCAGGAACACACCTGGGACTTGTGGCTTCAGAGCAATTTCTCAGGCCTTGAGACCCTCTCCTTCTCTGTCCTGTGGACCCCCAGAGGCACACACATTGTGGCTGGGCTTCAGGGAGTGGGGTGAAGGGCCCAGCAGGCTGAGAATGGGAGCACCCCCACCTGGAGCCCTCCGGGATTAGGTCCTTCTGTGTGGGGCCTTTCGGTTGTCCGTCTAGCCCCTCCCCAGATTTAGCTGCTTTTGGGGGGGAGTGTAATCCTCTCCCCCCTTCCCAAACCCTTGTCCACACCTGTGCAGGTCCCCAGGAGTTGGTGCACCCCCCCATTTCCGCATTCCAGTGTGGGGGCGGGAGGGGGGGCTGGGGCCTTTGGTGAGGTTAATAATAAATGGAATGTCCCTTCCTCCCCCGCCCCCAGGTGAGGGTGTTAGTTCTGGCCGGGAACCTGGGCCCCTGGATGCCAGGCTGCAAGGAGGGAGGAGGAAACGGGAATCCGGGCGCTTAGAGGTCCAAGTCCAGACTCCCTTTACTAAGGGGAAATCTCAGGCTCTGGAGGGGACGGACGGGGCTTATTCAGGGTTAAGGCTGAGCCTGAGGAAGGGACCTGTTTGGGGAAGCCAATTCTCCCCAGGAATGAGCAGCGCTGGGGGACACGTGGACCCTTTCCAAGCCTGCGGGGCCGGAGGGGGGCCCCCTTTCCCTCCTCCCTCTCCAAGGGCAGCCCCCCCAGCTCCCTCTGGCCCCAAGGTCACTTCACTGGCCCAGCTTTAACCGAAAGGGCTCGACGTTTAGCCGAGACACTAGGATCCACTCCTTTCTGACCTTGTTTAGCGCCAGGCGCCTCATCTGTAGAGTGGGGATGGCCGAGCAGGGCCTCCTCTGAACTGCACACCACCCTCCCGCTCCGGACCCCTTTCCGGCTCTCTACGGGGTCTCCCGTGAGCTTCCCAAACCCAGAACGTCCAAAGCCAAGTGTACAGCCGCCCCCATCTCACTCTGTTCTGTGGGTCAGCGGACCCTATTAAAGGCCCCCCACGTGCGTGTGCACCGCACAGGCGAGAGACCTGGAGGAGGCCCCCCTCTAACGGGGAAGAGAGCTCGGCGGACGTGAATGAGTGATAGGAGAGAATGGAGGCAGGCCGGAGAGGATACCTGGCGGGGCTTCAGACCGAAGGGGCATGTTAGCTGGGACGTGGAGGGACCGGGCGACCTTTCTCGTCTCTTTTCTCTCCCCTGATCCCGAGCCCCACTGGGCCTTCCTTGGAGGCCTCTCTCTGCCCCGTGAGCTCTGGAGTCCCCTCCCTCCGGCCCTCTCCAGGAAGCCCTCCCTGTTATCTCCTCACCTAACAAATAGATGTAAACAAATCCACAGGGCCTCCTTCCAGGGGCCCTTCCAGTTTTTTGTTGGGGGAGGGGAGTTCCTGGGATGCCCATTCTACATAATAGACTTGTATTTGAACCCTGGCTCTGCTCTAACCTGGGTGACCAAATCACATCATCTCGCTGAACCTCACTTTCTTTATCTGTAGAATGGAGGTGATAAAAATGAATGCACCTATTTTTTTTTTAACCCTTACCTTCTGTCTTGGAGTCAATACTGTGTATTGGCTCCAAGGCCAAAGAGCATTAAGGGCTCTGCACTGGGGATTAAGTGACTTGCCCAGGGCCACACAGCTGGGAAGTGTCTGAAGCCAGTTTTGAGCCCACGACCTCTATCCACTGACCCGTCTGGTCCTATAGTACTTAGCTAAAAGACTTGAGAGGAAAGTTCTTTGGGGGGGGGGGAGCCAAAATACTGTAGAAATATGGTATTTATTATTATTTAAACCCTTACCTTCTGTTTTATTTTACTTTTTTAAATCCCTATTTTCTGTCTTGGAGTCAATACTGTGCATGGGTTCCAAGGCAGAAGAGCAGTAGTAAGGGGGAGGCAATGGGGGTCAAGTGACTTGCCCAGGGTCACCCAGCTAGGAAGTGTCTGAGGCCAGGTTTGAACCCAGGTCATCCACTGAGCCACCCCGCTGCCCCCCTATTTTATTATTATTGTTCTAAGGAGCCTGTCTTTAATTTCTGGGACATCAACCCCTCTTCCACCCTGATGCTGAGGATTGTTTCCTAAGGAGGGCCTTAGTTCCTTGTCTTTTACTAGTCCTACCATTTCCTAATATGTAAACCCCAGTTCAAAAACTCTCCCACCCGTGCCCTTCCTTGGCCCCAGAGCCCTGTCCTAGCCCTTCCCTCCTGGCCTCCCCTCTTTGTGTGCCTGCCTTGGCCCCTCGCATCTCCGCCCTGCCAGTCGCTCGTCCTTTTCTGCCCTGCCCTCCCCCATCTCCACAGGCCGCAGACCCAAAGAATGAGGGTGGATTTCAGAGTCCATTCACCAGGGAAAGAGGCCACACTGCAGAAGAGGATTACAGGAAATTAGAGATACCTATAAAAAATAAACAATGCCGCGCCCCCCTTTCTGTGGCACAGGAAGGTTTGCAGAACCCCCAGCCATCTTTTTAAGGAGCTTGTCTGTTACTCCGTTTTACAAATGAGGAAACTGAGGCTCCGAGCGGCAATGACTCCCACGCATGCTTTTCCTAGGAGCCTCCGAAGGGCGGCGCTGTAGCTCAGAGGCGCAGGCTCCTCCCCCTCAGGAGTCTTCCTCCCTCCTGGTGGCTGCTCTGGCACCCAGGTCCCCCTGAGTCCAGGATGCCCCCGTTCTTGGCAGCTGCCCATAGTGGGCGGTCATGAGAGCCCCCAGCAGAGGGGATTTGGAGTCATTTTACAGATGGGGATACTGAGGCCCAAAGAAGGCAGGGCCTCACTCCCGGCCCTCAGTGCTTGGGCTTCTGATTCTAGGTGGGGGAGGTACCGGGCCAGGGTCCTTGTCACCCCCGCCCCTTCCCGCCAGCGTGGAGCTCTCCGAGGGGGGCAGGGGGGCTCCTGTGGCTCCCTAGAGGGTTTTCCCGGTGGGCAGGCGGGCAGGAATAGACGTTTGTGGAATGAATGAATGAATGAATGAATGAATGGAGGACCCCTCTGGGGCTGTGGAGGCCGCCCGGCTGACCAGCCCCCTTGTCTGCAGTGCGCCGCTCACCCAGCCATGGCGAAGCTGGAGACCCTGTCCGTGTGCGCTGACCCTGGCCGCGACCCCCTCCTGGCCTTTGCCCCTCGGCCCCCCGAGCCCCGCCCCGCAGCCCCTCGCCTCGTGGCCATGGGCAGTGTGGGCAGCGGGGTGGCCCACGCCCAGGAATTCGCCATGAAGAGCGTGGGGACGCGGACGGGCGGGGGCTCGGGTGGGGGTGGCCGAGGGGGCTACCCAGGGCCAAGGGGCGGCGGGCCGGGTTCTGGCAGCGGGGACCTCCCGGCCAGATACCCGTCGGAGGACAAAGCCTTGGCCAACTCCCTGTACCTCAATGGGGAGCTGCGGGCCGGGGCCGGCGTCAGCGGAGACCGGACGGATGTCTGCGGCAACATGGTCAACAGCAGCGGTGACAAGGCCCCGCCCCAGTACCGGGAGCCGGGCCACCCCCCGAAGATTCTGCCCACCTCTGGCAAACTGGACCAGGTCAGCCCCCGCATGGCCTGCGCCCCCTTTAGGCAGCTCTGGTCCTACCCCCGACGTGTCCTGACGAAGGACTCTCCACGGAGCAGTGGGGCCCCTAGTGCATGGGCCATAGAGCCACTTCCTTGATTCCCTTAGGCACACCAGCTGGGGGGGGGGGCCTCACCCTGACCCTCTGTCTCCTCTTCCAGTGCACAGAGCCTCTGGTGAGACCGTCAGCATTCAAGCCTGTGGTGCCCAAGAACTTCCACTCGATGCAAAACCTGTGCCCGCCCCAAAGCAACGGGGCATCGGATGGGCGAAAAGGCCCCGGGGGCCTGAAGGGTGGCGGGCTGGACAAGGCACGGACTATGACCCCGGCAGGCAGCAGCAGCGGGGGCGGGGGCAGCGGCGGCAGTGGGGGGGGAGGAGGACTCTCAGATTCGGGCCGAAACTCGCTGACCAGTCTGCCTACGTACAGCTCAGGCTACAGCCAGCACCTGGCACCCCTCAGTGCCTCCACCAGCCACATCAACCGAATTGGCACAGCCGGCTATGGGGGTGGGGGAGGCCCCGGCAGCGGGGGCCCTGGCTATCACGACCTTTCCTCCTCAGACAGTGGGAGGGCTTCCAGCAAGAGCACGCCCTCCTTCGGCAGGCTGAACCCCTTGGGGTCCGGGGAGGGTGGGAGCAGCAGTGGCGTGGGGGTGGGAGGGGGGGGCGGGGGCCTGGGCTCCTTCCCGGCCTCTCCCCCTTCGCCGGATGCAGTGATCCAGGAGCTGGAGGAGCGCCTGTGGGAGAAGGAGCAGGAGGTGGCGGGGCTTCGGAGGAGCCTGGAGCAGAGTGAGGCCGCCATTGCCCAGGTGTTTGAGGAGCGGCAGAAGGTGTGGGAGCGGGAGATGGAGGAGCTGCGGCAAAACTGCGCCGGGAAGCTGCAGCAGGTGACCCGGCGCGCCCAGCGTGCGCAGCAGGGCCTGCAAATGCAGGTGCTAAGACTACAGCAGGACAAGAAGCAGCTTCAGGAAGATGCCGCCAGGCTTGCCAGGCAGCGAGATGAACTCCAGGAAAAGGTGGCTGCCTGCCAGAAGGAGCAGGCCGACTTCCTGCCCCGTATGGAGGAGACCAAGTGGGAGGTGAGGGAGCAGCGTGGGGTTGAGGGATAAACTGGGCTTGTAGATAAAAAAAAAAACCCACCACCCTGGCGGGTGACTCTCCCGGCACTAGCGCCCGCGCAGCCTTATCTTCCCACTAGAGGGGGCCAGAGAGGCAGGACTATCCACCTCTGAGATCGAGTGTGCGTGAGTTTGTGTGCGCGGGAATGTGTCGGAGCAGCCCGAGGGGAGAAGGTCTGCGGCTGAGGTGGGGGGCGGGGCGGTCCAGCGTTGGCAAATCTGGGGGCCCGTGCTGGGCATGATGTAGGGGTCACCCTCACTCGCCCCCAGGTTTGCCAGAAGGCTGGGGAGATCTCACTCCTGAAACAACAGCTGAAGGAGTCCCAGGCAGATGTGAGCCAGAAGCTGAGCGAGATCGTGGGGCTGCGCTCGCAGCTGCGGGAGGGCCGGGCCTCCTTGCGCCAGAAGGAAGAGCAGCTGCTGACCCTGCGGGACTCGCTGGGTGCCAAGCAGCCCAGCCTGGAGCTGCAGCTGCGGGAGGGCGAGGCGGAGCTCGGCCCGGGGCTGCGCCTGCGGGACCGCCTGGGCCCCAGTGAGCCTCGGGCCGGGGAGACCGCCGGGGCAGAAGGGACAGCCGCCGCCGCCGCCGCCGCCGGAGAGCCCGCCGAGCTCTGCGAGAGCGACGAAGCCAAGATGCGTAGACAGGCGGTGGTGTCCTCTTCTTCCTCCTCGTCCTCTGGGGCTCCCCAGGACGGGGAGGGCGATGCTGCGGATGCGGCCGGTGCCCGGGCCCTGCGGCGGGAGGTGGGTCGGCTGCAGGCGGAGTTGGCGGCGGAGCGGCGGGCCCGGGAGCGGCAGGGTGCCGGCTTCGCGGAGGAGCGGCGCGTGTGGCTGGAGGAGAAGGAGAAGGTCATCGAGTACCAGAAGCAGCTGCAGCTCAACTACGTGGAGATGTACCAGCGCAACCAGGAGCTGGCCCGGCGCCTCGGGGAGCTGGGGGCCTCGGGCTCCTCCCTGCCCGCGCCCATGCCCCTGCCTGTGCCCGTGCCTGTACCCGCGGCCCACGGCGGCCCGGGAGAAGAGAAGAAGGCTTGGACCCCCTCCCGCCTGGAGCGCATAGAGTCCACAGAAATCTGACGCTAGCCGGCCCCGCCCCCCTCAGCAGAGGCCGGTGGCCGCCGAACTCGCTCAACATTTTTTTTTTCTTCTAGTTTGGACGAGATGACCGAGGCCCCTCCCCCAATGACCTATGGTGGCCTTTGGTCCTGAATCTAGGTCCGTGGCCCCGGCCCCTGGCCCTGGGGAATCCCAGCTTCCACACCCCTTCCCCAGAGTCCCCAGACCAAAGAGGTTCACGAAGCTCGGGTGACCGTTCCCCTATCCACCCACGCCCCCACTGTGTCAGCCCTAAGATGTTCCATTCCTTTACTCTGGGCTTCCAATCCGGGTCTCCTGCCTGGAGGAGGAGGAAGGCACTGGCTAGTCTGCTCAGGATCCCTGGTGGGGTGGGGATAGGGGAACCTAAGAGTCATAAGTAGGTGGGGGGTGGAGTGGGACTTGGGGGAGAAGCTGAGGCTGGCCCTGACCACCGATGATCCCAAAGCACACTTTCAGCAAGTCTTGGACCAGTGTCTTCCCTGCATCTCCCTATCCTTGCCCTTGCCGAGTCCCCAGACCCCATCTCCTCCATGCACTTTCTCTCTCATTGGGGGTATCAGCTCGGCATGACCAAAGACCCTAGGGCTCTCCCCACACACACCCCGTCCAGTAGGGGCAAGGACCCCCTCCAGCACCCTCTTCTCTAGGGCAGTTGGGGGTTGGGATTGTAGATGAGGTGCAGGAAGCAGGGTTGACAGCTGCAAGCCTAGGTAGGAGTTGCTGTGTGGATGGAGGTGGGAGTTGAGTTTCTCAGTTTGTCTGGGTCCTGTCATCTCACCACCTGTTCCACCCCCTCCCCAATCTCTGTCTCTTAATCCCTGCCCCAGTATCTCTTCCCTGCTCTCCTCCCAACCGGCCATGGCTGACCACTGACCACTGCCCCCAGCCTAGCCACCTTCCCACCCCTGCCCTTGGGACGAGGAGAAGCTTGATCTCTGACGCATACACACCTTTGGGGTTTGGGTTATTTTAGGGAAATTACACCAGGCCTTCCTGTGATGGGGCTAGAGGTGGGGGCCTTCTTGGGATTCACCAGCAATAACAGAGGGAGGTTCAGCTTCGTCATCTCCCCCCATCCCAGAGCTGACCTGGGGGGAGCTGGTAAATCCTGTGCCCTCCCAAGCCCACCCCCCAAAACCAATGGGCCCCCACAATTCTTAAGCCCTGACTGCCCCAGCCCAACCAGGACTGTTCTTGAGTAACCAAACTTCAACACAAAATTTTCAGACCCCTGAGACACACCCCAGGAACTTGATGGCTAAACTGACCCTCTAGGGTACAGATGGATGGGCCAGTCCCCTGGGAAGAGAGCAGAGGACCAGAGAGCCCTGGGGGTGGGGTGGGGTAGGAGGGCCTGGGAAAGCTAAGCCCTGGGATGAGGGCCAGCCAGAAGCTGAACCACCTATAAAAGTAGGAGCAACCTGGGCCTTTGGGCAGAAGCAGGTCATAAAAGAACATGACCCTTGTCTGTTTCTCCAATTGTGCAAGACTTTTGGGGTTTCCACAATGAAATAAAAAAGAGAAAGGCCAACCCCTCTAAAGGGGCCTTCCCTGGTCTCTGTCTTTATTGGGACTTGGCGGATTGTTAAAAGGGAGATCAAGTGAGGTCCCAGGCCAGGAATGAGTTGGACGTACTATACTGACCTCAGCAAAGGATTAGGTTAGACTTTCTATGCTGGCACCAGTGAACCCTACCCATCCAGACCCAGTTGAAGGCTTCTCCTTGTCCGGCTTTATGAAAGAGATTTCCTTAAAGGCCTCCCTCAGTTTGCACTCCATAACCTCAGCCTTTCCTCAGTTGAAAGTGGTATTTCCCTTTTCAGAGTTCCCACTGGGTCTTTGCTGGGTCCTGTCTTTGACACTAACTACATTATAGTTATTTTCAAATTCGACAAATATTTATTAAACACTTCACTGCTAGTTTTAAAAAAAAAAGCAATAGTTCTTGCCATCAATGCTATCGAGGAGTTTATAGTCTGTAGAGAGGGATGAGCAGGGGGTTTTGGTAAATTGTTAACAAGTGGGGGAGGCAGATGTATGTGCTTTACCGTATATTTTCTTAAGACTATCCATCAAACAAGCCCAGACTTTGATTTCCAAGGTATAAATGCTGAGGAAAAATTTTACAATTGCATGGCTCCTACACACCTGTGATAAGGTACACAGTCATTGAGATATTTGGGGAGGTACAGAATAGGGTATGTTGGGGTCAAAGGGGAATAGTAGACAAAGCAGGAAGGGAATTTGAAGGGGAGAATTTGATCGAATCAAGGAAGAATTGATCCCTGAGCTGATCCGTGAAGAAGATCCTGAAGGTCAAAAGGAAAAATGTCTTCTAGGCTTGGGGTTGTGCCTACACAGTTATGTGACTGAGTTATGCAAACATCTAACTGTCCAATTTGGCTACTAGTCAAAATGCATGGAGAGATGGGAGTGGTTATGTGAAACAGAGCTGGAGTCATTCCATAGGCACTAGGGAGCCACTGAAGTAATACGGGCAGCTCTGTGAATTAGCCACATTTTTTTGGCAGGATACATTGTAGAAGGGAAAAAATGAAGGCAGAGACAAATTAAAAGCAGGTCCTTATAATAGTGCTGATGAGAAGCCATGAGAGCTTCACCTAGGATTAAGATTAGGGGTGGCCATGAGAAATATTGTAGAGTTGGGATTGACAGGCAATGATAGGGGCCAGGTAGAGAAGGTAAGAGAAAAAAGTAAAAAATGACTTAAGTTTTCAAGCCTGAATGACTATGAGGATGGTGATGCTATCAACAAAAATAGGAAAATTGGAAATAAGGGAAAGTTGAGGTGTATGTGTGAAGGGGATAGATCTGGAGAGAAGATATGGTCAGTTTAATTTTAATTGCCATTGGGCCTCAGTTTCTTCAACTATAAAGCAAAGGGGAAAGCAATAGGCATTTATGGAGCAAGCTTGAGAAATGTTATTTGGTCTTCACAACAACCCGGTGAAGGTGTTATTATTAGCTCCATTTTATAGATAGGAAACTGAGACAAACAATTTTAGTGACTTGTCCAGGGTTGTGCAACTAGCAAATGTCTGAGGTCACATTTTTGCCCAGATCTTCCTGACTACAAGCCAAGTATTCTTATCTACATTCGGTCATTTTAAGAATTTTCATGACCCCTTTTGGGGTTTTCTTGGCAAAGATACCAGAAAGGTTTGCCATTTCCTTGTTCAATTCATTTTTAGGGATGAGGAACTGAGGCAAACAGGGTATCTAAGGACATTTGAATTGAGGAAGAGAAGTCTTCCTGACTCCAGGCCTGACATTCTCTACTATGCCTCCTAGTATCTATAAAATGAGGGCATTGAAGTAGTTGATTTAAGGTCCCTTTGGGCTACAAATCCCATGATCTCAGATAATTTGGTCTCAAGGGTGTAAATGAGATCATCCAGGGAGAGGGTTTGGGAGAGGACTTTGAAAGATACCTGTATTTTTAGGAAGAGAAAGAGGAGGATGGCCCAGGGACAGAAAAGAACAAAGAACAGTCAGACCAGTTATAGGGGATAGTAGCATCACAGAAAGCCAAGAATGGGAGAGCTTTAAGGAGGAGGGCATGTGCAGTGGTGTTGAAAAACAGAAAAATCAAGGAGGAAGAGGATTGAGAAAAGACCAACTGATTTGGCAGTTAAGAATTAACACATGATTTTTAATGTAGGAATTTCAATTCAGAGGTCAGGTCAGAAACCAGACTGCAAAGAGTGGAGGAGGCAGTAGCATAGATGACTCTTAAATAAGAGTTCAGCAAGGAATGAGAAGAGCAATAGGATGATAGCCTGAGGGTGTGCCAGGAATTTTTAGACTATGGAATGCCTGAATATGTGTAAGTAGTTGATTCCCAATCATGAGAAGGTAGAAGGAAACATCAAGAGAGATCTAAGAAGAGTGGGATAATTATCTATATATCTCAGACCAGACCCAGTTTGGAGCTGCTCTCCCCTTCCCTCCACCAAAAACGAATAAACTAGCTCAAGTTTAACGTGGGCTTTATGAGACAGCATCTACTCAGAAACACAATTCCCTATCAGCTTTCTACTCTTCTTTTTAACTGATTAGCCCTAAAACACACTATTTCAAAGCTAA
Source organism: Monodelphis domestica (assembly GCF_027887165.1). Classification (NCBI taxonomy): domain Eukaryota; kingdom Metazoa; phylum Chordata; class Mammalia; order Didelphimorphia; family Didelphidae; genus Monodelphis; species Monodelphis domestica. The sequence continues at coordinate 73,602,255 of NC_077232.1, forward strand.
AGACATTTAATTGAACAGTATAGCATGAATGACAACCACCACCACCCCCCCCATACACACATGGGAGTAGACTCCTATTACCTCACCAGTGGGAGAAGGAATGTCTATATAGGAAACACACAGCCAAGAAACACACATGGAAAGGTCATATACATGGGAAACACATGCACGGGCATGGCAAATTGTACTAAGGTGGCATCCCTTTGGAAGGCATGTGGGCAGCCTGGCAAGTGTCATCCAGCTGTGGGCTTCTGAGTGGCCTTACTGAACTATTCTTTTTCTTTTTTTTTGCTCATTGATCTGTGTCTGGTCTGCTCTCTATAATCCCTCTAAGGATCTCTGCTGCCACCTATTAGTTTTTGACTGACTTGCTATTACCATGTAACTAAAATTCCCTTTTCTGTTTTCTGAGTGGGGTTTTCAGCTTTGTTGGCACGAAGCTAACTCCCTAATGGTTACCCCGCTCTGGACATTCTTCATCTTATCAGTATCCTTCCTAAAGACTGGCACCCAGAAGCAACAGAAAATACCAGGTGTGTTCTCTCCAGTGCAGAATACAGAAAGACTTTTCACTCCTTATTTATGGATACTTCTCAACCCAATTCGGGATCCCTTTAGCTATTTTGACTGCCATATCGCAGTGTTGTCTCCTTTTGAGCCTGCAGAGCATTAACATCATCAGATAGTTGGTTGTTTTTTTTTAACTCTTGCCTTCTGCCTTAGTATCAAAGAAGGAAGAGTGGTAGGGGATAGGCAAATTAAATCAAGTTACTTCCTCAAGTTCACACAGCTAGGAAATATCAGAGGCCACATTTGAACCCAAGACCTTCCAACTCCAGACCTAGTGCTCTATCCACAGTGCTACTTAGCTGCCCTATCGGATAGTTTTCGGGCAGAATTCTCTAGGGAATAAAACCTCCCCAATGTTATACTTAGGAAGTACACTTAAAAAAAACAACAACAAAACAAAAATGTAAGACTGCAATTCTCTCTATCGAATTTCATCTTCTTAGCTTCAGCCCAATGTTTGAGCCTGTCAGGATCTTTAGGAGCCTAAGTGTCATCCAGCTACTCTTCCTAGCTTTAGTTGGCCTTGGCCTTGCATGGATGGAAGGCTAAGTATTCAGTGGATGCAAAGCTGTCTTCTCCATCCCCCTTCCAGCTCTATTTTGACAGCCCTATCATCCTTTTTTAGTCAAAATGCCAACTTGGACCTAAGCATCTTAGTCCTGTCTCTTTAAAAAAAAAGCAGAGGGCCACGCCCCTTCGCGGCCCTTCTGGCAGAACAAATGAAAGCGGCAAAGAAACTGATCCAGAACGTGAAGAAGGATTTGGCTCAGTTTGAGCCTCTGCAGCCTCCGTAGCGCCGCCAGGCGGAAGTGGAGCGGCGCCGCTGGCCGGAAGTGGTTGAGCCGCTCTGCCTGAGGTCTGATTGCTGCCACCGCCCGCTCGCGCGCCCGGGGAACTGATGTGACCCTTTCGGCCCGCCTGGCCCAGGTGAGTGCCCAGGGCATGGGAGGTGGAGGCAAATCCTCGTTCTCCGGGATCACGTCACGTCGTGGCCGATTCCCGAGAGGTGCATGCCCTTCTCTCTCGGCTGCCCATAACTGCCTCGGAGGTAGTAGGAGCTGGTGACGTCGCGGTCCGGGCCCGGCGCAGACTGATCCCCCGGCGCTCCAGTGTACGAGGCTCGGGAGTTCCGACGCTGGGGAGCGAGTGGAGGCAGCCGTGTTTCAGGGTTCTGGGAAGCGGGGGTGCGGGGCTGGGACTCCCGGCGTTCCCTCAGGTGGTACAGACGGTACGGTGCACTGAGATACCTAAGCTACTGTGGGCGGGGCTTGGACTTGAGAACCCCCCGGGAAACCGTGGGGTGTGGAGATCCCTACGCCCGGGACAGAAATGGAAAGGGGCCCTTCTCCATTGCCCGGCATATCGAGACAACTTCCCTTTTCTCCCCCTGCTCCCAGCTCGGGCCTTAGAACCCCTCCAATTACCCAGGCGGGGGCACCCTTGGCTTTCTTATATAAGCAGTTGCCCAGTTTCTTGGCACAGTAGGGGAAGGGGTACGTGCTTGGCTAGGCGTTTTGGCCTTGAGTTACCCTTTTCAGGCCTGTGCGCGGCCCTAGCCTCTTGGCCTGCCAGGGAACCACTCCCCTCCTCCCTCCCTCCCTCCCTCCCTCCCAACCTTGGTCCTTAGTTGGCACGTGATGCAGAATTTCAGAGTGAGGTTGCTTTAATGTCTCATCGCCCTTTTGACAGTTAGTGGAAATGACGAATTTTCTTTTAAAAATCTAAAATCCCATTCCAAGAAGAAAGCAAGTGCCCTATTGAGGGGAGTGGGAAGCCTAGCTGGGCAATATGTCCTTTTATCTCAGAATTAACAAAAAGATCATAGGAGTAATTGAGAATCGATAGAATAATTGTGTCTTCTACCTTTTCATCATTCTTCTCTGTCTTCATGCTTATCTGACATATTTGTCTTTTTTGGCAGGACTGCGCATTATTCTCTCAAGATTTTTGGCTTTTTTTCCTGTGGTTGAGCACACAGGGCCAGTGCTGGTGAAGGATGGGTTTTGGCTTTCCTGGGCAGTTCTTTCCATGCCTATGTGTAGGGGCTGCCCCTATTGTTTATTTTCTCCTCTCTCTTTGGGGAAGAAAGCATGTCTCACCCCATCCTTTGGTAGGACACTGAAGTGGATTCAAGTGAATTTATTTTTGCACCCAGTTCTGAAAAGCCTGTTGGCTAACAATCTAGGATAACTAGTGGAGTATATTGGGGCTATTGAATAGGACTTGAGTGAGGGTCCTGGCAATATAAAGCTCTAATTGCCTGAGTTCCTTTTTATCCTTTCACCTAATCCCTTATGGCCTTCAGTTTATCTTTCTCTGTGTAAAATGTGGGTGATGATACTGTAAACATCGAAGTGATTAAAGACTAACAAGAGGGAGAGTAAGGAGAATTACTGGCACCTTGTGGCCATAAAATGGAATTGTAATACTATGTGACTGTAAATGAGCCAGCTTTTCAGAGTAATGCAATTCTATTTCTTTTACAGCATAGCTTTCTTCCTCTAATCAGTTTCTTTTTTTCCCCCTCTTCTTTGTAAGCCCATTAAATTATGGCAAGCTTTCAGATTAAACCACATTAGTACCAAAGGAACCTATGGTGCACTAGAAAACTTGTAGACCAAAGCTCTTGATCCCATGATTGAAATGGCTCATTCTGGGAAAAAGAGAGCTAGTTGTTGCAATGACGTTCTAACTGCTGGAAAATCAGGGAAGAATAAATGAGTATCTGTTTGAAAAATGATAACTGATGTCTTTGATCTCACCAGGGAGTTTCTTAGTGTTGGGACAAGCTTCCTAAATTTTCAGTGTCCTGTATAAGTAGATGGCACTCTTAAATCTTTTAATTATGACCTCCCTGTCCCACTCTATTAAGATGATGTATGAGGTATTCTTACACATAGACTCAGAGAATGTTAGAGCTGGAAGGAACTTGAATGATCATCGTCATTTTACATGAGAAAACTTCTATTGTCCAGATATTTTTGAAACTCTTCAAAAAGGAAGTAGAGAGAAGAGGACCTACTGCCCGATTTTCTTTGATTCAGCTTTTTAGGTGATTATCTAATTATCTTGGACAAATTTGGAAAACTCCCTAGCTATATAATTTGACCTCTTAGGCAGCTTTACTGTGCCCAACAGTGAAGCCCAGAGAGGAAAGGAGATTTCTTACCTGAAATTCTCTTCATTGGCATTTGACTATCCAAGACAATTGCTGTTTAAGTACCCATGGTGTGTATTCAAAGTAGGCTTAGCATTGTAGCTGGAGAAGCTTAAATAAAATCTAGTATCTGACCCCAACAGTCCATGGTAAAATACTTGCAGAGTCAAAAATTGAGACCCATTTTTTTGTTTCTGTTCCTAGTTTTCAGGAAAATGTGAAGTGCCAAACCTTTTAGCATCTCTGAATAATTTGAATCTGAATAAGGGGAGAGGCAAGCCTTTCTCCTAGAAACATCAAAGTCCAGAGTTAGAGCAATTTGAGATCTCCTGGTTATCATATAGTGACTATATTGAAAGTGTAACATAGTATTGCCTCCCTGCCCTACTCTGCCCTCGTTGACTGTATGAAAGAAGCAGCTACACTTTGCTCAGACTAGCAGCATTCTTGCTGAGAAAGAAGAAGCATTTATTTATTTTCACAGAATCACCATATTCCTCTAATGATTTACAAAGTAACTTCACCAAATAATGTGGTATCCAGATCCTGGAGGTTGCTGTGAGTGACTCTTGTAAAGAAAGGTCCCTAGGGAATGAGACAGACATTAGCAGAATGAAAGGTGGGAAAGCTTTGTCTGAGGAAGTGGTTCTAAGTGGGCAGTGCAGGTGAATGTTGGGTGAAAGGTGAGAGGGTCCTGTGAAGCTTAGCCAGATGTCAGGTTCCTGAGATTGGAAAAAATGAAGGCACTGATTGTTTTGCTTCCAATGTTCTGTGCTTGTGTTTTCTTGTCACCAAACGGCTCAAGAGATTTTTTTTTGGTGATTTTTTTCTCCATCACACTCTTTCTCCACTGTTTCACTTTAACCATTTGTCACATCTTGCTTGGCTTCTACTTATTCCCTTTTCTCACCTCTTTGTTTTCTCAACAGTATTCAGGTCATGATCGAGAATCCTGGGCATAGGGATTCGTTTCCCACTGAAACATAAAGAAGTAACGCTCATTTAGTTGCTCTAGGAAAGCATTTCTGATAGAGAACATACGTTTAATGAGAAAAATGGTGGTACAAATAATATTTCCCCCCTCCAGGTTAAGAACTATGAAATTGAATGCAGTAAAATATGTAATGCATTCTTTAAATGAGGCATGCCTCATTTTTTTTTGTATGAAAATAGATTTAGTTTTTTATTTTTGCTTTGAAACCCCCAAGTGTTCCCCTTTATCTGTTTTATTTCCTACCACCAGTTTGTCCCAACCAGCAACACTGGGGTTTTAACTGTATTTCACTTCCTAAAATACTTTGTAGTCAAAATAATTTTGAAAATGTAGCACTAGAAGTAGATCCTTCTAGACCCTGGGAACTTGCTGACTGTACCCTTGCCCAGAAGAAAGGTCTAAGTTAGACCCCTCAGCAGATGTTTCGAATGGAGAACAAAAGACAAGTGCCCCTACCTGCTTGGGTGCACAGGACAGCCTTTCACAGAGGATTGAAACTGTAGAATCATAATGTTAAGTTAATTATGACCTAGTTTCCTTGCCAGAGGCAATATGAGTTAGTAGCTAGAGAGCAGAACTTGGAGGGGTCAGGAGATCTGAGTTCAGAACTTGACTGACATTTCCCAGCTATGTTGACTGTAGACAAACCACTTTATTTCTTGTGGTCTAGATTTCCTTGTGTATAAAGGAGAGATAATCTTATTTTCATTGTATGTCTCACAGGGTTTTTGTGAGGAAACCTTAAAGTACTGTATAGATGTGAATTGTTAATATATTTTCAATATATTTCTCAATGTGGATCCAGAAATGTGATCTGTATCAACCTAAAGGGGAAGGTCTCAGGTCTGTAGTGGAGTGCTTCAGAATCTATCCATAGTTCTATTCCATTCAGTAGTTTTATTATTGATTTGAAAAAGACATAAATGACATGTTAATCAGATTTGCTGATAACACAAGACTATGAAGGAAAGCCAGTGTATTGGTTGACATAGTGGGATCAAAAAAATCTCTCAGGGGGCAGCTGGGTAGCTCAGTGGATTGAGAGCTAGGCCTAGAGAGGTCCTAGGTTCAAATCTGGCCTCAGACACTTCCCAGTTGTGTGACCCTGGGCAAGTCACTTGACCCCCATTGCCTAGCCCTTACCACTCTTCTGCCTTGGAGCCAATTCACAGTTTTGATTCTAAGAAGGAAGGTAAGGATTACAAAAAAAAATTAAAAAAATTAAAAAAAAATCTCAACATGCTAGAATTAGGAGACAAAACAAAGCAAAACTTATTGAATGTCCTTTATGCATAAATTTTGTTTTTTAAATCCTTATTGTCTTTAGGATTGATACTAAGTATCAATTAGTAAGTACTAGGCAATTGGGCCTAAGTGATTTGCCCAGGGTCATACAGCTAGGAAATGTCTGAGATCATATTTGAACCCAGAACCTCCTGATTCCAGGCCTATTCATTCTACTGTCTAGCTGTCCCTTTTATGCTTAAAAAAATTTTTTTTTTAAAAAATAACTAGATAGAAGTTCATGGGAAAAAAAAAAAACCCTAGTAGCTTTAATTGGCTTTGAGCTCATTTGGACCTAGCTACCAAAAATCTAATATGATCTCAGTAGGCATTAACAGAGACATAAAGGGTAGAATGAGGAAAGTGATAGCCCTACTGTCTTCTCCCTTTATCATTTCATGCTTGGAGAATTGAATTTAGTTATAAGCACTGCATTTTTAAAAATAGTAATATCATTGCTTTTATACCACCTTTATTTTAAAAAATAATCACTCTTCCTTCCCTACCCAACCCATCTATCCCTTATAACAAAGAATAAAAAAAGACAGTTTAGCAAAATGAACCTACTCATGGTCCCCTACCTCTACAAAGGAGGGTGAAGTACATCTCATCTCTTCCTCAGGGCCCCTAGGCTGGTCACTAGAATTAAACAGCCTATTCAATTTTGGTTTTTGTTTTTTTCCTTTTATTATGATTGTCTATATTGTTTTCCTAATCTTCCTTGTTTTCTCTGCATCATTATGTAGTAAGTTTTAACTTTGCTTCTGTATCCTATTGCTATTGGATATTTCTTCCTTTTAAAAAAACAAAACCCTTAGTTTCTGTCTTATTGATACTGAGTATACTAAGAATTGATTCCTAGACAGTGGAGTGGTAAGGACTAGGCAATTGGGGTTAAGTGACTTGCCCAGGATCACACAGCTTAGAAATATCTGAGAATAGATTTGAATCCAGGTCCTCCTGACTGCTACCTAGCAATTCCCTATTCATTGTTTCTAATAGAATAGTAATATTCCATCATATTCATGTACCATTCTATATACCGCATTGAAAAATTCATAACTTATTGATGCTTTTTAAAAAAATGGCACTGTAACTTCACAGTAATTCAACCATCCCTCAAAAAAAAAATATAAAGAACCAGTTAAAATTTCAGACTTCCCTTTTCTGATTAGAGAAAATCAAGCAGGATTGCTGAATACCTTATTTCATAACATTTCATTAGCTAGGATACATCCTTTTGAATCTTTATATATATATATATATCCACAGATGCAGTACACTCATATATTTTACCACTCATTAATAGCCAGACTGCCTGGCAGAAAAATTTAGAGAGTACATGTTGTTGTTTTTTTAATTCAAAGGAAACTGAAAAGATTGAAAATAGAATAATTAGAAAATATTTCATGATGGAGGTGGAACTTTTGCAAGGCCCCAAAGTATAGTTAGAGTAAAGATCCAAAGGAATAAGAGGGCAGCAAGATTGTGGGGTTGTTATATTCCTTTCCATTTACTGATAAGTTGCTTTGTAAGCATGGCATTGTGGAACAAAGTACATGTTCTCTCATTTTGAATTGAATATTCTATTAAGCACCAGACTTTTCATGACTAGAAATTCACATTTCAAATGTTTTGTGAATTAGTCTGTCTTCTTATGTGTGTCTGGAAATAAATAGATGCCCATGAACTTTCTTTTTTATTTTCTAAACTGTGAAATGTTCAGTCTGAAGATGGAGAATATGACCCTTTGAGACTTCCCTTCACCTTTTCAGAAACAATAAGGCAAGAGCTAACTTTGATTGATTGTCTAATGTGTTGTGTTGCCTTTTAGCAGAAAAGTAAGAACTGAGGCAAGCAGCAAACTGTCCAACTCTGATAATACTGCTCTTTGGGATGTTATCTTGACCACTAAAAGTGGCCATGCTTTTCCTGAAGCCATTCAACTTCCAGAATCTCACTGTAATAAATTTGGTCAGCAATAAAGTGCAATCATGTGTGGATAATTAAAGTTGGTTTTCTGGCCTTCTGTCACCTGGATATCTCCTGCGCAGTCCTTCTGTTCATCTTTATTCCTGGATATTTCAGCCATTGCAAGGTCCAAGGGCCATTCACATTAACAAAAATTCAGTTATGTTCAATGTAATTTTAGCGTGATGGGTGCTATATATATGTGGTAACTGAGATGATTTGAAAAACCAGGACATGCCACACCTCAAACTTGCCAGCTAACAGGTAGCTTACTTTCTAGTTTTTGTGCTTGAGATTCATCTGGATACAATGCCTATTCCCACAGATTCTACACTGACTACGGATACCAGGATCTAGAACAGATACAAGAATGCTATAGGGAAGAATTCTATTTTAGTGATAGAACAGCAGGATTGTCTGCCATAATCTGTATCCCTTGTAGTACTGTCTCATACCAGCAGGGACTTGTTGCATAAAGCCAAGAGTTTGCCTTCTCCTGACTTATGGGGTCATGTGCACATGAGCTTTAAAAGAGGAATATTCCAGACCAAGGTTCTTTTTACTTTCAGATTTCAAAGAGTGTCATTTGTAAGTAAGCACACTCTCTCCCACTAAGTCTATAACAGATTCACTCTTCCCCACTAAGGTGAATACTTCTTGATGTTAATAGCTTTCGTTTCTTGGCTTTGGCCTGTCTGGCTACTGGATGTCATATGGCTCTCACATAGAATTTCTTCAGTGGAAGAAGAAGAAGGAGGAGCTTTTAAGGACAGCCTAGAACTCAACAGCTTTTCCTGTGAATGAGAATTATGCTAAGGAAAAGTGGTAATTGATCGACATCTGACTCACTATAAGCAGGCATATTCCACCTCTTCCACTGGAATAGCTGAACAGCCCCTGCTCTTTGAAACAAAGATGTGACAGACATTCTCCATTGGGAACAGAGCTTGATTCTGGGAACTAAGACTGAGACTTAGTGGAATTGGAGCCCAGGTTACATATTTCCTTATTGGATGTTCATGTTCAGATGCTGTCACAGCTCACCTGGATTGGTGAAGAGCATCCTGGAACGTTGGAACAATGACCCTCTAGAATAAATTGTTTTCCTTAAAGAAAAGAACCTCCTTGATTTCCAAGAACAGAGATCTCTGGTCAGTCAGTGAGCACTTTATTTATTGAGCACTTACTCTGTGCAAGGCACTGTGACTACCACATTGGCAGAGTAGTCAAGTACTGTGCTGTATTCTACTTTCTAGTTTGTGTTGCTCCTGAGACAACTTTTCTTATCCCCAAATAGCACCTTTTTACATGTTTCCAAACTTGGAATTGGCAGCTGTTTTGTTCTCATGCTTCTGATAGGAAGTTTGGTTTCATGCCTGTTCACTGGGCTTAAAGTTAAGAAGTTTCGTCTTGGTCAGACATTACTTCTTTCTTTGAATGAGGAGAGTCTAAAGGAACCATTCTTCTTTCCCTCCATCTCCTTTCCCACATTCTTCAGGATTTCCTTCTGTAAATTCATCTACCATTTTCCTTTGGGATCTACCATGACTTTGTATAGAATATTTTTATGTCATCCTTTTTACAAGCTGGTGCAGATGTTAAATAAAACCCAACATTATTGCCAATTGATTGGGTGGTATTTTATTTTCAGCCAGATTTGCTGTAATTGAAACACTTTTTGTGGGTTGGTTTCTGTAGTGTTTTTTGTTTTTTTTTTAAGTCCACCACAATAGGTGGAAGCCACTCATTCTTCATCTACCCTTTTTTCAGTACCTGGCACCAATTCTGGCCCAGTCACTTGTGATCCATGGCTACAGTGATAATATGCCGAAGATTTCCAAGCAAGATCTGCAGGATATCTATCTCAACCACCGCCAAGAACCAAACCAAGGACAAATGGCCCACTCATACCCCACAGGATTGTGTTCAGAACCCTGAAGAGAGTAACATTAAACCCAAAGCTTCTGCCACTCTAAAACTCTTGACTCCTCCAGGTTACCAAGTATTGTACAATCCTTTTGCCTATACTGGTGCTAAAAGAGTGGCCTATAGCAGCACAAGACATGGTGAACAAGGTCCTCCAGAAAAGGACAGTACCAATGATGCTGAAAAGCAAATCCATAACACTTATTGTGTCCCTTCTTCTCGGATAATGCCAAGGACCAAAAATGCTTTCTTGGATTTGGAGACCAGTGAGCCTTCAGTTCCTCAGCCTAGTGTTGTGGTATATCCTGGCAGACTGGAGGTTAGGAAAGATAATGATCAAGAAGTTGATGTGGAAACTTTTGACTCCTTTGAAGACCCTAGAGTTTTCCTCAAGCTCAGGCCTGAGTACCAGCACCACAGTTATAATACATCTGAGGTTAGGCAGGTCCTGTCCATTAAAGAGGGTGAATTGATTTTGCACAAAGTGACAGTATTGCAAAGTAATCTTCAATCCAAAACCATCACTGACTATTTTGGCAAATTGAGCTCTTTGCCCTTGGAGCAGCATTCTGCACTCTTGTCCAATATCAAGTTTACAATGCTGTGCCGATTAAGTCTAAATAACATAAAACTCTTTGATACTTGGGACCTAATAGGTATTTTGAAAGCATTTGTTCGATTGAAGATTCCTCACTCCCACCCAATACTAGCTAAATATGAAGGAGAATTTTGCCGTCGGGTATGGGATATGAACCTGAATGAGCTTTTATTGGTGGCTGACCTCTGGCGATGCTTAGGCTACAGTGTACCATGCTTTTTAAAGATATTTTACAGTTACCTTAACTTGCATTGGAAAGATTTGTCCTTGTCCCAGCTGATACACTTAATTTATATTATTGGTGAAGGTCGGCAAGTGCCCCAGGACTTAATGCAGAAACTAGAATCTTTGGTGCTCAAGTATTTGGATTCACTTAGTTTAGAAGAGGCTGGTATAGTCTGTTTAGGGTTCTTCAAATCAAGTAGCAGCCTTTCTGAGTATGTCATGCGCAAAATTGGGGATAAAGTTTGTGCCCAGATGGAACATTTGAGCAACTATGCCTTAGTGAATATACTTAAAATGTTTCGATTTACTCATGTTGATCACCTAGATTTCATGAAACAGTTTGGACAGATTGCCCCTCAGCGTATCCCTTCCATGGGGGTCCAGGGGGTCATGCACTTAACTCTAGCCTGCTCAGCTTTACGCTTTCTGGATGAAAAATTCATGAATGCTGTAGCTGCTTCATTGCCTCCCAGGATGGTATATTGTCGGAGCAAAGATGTGGCGAAAATTTTGTGGTCTTTTGGAACTTTGAATTATGAGCCACCTAATGCAGAAGACTTTTATTTTAGCCTGATAGGTGAGATTCACAGAAAAATGCCTGAGTTCAGCAAGTTCCCTGACCACTTGTTCACCAGTTTGTTAGGCTTGGCATTTACTAAACGCTTTCCACTAGATCTTCTTGATTTTGCCTTGAGTCCAGAATTTGTCAGGCTAGCTCAGAAGAGAAGTAAGTTTGAGCTCACCAAAGAACTGTTCACACTTGATGGCTCTGTAGGGATTGAGTGTCCAGATTACAAAGGCAATCGGCTTAATGCTGAGCTACGGCAAGAGGGTGCAGAAATTGTATGGAATTTAGCAAGACAAGATATGACCTCCAAACCAGAATTCCTAGAAGCTTTCTCTTTACTCCAGATTATTTTAGGTGGTCCTCAATATATCAAACATCATATGATTTTGCCTCATACACGATCATCTGATTTAGAAGTTCATCTTGATGTCAATAATAAACCACTCCCTTTTAACCAAGAAGTCATACTGACAGATATGACTGACACTCACCTGAAACATATGGGAGTTAGTCTTACAGACGATTTAATGGCTCGGCTGTTAAAAGGAAAATCAAGCAGACATCATCAGGCTAAGGCAGAGGCCAATGAGAAACCAGGAGGGGTAGAGAAGAAGCTACTGCCTTTAGTTGGCTCTTTGCCCAGTGTTGGAACCCCAGAAGCAACCAGCTTGTGTTCCTTAACAGATCCACAGGCAGGAGTATCAAAGTTGGCCATTCAAGTAACAAATAGAAACCAGTATTGCTTTGGTTCCAGGCACCTGCTTGGACTGCATAGCATGAAAAGAAGGCAGCTAAAAAGGATGGGCTACACTGTGGTGGAACTGGCCTTCTGGGAATGGTTTCCTTTATTCAGACGGACACGTTCAGAAAAGCTTTCCTATCTCCATGAGAAAGTGTTCAATTCTGGCTTCTGAAGCATCAGGGGATAAACCCATCATCCTTACATGCCAATTAATAAGGAGCACACTGTTCTTAACACTTTGGAATGATTGTTGGAGCCAAAGTGGAGATGAGGCATTATAGAAAACCAAGTGGCCTATAGCAATGAAGAAATAATGGAATCCATGTTAACTTCCCTTAAAAAGACTGGGAAAACATGGTAACCAGAGTTAGTATGATACTACTTGATTATGAGAGTGAATGTTTGCTTGATATTACTATTATATAAATAAATAATTTGAAGTTATCCATTTGCCTAAACCTATTTCTTTCATGTAGGATAGATGTGTTGTGCTTTCTTACCTGCTTGGACTTGTTTCCGAATTTTCCGAATGAAAACATAATGAAAATTCACTACTGATCAGATTCAGTTTATTTGAGTTTGCAAATATTTCATTTTAAAATGTAAGCATGATCCTAATTTTCCAAGCTTTCTTGTGTTTTTAGACCTCTTTAATAGTCTGGTGAAACCTATGGACTCCTTATCAGAATAATGTTTTTAAATGCATCAAATAAAATACATAGGATTAGAAAGAACACATACTGAAATATTTTCCCATTCAGAATTATAGACTAAAAAAAAAACAACTTTTACCTTATGTCTTAGAATTGATAGTATGTATCAGTTCCAAGGCAGAAGAGCAATTAAGGCTTGACAATTGGGGTTAAATATTTGCCTGGGGTCACATAGCCTAGGAAGTGTCTGACTTCAAATTTGAACCCAGGTCCTCCTTCAGATCTGACTCTCTGGACTTGAGCCACCTAGATGTCCTGGATCCTTTGAAAAATATCAATAGATTCCACTTGTAAGAACCCCTGCTCTCATGGGAAGGACATCTGACCTCCAGCATCCTCTAGGAGCAACACTAGCAATTCCAGTAGCATTTTGTTAAATGTGTGACCAGGAATTTATTTTTAGAATCATGGAATCATATTTTTAACAACAACAGTAATAATTGACATATGAATTCTGAAGTTTGCAGAGCACTATACATACATATCTCATTTGAACCTCATAACAATTTTGGGAGGGTTAGCACCACAAATACTATTTTAAATTTACAGATGAGGAAACAGATTCAGATTAAATTACTTGCTCATGGTTATACCAGGTTTAGAGGTAGAGTTTGACAGAAGGTCAAGCATTTTATCTGCTATACCAGTGATGGTGAACCTATAACATAGGTGCCAAAGATGGCATGCAGAGCACTCTCTGTGGGCATGTAGCACCCCCCCCCCCCAGTTTTTTACTAGAAAGGCAGAGGCACTTGAGGAGAGCTGCTCCCTTCCCCCTCTCCACTGCCTGAGGATAATTTTTTCACATCCCCCACCCCTCTGCCAGTGGGAGTGGACAGGGGGTAAGGTGGGAGGTTCTCAGGTGGCAGGAAAATTTGCCATCAGGAGTGATCTTTCATGTGCAGGAAAAGGGATGGATGAATGAAGAACTTGTGTTAGATTGGTTGAATGTGGTCTGGGGTAGACATCCAGGTGTGTTACTGCATCAGAGAGGAATGCTTGTACTGGATGCGTTTAAGGGTCCCCTGACTGAAAATGTGAAAAGAATTGCTGAAATGTGCCTACATGGTTGTTATTCCAGGAAGAACAACATCTCAATTACAAGTGTTAGATGTAGTAATTAATAAGTCATTCAAAGATCATTTGAGGAAAGAATATAATGAGTGGATGTTGACCAGAAACCATGAATTTACTCCTTCGGGAAAAATAAAGAGACTGTCAGTCACTGTATTAGGGAGCTGGATCAAAACTGCTTGAGACAAAATCTCCATCAAGTCCATTGTGCTTGGATTAAAAAAATGTCATCTATCAACCAGTATGGATGGTAGTAAAGATGGTGTTTTGTGGGAAGAAGAGGGTGACGGCAATGATATTTCCACTCCAGGAGATGAAGAAATAAAAGAGGAAGTTAGAGCATGATTAAATATTGGAAGGTAGTTTCTCACAAGTATAAAAGTAATACATATTTAATAAAAATGTTGCCACTAAAACTACTTTAATCTGTTTTCAGGACCTTGAAAAAACTTTGAACATAAAGTGACTGCATTTATTCACAAGTTAAGAGAAAGTTGTAATTTGAAAGGAGAAAATAAAATGGGTGTTTCCTCTTTCTGAGTTATCCTTCAAAATACTTGGGATGGCACTATATTCGAGGTCGTATTATATTCAGGCTAATATGGTAGTACCTACTGTCTGCCTCTGTGTGAGAATCTGAAAATAATGGGTATCATGTACTTTATAAACCTTAAAACATTGTATAACTGAAAGCTGTTATTATTATCTAAGACATGCACAATACTGTTAGGTACCTAAGGGAGCTAGGTTTGAGACGATGCCCTCTCACTGGATTTTTGACTAGGGGAGAGAGATGAAATAACTATAACATAATATTAGTAATATGGCTTAAACACATATGAACATGCAATGAAAGTTTTAGGTAAGATCTGAGAGAAAAAGATCTTCCCCTGCCAGCCCTCAGGGAGATCCAAGGAGAAGGTGATACTGGCATAGGACTTTATTTTTTTATTTTTATTTTTTTGCCTAGTGTAATTCCTTTATTTTTCACATTAACAACATATAACTTTATATGTATGTATTTTTTTTTACCAGTTACATGTAATAAATTTCCACATAAGTTTTCCCAAGTCATATGATCAAACTTTATCTCTCTCCCTCCCCCCTTTCCCTTCCCCCTCCCAGTGTTGGCAAGTGATTTGGTCTAGGTTATACATGTATTATCATGGCATAGGGCTTAAAAGGTTGGGTAGGAATGCATTAGGCAAAAAGGAAGGAACTTGGTCATTCTAGGCATTAGGGGCCATTATGAGCTAAAGCACATAAGCAGGAAACCAAAACTTGTTATTTCCTGAACAAGCAGTCAGTATTGGAGAGTTGGAAGGGATCTTAGTGGCCACTTTTCAAACATATATGAATGGAATCTCCCCTATAATATGCCCAGCAGTGTTCATTTAGTCTCTGCCTTAAAGACTTCAAATTAGAAGAAACCTTTTACCATTGGTAGGCAACCCACACTGCTTTAGATCAGCTCTAATTGTTAGGAAGTTTTCTTCTCTAATTGTTAGGAAGCTTCTCCTGACATCAGGCCCAAGTCTACTTTGGTTGGAGCATAGAATTCATGGGAAGGTGTTGTTCCTTAGTAGGAAGTTCAACTAACTGCTTTGGTTTTTGGTTCTGCACTTAATGGATCCTTAGAACAACGTAGCTATGCATTCTGAAGCCATTCTTTTTTGCTGTCCAGGTGTGCTCATTGTCAAGTGTCATATGGCAGTGCTTGCAATATGGTGATCCATTTAGGACAAGCCTTGGTGTTGGGAGATCCTCTACCTTGCTTCAGAGCTCCTCTTTTAGACATTCTTTCCTCATTTCTGCCTGTTGGTGGGACACATTTAATCCGTGTTCATGTGATAAGGTTCAGTGCAGGGACAGGAAGATCACATTTCCATGACCCTTGGTCTTATGAAGCCAGAGTGTTTCCACAGTCCACAATGTTTTAAAGAAAATAGATTGTAATTTCACCAGCTAGGTTTATATGGAGGGCTGGGATAGTTATCTAGCTAGTTAGCTTCATTGAGTAAACCCAAGTCTTCTCCCACCCCACCCCACCTCACCCCTTCCCTTACTGCAAAGTTCCTGCTGGTGAGGAAAATGAAAATGTTGATCTACATCTGATCTGTATAAGTGGTTTGTCTTCATGTCCCAATTTACCAGTTAATTGTATGATCATCCACTTCTTGGTTTTGTCACACATCAGTAATATATCTGTGCTAATATATCTGATGTTCATCTCTTTCTTGTTTTCCAAGTGTTGGTAGGAATGATGTGAAGAGAGTTACTATAGATATATAAAGTAAAACAAAACTGTAGATTTTAAAATGAAATCAGAACCTTGTCTACCTAACAACCTACAGTTTCCCATTGAGATCAGATTTCTGCTTGCCAGAAGAGAGTTTCTCTCTATAAGAATACTGTCATTGCCAGAGACAGAGATCAGAAGTTCATAGATTTAAAGCTAGGAGGAACCTTAGAATTCTTCTAGTTTCATCCTCTCATTTTATAAGTAAAAGAGTTAAGGCCAACTGGCAAGAATACTGGTCTGAGCTAATGATTTTCTACTCTGCTGTGCATCTACTGCCTATCTACTTAGTATTTGGTTGAAAACAGGAATTGTTAGTGTTGTCTTAGGTCCCCGAAAGCTTTCCCTTCTATGAAAATTTCCTACCTAAGAATTCTCTTTGAATCTCATAGATGGTGTCCTAGACATAGAAAACTTGTGAGACTTGTGCAGTGTGGAGAATGACAGGGGCCACTTGTGACTCCAGCCTGGTGATGTTTAGAGACTACAGGACAGACCTGTGAAAATTTCAGATTTAAAGATTTTCCCCATGGGAAAGGTCTTTGCTTCAGTGGAAAATGTAGAGAAGGCTTAGAGCCCTTAAATCCTCTGTCTTCTATCAGGTCTTTCAGAATGATGATATTGTCTCAGGTTTTTATGTCCATTGTCTTCTTTTGATGACTTTCTTCTTGGAGTTATTTTTTCACTAGGAAAAGAAGTTAAGGAAGAACATTTTCCTGTCCTAAGAATAAAACCATATAGTTTAGGGGCACAAAATGGAGGCTGGGTTAGGTTTTAAAAATACCTTTATATTGATTTTGATAAGAGATATCTAGGGGATAAATATAAGTTTTGTTTTCCTTCTATTCAGGTACAGATTGAGCTAGGTAGGCTCTGTGGTCCTTTCTAACTCTTGAGAATCTATGATTCTGAGGAAGTGGAATTGTGAAGTAGGTTACTTCACTGCAATTACTTCATTATTCTTTTTGGCAACGGGAAGCCATGGGAAACTTTAGAGCAAAGAAGTGAAGTCATCAGAGCTTTGCATTAGGATTAATTTCATAACAGAGGAATGAATTGAAGAGGATAACCCTAGGAACAGAAATTGGCTAAGGGGCTTGTGCAATAGTGTAGGCATATGACAATAACCTGAATTAGTATGGTGGCAGTGGGATAGAGAGAAGATTCATTGTGTCCCCAAGGTAGAATTGGTGCAACTTGATGACTAGATGATTATTGGTAGAGGGTGGAGGAAGGCAAGATCAAGCAAGGGGAGAGGACAGAAAAAGGGAAGATTCAACAATTTTTGTGAGGTTATGAACATCAGTGACTGAGAAGAATACTATTATCTGAAGTAGAGAAGTCAAGGAAGAGCATATTTTAGAGGAAAGAGAATGAATTGGATTTTAGTCACGGTGAACTTGAAGTTCAGAACTTCAAGATGAAAATTTTATTCAGTTCTACAGATATTGTTAGTTACCTGCTATGTAGAGAACAAACACTGCCTCATGCCAGAGGAGATTATTAATGAAGTATTATTCCCTTGTGAAATTTGGGATCTTGCAGGGAAAATGTGACCCACAGATAGATAGCTCTAAAACAGAGCATAAGAGGCCCGAAAGAAGATATTATGTGAGTCTGAGAGCTGGGACACAAAAGGCATCACAGTAAAGGTGACATTTGAACCTCTCCAAGAGCCATAGTGTTTTTCTTCTAGAGGAGATGATACTCTTGCTGCACTCCTCCCTGTTTATGCCACAACTGAAGTGTTTTGTTCACTCAAAGATCATGTATTATTCTCAGCACCACTGAAAAGCTAGAGAATAATTGGAAGAAGATGGTCACAAAGGTGAAGAGATTTCTCAAAATCATGGCAAACAAATTAATTGAAGGATTTGCTTTGGAAATGGGTAATGAAACATTTCCCTCTTCCTGGCAAAGACTGGAAAAGATGAAGGCAGATTAGTTGTCTTTACTTAAAATACTTTTTAATTAAAAAAAATTTTTTTTCCAATGGAAATCCACCTACTTTTCCTTTCACCTCTTCCCTCTTGCCTCCATTGAGAAAGAAAGAAAATCAAAACCCATTATAGACAGATATAGTCATGTTTTTTTCCTGTTAATCATGTCCAGAAGTCTCAGACTGTTAGCTATTTCAGTTTTGTGTTATCTATATATTTGATCAGGGGTCCCTAAACTACAGCCCGAGGGCCACATGCGGCCCCCTGAGGCCATTTATCTAGTCTCTACCGCACTTCTGGAAGGGGCACCTCTTTCATTGGTGGTCAGTGAGAGGAGCACTGTATGTGGTGGCGCTGCAAAGCGCGTCATCACTCACATACAGTACTACTTCCGGTGACATAATCATTTGAGTGGCGCCTTGTTCTGAGAGTAACTGAAAGAGAATGAAGTGCCATGCAAAGGATTATGTGACTGCACAATGGAAGATGTCAGCATGGTGAGAGGCCATCTGGGGGAGGGGATTCCCCACTGTGTATACTGCTGCCCAGCATAGTGGTGGCAGTGATGGGCCTAGCCCATCACAGCCAGCACTGCAGCCTCCGCTATCTCAGACAGCAGTATACAGTGTCACAGGCCCAGCACCGCCTCCAGCACTGTATACAGGCATCGGATAGCAGTGATCTGGCCTATGACATCAGCAATCATCTTTGGCAGCACTTATGTCTGTGAAAAGACTTTTTTCCAGAATGAAACATCTGAAATCTCCAACCAGATCTAGACTAACTGATGCACACTTGCATCACTTGTTACGGCTAGCAGTGACAAATATGGAACCGGACATTGACCATCTCATTAGCCAAAAGCAGGCTCATAAGTTCCCAATGAAATACTAGTCAGTTTGTTGATTTAAATTGACTTGTTCTTCATTTTAAATATTGTATTTGTTCCTGTTTTGTTTTTTTACTTTAAAATAAGATATGTGCAGTGTGCATAGGGATTTGTTCATAGTTTTTTTTATAGTCTGGCCCTTCAATGTTCTGAGGGACAGTGAACTGGCCCCCTTGTGTAAAAAGTTTGGGGACCCCTGCATTTGATCATCAAGCTCCCTGTGTTTTATCCAAGTTGTAGATAAAAATGTTAATTAAAAGAGCATTATTTTGTGCTCCTTTCCCTGACTTGAGCAGGTACTTTCTGGACCAAGTTTGGCTCCTCTGTTTCTTCTCTTGTCCCAGAAGGAGATAGCACAAGAAAGGCAGATCTACTCAGTCTGCCCCTTCAGACATGGTCTGCCCTCATGGCTTGAATCACCTCACTAATAAGGCCTTATTGTTGCCTCAATCAAAATTTCTCAGAAATGGAGAGATGAGCTATGCCAGTCTTTGAGCTTTCTGTGATGCAAGTACTATGAGCTACCTAGATAGGTGGTTACAGAGACATTAGGGGTGTGGGAGGGATTTTCTTCCTGCAAAATAGTATTTGTTTTTATTCCCCACATTATTGTGGTTTAGGCAAAGGAAAGAAATAGTAAGTTTATATGTAAATTATAGAATGAGTAAAGTAAAAAAAAGAGGCAAATAATAATCATAGTGAAATCAGTGCCTCACTGATCCAACATCATGCTTTATTTTTTGAAGATAAGCTCATTTTCCTGTAACCCTTTTCTTTTTAACTTTTACTTTCTGTCTTAGAATGAATACTGTGTATTGGTTCCAAGGCAGAAGGGTGATAAAGGGAAGGCAGTGGAGATTAAGTGACTTCCCCAGGATCACACAGCTAGGAAGTGTCATGTTAGATTTGCCCCAGGACCTCTCCCCTCTCCAGGCCTGACTCTGTCCAGTGAACCACCTGGCTGCACCTTCCTGTGAACCCTTTTCATCCCTATTAGAAGATACGCAGGTTGCAGAATTGGGAGATAAATGTATTAGAGCCTTTTGGCTCAAGCTACCATTAGAGAGCAACTAGCCATTCAGGATTTGATAGTCCCAAAGAATGTGGCCATAACAGTGTGCCCCTGGCAGAACCTTGAAGATTGAATTCAGTAGGGTATAGCTGGTAGAAGTTTGCTACTAATATAGGAATGATGTGGAAGGGAGAGGTTGAAAGGAGAGAAAATAAATGCTTATTAATCTAAAAAAAATTTTTTTAAACAAAGCAAAAGAAAATTAACATCTCCAAAGCATTAGCTATTACTCTCGTTAAGTTTAGGTGATTTGCAAACAACCCCTTGGTGGCTCTCTTGTGCTTGAACAATATATTCCCTGAAAATAAATGAATCACTTGTTAAGGCCTATTTCTAATTCCCAGGGAAGAATTTGAGGTATCTGATTTGTAAGCACACTCAGGTAAAGAAAGAGTGGTGAGAGTTAGTGGGAGGCTTCTGGAATAGTGGACACCTACCTATTTCTTCCTACTGTTGATTCTTGTGATAGAGACATGAAGAGAGTTTTTGATAATAGTTTCCAGTCAGTTTACATATTTTATTACATTCTCCAATACTGTATAAACTAAAATCCTCTGTCTACCCCTGCTACTAAAATAGCATGACTGCTTGTATTAGCCAGAAGAAGGAGCTAGAGAATAGAAGAGAAGCCTGGGGTGGGGCTGGGAGTAGATTCTAGAAACACCTTTCTTGCCTGGGGGTTTCTCCACCTTCTGGCTTCAGCCTTGTCCTCATCATCCAGTCTCAGACTTAGCCACCCTTCTCAAAGTAGCACTGGAACCTCTACAATTCATAAAGATGAGAAGAGGCCAGTAATTATTAAACCCGGGGAAACTTAGAACTTTAGGTATAGGAAACGTCTTAATTTACCTTATTTCACATTAATGCAGAGGGAATTTGATTTTCGGAAAGTCACCTATATAGTTGCTTCTATTAATGTTGTTATTAACAAGCTCTTTACTCATTCTCTACCCCTGCCTCCAAAATGACCTGTTTCTATTGAGGGCTTCCCAGTCACTCAGGCTTGTGAATTTTGACCAAGACTTTTCCATTTCACATCTCATATCAATTCAGTCTTTCGTGACTTCCATAACATCTTTTCATCACTTTTTTCTTTTCCCTCCGTTTTTAAATAGCCAGCTAATTGTACTGCCAGTCTCTCCAGCAGCCAGAATAATTTTCTTAAAATGCAGATCAGACCTTATTCTCAGTACTGTGATATAAAATCTCCTTTATTTTACAGATGAGGAAGTTAAGCTAAAAAGAACTTAAAGTGACTTAACAGGGTCTCCCAGGTTTAGTGTTGAGATTAAGTTTTCTTGACTCTTAACATCATCATTTTATCCATTGTGTAAGGCTGTATCTGGAGAATTTATATTCAGTTTTTAAGAAAGGTATAGACAAAACAAAGCTCTACAAGAATGTCAGAGAATTAGAGAGTGTGCCATAAAGAATTGGTTAAAGGAATTAAGGAAGTTTACCCTACAGGAAAGATTTAATAGTCAAATAATATTGTGCTTTAAATATATGAAGGGCTATTAGGTAAGAGGGGGATTAATGAGACTTTACTAGGTTTGTCTTCTGGGACAGGAAAAATGGGTAAAGTTATGGAAAAGCAGATTTAGATTTGATGTAAAAAACGTCTGGATAATTAAAAGCTCTTCAGAAATGGAATGTATTGTTTTAAGAGTTGGTAGACCACCTGTAGATCACTTCTCATAGATTTTGATATGGTGCCTGGATGACCACTTGTCAAGTTTGTTAGAGAGTAGATGTGAAAATAGATGTTGGATTTGATAGGTTTTAACATTCATTTTCTAACTCATCTTCATGCAGAGATGGTGCAGAAGGGCAATAGAGTTTGAGAAGTCATTTCTAGATACAGACATCTCTCTAACATTCATCCATTCATTGAAGTATTTATCTGCATCTCAAACACTGTTCTCAACTGTGCTCCATACCATAGTACTTTAAAATAAAGACTTCAAATCCTGCCCTAAAACATCATAGTCGAATTCCCCAGATACATCATTATAATAGGGAAAGATCTTCTTAATATACAAATACACATTTCTCCAAACCTTTTTTTTTTTTAAATAAAAATAAGTCAGCTTGTTCTAAGCAGCATGAGATAATGGTAAAAGCACTTAATTCAAGTTTGGAGATCTGGATTAAAATTCTGGTTGTTGATATGATCTGAAAGACCATGGAAAAAAAATCAATCTTTTCCTCTACACAACGATATAACTAGTTTTTGCCCCAGCTAACTTCAGGGTAAATTTACTTCAACATATATTGATTAAGAAGGCTAAAATTAAATTCCTGTATTCAAGAAGCTTGGTTTCTGCTGGAGTGAAATAACAAGTGTACTGGGACAGTACAAGAAAGATAAAAGAGCCCCAATTCAGCTATCAGAGAATGTTTTCAAGAACAAGTAGGTCCTGAATCTTGAAGGAAGACTGATTCTGAGAGAAATGTTGATAGTTCATTTCAGGTGGGAGGAAACAATGAGTGTACAGTGGGAGGGAAATGATGTGTTGAGAGAACTGGGAGTCCACTTTTTCTAGAATGTAGAATTTTCATAAAAGAAGGAAAATAAAGCTAGAAAGGTAAGATAGAAGTCAAATGGTAAAGGGCCTTAAATGCCAAACTAAACAGTCTGAGCATTATCTTATTGGCAATGGAGAGGCATCAATGCAATTTTTTAAAAAGAAAGAAAATCATAGTCTTTGTAACAAATAATTTTTAAAAATGGATTTGCCCAAGATTACACAGGTAGAAAGTATTAGGTAGAAAGTATTTGAGGTCAAATTTGAACCCAGGACCTCCTGTCTCTAGCTCTAGCTCTTAATCCATTGGGCCACCTAACAACTCTTGTTTCATAGTTTCTTGTGGCACAATAATATTCCATTAATTTACCATCCCATAATGCAGCCATTCCCCAGTTGTTTCTAGTTCTTTGCAAGAGCTAAAAGACCTGCTGCTAGTAGTTTGATACTTTTGAATCTTTTTCTTTCTTTGATCATTTTGGGTGATTTCAGTGGATCAGAAGATATGCACAGATTGGTGACTTTGGGGGACATATTTCCAAATTGTTTTTCAAGATAATTGGACCACTTCTCAACTCCATCAACAGTTCTTCTGACCACTTCAAGCCTCTCCAACAAAAGATATTTTTCATTTTTGTCATCTTTGACATTCTAATAGATCTGAGGTAAAATTTCAGAGTTATCATCACTTTCATTTCTCTGTTCATTTCATTACTTCCTTTGACAACTACTTGGCCATATTCTTTGACCATTTATTCATTGGAGTAATGGTTGTCATTCTTATGTTTGAATCAATTCTTTATCTTATTTTGAATGTTTCACTTTTATCAAAGAAACTTGCTCTGAAGGTTTTCACAATTAACTGTTTCAATTTTAATTTTAACTATGTTTATTTTGTTTGTATGAAACCTTTTATGTTTTATGTAATCTAAATTGTCTGTTTTATGTTCTGTGACCCTCCCCGCCCCATCTCTTGTTTGGTACAGAATCTTTCTCTACCTAGAATTGCAAAATATATTTTCTTCCTTCTCTAATTTGTTTATGATATGACCTTTTATATATATGTCATATATCCATTTGAAGCTTATTGAGATAAGTAGTTTGAAACCCTGGTCTAAGCTTAATTCCTGCCAGATTGCTTTCTAGTTTTCCCAGTATAGTTTTTGTTGTATATTGTGAATTTTAAAACTACTCCACCCTACTCAGACTGTTCTTTAGAAGATCTGATTTAGCTATTTCCTGATTAGTAACAATGGAGATACTTGGTCTAACAGAATCAAGTCTTGGGAACTCTACATTTCTCCACCCTACTTAGTTTAACAAGGTCAGAAATGTCTGTACCATACTCAATGATTAAATATCTGAGAAGATGGCCTTCAACAGACATGTGCAGAAACAGCTGACAGACCCCTGGGCTGCCCTAAGTCAAGCTAAGCTAACGTCGGTACAGATGAGATGCAGGAAAGTGACGTAAAACCATCTATATAGGGCATGTCACTTCCTTCTTTGGCTCTTTTCCCGGAGAGGTGTCTCTGGCTGGCAGTGTGCTAAGCGTTCCGACATCTTGGCATGGTGGCAGCTATTTGTCTGGATTTTGGTGGTGAGTTTGCCCTTGAGCTAATTCAGGTTCAGGCATCTTGACTGAGCCCTCTAGGAGTTCAGGCTGATTCCTTCCTCTTTTACTCTCCAAAACCTTACCTTTTAGAGCCTCTAATCTTCCTGCCTGGTTCAAGCCAGGTGGGAGAAATGCTACACCCTTTCCTTCTCCTTTCTTCTTAAATTTCTTTCCACTATATTAATTAAATCACCATAAATTTCCAGACTGACTTGGGTAAATTTTTTTTTTATTATTTGGGATATCCATGATGACCAATAATTAATATAGTTTTGGTCACAATGCAAAAATTATCCTTTACAATATAGAGTCCCTAACCTAATACTTGTATTCTTTGGGTTTATCAAACACCACATGATTATGTTATTTGCTATAGTATGTTGTGTTTCTAATCCATTCCAATTTTTCTATTTTTTTTAGCCAATGCCTAGTATTGTTACATTTTGTCAGAAGCATTTTCTACATCTCTCAATATAATCATGATTTTGATTGTTGTTATTAATTTGGTTTATCATATTTTTAGTTTTCTAATACCTAGTCAGGCTTGTGTTCCTGTTATTAAGACTACTTGTTCATAATGTACAGTCATTTTGGTATGTTGCTATAGCTTTTATTTTTTAAATTCTCATCAGATTCTGTCTTAGAATCAATACTGAGTATCTGTTTCAAGGCCAAAGAGCGGCAAGAGCTAGGCAATTATGGTTAAATGATTTGCCCAGGGTCACATAGCTAGGAATTGTCTGCCCAAGATCCTTCCAACTCTTGGCGTGGTTTTTATCTTCTAAGCCACCTACCTGCCCCTGCTGTAGCTTTTTTGCTAAACATTTTTGTATTGGAGGTCAGCTCGGTGGCTTGATGGATTGAGAGCTAGGGCCAGAGACAAGAGGTCCTGGGTTCAAATGTGGTCTCAGACGCTTCCTGGCTGTATCTGCTAAGATGTCTACTGCAGATACTCTGCTGCCTTAGAACCAATACATAGTATTGATTCTAAGATAGAAGGTAAAGATTTAAAAATAATTTTATTTTGGTATTGATATTAATTAAGGCAAGGATCTTAACCTGCAATCAAAGCATTTAGATGGGGAAAAATATGTATCTTTATCTTCACACTCCTAACTGAAAATCGGCATTTCCTTTAATTATGAATATAGGCCACAGTTATTTTAATAAGGAGTTTATAGGTTTTACCAAACTGCCAAAAGAGTCCATGGCACAAAAAAGTTAAGAACCTCTAAATTATGGATATTGACCTATAGGTTTCTTTCTTGGTATTGCCTCTCCTGATTTCAGTACCCAGGAAATATTTGTATCTAGAAGGAATTTGGTGGGATTATTTTTCCTCATTTTTGTGAATAGTTTATATAATGTTGGACTTAGTTATTCTTTGAGTATTCGATAAAATTCACATGTAAATCCATTTGATTCCCAGGTGGATGTTTTTTTCTCCATTGCAAGTTCAATTTTGGTTTATTCATTTGCTTTTTCTGTAATTTGGTCATTTAAGTTCTCCCTTGTTCTGCTAATCTAAATTTTTATATTTTGATAGTGATCCATTTGATTAAATTGAAATTTGTGAAGCAAATAATTGAGTAAAAGAGTGTTTGACAATTTTCCTTTCTTTTTATTTATTTGTGATTTCTCCACTTTTAGTTTGATACTAATAATTTGGTTTTTCTTTTTCCTTTTTTAAAAATTCTTATTCTTTGCCTTAAGGTCCATAGTAATTATGTTCCAGAAGAGTGGCCAGGGCTAGGCAATTGGGATTAAGTGACTTGCTCAGGATCAAATAGCTAGAAGTGTCTGATGCTAATTTGAATTCCTTTTTTCCTAATGTCAGATTCCCTAATGACTTATTTTCATTGATTTTTATTCATGCATTTTGTTTTTATATGGCCTAGATTAGCCTCTTAGGCTTGGTTTAATTTGCATTTATCCTATTATTAGTGTTTCAATCCTAATTATTCTTTCTCTGCATGCTTTGAAATATCTTCTCAGAATTTGGTCTATGTCAGATTCTGACTACTTTAATAGCTAATTTTCCTTGTTACTCTTTTCACCTTTTAAAGGAAAAATTAGGAAATAGGCTAATCAGGAATTGTTCAGTTTCTCTGCTTTTGGCAGAGAATGATCCCCAATAGACATCTAGATAATTGAAGTTTCCCCTCCATACAATACCATTCTTTATTCTTTTAATTTTGGATGGAGCATATTTTCCCAGGGTCATATTCCAGTCACCTGTTCCATTCCACCAAGTCTCAGTAATGATAATGAGAATCCTTTTGTTTCTGATTAGTTTGCATTTAGATTTGATGTAGCTAATCACTAATTAAGTTATTCATCCCTTATCACTCCAGGAAACCATTAAGTAAAAGATTAGTCTTTGGTTTGAAGGACAAAAGCCAAAAGTTTGAGGCAAAGAGGTCCTTTTTCATCTAAGGACTTTCCTTGGAATAGACTTAACACTGATTTCAGTCCTAAGAACCAAGACAGCCAGTCCCCCTAAGGATCCTTCTTTTTTGTGGTGGGGTCACTGGGTAATTAAAATTGACCAGTTCTTGCTTATACTTGCTGCCATGAAAATGCTCACAAAAGGCCAGTTTTCTCCTAAGATAGACAAGTAATACCATTTGGAAGGGCCCAGAAGAGTTGTGCCCTTTCAGGGCTGAAGTGCTGACTTACCTAATTGGTGTGCTAATGCTTCCATCTCAGCCTTCCTCTCCCCCCCTCCCCCCTTGGAGGTTAAATGCTTTTCTCTTATTTGAAAGGGTATCTTTTTTCTTTCTTCTACTTAACATGCTTGAGCCAAGTTTGCTGTCTACATTCCATTTCTTTGAATTGTCAGACTTGAAGCCAGATTTTAGAACTTAGGACTCATCTGCCTGCCTTTGCAGAGAGGAAAAGATGTGTCAAAAGAAGTGTGCTTGTATGTTGTTTGTTTGTTTTTTTTTAGCCTTTACCTTATGTCTTGGAATCAATTCTGTGTATTGGTTCCAAGGCAGAAGAGCTGTCAGGGCTAGGCAATGGGGGTCAAGTGACTTGCCAGGGTCACACAGCTAGGAAGTGTCTAAGTCTAGATTTGAACCCAGGACCTCCTGTCTCTGGGCCTGGCTCTTAATCCACTGAGCTACCCAGCTGCCCCCCTGTTTGTATACTTTTAATGCCCTGTTTGGTTTTTGATTCTACAGAGATTTGAGGAGTTCAGGGAGCTGAGAAATAAAGGGTAAAGATTTATGATTTGCTTCCTTTCAGCAATTGTAGATCAGAACTACCCAGATATCTTCCAGGCTTCAGAAGTTTATACATCTTGGTTCCAGAGGAGCGACATGTGTACCATTCCCCCTCCCACCCTGAACACATACTCTCCAGCACACTTCCCCCATATCTCCAACAATTCCTTGTATTTATTTTGCATACTTCCACATGTATGTCTCCCTACCATAGAATATTAACTTTATGACAACAGACGTTTTTACATTTTTGTCTTTCCTTTTTTTTATAGTTTCATATTTTTTAAAATAATATTTTATTTGATCATTTCCAAGCATTATTCATTAAAGACAAAGATCATTTTCTTTTCCTCCCCCCCACCCCCCATCGCCGACGCGTGATTCCACTGGGCATTACATGTGTTCTTGATTCGAACCCATTTCTATGTTGTCAATATTTGCATTAGAGTTTCGTTTAGAGTCTCTCCTCTGTCATGTCCCCTCAACCGCTGTAGTCAGGCAGTTGCTTTTCCTCGGTGTTTCCACTCCCATAGTTTATCCTCTGCTTATGAATAGTGTTTTTTTCTCCGAGATCCCTGCAGATTGTTCCGGGCCATTACACCACCACCAATGGAGAAGTCCATTACATTCGATTATACCACAGTGTATTAGTCTCTGTGTACAATGTTCTCCTGGTTCTGCTCCTCTCGCTCTGCATCACTTCCTGGAAGTTGTTCCAGTCTCCATGGAACTTCTCCACTTTATTATTCCTTTGAGCACAATAGTATTCCATCACCAACATATACCACAATTTGCTCAGCCATTCCCCAATTGATGGGCATCCCCTCATTTTCCAGTTTTTGGCCACCACAAAGAGCGCAGCTATGAATATTCTTATACAAGTTTTTTTGTCCATTATCTCTTTGGGGTACAGACCCAGCAGTGCTATGGCTGGATCAAAGGGTGGACATTCTTTTATCGCCCTTTGGGCATAGTTCCAAATTGCCCTCCAGAATGGTTGGATCAGTTCACAACTCCACCAGCAATGAATTAATGTCCCTACTTTTCCATATCTCCTCCAGCATTCATTACTTTCCTTTGCTATCATGCTAGCCAGTCTGCTTGGTGTGAGGTGATACCTCAGAGTTGTTTTGATTTGCATCTCTCTGATTATAAGAGATTTAGAACACTTCTTCATGTGCTTATTAATAGTTTTGATTCTTTATCTGAGAACTGCCTATCCATGTCCCTTGCCCATTTATCAATTGGAGAATGGCTTGATTTTTTGTACAATTGATTTAGCTCTTTATAAATTTGAGTAATTAAACCTTTGTCAGAGGTTTCTATGAAGATTTTTTCCCAATTTGTTGTTTCCCTTCTGATTTTAGTTACATTGGTTTTGTTTGTACAAAAGCTTTTTAATTTGATGTAGTCAAAATTATTTATTTTACATTTTGTGATTCTTTCTATGTCTTGCTTGGTTTTAAAGCCTTTCCCCTCCCAAAGGTCTGACATGTATACTATTCTGTGTTTACCCAATTTACTTATGGTTTCCTTCTTTATGTTTAAGTCACTCACCCATTTTGAATTTATCTTGGTGTAGGGTGTGAGGTGTTGATCTATTCCTAATCTCTCTCATACTGTCTTCCAATTTTCCCAGCAGTTTTTATCGGATAGTGGATTTCATTTTTGCCTTTCCTTTTCCATTTCTGGGGCCTAACAATGCGTGGAATAGGGTAGTTGGCACAAATATGCATTCAGTTAATTAAGATAGTGTATGAGCTGGCCCTTGGGGGATAAATCAGTCTGAGATAGGGGATGAGAGGCAGTAGGTAGAACATTCCAGATTTGACATGAGCAAAGTTTCAGAGGTGAGACTAAGTATGATGTGTTCAAGGGATTCCTGAATGCAATGGTGTGTATTTCAGTGAAGGGGAAAAAAAGATGGAGAGGGAAGTTGGATCCATCGGGAAGAATTTTTTGTTTCAGTAGAGCAAATGCCCAGTATAGAGGGTCCAGAAGTGGTCTGGTTCAGGTCCACAGGCAGGTGTGTCAAAGTTGGCCAAAATAGGAACCAGTGTTGCTTTAGGCTGTGCAGCATGAAGAGGAGGCAGCTTAGAAGGATGGGCTACACTGTGGGGAAGCTGTCCTTTCTACTTCCTCACCAGTATCTGGATTTCCAGCCTAGCCCTCCTTGTCATCATCCAAGGAAGCAACCTTTGGGGACCTGACCCAACAGCAGCTAACTCTACCTCCTTATCAGCTGCTGAAGACTCGGGTGGGGGGGGGGGGGGTTGGGGAGAGTGGGTGCCACTAGTCTTAGGCGCTGTCAAATGGTTCAACAGATGTGGTTTTATCACTAGAAATGACACAAAAGAAGAGGCATTGCTATTTGCCATACCACTGCCCTAAAGTGTGCCTGCTCTGCTGCTGAGTCTTTTTATCTGTTATCCCCCTATTATTATGTGATTTTCTGGCTTTGTTTTCTGAATATATTTATAAAAGGCAGAAGTCTCTCCATCTGCTTCCTGCACAGAACTCACACCAATGCTACCTTACCTTAGGCCTTCATCTTTCTCTGGCCTAAACTATTGTAATGCCTCCTCATTGGCCCCCTTCCAAGTCTCCACAATTCACACTTCACACAGCCACACAAATCATCTTCCTAAAGCACAAGTCTGACCATTCACTGTCCTGTTATGCTAGAGAATCTTCATCGATTCCCTGTTACCCCTTCTCTGCCCTTCATAGTCTGGCTTTAGACTTACTCCACATCCCTTCCTTCCAGATCCTCCCTCGGTGCTCTAGCCAAGCTAATTGACTTGCTGTTTCTCAGATTTGGCATCTATATCCCACCTCTTCCCCTTTGCATGTGCTGCCTCACATGTATGGAATGGGCTCCCTCCTCTTAGAATCCATAGCTTTGGACTCCACTCAGGGGCCACCTCTTAAAGATGCTGTTTCCCTAGTTGTTAATGCTCTCTTCTTTCTCAAGATGTCTTGTATACTCCATTTACACTGTATGTGTAGATGTTTAATTCTCCCAACAATATAAGTTCTTTGAATACCAGACTATTTTTCATTTTACTTTTGTATTCCCAGGATCTAGCATAGCATTTTGCAAAGTTAGGGCTTTAAAAATGTTTATTAAATTGGAATGAATTGAATGGATCGGCCTATTGTGCTTTTTGACCAGGCTTCAGCTGAGTCAGTATAAAAGAAGCATTTTCCTATCAATTGCTGACTTGGTGGATTCTTTTCTTCCTCCTTCTGTGCTACAGGTAAACCTGATGATTCCCTATGCAAATACCATTTCTGCCAAAAATATTTACTAAGTTTCAGTACTAGTTCTTTTTTTTAAATCTTCACTTTCTATCTTAGGGTCAATACTGTGTATTGGTTTCAAGGCAGAACTGTAAGGGCTAGGAATGGGGGTTAAGTGACTTGCCCAGGGTCACATAGCTAGGAAGTATCTGAGGCTAGATTTGAACCCAAGATCTCTTGTCTCTTGGCCTGACTTTCAATCCACTGAGCCACTTAGCTGAGAGACAGTACTGAGAGAAAGTACTATTTCTTGGAACTCATTTGTGAACTCATTTGTGAGAAAAATAAGTGGACAAGAGAAAAGAAAAAAAAAGGTCTTTAGGGAGAGAGGGAGAAGCCATCCTTCTGGCTTGTCTTTTATCTAGAACTGGAATATACCAACTCCTAGGGAATTCCTGGTACTCTGTTCAGAAGAGATAGAAGTGTGAAAAGAGAGTTCCTCTCTCTTCCCTTCTATTCACACTCCACTTTCACTTCTTTGTAGTATAGACCACTGGTCTGACTTGGAAGTTTCTTTGAAGGTTGTTTACAGACTGATCAGTGAAGGAATTAGGTAGCCCTTAGAGCAGTGATAGTGAATCTTTTAGAAACAGTGTCATGCTGGCCCCCTACCCCACCACCTGCTGGGCTTCAAGTGTTGGGCATGCCCTGTCCCCTTCCCCTCCACCCCCACTTATCCCACACAGGGGTGGGAAGAAGTACTCCCATTGGGCTGCTGGGCATAGGATGTGATGAAAAAATGTCAGACACAATGGAGAGGGGAGGGGAGCATCTCTGCCCGAACTCTTCTGCCTTTCTAGTAATGAACTCTGGGGGTGGGGGTAGGGTAGCCATGGGCCATAGGTTCACCATCACTGCCTTAGAGATTTTTTTCCATGCCTTTAAAAAAAATATATCCATTTCTGAATATACCTCTCCCTTCCCAGTAAGCCTAACTTGAAAGGGAAAAATGAAAGGTTAGCGAAACCACCCTATTTGTTGATTTTATCTTCAATATTCCATACCCATAGTCCTCAAATTCTATAATAAAGAAAGAATTGTGTACTTCTCCTTTCTCCTCTGGGGCCGTGCTTGCTCATTATTCTTTTTATCAACATTAGTGTAGTTCTGATTTTTCTTACTTCACTATGTATCAATCATAAAATCTTTTCATGTTTCTCTGAATAATTTAAACTTTTTTTTAGGATGTAGGGTTATTCCAGTACTTTCATGTACCATGATTTCTTTATCCATTTCCCAACCACAAAGATTTTTAAAGTGGGAATATTTGAAATTTCCTACCTTGCCTATACAATATCAGTCTTAATGTATTGTGTTGGGTTTTTTTTCCATTTGAATAAGTTTATTTAGTCAATTTAGAACATTATTCCTTGGTTATAATAATCACATTATTTCCCTCCCTCCCCTCCACCCACTCTTCCTGCAGCCAATGCGCAATTTCATTGGGTATTACTTGTGTCCTTGATCAGAACCTATTTCCATGCTGTTGCTTACACTAGGATATTCATTTAGAGTCTACATCCCCAACCATATCCCTTCCACCCATGTATTCAAGCAGTTGTTTTTCTTCAGTGTTTTTACTCCCGCAGTGTTTCCTCTGGATGTGGATAGTGGTTTTTCTCGTAGGTTCCTCCTAGTTGTTAAGGGTCATTGCATTGCCACTAATAGAGAAGTTCATTACATTCGATTGTACCACAGTGTATCAGACTCTGTGTACATTGTTTTCCTGGTTCTGTTCCTTTCACTATGCATCAATTCCTGGAGGTCATTCCAGTTCACATGAAATTCCTCCACTTTATTATTCCTTTGAGCACAATAGTATTCCATCAGCAACATATACCACAATTTGTTCAGCCATTCCCCAATTGAAGGGCATCCCCTCATTTTCCATTAATGTATTATTTTTAAAACCCTTACCTGCTATCTTAGAATCAATACTAAGTATCAGTTCTAAGGCAGAAGAGCTGTAAGGGCTAAGCAATTGGGGGTTAAGTGACTTGCCCAGGGTCATACAGCTAGGAAATATTTGAAACCAGATTTAAACCCAGGTCCTCCCAACTCTAGGCCTGGTGCTCTGTCCACTGTACTACTTAGTTGCCCCATCAGTCTATTTAAAATGTTGTTAAAAAGTGGAAGGGGAGTCAGGAAAAGAATTAAAGAAAATTACAAAGTTCATTGGGAAAGAAAAAAAACTGCACTGTTCTGTTACTTGCCTAGCTTAGGAAAATTCCATTATGGTAATTTATAAGAAGCTGAGGCTTTAAGTGTCATTTGGAATCTAGAGAAGGAGAATGTTTTGGTTGTGTTGATCTGTTCTTGGAGATTTCATATGAACTGTTAAACTCAGAAAGTTAATCAACAAGTTACACCACCTCAGTAATCCCAGGTTTTGTTTTTCCTTCAAGGCTACTTCTTATGCTTGGATGCTGCCCTTTCATCTGCAAAGATGGTAATAAACCTTTGCCTCCCACAGTTCAGACCAAGAATTCACTGCAACAAGGTAAAAAAAATAGTTAAATTGATTGTTCTTTCCAACTTATGGATGTGAGCTGATCCACTGTTCAAGTTTAAATATATTGTAAATTTTTCTAGTTTATAATTCCTGATTTTCACTCCTTCATGTGCTCCAAAACCAATTAAATGATCTTTGTTTAAAAGCACAATCCTCTAATTGTGTTGAATTGGTCAAGAGACCCAGGTCAAAATAAACTGATTTGTAAGATGGATGGGACTGATTTTATAGTGGAGTCCTATTCAGATTCCTCCATATTCTCTCTTCTTAAATGGTAAATTACAATGTGACTCAAAGGCATAACTAAGGTAGAAATTCTGTTTTACTGCCTCGTTGAGTCTGCTAATCATGCTTAGTTCTGACTTTGGCTTAACCAACAAGAAGTGCCTGTCAAACAAAAATTCCATTTCCTTTTCAGCTTCACACTCCATTCCAATAAAGCTCAAATGAGATATTTGTAAAGTACTTGGTAGATCACACAGTCCCACCTATGATTAAGAATTAAGCTCTGTCTGGGCTCCTGAATGTGGCTTGTGTTGTGAATCCCAGTCAGGGATTTAGAAGAGGAACACTGAGGATGGCAAATGGACACTTAGTAGACACACCTCTCTCATTCCATGTGTCTAGGATGCCTCTCTAAGGGAAGTGTCATAGTTGGTAAGACCTAAGTAAATACAAATGTGGGAAAGTTAAAGGAAGGACAGTTTTCCCAAAGCTATGCACCTTGAAGTTTTCCAAGGGATAACTCCTATGGGTAGCCTTCAGTGACACTCAGTTATAATTTGGAATTTATACCCATTGAGCTATGAGTTTGTCACAGGCTCAGAGATGTTATTAAATGCAGACAGATGCTATCGCTTATTTATGGCAGTTCTGCCTTTACAGACTTACCTGCCTGAGTAAGGGGGAACCCAAGCTTTGTGACTTGTGAATTCTAAGCAATAACCATATAGGTTTTCTTAAAACAGTTTTTCTTTAAAATGGTAATTTCTTAAAATCTAGCCTGCCTGCCTTGGGTCAGCTCAAACCAGCATGTTTCCTGTTTGTTGTTAAATCCAGATCTCAGCAGATGGCTATGAAGTAGAAAATCTCATCTCTGAAGACCTCGTGAAGAGAAGCCGTGGCTTCCGCACCGAGTATTTCATTAAACCACCAGTCCATGTGACTGTGTCCTTTCCCTTTAATGTGGAAATCGGCAAGATTAATGTGGACCTCACAGCAGGGGGAGTCCAAAATATCACTGGCCTGGAAATGTACACGTCTGCCTCATCAGGTAAAGCCTCTTGGACCAGCATGGAGTCTCAGCCCTCACTCTTGGAGCAGGCCACCACTGACAAAGAGGCTTTCACCTTGGTAGGGAGAGTCTTGTTAAAAAACCAGAGTCGAGTGACGTTCAGCCACAGGGGCTTCAAGGCCAGGCCACCTTTCCATCAATTGGAAGCTACCCTCTCCTCTCCTGGAACTGTAACTCAGGAGCTCTGGAGTAAAGGCCCCTCTTCTCTTAGTCATGTATCCCACTTAAAGATCTGTATCACCCATGTCGCTGGCAGTGGGGTCACTTGCATTAAGAAGGTGGAAGTGTGGGGCCAACCAGCCAAAACCTGCCCCCAAGAGGTCATAGAGAGCATCATGCTGATAGCCTCTCAGAGCCTTCCTCGAGGCTTTAATCCTACCGTCTCTGTCCCTACCCCGGCATTGCCAATGGAGAGTGACTGTGAGCCCTGTGGTCATGCCCAGAGCCAGCAGCCACCAGGGCTTCAGGAACTGGCAGATGTGATCCAGGATGTGCCTGAGGAATTCTTGGATCCAATCACTCTGGAGATCATGCCCTTCCCCATGCTGCTCCCCTCTGGCAAGGTCATTGACCAGAGCACCTTGGAGAAATGTAACCGGAGTGAAGCGGCTTGGGGCCGAGTCCCCAGTGACCCCTTTACAGGGGTGGCCTTCAGCCAGCACTCCCAGCCACTGCCCCATGCTTCTCTGAAGGCCAGGATAGACTATTTCCTGTTACAGCACACTGCTCCTGGCTGCAACCTTCTTGGAAGAGCCCAGATTTCTGGGGTGGCAGTTCCCTCTTCCATTGCCGTGACTTCTCGCAAGAGAAAGGGGGATTTCATGGAGCAGTCGCCAAATGACAGCCCTCCTGTTGAGCCTTCCTGTTTTTCTACCACAGACTCACCAGTCACATCTTCTACCTCGGAGCACAACACTAAGAAAATGAAACTCGACATGGAGCCAGGCCTGACACATATGGATTGCTCATCAGGTAGTTTCCCTGATCTTTAAATAGGGGTGGCTTCTGCCACAAGGCTTGGTTGCTATGGAGCAACTAATCTTGCATCCATTTATTCAGCATTGTATGTTGCTGGGTTAATTTTCTGAACCCCCATCTGGGCCACTGTCGGCACCTGTGTTTTGGCTCTACTCAGTGATATTTAGAGAGATCTTCTCCCTATTATTTTTCCATTTACACTTTGTCTTGTGCTTTACAGGTCTAGTTAGGAGTTAATAAATTCCTCTCTGATTTGGATACTGGACACCAAAGTTTAGTCATTTTTCTAGAACTTTTGGGACCTGGAGAAAAATTATTTTTAATTCAAGAAGTATTTATTAAGTATTTCTTATTTATAAAACAATGAAAGGAAATACAGTAAATACAGAAAAATAAAATCTGTCTTCAACCATCAAGGAGCCTAGTCTACTCAAGTGAAAAGTAAGATATATAGATATATCAAAAGTAGATTGTGCCATTAAAGAAAGAATATTTTTCATCTGAGAAAGTAGTTCCATGGATAAAGTGGCACCTCTGTGGGGCCTTGACAGGAGATACTTTATTTCTTTTCCTTTAACACACACACAAACACAAAATCATTTGTTAATATTTTTAAAAATCCTTTTAATTTTTTAATCTATCCTCCCAACCTTGTCTACCCACTGAGCAATCTTTTGTAGTAGAGAATAAAAAAGAAAGCCAAAAAGTAGTTCAACAAAGCCGCTCAGTATATCAGCCATGACTGACATGTAAGTTTTAGGAGAATAAGATTTCAGCTGGTAGTGATGTGGGAAGGGGACATTCAGGTCATCTAGTCTAACTTTTCTTTCCCAGGTGAAGAAATGGGTCCAAAGAATTTAAGTGATTTGTCTTGTATTGTCATACAAAAGATAAATAACAGACTTTAGATTGCTGTGCAGAGGCTGATTTTCTGCATGATTCAGTGGCTGCCTTCTGACAACTTCTCCGAGGAACTTCAGTTTCCTCAGCTTTATACTTGTACTTCCTACCTTATATGGGTTAAAAAATGTTCTATGAACCCTAAGCCACTAGACAGATGTGAGTTGGTGCCATCCTAGATCATCTGGAAAAGTGAGTGTTTAGAGTGACCAGCCTGTTGAATAAGATTTCCATGGCCTTGCCACATAGACTGTAATTATAGCCTGTTGGGAAAAATGTCCCACAAATCCACAGGATTAGAGTTGCAGCTATGTTCATCATAAAGCCAGGTTGGCCGTTGTGTTGCTGCCTGGCATCATGGAGACAAGCAGAAGGTGGATGAGAAGCTTGACTGGATGAACATAGGCTGCAGTGGAGGAACAACCTCCTTTGGCTGCCTGACATAGAGCTGCAGGAGATGTTGGGGACTAAGATAAGGAGATCAGAGGCAGACATCCTGTCAGGTTTCTGGATGCAGAGACTAGACATCACCTCAGCTCTCCACTGCTGCTTCCTAGACTGGACCATTGCTTTTTGGTGGCTACTTTGGTACTGGACCTGCTCAGGGGCTGGCTCCCTTTGCAGAAAAATGTCAGCAGCCCTCCCTCTTATGGTATTACCGATTCTGGCATTTGCCACCTAGTTTATAATCAAGACACCAAGCATTTATTAAATGTCTGCTTTATATGCAAGGCATTGAGCTAAGAGCTGGCACACAAAGGAAGAACACCAAGGAAAAAAAACAACCCCTGCTCTGGAGGAGCTCACAGTCTAAAGAGGGAGACAACATGTAAACAGCTAGACTGGACAAGTGGTAGATGGTCTCAGAGGCAAGGATCGTGAAAGGCTTCTTGCAGACAGTAAGACTTGGAGGGAGCCAGGAAAGCCAGGAAGTGGAAATAAGGAAGGAAAGAGTTCTAGACATGGGGGCAGCCAGAGAAAAGGCCTGGAGTCAGGAGATGGGGTAGCTTAGGTCTTTTTCTTTATATATTTGATTAATTAATTTAGAATATCTTTCCATGGCTACATGATTTGTATTCTTTCCTTCCCCTCCTCCCTCCCCCCTCCCATAGCCAACGAGCAGTTCAACTGGGTTGCAATAGAGTGATCGCTTAGAGTCTACATCCCCGGGGGAAGCTGGGTAGTTCAGTGAATTGAGAACCAGGCCTAGAGACAGGAGGTCCTAGGTTCAAATCTGGCCTCAGACACTTCTCAGCTGTGTGACCCTAGGCAAATCACTTAACCTTCTTAACCCCTATCGCCTAGCCCTTACCACTCTTCTATCTTGGAACCCATCCATGATGTAAGATAAGGGTTTTAAAAAAAAAGTCTACATCCCAGATCATATTCCCATCAAACTATGTGATCAATCATATGTTTTTCTTCTGCGTTTCCACTTCCACAGTTATTTCTCTGGATGTGGATAGCGTTCTCGTAGGTCCCTCAGAATTTTCCTGGGTCATTGCATTGCTGCTAGTAGAGAGGTCCATTACATTCAATTTTGGGTGGCTTGGGTCTTAAGTAAGAACAGCAAGAAGGCCAGTGTTACTGGATTGTTAGTACAAGGTGTAATGGAGGAGGGAAGACCAAAAAGGTGGAAAAGAGGCAGGTTAGGAAGGGTTTTTAAAGGGGGGAAGGGAATAAGTAATTATTAAACATTTTTATGTGCTAAACACTTTTACAAATACTTTTTCACTTGATCTTCATCACAATCTTGGGCGGTAGGTGCCATTATTATCCCCATCTTACAGTTGAAGAGCCTGAGGCAGACAAGTTAAATGGCTTCCCTAAGGTCATACAGCTAGTGTCTAAGGCCAGATTTGAATTCTAGTTTTTCTAGGTCCGGTGCTCTATGTATGGTATCACTTAATTGCCTCTTAAATTTATTAAGCCAAGCACTCTTCTAATAACTCATTTGATCCAAATAGAAGCTTTCCTGTTTGACACAGGAGATCATAAGGAACCAATGGAATTTATGGGGTGGGGAGTGGCCAGGCCAGAACTGTACTTTAGGAAAATGTTTGACAGCTGAAGAGAGAATAGACTGCAGTGAGAGAGAACCTGAGGCAGATGGTGTCCTGGGCCACGTGGGTGGTGAAAAAACCTGGAGTAGGACATAGGAGACCTGTGAGGAAGGCAGAATGGGCAAGGCTTGGCTTCTGAATAGATGAGACAGGATGAAGAGAAAGGGAAGAGGTGAGGATAGCAACCAGGATGTGACCAGGAGTAGAATGGCATCCTCAGAGATGATTAGGGAAGGGTTTGGGGGAAAGGTAATGAGTGCAGGTTGGGACATGCCAAGCTTCAGATAATCTGCATTTGTAGATGCCTACCTGGGGGTCAGCAGAGAGACTAGGGCTAAATGAATGAGGAGGTCACCAAATGAAATAGCACAGGGGAGAAAAGGGCCTATCATGAAACCTTCAGGGATGCTCACAGTTAGTGGGCCTGATCTGGAAGAGGATCCAGCAAAAGAGACTGAGATGGAGCAGACAGGTGGAAGAACCAGATGAAAACAACATCGTGAGAAAAGCAGAGAAGTAGGGAGAGCCTGCAGAGATGTTAAGAAAGATGAGGATTGAGAGTAGGCAGTTAGGTTTGACTAGACCTTTGGAGACTGCAGTTGCAACTGATGGTTGAGGTTGGAGGCCAGACTATAGACTTAAGGAAGCCCATTTGTTAGGCTGCCTTCTAAAGGAGGTTAGGCACAGAAGGGAGAAAGATCTAGGATGCTAGCTAGTGAGGATGGACAAAGGAGCTTGAATTTGGGGGAGATGTGTGTGCGAGTGCGTGCGTGCTTGTGTGTGTGTGTGTGTGTAGGTGTGTGTGTGTGTGTGTGTGTAGGTGGGAGATGGAGAGAGAGGTGAGTGGAAGAGCAGAGAGAATGAAGGAAGCAATTTCCTGGAGAAGATGGAAAGATCACTTGTGCATGCAGAGGGGTTTACTTTGGCAAGGAGAAGGGCCACCTCTTCTTGGGAGAAAATTGCATCCTTAAAGTAAGCTCTTGGTTATGTAAATGCCTAGCACTAATGAATGGGCTGCTTTAATAGTTAGTAGTGCAGGCTGGCTACCTACAAGAGAAAAAGGATCTCTTCTCATAGCCAATAGTTACCTTTCCCCTCACAATATAAAAGTAGCATTTTGTATTTTCAGAATTTGTAGAATCTGAGGTATAAGGAGCCTTACAAGTGTTTATCCAGTCTTTAGTTTCCCTCAGTAAGATGAAGTTCACTGCCTCCAGGCAGCAATTAAACATCTAGGTCTAATTAGAAGGTGGTTTTTCTTTCTGTTAAGTCTAAATTTGCTTCTTTGTAATACCCATTGTTTCTATTCCTGCCTAGAGACTATAAAATAAATCTTATCCCTTTCCCTGAAACATTCAGTGGCTCCTCTTATCTACAGGATAGTTTAATGTCCTTAGCCTGGCCTTTGATATCCTTCACATCCTTACTCTTTATTTTCTACCTTTCCAGTCTTATTTACTCTCATTCTGTGATCCTGCTGAACTGGACAGCTCAATTCCCTTCACATTATCCTAATCTTTTATTCTATCTCTTAGCATTTGATCTGTGTTCCATGTCTAGAATACCCTTTTCTCTTCCCATCCTTTATGGCCCAGTTCCAATAATATCTTCTCTTTTAGGCTTTCCCTATCCCCTTCTTTTTCTCTCCGCAAATGAAATTTCTTCTTCTTCAAGTCTTCCAGAACGCCATGTACCTCTCTGATATATCCATTTTGTAGCATAGCTTCTGGTGTGCAGTGCTTTAGCTAGACTAAAAGTTCCTGAATACAGGGCTAAATATTGAATTTCTAAAGCACTGACCACAAAGTCTGGTATGCTCTAGATGCTCAGGAAATGTGCATTCAATTGAATATAGAAAATGCTTTTCTGGTTTGAACATGCCCAACCATCCTGGATATATAAGTAGACTCTCTCTCCCTGGCTGAATTTTGCTCTTCTGATATATTTGCCCATGTTCATATGTATGCTCCACCTGGTGTCCCAATGATATGTTTTTCTGAAGTATAGCCATCAGGTCATTCTTGGTTTTCTTGCATTTATTCACAGTCTTCCCCAATCCTATCCACATGTTTAGTGGCTTCCCTTTTTCTTTATGTGATATAATTTATCCCATTTTACTTCTCTTTTCCCATTTCTCTTAGTATTATCCTCTTTTTCACCCCTAGTTTTATTATTTTTTGACATATCATCCTAAACAACTTACTACCACACCCTCTATGTATATTTTTTCTAACTACTATGATAATAATTTTTAAGAGTTACAGGTATTATCATCTAAACCATTCAACCTCATTGAAGCCTTAAATTTTGTTCTCTTTCTTTTTTCTTTTTTTTAAATAATATTTTATTTGATCATTTCCAAGCATTATTCGTTAAAGACAAAGATCATTTTCTTTTCCTCCCCCCCACCCCCCATAGCCGACGCATGATTCCACTGGGTATCACATGTGTTCTTGATTCGAACCCATTGCCATGTTGTTAATATTTGCATTAGAATTTCGTTTAGAGTCTCTCCTCTGTCATGTCCCCTCAACCGCTGTAGTCAGGCAGTTGCTTTTCCTCGGTGTTTCTACTCCCACAGTTTATCCTCTGCTTATGAATAGTGTTTTTTCTCCTAGATCCCTGCACATTGTTCAGGGACATTACACCGCCACTAATGGAGAAGTCCATTACATTCGATTATACCACAGTGTATTAGTCTCTGTGTACAATGTTCTCCTGGTTCTGCTCCTCTCGCTCTGCATCACTTCCTGGAGGTTGTTCCATTTTGTTCTCTTTCTTATTTACCTTTTTATGCTTCTTTTGAATTTTGTATTCGGACATCAAATTTTTGTTTAAGTCTGGTCTTTTATTCAGGAATGCTTGGAAATATATTTTACTAAATGACCATACTTTCCCTGAAAGACTTTAGTCAGTTTTCCTGGGTTAGGTGATTCTTGGTTGTTAACCCAGTTCTCTTGCCCTCTGGAATATCATATATAAGCCTTCTGGTTCTTTAATGTGGAAGCTACCAAATCCTGTGTGATCCTGACTGGGGTGCCATGATATCTGAATTATTTCTTTTTGGCTGACAGTAGTCTTTTCTCCTTGGCCTAGAAGCTCTTGAACTTGACTATAACATTCCTGGGAGTTGTCATTTGGGGATTTAATGCAAGAGGTGATCCATGGATTCTTTCCATCTATTTTACTCTCTTGCTTAAGAATATCAGGGCAGTTTTCTTGGATAATGTCCTGTAGTATGATGTCTAGGATTTTTTTTTTGACGGCTCCCCTTTTCCTGACCATCTATTTCTCCCTAGATACAGCCCTTTTTGTTTCTCTCAGCAGGTGCCATCTCTCACGAGCAGAGATTGTCAGAAAGCTTGGATGTTGCCTTGACTTCGGCCCTCAGCACTTTGCCATCCTTCACAGGCCGCCTGATGAAGGCTCAGCCTCAGCTCCTCAGTGCAGGGAACCCCAGCAGCAGCTTCTGGAGTTCAAGCAGTGGGTCTGGTACTGTAAGCCCTGCCCATTTCCTGCCAGGCCCCTCCTTCTGATACCCCTCATCTCTTAACCCAGGATTTCTCTGCCCAGCCTCTGCTATTGTGCCTGGAAGCTAGAGAGGATGCTTGTCACTGTGCCTCACAGGCAGAGTTTAAGACACTCTAAGGCAGTTAGGATCTTCAAAGAAAGGTCTCTTGACTGACCGAGTCCCCCTTTCTTTAGAGCTAGGGGCTGTACATAGGATTTTGGCAGTGTCTAATAATCTGGCCACCATGGTCTGACAGCAACCTGCTAGGTGCTGGCAAATGTTTCTCGTGTTTGCTAGTTGTCAGGCTGTCTCCCTGAGCCTTTGACCTCTTTGCATGAGTCTTAGACATCTGCTAACAGAAAAGGTCTATGAGGTTTAGGGGGTGAGCTCAGTATCCAAGGAGAGAGACTAGCAGAGGTTGGTCTGGATAACCTCGAGTAGTTTTCCTCTATGGCCACTTTGGTGGGGTCTCAGTCTAGTAGGGCTCCTTGCATGTATACGCCTCTACCTCGCCGTAGTCTGAGCCTTGGATCCTAATCACAGGCTCTTTCCCAGTCCTTAGCTGGTCCAGTGGCCACAGACACATTTCTTAGCCTACATGTTTCACTTTGCTCAAATGAAAAATTAGGTCACAAAACTTGATAAGCCCAGGAAATTCTGACTTTGTAGAAGATAATTAGCTCAGTGCTGACTTAGCTGTCCCTGTGTGGAAGGGAAACCTTCCTTTCTCAAGTAAACCTTTCTCAAATGCTGTGGGGCATTTGAGAAGATTTAGAAATGAAGGTAAATCTTAACTGAGAGAAAAGCAGGGGAACATGATTGTGGGCTTCAAGCATCTACATGACTAACATAGGGAAGACAGAGTGAACTGTCTTTGCTTGGCCTGAAAAATTAGAAGTAGAAGCGGTATGGAAAACTAGA
Source organism: Monodelphis domestica (assembly GCF_027887165.1). Lineage (NCBI taxonomy): Eukaryota > Metazoa > Chordata > Mammalia > Didelphimorphia > Didelphidae > Monodelphis > Monodelphis domestica. Next base: position 73,645,129 of record NC_077232.1, read on the forward strand.
AGGCGGCAACTTGAACTCTGTAAGAAAGAACTTTCCAGGTAGAGTGGCTTGGCTTTTGAATGAGCTCTTGATAGGTAATGAGTTCCTTTTCATTTGAGCTATTCAGGCAGAGCCTTCATGACCTCTTTTTGGGGATGTGGTAGAGGGTCTTCATTTAGTCTTTCAAAGTTCTAAGATAATATGAATATATGATTCCCTGCCTTAAAAGTAGGAACATTACCTGAAGGGAGTTTCCAGAACACCAACTTTTCCATGCAAGGGAAATGCAAGGAATGTTAAAGGCAGGTAGGCTTTGCAGCAAGATTCTGGGAGCCTGCAAGGAGAATGACCTTACTTTCTCAGCTGGAAAAAAAAAAAAGTAGTTCCTCCTAGAAAGAGACCACTTATTAGCTGTAGTCAAATGTCTAAGATAGATGTGTTAATGATTACATCTGTCATTTGTGTGTTACGGGCCTCTGATCACTCACAAAGATTATAGAGGTTGGACATTCCTTTGGCATTTTGTTAACACAACAGGATCATGTTTTTATCCTGCAAAGAAAACTTGATTTTTAAAAAATAGATGTAGATGTTTTACTTATTTACTTTTAAATTAATTTAAAATTTTTTCTTTCCAAATTCTTTACCTTCCCCTACCAGTTGAGAAGACAAGGTGTAGAATATCCGTTATATATATGTAGTTATACAAAACACATTTCCACATTGTAGCCATGATCCAGGGAAAAAATCTAAGAAAAAAGAAAGGGCACAGCTAGATGATTCAATGGATGAAGAGTCAGGCTTAGAGATAGGAGGTCTTGGGTTCAAATGTGGTCTCAGATACTTTTTAGCTGTGTGACCCTGGGCAAGTCACTTAACCCCCATTTGCCTAGCTTTTACAAACATTTTTCTGCCTTGAAATTGATACGTAGTTTCAATTCTAAGATAAATGGTAAATGTTTTTTAAAAAGAAAAGAAAGATAAAGAAAGGAAAATTCGTGCTTCATTCTGCACTCAGAATCTATCAGTTCTTTGTCTGAAGGTGTTTAATATTTTACGTCTATTCTAAAAAAACCTTTGGCCTGAACAGCCCTGATTTAGATATTCAAATTTTAAATTAGTAGAATTTTAGCAAATGAGATTTTACTGTGTTAATATTTGTGTTGAATCAACTTATAAAGCCACCTGCAGCCTCAATGGGTATAGGACACTGTCTTCTGCTAGCTGGGACATCATTGACCAAGAGCTTCTTTTCACTAGATATTTCCCATGGTAAGATATATCTAGTAAGCTTCCTTTGGATCTGCCCTGGTTTGGTCTCAGGAACGTGGAGCACATTCTTACCAGTAGAGGGGCTTGTTCTCCTGTCAAAAGGACTAGTTAGTGGAGAAACTTTTAGTAATTTTAGGGGCTCTGGAAAAGGTAATTTTTTTAGCTTACAGAACCAACTTAGAGCTTCTGAAAATCCTGGAATTGGGGCCACTTTGTAAGGAAAGATCTTGGGACCCTGGTCCTGAAGAGATTTAGTGAAAGGTGTGACTTAAAAGAAAATCGAAGCATATGGTTTTGTGAAGATGGGATTAACTGATTAAATCTAAAATGGGCAGGGGAGAGTTAATCCCATCTTCACAGTTCCTGCTCCAAAAGCCAGGAAGATAGAAGTCATCTAACCAAGTCCATTGATAGCATTAGCATCCTCTATGACTGGCTTAAGGCATAAAAATGTTAGAAGGTCCTGCTGCTCTCAGGATCCCCAGGAAGACATAGAGTAAGAGAAGATTCTGATTTCTTTATTTTTTACTTTTAAACATTATTTTTATTTGGTCAATTTCAAACATTATTCATTGTATACAACAATCATTTTCTTTTCTTCCCTCCCCTCCCGCCACCCCTCTCATAGCTGACACATGATTCCACTGGGTATAAGATTCTGATTTCTTGACTTTGTAGCTAGATAGCACTTCTCTTCTTTTGAGTAGCTTAGAGCCCATTTGAACCCAAATTCCTTCCTCTAGTTTGGGATACCCAATGATATCTCCAGCTATCTCAACACAGAGCCTGAAATTCTCAAAGCAAAATTCATGAGACTGTCTATATTCCCTAAAAACACTCAAGAATCATTGCTGGTCTGATTTGAGGAAGAGGGAACATAAGAGGCAGAAAGGGCTTGGCATAAGCTCACATAGAAAGTCCCTGATGGAGGCAGGGTTAGGCCACTGCCTCCATGGCTTCCTGGAGTCATGGTCCAGCTGCCTGTGCCTGGAGCCCTCCCAGGCCTCTCTGTTTCCCACCACTGGGGCTGTCACTTGGTATTTCATCCCCTTTACTTTGCTACTGCTTTGCTCCTCGGAGTTGATTGATGTTCACTAGACCCATTCATTTATGTGGAGTCCAGCTAGAGGTTGCCAGGGTTTTAAAATTTTCATTTATTTGCACTTTTAGAGTTTTATTTCTGTGTTTTGTTTGTACATTACAGACAAAACCAAATTACTTCCACCATAATTCTAAGAGTTCTTTGTGGGCAGTTACCTGTTGGATTTAGGAACACGTCCTCTAACCTCTTTGGGCCTTCCTTTCCCAGTCTAGAGAACGAGAATTTCTAAGGTCCTTTGCCCCATTGAATGACTCTGTGAACCACTGATCCTTGCTTCCTGGTGTGCACAGTGCTCCAGCGTGTAGAAAGCCTGCACTGGTCTCTAGGCCTGGGACAGATGGACCTGACTTTTGGGGCCCCCTTTTTGTAGACCCCGACAAGTGAGGCTTTTTCCTTGGGTGTGAAACGTGCAAGTTGCCATAAACACTCAGCAATGGTTGCAGAAAAATGTTCCTTTAAACTGCAGCTCTGGGCCCTGCTTCCCAGGTCCCCAGCATGGAGCATGTGTGTTCTAATCCTGGCCTCTGTTTTTCTCCCCATTTCCCAGAACAGACCTGGAGCAGCCTTGGTCCCGGATGCACCTCTTGTAGCAGAACATTTTCTCCTTACTTCAAAACGGAGCCTGTTTATCAGCTTCCCTGTGGCCACCTGATATGCCGCGCCTGCTTAGCTGAGAGGCAGAGGGCACTGTCCATCCTCTGCGGGAGCTGCAAGAAGCCTGTTGCCAGCCAGGATGTGCTGAGGGTCCACCTCTAAGGCTGTGCTCCATGGAGTTAGGGGAGGACCTGAGGAGAGCCGGGGGAAGGAGCACAAGTGGGGTTCCCTCAGGGTGGCCTAGGCGAGAGCACTCTTGGTCAGTCTGCTAGGTGGGGTCAATCTCTGTAGCCAGCCTTCTCTCTCCAAGGGCTTTGCTCCAACTGAGGATAACATTGGTCCATCCCTCTGCACCCCACCTGAAGTGGTAATAGGATAACCAAGCCATATGTTTCCAGGGCAGGAGTTTGTGAACTGCTGGGGCCACCCTCCCACCCCACCCCCACCCATCACTCCCCAGGCCAGGCACCCTGTGAGTCAAACCTTTATCAGCTGGGGTCATGCCTGGGCCTTCCAGACTCCCCCTCTGCCACAGGTATCTGTTCTGGGCAAGTCTTCCTTTGTGTTGACTGAGAAGCCAAGAGCAGGCTGACTCCTCTGCCAGGCCCTTCCTTCCTCTCTCCCTCTCCCACCAGCCCCTTCCTCCAAAGGGACAAAAGCTGGGGTTCCCCGTGGCCTAGTTTGGCAGAAGTAAGTGAGCACGTGGCCTCTGGATGGTGGAGGAACCATCTCTCCCAGGGAACAAAGTGGCATTAAATCAGGGGGAGGGTGGGCTGGGTTGGGAGGGGAACTGGGAATTCTTTGGTGAGAACAAACAGGTTCTTGTCTGTCTGTCTGTCTGAAACTTCAAGCCTTAATAAAGGGATGGTTTGGGCTGCCTGCGGCTGCACTGTCTTATTTTGCTTCTGCCCTCACCTGTTCTACAGCTACAGCTTCCCCTGGGAACATGGAGGACACATCCACCCTGAGTAGTGGGGCCTCCTGCCTCGCAGTGGTCACTGCAACCTAGAGTCTATTTGATAATGTGTAGAAATGGTCCAGGAGGGAAGTGAGGGCGGCAATTTCTGAGTCATTTCACTTAGATAAGACAAGCTTGTGATAGCAAGAAAACATGGGAGGGAGACAGAGCTTGGACCTGCCTTCTGTTTCCTTCGAAAGCTCTCCCAGAAATCAGCTTTTGTCATCTTTTTTTTTAACCCTTACTTTCTGTCCTCCTAACAGGTCTAAGAGAGAAGGGCTAGGGCTAGGCAAACAGGGTTAAGTGACTTACTCGGGGTCATATAGCTAGTAAGTATCTGAGGCTAGATTTGAACCTAGGTCTTCCCCTCTCCAGGCCTGGCGCCCTATCCATTATGCCTTCTAGCTGGCCCTCTCCTTCTAAAAGTACCTAATGGAGGCACAATGCTCTGTGATCTTCCCAAAGATGCTCGTCAGCACAGGGCTGGGGAAATGAAGACCTTGGTTCAAATCCTGTCCCCGCCACGTGTGTGACCCTTGGGGAACTGCTTAAACTCTGTTTAACTCTTAGTTTCCTAATCCAGATTTTAAAATGCTAAAAATCTTGTTGCCTAGAGTTGCACCTCACGCACATTTTTCTGGGAATAATAGCTCTGTGGGACTAGGAATTGTGTTTTCTAGAAATCTTGGAAAGGTAATGGGGCAGATGGGGCAGACAGACCTGGTGAAAGGGGCTCATAATTATTGTTGAGAAGGATAGGTCAGAAATGCTCCCAGCTCTCCTTTTCCTATACATTTGTCAAGAACAGGTCAAGATACAGAGCTCAGGAGGCAAGATCTGTTTAGAGGCTAGATTAGGGGATCTTGGGAGAGCTGTGACTCACTTTGCTTTCTGGATCTTAAGATTTTTTTATTCCAACTTGAAAGAAGAGAAGTAAATCACTCCAGCCCTCCCATTGGAGGCTCGCATCATATCTAGGCCTCTGTGGCTTTGAAGAGCTAAATTTTGTAGTGTAAAAAGTGCCACAGGGCAATCTTACAAGATCAGCCCAGATCATGAGGGAATTTCTCCAAAGGCCTTGTTGCTCAATATATCAATGTGGGGATGATGCAGTTGGTGACTAGCTCATTAAAGGAAAGTTCCTCAGACATTGTTTTGGTTTCCCAAAGATCGCAGGCTTTATATTAAGACATTTTTGTATCTAGGACAGTCCAGGACAAAAGAAATCTGGGGATTGCCAGGATATCCCTACCAAAGGCATCAGTTTGTGTTGGGAGCATTTGAACACATATCCCAAAATGAGAGCTTGTATTTATGCCAGTAGTTTACCAGAGTTGGGTGATTGTTCAGTGGTAAGGTAGTCGGGGATACTCTGAGATTAATCCATTTTTTTAGGGCATCAGCCAGTCTAACAGAAAAGTCAATGCGTCCACTGCTCCCCAGACAACCCTCACATCAAGTAGTGGGGGAAGCACAAATCCAGGAAGCAGTCTTGGCCCCTTCCCTTGCTGTAGAGGAAAGCAGAATCCAATCCACAGGTAATGGAAAATCCTGGTGGGAAGGAAATGCTTCCCTGAGCTAGATAAATATGGAGCTCACATATCTGGTTATTGCCATGGAGGACTCCAGGAATGAAATGGTTAGAGTCCCACTCGATCACCTGGAATGATTAGTTGGAGAAGGAAAACCTTGGTCACCATAGCGGCATCTGCCTTCCAGCAAGGGAACATTTCAGGCCACCTATTAGAGAGGCAGACGGAGCTGGCACATCATTATATTGATCATATGGGAGCAGATCACGAAAGTATTTGGAGATGGGAAAAAGGCCAGTTACTTGGGTATAAATGGGTTTTCCAAGGCTTACTTGCTGGCAGGTAATAGCAAGAGAGAAAATTGCCACCAAAGAAGAAAAACCAGGGACAGATGAACATTTGTTAATGTTATCGAGCTTGCCCTGCTTTGACCATGTGTGCAACAGTGAACAGCAAATGCCAAAGTGGGTGGGAGTGAATGAGAGTCCACTGAGGCCCATCGGGACTTCCAGGAGTATGGGTGAAAGATGGCTTCCACTATGGACCAAAAGGCCTTGGTATGAGATGCCTATGGAATAAGGCTAGAGAAGAGAGTGAAAGTGGTAAGGGGAACAATGGAGAAGATGGAGAAAGAGCAAAAATTGGAACCTGACCAGAAAAGCCATGGCCTAACTTGGCAACAAGAAAGAGCCAGAGTAACAGCCATCAAGGTAGGAATATCAGAATTTGGTAAACCAAGGAAGGCACCTTTAGCGTTGCATGGTAGCAGAGCATTCACTTTGCCCAGGAAATCCTTTCCTAAGATTGCCGAAGAAAAAAGCATGTTCAGTTTTAGGGGACCCCATTTATACAGAGACAGTTGGAAAGAAAGGGGAGCTGGAAATCGTCCTTTTGATATCTGTAGTCCATAACTTTGCTGTTTCAGGGCCTCTGGTGGCAAGCATCAAGAAAGCACAGAATAAATTGCCCAATATCAGAAAACTTGATACCCCCAGACAAATGGTAGCTATGGGGGCAGAGCACAAAGAGGGTTGTCAAGGGACCAGAAGGGAAAGCAAAAGATCAAAGGGGTCCCTGACAGCCAGTCACTGTTGTGTGTTGGGTCACTGAAGATAAGCCGAGCAATCTTTTTCTAGCACTTTCCTTCCTTCCTTCCTTCCTTCCTCCCTCCCTCCCTTCCTTCCTTCCTTCCTTCCTTCCTTCCTTCCTTCCTTCCTTCCTTCCTTCCTTCCTTCCTTCCTTCCTTCCTTCCTTCCTTCCTTCCTTCCTTCCTTCCTTCCTTCCTTCCTTCCTCCCTCCCTCCCTCCCTCCCTCCCTCCCTCCCTCCCTCCCTCCCTCCCTCCCTCCCTCCCTCCCTCCCTCCCTTCCTTCCTTCCTTCCTTCCTTCCTTCCTTCCTTCCTTCCTTCCTTCCTTCCTTTTTCATAGGGAGTCAATGGTGACTTTTTAATAGTATGCCTGCCCTCTCTTCATCTTCTCCCTCTCCCTCCCCTTTGTTTCCCTTTTTTCTTTTTTCCTTCCCCTTGTTTATTGTAAATCGATACTGCTGCTTCAGTGTCCTCAATGATGAGCTTGCTCCCCCCCCCCCCCCCCATGGTATTCTGAACACCATGGAGGACAGTTATTTGGAGGCCAGTGACTGACAGCTTTGATTGTAATGAATTCTCTGATCTGGGCTGCCAGAATGCTTTTTTGAAAATGGCAAGCAGTCTGCTATATATAATAGACAAAAGGGCATCCCTCAAGCTTTTTGCTGATGGCTTATCAGTTTGGAGGGGGGTTGCCCACATGATTGCATGAAAAAGCCTTTTTTTTTTTTAATAAGGGTTTATTGCTTTGTCTTAGAATCTATACTAAATATCCGTTCCAAAGCAGAAGATTAGCATGGGCTAGACAATTGGGATTAAGTGACTTGCCCAAGGTCATACAGCTAGCAAGTGTCTGGGGCCATATTTGAACTTGGGAAGATGAGTCTTCCTGACTGCAGGTTTGGCACTCATCTACTGCACCACCTAACTGCCCCAGAAACTCCATAGCTTGCTTCCAAAAGCACATTTAACTCTTGAGTTAGCATCTGATGAAAATTATATTGCCAGCCACATTTTCAGGCATTAATTCACTTTTTCCATATGGGAAAAGCCTCATAGTATGGGGCTGCTTGGATTACTCAAGTCTTTTTCCTTTATAGAACAGCAAACGTGAGACCAAGGACCCTCAAAAGATAGCTTCAATATTTTGTTTTTATGAAAATTTAAAAAGGCGACACTTGGACCTGGACTCACTCGGCCCTTCCTCTTCTTGTCTCCTTCCCATTCAAAAGGCTTACATCTCTTAATGGCCAACATTAGACCTCCTGTTGGGCTCAACACATGCAAGCCCCAGTACCATATTCTTTATGGTTTTGGCCTCCTATTAAAATGGCCCTGGCTTGGCCCCTATAACCATTCTGTTGGATTCTGAGAGTCCTAGATCACAGGGACAGCTGACGTTGCTTTATCTTTGATGCATTATTTGTTTTGGAGAGTTTCCAGAGGTCATGTCATCCGCCATCTTGTTCATGTGACCCAGAATTTCAGAATTCACTTGGAGGAGTTATTCCCAGAGGTAGAAGATGGTGCAGAGGATAGGCTGCTGGATCTGGAGTCAAGATAACCTGAGTTCAAATCCAGCCTCAAACATTTACTAGTTTGGGCCCTAAACAAATTATATGATAACTATTATCACCTGTAAAATGGGGACAATAATAGCACCTACATTTGTAAACCTTAAAGCACTATCTAGGTGTTAGCTATTATATATTTCAGGAGTCACAGTCCCAAATGACAACTTCCAATTCTTTGTCTATTCTGACCCAACCAGAGATAGGAACAGAGATTTAAAGTGGTGTTAGCAAGCACACTCTGATGGTACCCTTGGTCCAACAGTAAAAGATTCACTCTAAACCTCTAACTGGGTAGCCACCAGAGAAGCCAGTGTAGCCGAGGACCAGAGATCCAAGAGGGAGCAAAGCCTGCAGTAGAAGATGGAAGAGGAGGCTCTGGAGGCAATTCCTCATTATGACCGAAGCTCGCAATAATACTTTGTGGTCTTCTTTCCGACTGCCTTCCACAGGATTCATGCCTCCATCAGCTAAGGATGGGAACCATCTCAGGTCTTGGGAAGGTGTTTGAGAATTCCATTATCAAGGGAAACCGCAGCAAGCTATTATCTCCAGTAAGAGCTTTATTGTTTCCTAAATCACAAGTGGAATGGGAGCTGTAATTATTACACGTAAAATTGGCTCTGGAGTCCCTTTTTAGGAAAGATGGATTGGAGGATTTGGAAAGGATTGAGCCTATAATTAAAAAAAAAATAGAGGTCCCTGACAGCATTGCTAAGTTGTCCCCAATATGTTCTTCAGAATCTGAAACAGAAAACACTTACGGGACTACAGCCACAAGAGAGAGCCATGAATGGGACATGGGGAGTAGACCAACTCAAATTTGAGAACGCCCCAAGTGTACTCACCGGTTGGATCCTCAGCTGAGTTTTGCCATCCCACTTCTGAGAACAAATGACAATGTAGACAATGACAAGGGTGGCTGCATTGCAAAGTGAGGAATGAACCCTTTACCATGAAGAGTTGCAAGGAGAGAGTCTGAGGTCTCAGTCTCTCCAGGAGCAAGTTTTATACAGATTTTCTACATTTGCACAGAGAAGTATTATCTGTTGACTTACAATAAGCAAGGGAGCCAGAAGCTACATATCTTGACTTTCTGGAAAAGCAAAGCAATTTGCAATTGCATGTGTCTTCCTGGGACTATTGACATTCAAGATTCTACAGATGCCCTTAGTTAGACCCAAGGAGTCACTTACTGTCAGATCTTCTATTTAGCATTCCAAGTTCTTCAGGAACTGCTCACTAGGAAAATGTGAAATGCAAAATTAAATTGAACTGTGGAATTTTAAAGAGAAAAGGCTAGTATTATGTGAATGAAATTGTTATAAGAGATCATGGGAGGTGAGGAGAAGGAGGTGGTAGGTGTGTAGGTAGTCATAAATTAGCATTCAGTGTCCCTGGACAACAAAATCAGGAAACTCACACCCAGTAAAATATCCTCCACATCCTAGCCTTCTTGGGGTGGGCAGGCAGATGCTAGACTCTTCTGAGTTTGGGTATCTGGGTTATCCAGGTAGAAGGTTGGGAGGTGGTACTTTGCATCTTTGAGGCTATACTTTGATCCAAAGTGGATTGAAGGAAATCTGACAGTAACCTCCTTCCAAGATATCATTGATCACTACCTTGAAAGTAGATATTTGAAGACTGACCCATGGCCTTATCCTTGGTTCTCTGTAATTTCACATTTTACAAAATGAATAACCAGGGTGAAATCTTAAATGTGAAATGCAAAATTGAATTAAATTGTGAAATTTTAAGGAGAAAAAGCTAGTAGAGTCGTAAATTAGAATTCAAATTCCCTGGACAATAAAAATAGGATCTAAAGGGCTAACAGACTAGAAAAAGGTCCAAATTCAATGGCATGGAAAGGGGGTAGGCTGGAATATTTAGTATGGGGAAGACCTCTTTGGCTAGATCATTGAGGTAAAGACAGCTGTCATGAGGAGAGGAGATCTCCTTCAGGACAGGGACAATGTTTGGTCAGAACTGAGGGGTAAAGGAGCTTGGTCACACACCTACCATGAACTGCTGCACAGCATTCCAGATTATAGTTGATGACCAAGGGCTGGGAAGCCTGGTTGGAATGAGTGGGTCAAGGTATCTCCAATTTGTGGAAGCTTGGTGAAGCAAGGAGACACAATAATAATGAATGGAAATTGGAATGGAAGAGGAGTAATCCTCCCAGCCAAGAGCATGGCTGAGGCTGAGAGAGTCAGGAGCATAAGCTCCATGATGTCTGATGTCTTCATGTGTAACCTTGAAGCAATCTCTCCATCCTCTTGCCCTGCCTTACCCTCACTTGCTTTTCACCAGCCTTCAAATGACCAGTGCTGGGGCCTAACTGTATAATAGCAAAGAGGAAATGCAGCCCGCAGTCTCTAAAACCAGAATCCCTTTTTGGAGAAACACCAAGACTGGAAGTGGACCGAAGGACATGGGGAGAGGAAGGACAACTCTCAGTTTATCCTCTCCACATCAGTGAGGCCCCAGATCCCATCTACGAACCCTCTTTGCCTGGCAAGGACCTTCTCCCCATTTCTTTCTCTCTATTCTTTTCCATTGGCATCGCCCTAGTACGGCACTTTATTAATATCCAACTGGACCATCACAAAAGCAAGATTACCTGATCTCCTCTATTCTGTCCAAAAAGGGACAATAGACTCAGCTCAAGAAGGGACAAGCTAAAGCCAGATGGGCAGAGCAAGGCTTGATGGCTTCCTCAGCTCCAAAGTTAAGGGCAGGATATATAATTGCATACAGGGGTAGGAAGGAAGAGGATCAGAGCAGGACCTGAGGAACCGTTGGGCTTCATACTTAGGACAGAAGGAAGAGGCAACTGAGTTTTAGTAGCAGAGGGAGCAGGACCTGGAATCCTGGCCAGGGAGACTGTGACCCACTGCCCAGGGCTCAGATGAGGTGGGGATACTTGGTGCATTGGCAATGGTCAAACTCCCTCTTTTCATTCTTCAGGAACAGACCTGAATCTGGAAGGACCAAGAAGTCCAAGACAGATTGTTCTTCCTTGTTGGTACACCAGGAGCTTATCTCCTGTCTTTCCCCTGTTCTAGAACTAATGACACCCTTTAACCTACCAAAAAAGTACAGATCCTGGGCCCCTACATCTCTGAGAGCTGGATCTGCCCAAGGGAGCCCCCACCTGCTTCCTGGGGCTTGATTGCACTAAGTGATGTGGGGTAGTGCCTTCCTCAATGCTAACTCACCCAGTGTTTCCATTAACCTTTGGGGGCCCTCAAGGGGCTAGCACAGGCCCATCATTCCCCTCTTAATATTCCAGACACAGCCAGGCACTAATCTGCATCAGGATACAATAATGAAGAGCCAGACATGGGGAGGGGTAAACACTGGCCAATTTGTGCATAATTCTCTTCCTGTCTCCCTTCTTTTCATTTCTTACTGGCCCTTCTGCTTGTTTCCTTCTCAGGAGGTTGAGTGAGCCTTCTCAGCCCTCTCCATCACTTCCCTGTTGCAGAGGTCAGATCTTAGCTGCCCATTTCCTTCCTCATTCTCCTCTTTAGGGTGAAGTGGGGGGATAAGCCAGGCTCCTCTGGCCTTCCAGTCCTCACCCCAAGACCTCAGGAAGCCTCTCATGTTTCCCTAAATCATCTTCACCTCCTCCATTTTCCCCCAAGGTGTGGAGAAAAGACGGAAACTCCAGCCAGCCCCACACCTACACTTCCCACATGGGCACCCCTAGGACTGGGCACTTGGGAGGGAGAGGAGAGATGGGATAGGTTAGACCCAAACTCTGGGGTCTCATAAGTCCCTGTGTCACAGCTTGAGGATGGGCCACCTGCTTTGTTGGAAATTAGTGAAGAATCCCTGAATCCTCCATGTAAAGGGGTCTGTGGAGGAAGGGTCTATTCTGACCCAACCAGATGATAGCAACAGAGATTTCAAGTTGTAGGAGCCTTAGAGCTCCTTGAGTGCAGCCTCCTCTCACTTCACAACTTACAGGAAACAGGTTCAAAGCTATTGGTCCAACGTGACTCAGGTAATCAAAGAAAGACAGAGAATTGGGTCCATTACACCACACTGACCTGGCTCTCCTGCCCCCTCCCCTCTCTGAGCTTAGGTCCACCCCTGTCTGGGGCTCAGGAGTTAAAATCCAGAGCCCACACCTGGCTATGGCCAAAGGAGTAAGGCTGCCTCTCTGAGAAGCTTCCATCCCCAGACAAGCCCCCCTTTCCCCTGAGGTCAGGCTCTGGGCACTAAGGGAGGAGGAGGAGGAGGAGGAGAAGAAGAAGAAAAAGGAGGAGGAGGAGGAGGAGGAAGAGGAGGAGGAGGAGGAAGCCCTCATGAGAGGAATCTGACCAAAGGTTTAACTATCCCTTCTCAGAGACAAGGCTGGGGACTGAGTGGGAATGAGCTTTCAGGGCTTGAGTTGTTTGCCTAGAAGCTGAACAGGGAGGCATAGACCAGTGGAAGACCAGGGCCAGGGGACAGTTAAGAAGAGAATGCCTCTGACCACACCCCAGGGAGAGACCTTCATAGGCTTGGGATGGGGAATCCCCAGACTAGTACCACTATCCTAGCCCAGAACCTTCAAATTCACAATAGAGAGGGGCCCTTTAGTTAAACTCCTCATCTGAATTTTTAAAAATTTCTTCTTATTTTCCCAGAAAAGTGAGGTTTAGAGGAAAGACAATGACTTGGCCAAGGTCACACAGTCCTTCTTCACATCCAGAATCCAGACTCTCCAGTCTGTTGAGCTGCAATCCAGGATTCTCCTTCCTGCACCAGGATTTCCCATCATTCCCCCTCCTGGTAAAATCAGATCTACTACCTGGGCAGGAGAGCTAAAAAAACCATGAATCTCTTTGGTCTTATTAGTCCAGGTGGGTGTTCATCAGCTGTTGGTCTGCAGGAGACCCTGATCAATGGTTCCCACAAGATAAGACAAGGGAGTTCTAACTGGGAGGGAAATAGAGTAAGAGGCCATCCTTCAGAAAGCTCTGTCCCAGGTTACCTAGAGGGGCTCAGACCCCCACCTTCATCTCTGCTGTCTGAGCTCACTCTGACCTTTCTAAATAGGAAGATGGTGGGATGGTGCACTGGAAGAAGCACTAAGCTGGGAGTCAGGAGACCTTTCTCCTGCTAGTCTTGGCTCTGCTGTGAGCCTTTGGGTAAGCCCATGGCCCTCTCTGGGTCTCCTGTGCCTTGTTTTGTGTGATCAAGCTGGGCTAGATGATTTCTCAGGCCCCTTCCAGCTTTGATATTCTGGGTCAGCTTGGAAGATCAGAGTGGCAGAGACCAGGGGCTGCCTGGTACTGTGTAGGAAGGAACTTATTTCCTGACCTGCTAAGGCTGGGAAGCTTATCCTGGCAGGAGAATCCAGGGTTCAGGTATTTAGAGACAAGCTCTGTCTCTTAGGCCCTATAGGTTGGGCGTGGGGACAATGGGCATTGGTTTTCCCTGGGATGTCCAGTATAGGAAACTATAAAATATATAGGAAAAAAAAGAGAAGGGGGCAGTTTGGACTCCTGGGAATGATGGAAAAGAAGCTGAGCAGGATCAGGGCCATGTGTGAGAAGGTTCTAGGAGGAGAGGAGACACCTCTTGGGACTTGAAAACCCAAGCTCATTCTTGAACTTATTACATGGAAGGGGAAAGAAGCCCTCTCCTCCCCTCCTCCCTGTAGTTCCCAGGCCTTCCCATTGCTGTTTCAGTGAAAGTTGCCTGGGGGAGGCCAGAAGGGGTTGGTGGGTCTCTTTCTTTCCTCCTGGGTCTCCCCTGATGGCCTGATTACATCCCCTTCTTTCTCACTTTCCTGTTAGGCACGTTTGGGCTTCAAGACAACTGAAGCCCCTGGAGGCATCCCCCCTCCACTTCCCCTCCTTCCCCATCCCTTTATTCTCATCCCTGGCCATGCCCATGCACTCATTAGACCCATAATTCCCTACTGCATGTTAATGCCATGTTCCCAGGCCTCCCCAGTGGCCAGGACTGAGGGCTGAGAGCTGGTGGGTCAGTAAAGCTGTCAGCCCAAGGGACTCCCTCTTTCCTCCCTCCCTTCATTCTCTCTCTCTCTCTCCCCCCACTTACAAACAAGTGAGGTATAAGGCTCCTTCCTCACCTTCTCCCTTCTCTTTTCCAACCTGGGAAAAAGTAGTAATGGGGTGAGGCTAGGGAAGTCTCTCTCAGTGCTCAGAAGATAGCAGGACTTGAACAACCTCTCAGGATCTCCCCCTCAACAGGTCCCAAATTAAACTCCTCTTTCTCCCTGACCCTGTGTCTCTTCCTCACTTCAGGGTTTCTGTTCATAGCACCACAAGCCACCTAAGTCTTCCATTTCTGAAATCTCTCTAGTTTCCAATTTCTCTCTATCTGTTGACTCCTATTTTGCTGCCTATAAATACAACCAAGTCTCACTTTTTCCTTTCCTCTCTTCCTGTCTTCCTCCTCTTTTGACAGCAAGACTCCTGGAAAAAGCTGCCTTCTCTCCTCTCGTACTTCATCTCTTTGCAATTCAGCTCCTGACCTCATCACTCAAGTGAAAATGCCCTTGCCAACATTATAAGGGATCTTTTAAAAATAAATTGTCAGGGAGCAGCTAGGTGGCCCAATGGAAGAGAACCAGACTTGGAGGTGGGAGGTCCTGGGCTCAGATCTAGCCACAGAAACTTCCTATCTGTGTGACCCTGGGCAAGTCCACTTAACCCCAATTTTTCTAGCCCTTACCATTCTTCTGCCTTGGAACCTATATTTAGTATTAATTTTAAGAAAGAAGGTAAGAATTTAAAGAAAAAGAAAAGGCAAAAAATTTGCATTGAATCCTTTCATTTGTATATCACTTACATTTTCCAACTTATCACTCCCTAAGAATCATCCCTTATAGCAACAAATTAAAAAGAAGGGGAAAAATCTTTAAAACATGAAAAAGCTTGATATCCTATGCAATGTTGCACATGCATAGTCCCCTGCTTCTGCAAAGGAGGAAAATACCTTTTCATGGATTTTTTTGGTTCCAAGCTTGGTCAGTGTCATCTCACTGTATTCAGTTTGGATCATTTGAGTGTTTCCACTTACATTGCGGCAGTCAGTGTGTGTGTTTGTGAGTGTGTTCAAATTGTTTTCCTATTTCTGCTTATTTCACTTTTCCCCAGTTCATGCAAACCTCCCCAAGCCTCTCTGTATTCATCATATCCATTATTTCAGAGCAGTAATATTTCATTGTATTCATATCTCAATGATCCCTCTTTTTTTTAACCCCTTATCTTCTGTCTTGGAATCCATACTAAGTATCAGTTCCAAGGCAGAAGAGTTAGGTAATTGGGGTTAAGTGACTTACCCAGGGACACACAGCTAGGAAGTACCCGAGGCTGGATTTGAACTCATGAAGATGAGTTTTCCTGACTCTAGGACCAGTACTCTGTTCACTGTTTACCTAGCTGTACATTTTGTATTAGTCCAGCTCTCCTCTCTCTGCTGAGCTCTGGTTCTATGTCTTCAACCTGTATGCGCCCTGGGCATCTCAACTCATTATGTTCTCAGCTAGCCCTTCCCCATCCTCCAAACTTATGTTTTCTGAAAGCCTCCCTTTGATTAGACCCTTGGGGCTCTGGAAGAGGTGAGCCTATGAAATTCTCAAACACTTTTGTAAGGATTTGTATGATTCCCATCTTCAGCAGATGGAGGCATGCCTTCTGTGGGAGGCAGACTCAGAAAAGGGAGCAATGAGGAAAAACAGAAATTGAAACAAGTTCTGATTTTCTCTTTTGCAGTCCTATAGACCCTCCACTTCTATCTTTTCCTCCAGGCATAACTCCCTATGGTCCAAACCCTTGGGATCTCTGTGTCTAAAACCCAGACTCCTCTGATGGCCACCCATCAAAACTCTTAAAATTCTTTTCTACTGCCTAGACTCCCAAGTGTCCAATTAAAGGGAGGCTGGCTGCCGAGGAAGCATAAAACTGGGAACTAGTCAGATGGAATTATGACCTCTGAGACAACTCCTCAAAATTAATTCTTTTTTTAAAAATTCTTTTAAAAAAATCCTTACCTTCCATCTTAGAATCAAGACTAAGTATTCATTCTAAGACAGAAGAGCAGGAAGGGCTAAGCAACTGGAATTAAGTGATTTTCCAGGGGTCACACAGCTAGGAAGTATCTGAGACCAGATTTGTACTCAGGATCTCCTGTCTCTAGGCTTGGCTCTCAATCCACTAAGCCACCTAGCTACCCCCAAAATTAATTCTTTAAAAAAAAGTTTTAAACCCCCTTTACCTTCTGTCTTAGAATTAATACTAGTTATCAGCTCCAAGGCAGAAGAGCAGTAATGGCTAGGCAATTGGAGTTAAATGATTGCCCAAAGTCTCATAGCTAGGAAGTGTCTGAGACCACATTTGAATCCAGGACCTCCCATCTCCAGACCTGGTTCACTATCCACTGAGCCACCCAGCTGACCCAATCTCAAAATTAATTCTTTTTTTTCCTTTCTGTCTTTTCTTTTCTTTTTAAGATTTTATTTAATTAGTCAATTTAGAACATTATTCCTTGGTTACAAGAATCATATTCTTTCCCTTCTCTCCCCCACCCCTTCCCATTACTGATGTGAAATTCCACTGGGTTTTACATGCGTCCCTCAAAATTAAGTCTAAGTGTCATGAGGGGAGATGGCTGTTGACTGTGTCCAACATGCTTAGTTGACACAATTCTCATGTGGAAGAGGCTGGTTGGAGACCTGCTTCCAGAAAGGAATGATGATGTGTAATGGAAGAGCCCTGCTCCCCTGTGGAACATATGCAGATATTCTGGAATTGGTACCAGTTTGCTTTCTGCATGCTAAAGAGACTGTCCATTGACTTGGCTGAGAGCCAGAAATGGGGTGCAGTCCAAAGCCAAAATGAGTTTCTCCTTATATTTTAGTTCTTTCTTTTTTCAATTTAATTTTATTGATTAATTAAGAATATTTTCCCATGGTTCCATGAATCATGTTCTTTCCCTCCCCTCCTCTCACCCCACCTCCCATAGCCAATGAACAACTCCACTGGGGTTTACATGTGTCATTGATCAAGACCCATTTCCATGTTATTGAATATCCTTTCTTTAAAAAGAAGTCAATTGGCTAAATAGAAATGAGACTCTGATCATTGGTGGCTGAGAGTGGGGAGAACTCACCAGAACGGAGCCAGAGGCAACTCCCAACCAGCAGGGATACCCTTAGAACCCTGAGGGGGAAATTCAACCTCGTTTGGGGAACCTAATCTGCCAGTGACCATGTGGGTTGGGAGAGGAAGTCCAGAGTCTTGCTTGGCGCTCTGTGGATCAGAACTCTCTGATTGCTCTCCTCATCCGTCTCCCAAATTCAGGGGCCACCCTGGCAATAGCTCAAGAACATGGTACTGTTCACTTTCTGATATTATCACCTAATAAAAACCTTTCCTAAATTGTGTGAAAGTCCAGCTGACTTTAGAGACAGATTGATTTTTCATTTTCTTCGTATCAATTCACATGGACAGACATAAGGCAACTGCCATCGGATTTGCTGCCCACAAACAACACCCAGTCTTTTCTCTGCACATCTGCAAATTGGCCAGTCTACACTGATCAGAAATTCCAAGATGCACAGCAATGGCTATTCCAGAGTGGAGCCCTGTGGGCGTACAATGTTCTCAAATGGATGGAAGCCAGACAACAGACTTGCAAAGAAAAATCTGATAAATGCCCTTTGATCATTATAGCTGACTATTAGAGATTAAAAAAAAAAAAAAGTTCTGACAGCGCAGGCCAGAGAATCCATCTCAACTAATGCTGTTACACAGCTTCTTCACTGACTCCTAGAACACCGTGTTCCAAGGAATTCTGCATATTATTATAGGATAAGAAGCAAAGTTATTTCTGAAGTCATTACAGCATCAGTAAAGTCTTTTATTACCAAAATGCAGCCAAAAGGGCTGCGCAAGCCAGACTTGTGTTAAGATTAAAATTTGGGACAAACTGTGGCAGGTAAAAATTAGTTTCTCTCTGCTAGAAGTATTATATTTTTATGAGGTTTATTAAAGGTTAAGAACTTAAGAAAATACAAGTAAGAAAGCATGTACCTAGGTGGGCTGAGAGGCCCATTCAATTTCACTTACATCATGAGAGACTCGTCTGCTTGGAAGCAGAAACAGGAAGACCACCAGTAGGCTTTACAACCAGTTTAAATAGAAATTTTTGATCTCACCCAGGTGAGGATCTCAGTGAGATTACAAAGCATTCTGGGAAGTGGCCAAGGACTTCTGGGGATTGGAGTCCAGGGTTCAAATCTCCATTTTTCTACTTGGGCTGCAAACAGAAGGCCACCATCAACTCCCTGGGAACACGACAGGATCACTTAGTGCAGAGGCATTTATTAAGCATCATGCAAAGCACTGTAAATTATTGTAAAAGGAAAGCAATTCTTTGATTCTCCCACTAAAATTCATTTCTCTTTTCCCAACTTCCCAACTTGGGAGAAAAAGATTGTAGAAGACAAAATCTTTGCCAGGTCATTTTACCAGTCATTTCTTTCTGTAACAAGAATTGCTCAAATAACCTGAAAATTGCTGCTTAGAGACTGTCAAGGTAAAAAACAGAAAGCTGAAACAGCACAAGAGAGAATAGCACTTTCTCCTATTCCCTCTACAGAAGGAGAGAATAGGATCTAGCAAAGCTTAATATTTTATTTGTGGGTTTTTTTTTTGTTACATAGATTTTGTAAATGCCAAATGTTGCTTAGTATATATGTGTGGGGTTTGGGACATGTTTAAACCTAGATCTACTCAATACAAAAGGGATAGCTCTTAATTAAATTGAATCATTTTAAAAATTATTTTTAAAAGATTTTATTTTCCCAATTACATGTAATAACAATTTTCAACATTCATTTCCCAAAATTATAAGGTCCAAATTGTCTCCCTCCCTTCCCTCCTCCCTTCTGGCGATGGCGTAATAGAATAGATCATCTGTGAGGAAACTATGTCTGGTTATGGTAACTGGATACTCTAGCTTATGACTAGAGAGAGCTGCTACTAGGGGACACCCTGAGGCTGCCTATTTATAATGGAGATAGATGAGAAATGCTGCTAGAGAGAGAGATCCTGCTAGAAGGGAGCTCTGGAGCTGCCTATTGATCACTACTGGCTAATAAGTCAAGATGTTTTCTTCCCCTCTTCCCCTCTTCACCTCCCAGGTTTCACCCAGCCCTTTTGCCACCCTTTCCCCTCCCCCTGTCTTAGTCAGCCACCTTCTGAGTAACTCAGGGGAGAACTATGAGATTTCAGAGAAATATTCTTCACTCTTCTATTCTCAGGTAAAGGGGTTTATTGGGAACAACAGGATGAGGATTGAAACTGACTGAGGTAAGAGGGATGAGGTTGTCCCTAATCTACAAGGAGAGTTAGGAGGGTTTGGGAAATGTCAGTCTAGTCACAATTATGACTCAGAGACAGCCAGAGAGATGGAGGACAACTGTTGAATCTTTCTTTAGTCAGCTAATCTCTGCTTGAGTAACTGGGACTCTGTCAAAGCCACCAAAGGTCTCTCTCTCTGCCTAGGTCAGGTAACCCCCCAGAGAAGTTTCTCTTCTGGTCAGTAAACCCAGAGCCAAAGTCTCAGTTTCTCCTCTCTGACCAGGCTCCCCAACTGCCTCTCCTGGGAACATTCCGTTTGGAATCTTCTCCTTGATTGACAGACAGATCCTTCACCTTGGTCTGCATGCCTGGCTTGTCCTGCAAATCTTCTCTCTCTTCATGTCTCTTCCACAATGATAAGCAATTTGATCTCAGTTATACACGTATTATCATGCAAAACATACTTCCACATTGGTCATTATAAGAGAATACTCGTATAAAACCAAAATCCCAAAACAAAAACACAAATAAACTAAAGAGAAAAATAGTATGCTTTGACCTGCATTCTAATTCCAGTTCTTTCTCCTGAAGTGGATAATATTCTTTTTTTTTTTAAACCCTTACCTTCCATCTTGGAGTCAATACTGTGTATTGGTTCCAAGGCAGAAGAGTGGTAAGGGCTAGGCAATGAGGATTAAGTGGCTTGCCCAGGATCACACATCTGGGAAGTGTCTGAGGCCAGATTTGAACCCAGGACCTCCTGTCTCTAGGCAGCATTCTTTATCATAAGTCCTTCAGAATTGTCCCAGATCATTGCAATGCTGAAAGTATTTCACAGTTGATCATTCCATAATACTGCTGCCATTACTATGTGCAGTACTCTTCTGGTTCTGCTTATTTCACTCTCAGTTCATGTAGGTCTTTCCAGCTCTTCCTGAAATCATCTTGCTGATCATTCCTTATAGCACAATAGTATTCCATCACCATCATATACCACAACTTATTCAGCCATTCCCCAAATGATGGACATTCCTTTCGGTTTCCAATTCTTTGCCACCACAAAAAGAGAAACTATTAAATATTTTGGTACAAACAGGTCCCTTCTGCCTTTTTTGTGATCTCTTTGGGATACAGACCTTTATTTGAAGGTGGTGGTATGGTATATGTTGGTGATGGAATACTATTGTGCTCAAAGGAATAATGAACTGGAGGAATTCCATGTGAACTGGAATGACCTCCAGGTAATGATGAAGAGTGAAAGGAGAAGAACCAGGAAAACATTTTATACAGAGACTGATACATTGTGGCACAGTCAAATGCAATGGACTTCTCTACTAGCGGCAATGCAATGATCCAGGACAATTCTGAGGGACTTATGAGAAAGATGCTACCCACACCCAGAGAAAGAACTGTAGGAGTAGAAACACAGAAGAAAAACAACTGCTTGATCACATGGGTCAATGGGGATATGATTGGGAATATAGACTCTAAATGATCACCCTAATGCAAATATTAATAATATGGAAATAGGTCTTGATAAATGACACATGTAAAACCCAGTGTAATTGCATGTCAGATACAGGAGGGGTTTGGGGGAGGGGAGAGAAAGAACATGAATCTTGTAACCAGGGAAAAATATTCTTAATTAATTAATTAAATTAAAAATTCCAAAACTTGAAAGAAAATAAAGGTGGTGGTAGTTAGTGGTGGTATTTACAAGTTCAGAGGGTATGAACAGTTTAATAGCTCTTTGGGCACAGTTCCAAATTACTCCCCTCCAGAATAGGTGGATAAGTTTACAACTCTACCTGTTCTGTCCCATTCTGGTTCTGATTCCAAGGAGGACACACACACATGGTAATGCAATACACAAGAGGTATTTTTATTCAAGCTATAGCCTGGGTCTCCACAAGAAGTGAAAGACCCCGAGCCTTTCCTAAACCTGGCTTATATCGAGGAGATAGGGGAAGGGGGTGGGAGGTTGTCCTGACACCCAGGAGCCAAAAGGGATGACACATCAATCTTAATCTTTGCTACCCAGATGTTTAACATATGGTCATGGTGACCTAAGTCAGGTCAGTGACCCCTGAAGTTCTGAGATAATGTATCCTTGCAAAACCTGAATTTCTGAGCTAACATATCCTTGTGAAACTACATAAATAAGGACATGTCAACCTTAGTTCTTGGGACAAGGGGCCCATTAGGGGTTCATCTGGAGGGCAAGTTCCCATGATATCAGTCTGTTTCTTCACACCAACAAAGCATTAGTTCTAAATTGGATCATTTTAAGAAGTAAGGTATATGATGAAGTGGTCCATGCCTGCTACAAGGTAGAGTGAGGCTAGCAGAACACTTGAGCTCTAGAGTTTTGACCTTCATAAGGCTAAAGTCAATCCCTACTAAATTTGGTACCAGCATACAGAGCCCCCAGGAGTGGGGGATGACCAGGCTGCCTAAGGAAGAGAAAATTGGTCCAGGTGAGAATTCGAGGAGGCAAAAATTTTGGTGCTGAATCAATGCTGGGATGGAGTCTGTCAGTGGCTGCTATAATTCCAGCCTGATGGAGATAGGGAACCCAATCTCAAAATCTAAAAAAAAAAAAAAGACGTGGATTTTTCAGTAATGAAACTACTTTATGTTATCACTGATCCCAATTCTTTTTTCTACTTCTTGATCTTGTCTTTAGCGGAGGAAGGAAAAACTGGAAAATATAATGTAAATATGCTAAGGGGAAAAATAACCTTTCTGATTCCTGCATTTTTTCACACTGACAATGGAAAAGGACTAAATTTATACCTTAAAAATGATTCAGATAACTGGCCTCAGACACTTCCTAGCCATGTGATCCTGGGCAAGTCACTTAATCCCCGTTGCCTATATCTTACCACTCTTCTACCTTGGAACCAATACACAGTATTGATCCTAAGATGGAAGGTAAGGGTTTAAAAAATGATTCAGATAAAATTATTTTCACATGGATTTCTTGCGAAAGAAATGAGTTTCATCTGTTTTAATATGCTAACATAGTCAATGATGGGACCCTGATGGGACACTTGGCCTTTTGCCTTCCCTTTCAACACCTTTCTGTAATTCCCCAAGTGCCTGCTATTGCATCTGGGATACTGGAAACTTTTGGGGACTACTCATTCTATACTTTCCTCATATTTCTGTCCCCAGTTCTCCAGCAAGAAGGAGAGGTGGGGGATAGAAGATACAGAAGGTATGCCTATTAGTTGTCTTTTTCTTTCTCCTGTCAGTTCAAATTGGTACTCTTACTCCCTACTGGCTTCCTGGCTATTCCAGGAAAAAGATAATTCATCTCTCAGTGCTGGGCATTTTCTCTGGCTGTCTTCCATGCCTGGAAAGCTATCCCTCCTCTCCTCCAATTAATGACCTCCCTTGGCTTCCTTTAAGTTTCACCTAAAATCCCATTTTTTACAGGAGGATTTACCTAACCCTTTTTAATTCTAGTGCTCTCTCTCTGTTAATTATTTTCGATGTATCTTGTATATAGCTTACTTTGTATATATGTGTTGCATGTTCTCTCTCTCTTTAGACTGTAAGCTCCTTTAAGGCAGGGATTATCTTTTGCTTCTTTTTGTATCACCAACACTTAGCACAGTGCTTAGCACATTGTTATTGTTCAGGAGTGCTGA
The DNA here is from genome assembly GCF_027887165.1 of Monodelphis domestica. NCBI lineage: Eukaryota > Metazoa > Chordata > Mammalia > Didelphimorphia > Didelphidae > Monodelphis > Monodelphis domestica. Next base: position 73,668,212 of record NC_077232.1, read on the forward strand.
CTCTTTTTGGAGTTTTGTTGGCAGAGGTACTGGAGTGGTTTGCCATTTCCTTCTCTAACCAAGCACATCCTATGTGGTTAATAAATGTTGACTGATTGATTGATTGATTATGCTTTTCTCCTCTTTGACATTCTTGGTTTGATTCTGCTGAAAAGACACCTCTGGTGCCAACTGAAGGCTACAATAAAAGGAAATTCTAATGTTCCTTCCCTAATGATCAAATTACTCTTTGTACCTCACTACAGCTCTTTTTCCTTGCAGCAGAAACAGATCTTAGGTTAGGTTAGGTCTTGGGTTTTGTTTTTTCCCTGGACAAAAAGAACGTGCAAATTTTGATAAAATGCAAGTCCTGTTTCTTTCCAGGTAAAAACTGGGATGTCTCCTCCTTCTGTTGTCCAATAGCTTTTTCAGAAAAAGGAGTAGGAGGCATTAGATTAAGTGATTGACAGCTTAAGAAGCCAAGGCATCCTTGTACCAGCTAATTCTCTTTATAATTCTCTCATCTTGCCAGGAGTGAAAGTAGCAAAAATGAATCCTGATTCCTGGAATTTGTGACTGATCAATAACTTTGTTATTCACAACCATCTGATTGTTTCCAATCTGGCTTCTATTATTTCTGATACTCCAACTGAAAAATGCTTTTTGTGCCTGGACCTTACCAATGCTTTCCCCTTTACCACGCTCCTCCTTATTCCTATTTCCCCTGATCATCAATATCTGTTTGTTTCCCAGTTGGATTCTGCTCAGTTGACCCAGAGCAGGTTTCCTCCAGGTTCTGTGGGGGCCTTTTTCTATACAGCCACACACCAAGAAGGCTTCCCAGGTCCTGATGAGTCTATTGTGATGTAATACACAGATATCCTCATTGCTAACTTCCACCACAAGTCAGCTGTGCTGGTATCGGTGTTTCTCTAATCATAATGACTGCTTGAGCCATAAAGCTTCTAAATCCAGCCTCCAGCTCTGCCAATCTGGTCAGCTGTATGGGTCATGTTATTTCTGGGAGCAAAAAAGACTCTGACTTTGAAAAAATGAGACCATTGTTCATCCTCCCAGTTCCCAATCAGAAAATAACTATGATAGTCCTACGCCTTGGTAATTAGTGACCCAGTCTTTGGGTAAATCCCCTCCAGTGACTATGTTATTGCCTCCTTGAATCTTGTTGCTATGGCATTTTCTCTTGTCTCAGGATAACTAGTTTCATGGGCACTCTCAGTTCATAAGGAAGCTGTTCTAGTCATCTCTTATATGAGAAAATACCTCTATCTTTCCGTTAACGTTCCCTTTCTTGTCCTATGTGTCCCTTTCTGCTCCAAGATGCAACAAAGAAAATGGAGAGGAAAAAACCCATGATCCAGGATTCGAGGGACCTGCAGTCTGCTTCCCTTTGGAAATCCCCTCTCCTCTCTCATCCTCTGTAACTCTCATGGATAGAGGCTACACATTCTTAAGCACCGTCAAAGGGGGGTGCTTAGTGCTACTGGTTTTCTAAACAGTTCTTATCAATAAAAGAAGTCCTCTCTATAGCAACTTGTAGGCTTGAGGTAGCTAGGTGGAAAAGTAAATCTGGTACTGAGCCTCAAGTCAGGAAGATCTGAGTTCACACCCAGCCTTAAGCACTGATCAGCTGTGTGATCCTGGACATGCCACTTGACCAGTTTCCTCAACTGAAAAATGAGCTTATAATAACTCCAGGGTTGTGAGAATCAAATGAGATAATATTTTTAAGCATTTAACCCAGACATACATGTACGGGGGCACACGTGCCCATAGGTCATCATCAGACAAGCAGGCTCTGAGTCCGAGTTGAATCACTAGGATGGAATTCTCTTCCTGCTTAGGGTTCATAGAAAGACACTTGGGAAATGCAGGAGGGAGGACAGGGAGGGAGAGGAAAGAGGTTGCTTCATTGTGGTAGTCTCAAAGGGGATATTGTGGGGGTATAAATAAGCAGCTGATATCCCTGAAGCCAAGAGTCAGAGATAGCTCCATTCAACAGCCACCACAGCCAGAGCTCCAGCCTCCTGACGTGCTGCCAAGATGCCAGATGCCAGGCTGCTGGCCTGCTTCCTCTGCCTTCTCACTTTCACCTCTGCCTGCTACTTCCAGAACTGTCCAAAGGGAGGCAAGCGTTCCCTGTCTGACACAGAGATGAGACAGGTATGACTGGCTAGGTCAGGGTTTCTCCCGTGAATGGCAGGGAACCAGCAGTTCTTTGTGAGAAGAGAGAGACTCTGGGCCTGACTGACCCACCCAGCTGTCCTAGGGCAGTATATCTGCGTTGGGATGGTCCCCATGAAAACATGGGTGTATAATGAGGCTAGGATTGAGGGGTAAGGGAAGTCAGAGGGAGGGACTTGAGAAGAGACACTGAAGAGACAATATAGGAAAGAAGAGAGAAAAGAAAATATGGAGAAGGAGGCAAAGTAAGATAAGTAGAAAAAGCAGAAAGAAGCAATAGAGGCATCGAAAAAAGGCAGAGAGAGGAAGGGGGAGAGAAAATAATGTGAGATAGGCAGAAAGAGGCTATGGGGCAAAGAAAGGGAGAGAGGGGGGTGGGAAGGCAGAGAGAGGGTCTTAGGGTGAGGGTTACCATATGTTAGAGGGAAGCAGGCAAAGAAAAGAGATGGGCAAAAGGAGGTAAACAGAATTAAGATGAATCAGGATACATTGAATTAATGGAAGGGGGAAAGGAGGAGCCAAAGGAACAAGGGAGAGCCTCTACATTCTTATGTAGAGGCTGCCTGTGGGAGCTCCACTGCTATACTAGAAGAGTAGAACAGACTTCCTGGAGCCTTACAAGAGCTATCTCTGCAGAATCCATCCTTAACGGGAGAAGGAGGCAGCTGACTCTTCAGACACCTTCTTTTCCCAATGATTAGGCCTTTAAGCTCACCAAAGATAGGATTTTCAGCTTCCATTTTAAACTCAGAAGTCACCTCCTGAGTCATGTTAAAGGTAGAGGAGTGGAGTGAGGTCTTAGAGCTTTGGGGGGATGGAGGGTGGGGGGGAAGCACTGCCAACTCTCAGGGTAACTTTGCTCCCATCCAGGAAGTTCTGTTGGACTTCCGTCACAGGATCTCCACTGGGAGGACCCCTGATGAAAGATATAGTCCTCCCAAATCCCTGCCCCAGCACCTGGTACTTCTGGCCTTTCCTAGCCATCTCTCAGGACTATTGCAGGGAGGGACCAATTCCTCTGCTCTATGCTCCTCTAAACCTTAACTATTGATCGCTTCAATACCCTGGCCAGCGACCAGGCAGAGGAAACGAAGCAGTTTATCTTCCTTTCTCAGCCTCTCTCCCTTTCTCCTTCACTTCCTCTGTCCATCTTTCAATATTTCAACAAGATAGGAAAGCCCAAAGCCAGTTTCCAGAGAACTGAGAAAGTTATAGTGGCAGAAAAGAGGTGAGTGAACAATTCCATCATCACTCCAAAAGGAAAGCCAGAAAAACAGTCTTTCCTGAGCAGAATACAGGTAGGTGGGTGAGTAGGCTGGGAGAAGGAAACACAGATCCCCAAACTTGAATTCCTGTAGGCAGCTCTTAGGGAAGGAGCAGGTACCACAGGGGTGAGGCAGGGTTGCTAGGAGACAACTGAAGAGGACAGGAAGAATGGAAGAGGGGAGAGCAGGATTAGGACAATAGAAAAGCAAAAAGACTAGAGAGGCAGGGAGAGGAGAAGAGTATTAAAGAGAAAAGAGAATGGGAGAGAGAAGAAAGGAGAATATATAAGGGGATGAGAGGGGAAGGAGAAGATAGTAGAAAGAGAGAAGACAGGATTAAGGGAAGCTAAAGAGAAGACAAAGGAAATTTGAAGACGGTAGGGCACTAAAAGTCTAAGAAGGGACTAGAGGAGGGGGTGGGAAGAATTGGGATACAGGGAAGACAACAAGTGTGAAAGATGGGGGGAAATGGATTCATTCTTACAGTGGATAGAGACTGTGTATATGCTAACCCTAACCCTGGCTCCTCCCTCTAGTGTCTCTCTTGTGGTCCTGGGAGCAAAGGACGATGCTTTGGGCCCAGCATCTGCTGTGGGGAAGAGCTAGGTTGCTACATGGGCACTGCTGAGAGCCGGAGGTGCCAGGAAGAGAGCTACCTGCCCTCCCCGTGCCAGTCTGGCCAGAAACCCTGTGGGAGTGGAGGGCGCTGTGCTGCTGCTGGGATCTGCTGTAATGATGGTAATGAGAGCCCCGGTCCTTGCTCATCCTGAGAATGTTTTCGAAGTTTCTTAGTTTTTTGAGATGAAAATTATTTGCCTTTTAGTTTGATTTTATCTTTGGAAGGGGACTCCTTTAAGAAAAAGTATTTCCAGTCAATTAAAAAAACACTCTTACTTTCTCTGCTAGTAACAACTCTAAGACATAAGGACAAGGGTTAGACAAACATGGTTGAGTGACTTGCCCAGGGTCACCCAGGTAGAAAATGTCTGAGGTCAAATTTGAACCCAGGTCCTCCCAACTTCAGACCTTTTACTTTATCCATTGAGCCACCTACCTGCCCCACTGTTGCTGCTTATTTGAAAACTGATAATATTTCTGCTTACTTGGATGATTTTGTCCTTTTCATTGGCTAGTTGTTAGTCAAAGTGCTATAGTGAATAGAAAAACTTTGTGTTCAGAAAGACTTGGGTCCAAGTTCTCCTTCTGACACATAGCAGCTGTGTGACCCTGGATAAGTTATTTACCTTCTAAATGGCCCAGGCGATATTCTAATACTGTAAGTTACACTGTAGGTATCAATTTGCATTGGCCTTATGACAATGAAATGAAAAGTTTAGTGAAAAATTGTTGGTGTAGACAGTTTAGCTGTAATTTTCTGTATTTGGGTAGCTGTTTAATTGTTCCCTGGTCCTGCATGCTTGCTTGCTTCCTCTTGAGTTATTGATTTGCCAAATACAATTTTAACTGCAAATTGATCCAAACAGAGGCTAGATTTTTAGAATGATGGCACGAAGCAAGACATATTGAACCACACTGAGATCTTTCATTCCTCGGGGGTGTCAGCATGATCTATTCAAAGATTTGGGGAGATGTTCGGTGCTCTCTAACAAATTCCAAGAGGGTTTTCCTATCTGGGGTGTGGCTTATTTGTGTGTGTGTGTGTGTGTGTGTGTGTGTGTGTGTTAGCATATCTTTAAAATTTTCTGATGTAGAGACAGAAGAAATTAGGGATCATTATATCTCCCTCCTTCTGGAAGAGTAGAATCTGAATTTCTTTGAATCAGAAAACTGAGGGGAAGGGGGGGGGGGAGAAAAAGCTTGAGGATGAACAAGCTGAACAGTTGCTTCAATTGGAAAAAAAATGCTTTCTCTCCAGAGACTGGTGGGCTTTAGAGCTCCCACTCCATAGGAAAGCCACAGACCCAGTTTAGGGTCCTCAGAAAAGGATCCCTCTCCTTATAATCATTTCAGCCCAAGTCCTCTATCTTTATAAACCCTTACCTTCTGCCTTAGAACCAATATGTTCTAAGGCAGAAGAGTGGTAAGGGCTAGGCAATGGGGGTTAAGTGACTTGCCCAGGGTAACACATCTAGGAAGTATCTGAGGTCATATTTGAACCTAGGACCTCCTGTCTGAACTCTCCAGCTGCCTCCATAAATCCTTTATTTATTTTATTGGAGAAAACTTCAGACAAGGAAAGAGGTTAGTGCCTTTCCCCAGATCTTATCTGACCCCCAAATCACAACTCTTTCTATTATATCCATTTGAATCTCAAAGAACAACTTAACAGACTGGAGGAGGAAAGGTGTGCTCAGATGCAAGCTGGGATATCTGGGTTAACCTCCTGCTTCTTCTCAGGGCTCCTAAGTTATAAACCGAGGGCAGGGATCTTGTGTTCTCTAAATGCTGTATACTAGCCCCTCAGTGGCTAGTATAGGGCTCTGAACACTTGGAGGCATTTCATTGGTTTGTGGAAGATCCAATGTTAAACTGAAAGCGATGAAAGATATTTGAAACAAATGTTTTGAGCCCTGAACACATGTAGATAAATCAATCCACCTTTAAGTGTGGCTAATGAGGATGCTAGGGACTCACCCACCTTGAGGGTGGTCACTGGAAATTGGGATTACGTTCCTGAGACCTGGAAAAAGGCCAGATGGGCCATGTAGGGCTCACCTCTGGGCCAGCTGGTGCTAAGAATGCCTCCTGCTCAAAGAGACTCTTCCTCAGGTAAGGGGAGTGTCCTCCCGCCCCCTGGCTTCTTGATCCTGGGCACTGTCCCACCTCAAATGTCCAGACTAATTCAGGAAAACATCACAGCCTCCCAGACCTACTTTATTTGCCATTTTTAACAGAAATGATTCTTTCTGTGACCCAACTTTATATAATCCTTATTTTTTCCTTTGCTGTTCCCACAGAGAGCTGTATGGTGGAGCCAGCCTGCTGGGAGGACACTGGCAGCCAGAGGAGGGCAAAGGCCAGTGAGAAGAGCAGTTGGACCCAGCTGGATGGGCCAGCCAGTGCCTTCCTGCTACACCGAGGGCAGATGGCAGCCCAGCACAGGGGAGACGTACAGCTTCCTAAAGAAGAAGCTCTCTATTGAGGATTCCTCTGGTGAGGAGCCACTCCTCTCTCCAGCGTGTCACCTCTGACCCTCCCCAGTCCCACCCTTCAGTATTTCTAGAAAATAAAGGTCCTTAGTTGTTCTGGACTTCCGGGCTCTGTCTTTTAATGTGTGGGTGGGATTGGGTAGCTGGAAATCTCTTTGGAAATTGAGGCTTTTCCTTCATTGAAAGTCTTTGAGCAGAGTTTCTGCTGATCAACAAAGTATTTGGGTTTTTTAAACCCTTACCTTCCATATTAGGATCAATAGCATGTGTTGGTTCCAAAGCAGAAGAGTGATAAGGGTTAGGCAATGGAGGTTAAGTGACTTTTCCAGGGTCACTCAGCTGGGAAGTGTCTGAGGCTAGGTTTGAAGTTAGGACCTTCTGTCTTCAGATCTGGCTATCAATCCATGGAGCCACTTAGCTGTCCCTACAAGTATTTGTTAAACACCTAAAAGTCCCCTAATGCTCTGGAGCCTCATTTTCCTCATCTGTAAAATGGAAAGGTTGGACTAGGTGGCCTCTGAGGTCCCTTTCTGCTGTAGGTCCTGCTGTATACCAGGTACAGGAAATAGGAAGATAAAAGTACAACAATCTCTGCCCTCAGCAACTGTTCCTGGAGTCAGGGAGACCTGAGTTCAAATAAAGCTTCAGAGGTAGCTAGGTGGCTAAGTGGATTGAGAACCAGGGCCAAAGACAGGAGGTCCTGGGTTCAAATGTGACCTCAGACACTTCCTAGCTGTGTGCCCTGGGCAAATAACTTAACCCCAATTGCCTAGCCCTAATTGTTCTACTGCCTTAGAACTGATACTTAGTATTGATTCTAAGATGGAAGGCAAGGGTTAAAAGAAGAATAAAGTTTATAGTGGCAGCTAGGTGGCTCAATGGATAGAGAGCCAGACCTAGGTCCTGGGTTCAAATCTGACCTCAGACACTTCCTAGCTGGGTGACCCTGAGCAAGTCCCTTAGCTTCCATTGTCTAGTCCCTATTGCTCTTCTTCCTTAGAAGCAATACTCAGTATTGATTCTAAGACAAAAGATAAGGATTTTTTTTAAAAAATCCAGCATCAGGGATTTATTTGCTGTGTGACCCTGGGAGAGTCACTTAACCCCCATTGCCTAGTCCTTGCCATCTTCTGCCTCAGAACCAAGACATAGTATTGATTCTAAGACAGAAGATAAGGGTTTGGAAAAAAGAGTTAGAAAAGTTAGGAAGGGGCTTGTGCAGATGGGGGAGATGAATTCTGTTTGAAGAATGTCTGTAGAATTCTCAGGTCAAAATTTCCAATAGTTTGTGATACAAGACGGTGCCTACATTTTAACACATACATATATCATGCATATGTATACATGCACATATCTATGTGTGTGTGTATCCGTAAGGTGTATCCCTCAATTATGTACATATATAAACACATGTATATACACATAGGTGTAAAGGCAGGCATCCTGACTCCCACCTGAACACATCTTCTCTCCTCCATTGTGATAACTAAGCTAATCTAGTGTAGAAATGATCTGCATAGGAATGCTAATTGAATCCAAAAGGAAGAAAGAGAAAGAAGAAAATCGGTCCAGGATAAAGCCTGGCTAGAGTACTGACAAAGATCCAATAAAGGAGCAACCAGATAAGACCAGAAGCAAGAGGGGAGAGAATCCAGGGGGAGAGGGTGGTGGATGGCAGCAAATGCTGCAGAGAGGAAGAGCTGGATGAAGACAAGAAAGGGCTGTTTGGTTTGGCAGTTAAAAGATCTTTAGAAATTTGGGAAACAAATTTCAGTTGAATGAGAAGCTAGAAAATAAGATGTTAAGAAAAAACTAAGATGAAAGGAAAATGAGTCAAGAAGTATAGACAGGATTTTTTAAAATGGCAATTGGCAGGGGCAACTGAGTGACTCAGTAGATTGAGAGCCAGGCCTAGAGACGGGAGGTCCTGGGTTCATATCTGGCCTCAGACACTTCCTAGCTGTGACCCTGGGCAAGTCACTTGATCCCCATTGCCTAGCCCTTCCCACTCTTCTGCCTTGGAACCAACACATAGTATTGATTCTAAGATGGAAGGTAAGGTTTAAAAAAATAAATAATAAAATAAAATAAAATGCAATTGGCTGTGAAAGAATTGAGTTGGACTAGATTGCATGGAGATCTCTCCTATCTCTGAGATTCTGTGATTGTTTGAATGTGCCCTCAATTTCTCCCCTCTTTTTAAAATTTCTACTCCATTTCTTAGCATCATCATTCATTCAATTCTCCTCTCTACTGGTCACAAATGTTCTTCACCAAGAATGGACTTTCCATTTATTTCTTCCCACCTCCTCTGTCAGGATCTTGATCCCAAAGTCATTCTATCCCTCATTCCTTTCACTCCTTCTAAACATCCTATATAAACATCCTCAATAACTCCATCCCTTGAACCTTCCAGCCTCCTACCCCAACTCCCTTTCACTATTCTCTGGAGGCAGAGGGAAGGGGCACAGAGAATCCCATTCTGGATCCTGGAGGGGAGATGGCAGAGGTTGGTGGATTAGGGGATGGGTTTGGGGACTTTCTTTTAACCAAGCCTAGAAGCATCAAGAGGAACTGGGAAGTGGAGCTCAGAACAGCTGAGAGGAAAATGTGATGGATGGAGGTGGGGAGGTGTCTCAGGGAATAGGAAAAGGTCCTTAAAAGCATCTGCTGGCCTTTAAAAGTATCATCTCACTTGCATCTTTAAAAAATCTACCTGAAATCTTAGAATGGATACTAAGTATTGACTTTAAGACTAAAGAGGGACAAGGGTTGGGCAATAGGGGTTATGTAACTTGCCCAGGGTGACACAACTAGGAAGTGTCTTGAGACCAGATTCCATTCCAGGCCCCATTCCAGGCCTGGCTCTCTTTCCTCTGAGTGTCCTAGCTGCCCTTCATGTACATCTTCTTATGAATTTTTTGTCCTTTGCCTCTCTAGTTGTTTCTCAATTTTTGTCATCCCTCAGTCCTCCTGTCCTCTATCCCTTTTTGGTCTTCTCTCCTCTCTTTCTCTGTCCCTTGTCTATTTTGTACAATTCCCTATCTTCTATTCCCATTTACTTCTCTGTCTTCTTTGGTTTTTGGTTTTGCACTCCTCTTCCCATTCCATTCCTTTCATATCTCTGCCTCTGGACTACCCCTAACCCTTTGGTCCTCTGAGACTTCATCCTCTCTGTCACTTGCTCTTCTGTTTTCTCCTCCATCCTATGTCTTCTCTGTCCCTCTCCCGGTCATCCCCCTGCTCTTCTGTTTCCCTGGTTTCTCTTTTGTCTTTGTCTCCTTCTGCCTCTTCCCTCAGGCTATCTCCTCTATTTTGGCCTTTTCCATCTCTTTCCCCTTTCTCTTCTCCAGTTCCTTCATGGATTCTTGTTTGGCATGATCTCCAGTTCTCTCATTATCCTGGTTCTTTCATTCATTTATTCAACCACAATAGACACCAAGGAAGACCCAAAGTTTCTCTTCTTCATTAACCTTCATTCTTCCCTCTGGGCTCAGAGTTGAGTTTTACCTCCTAGGAGTGACTTAGGTCCAGGAGCATCCAGGTTTCTAGTAAACCCTTCCTTGAGGGGTTAGCTACTTTTTTGACTTGAGTTCAGCTCTCTCAGTCAACTCTTAGTCTCTGCTTCTCTTCTTGTAGGACCTATGAACTAACCCAAGCCTACAGTTTCCTTGCACCCTGGCTTCCCATTCCCTGGGCACTCTCTCTCCCTCTGTCTCTCTCTGTCTCTGTCTCTATTTCTGTCTCTGTCTCTGTCTGTCTGTCTGTCTCTCTCTCTCTCTCTCTCTCTCACACACACACACCTGCTAGAAAATGGAGAAGAGCTGTAGGTTCTTCCCCATAAACGCTCATGCCCATCTCCTGGGGAAGGCAGCCTTTCATAAGGGGGAGGGAGCTAAGGAATGGAACTCTGGAGTGGCTGTCTGGAGCCCCTTCTCTGTCTGGACCTTGGCTTCTGCCTAGCTGGAGGGGACAGATGGAGCAGGCTCTGAGAAGGAGAGGCAGACCTTTCCTCCAGGAAGGGCCCTGGGACTAGCTCTTCTCTGCAGAAACAGAAGCCAAGAGAAGAGGAGTGACTCTTGCAGGGAGGGAGGGCGGCAGAGCTCAGAGGCAAGGGGTAACTGGAAGTTCATCGGGGGCAACGTTCCGGGAGGGTGAGGCCGTTGTCTGGCACTAAATAGAGCCCCAGCCTAATGAGGGCACTGCCCCAGTTCTGGCCCCAAGCTCGGCCCTGACCAGACAAGCTGACCCCATGCTCCGGCCTGACCCAGCTAAGTGAGGAGGAGGTGGCGTTCATGGCCCCGCTGACCGGGCGTGAGCTTCCAAGAGGCTGCCACTTTAGACCTCTAGCTCCGGGGCATAAATAGGCCCAGCTCTGGCCAGCGAGCTCAGAGCCTCAGGAAGGAAGATCAGCCGCCAGCACCAGCCCTCAACCTGCCCAGTCCAGCCTCTGAGGCCAACCGTTCGCCATGGGTAACCCCGGCTCCCGCCCTGGCCTTGCTCCCCGCACCCGTCCCGGTTTCGCTTGCTGCTATCTCCTGGCTCTCTTGGCTCTGGCCTCTGCCTGCTACATCCAGAACTGCCCCATCGGCGGGAAGCGCTCTGCGCTGGACATGGACGTGCGTAAGGTGAGGCTCAGCCCGACTGGGACCCGGACAAGGCGGCCCCTCTCCTCGGGCACTTGGGCCAGACCTGGGGCGCAGGGCACCAGATGGCCAAAGGCCACCTCGAACCAAACCTTCAGGGCTCGCAGGTGCCAGAGCGGCTCGGGTGCCCGGACGAGTGGGTCCTTGTGGTGCTGTACCCGGGACTGCTCGGATCCTGAGTCCTTTCTAGTCCCGCTTCCGGCGCAGGCTTGTCCCTCTCCAAACTCTACTCCTGAAAGTATGGCAGGGAGGACCGGGGAAGAGCTGGGGCTTGGCCTTGGCCCTAGCCTCTCCTGTTCTGCCTGTGGGCGCGGGTTCCCCTCACCCCCTTCCACCTCTTGGCTCTGCTCGGGGATGCTGTCCAGAGTCCTGACCCTTGGCTCTCATCCTCATTGTCTCCTCCCCTGCAGTGCCTCCCCTGTGGTCCTGGGAGCAAAGGGCGCTGCTTCGGACCCAGCATCTGCTGTGGCGAAGAGCTAGGCTGTTATGTGGGCACTGCCGAGACCCTGAGGTGCCAGGAAGAGAGCTACCTGCCGTCCCCGTGCCAGTCTGGCCAGAAACCCTGCGGAAGCGGAGGGCGCTGTGCCGCCAGCGGGATCTGCTGCAGCAGCGGTGAGAGGCTGGGCACTCCTGGGTCCCTGATCACCCCTGTGAGAGGGCGAGGGGCTCAGCCTCGTGGCCTAGGAATCGTGATAAACGGCCTTCCTCCCCTGAAGGCCCTTTTCCTTTCCTGACTCATCCACCCTCTGCTCTGCCCTTTGGAGTCTTCCTCTTTATCCTTTTCTTGGGCTCCTGGGGAATGTAGAGTCCATGGCTGCTCCCCTCTGAGTGAAATACCTGCCCTCTTTCTTTTGCAGATGGTTGTGGATTGGACCCTGCTTGTGATCAAGAACCCATATTTTCCTAGGCCTGGACAGATCCAGACAGCTGGAGCAGCTCATTTTCTCTCCCTCTTCTGGCTAAGTGAGAGGAAAGAGTGTGCCTTAGCCCTTGGAGCTCTGTTTTGTTTGGGAAATTGTTCTGTTTCACTTGCCAAATCACTGTTTCTTCAGTGAAATGGATATAAAAGATATTTGCCAACTACTCCTAAAAATGTATTGGTATCTTTTGTTTTTACAACACCTTCATTTCCACCCCGCCTCAGAAATCAAGGTTTGAGTCCTGCCTTTGGTACATGCTGTGTGATCCTAGGCAAGTCAAGATCCCTGTCCCCTGGGCAGCTTGCTAACTATACATTACAGGAGAAGACCTACATTGGAAGAGGGAGTCTCCTCATTCTAGTTCTTTCTATACTAAAGAAATCACAGACCCAGTCCCTTTTCTGTCTCTTATCATTTCCAAATATGTTTTTCCTCTTTCCCCCATCTAGAGAGCCATTCCCAGTTACAAAGAGCAAGAAAATGAGAGAAAAATTAATGTAGGGTAGCAAAGCTAACCAATACATCTGTCTGACAGTATATTAGAAAACTCCTACTCATAGTCATTCTCCCCCACCTCTAAAAACCAGAAGGAAATGGTTAATTTTGTTGTTTCTTCATCAGTTGCCATACACTTTTTGGGGTCAGTCAATAAGCACTTATTATAAGAACTGAGTTAACACTCTACAGTAGGACCCAGTGTTCCAACCACATGGCCTCCTCCTCCAAGAGAGGAAAGTCTCTCTGGAGCTAATCTCTCTCCAGAAGCCAGGAAAGGAAAGCCAGCTACTCATTCACCCAAGAAAAGTCCCAAGTAGATGCTGAGGTGCAAGTCCCAAATCACATCCTGAAGACGACCTCTGAAGATGACCCTCAGCCAAGGAAATTCAGGACTTTTTATAGTTACTTTTTGTCCCTTCCCCTCTTCACGAAGGGCCAATCACAGCTTCCAAATTGCCCACAGGGTTTGTGGAATCCACTTCTCATCCTCTGAAGGTGTCAACTCTTATCATAGACCTCTGAAGGTGTCAACTTTTATCAATCTTTCAGGATTGTCTTGAGTCTTATTCATCAGAATAGCTACATCATACACAGATTTTGATTATAGTACAATATTACTATTACCATATAGAGTGTTCTTCTGATCTGATCATTTCACTTTAAATAAATTCATATAGTCTTCCTAGGCTTTTTCTGAAACCATCCTACTCATCATTTCTTATAGCACAAGAGCATTCCATCACAATCATATGCCACAACTTGTTCAGTCATTTCCCATTTGATGAGTGTCCCTTTAATTTCCAATTCTTGACTATTGCAAAAATAGCTACTTATAAACAATTTTTGTACATACAAATCCTTTTCCTTTTTCTTTGATCTCTTTGGGATTCATATCTAATAGTAGTATTGCTGACTCAAAGGGGACACAGTTTTATAACTCTTTGAGCATAATTCTAAATTGCTCTCCAGAATGGCTGGATCAGTTCATAACTCCACCCACAATGTATTAGTATCCCAGTTTTGCCACATTTCCTCCAACATCTGTCATTTTCCCTTTTGTCATTTTAGCTAATCTAATATGAATGAGGTGGTATCTCAGAGTTGTTTTAATTTGCATTTCTCTAATAAATAATTGCTGGGAGCCATCAGGCCACGATGCCTTGACAGAGTCATGTGTGGTAGCTAAGGAGGCTACAGAGTGGCCCTTGGCAAGATGTGATTGCTCACTCTGTCCCCTTTGCATAACCTCTCTCATCAATATCCCTTACCTATGGAATTGACATGATTATTATTCCCCCTAGTCTCAGAAGGAATAATGCAAAAGCAAAATACCTGTACCCTAATTCTCTAAAACATCACCAAAAGATCAGGTCCTCAAACCTAATCCCAAAAGACTATCATGGGTTAACGTCTACTTAGGTACATAATTCTCAGTAAAACCGCAGCTACAAGCCAAGCCCAGAACTTTCCCACTTACAGAAACTTATTCTCATGAAACCAGCACACAAATCAGTCATAAAGGCCCATAGAAAACTTACAGGTACACTACAAGTACACTAAACTTCAACATGCCTCAGTGACTTGATTTCACAAACCAGTAACTCAGAAACTCCCTACTAAGCCATGAAAAATGATCAGTCTAATATTAAATCTGAATTGTGTTCCCAGTACCCCTCAACCTCAATGATATGATTGTTGAATTGTCTAAGAACTTTTTGATTGATTATTTCCTTTTATTAAAAGCAATAAGTAATGTTCCTTGATTGTAAGCTCAAAACTTCTCACAGGGTAATGAGAAAATTAAGCTACCTGTGACAAAATCATTTATCTTGTGTTAAACCTTTATGCTGTCAAGAATCTGTAATCACAATACAAGAATATAGAATGTTAATCAAGTGATTTGTTAAAAGTTAATGTATCACTTTTCCAATTATTTCCATTTGGACATATGTGTTAGGTAATGTATCTGTGTGCCAAGAAAATGGGTATAAAAATAAACACCAAGCCTGGGGATGGCGGAGCAGCTATCAGGTACAAAGCATGCCCATGGCCATAAATATACAGCTGTCTTCCATTTGCTATTTTCTTGACTGATCATTCGCCGCCACCTGTAGGGAACCCCTGGAGTCGTGAGTGAAGTTGGACCTTGCTGGTGGCAAAGAATGCCTTAGGAGATTTTTATATGACTATAGATAACCTTGATTTCTTCTGAAAACTGTCTTTTCGTATCCTTTGACCATTTACCAGTTGGGGAATGATTTATACTCATATACATTTGACTCAGTTCTCTATATATTTGAGAAATTAGACCTTTATCAGAGAAACTTGATGTAAACGTCCCCCCCACACTACTTTCCTTCTAATCTTGACTCTTTTTAATTTAATATAATAAAATTATTCATTTTATATCCCATGACCCTCATGTTTCCCTAAATCATCTTTACCTCCTCCATTTTCCTCCAAGGTGTGGAGAAAATACTGAAACTCTAGCCAGTTCCACACCTACACTTCCCACATTGGCACCCCTAGGACAACAGGGGCAATAATAGCACCTGCCCCCCACCGCCAAGATGGTTGTACGGATTAAATAAGATAACATACTTAGAACAATATGCAAAAATTAAAGTGCTTTTAAAAATTGTTTTATTGTCATGCCAAATACACTTCCATGTTGCTGTAAAGAGCACACTCAAACAGAACCAAAACCCAAAATAAAACTGATCACATCAGTGTAGCACTGATGTGAAAGTTGACTCAACAGTTCTTTCTCTGAAGATGGAGAGCATTCCCCGGCACAAGTATTAAAATACTTTTAAAGCAAATTTCAGCAAGTATCATCACCACATGAGGAATATTTTACTAATCTAGCTGCTGACTGATGATGTATTCTTTTTTCCTCTTTCTGTCCTATAAAGAAACCTAACGCTGCCCTATGTAGATGACATTCTTTCTCCAAAGAACGTTGCTAAGTCAAGTTTAATACCATTGAAGCAAGAGGCAGCTAGAAACAGATAGGCAAGAAGAAAGGGAGAAAAAGTCCTGGAGACCTAGAACTAGGGACTTGCAGTTCCTTGGACATTCCTTGTGTTCTGTCCAGCAGGGCTGGAAGTGGGAACAGAAACTTTCCTCCAAGATATGGTGCTTCAGAGTAGCTTATCTTAGGGATGAATTCCTATATTTGGGAAGTAGATACTCTTGATGTCTGGATGTTTCTCTTTTAACCAAAAAGATAAATAACAAACCTTCACTTCCCACAATTCAGAACAAGAATTCACTACAAAAACATTGTTAAAATGTGAAATGGGGGGGGGGGTGGGCATTCTGAGTGGCTCAGTGGATTGAGAGTCAGGCCTAGAGGTGAGAGGTCCTGGCTTCAAATCTGACCTCAGACTCTTCTTAGCTGGGTGGCCCTGGGCAAGTCACTTAATCCCCATTGCCTAGCCCTTAACCATTCTTCTGCCTTGGAACCAATATACAGTATTGATTCGAAGATGGAAGGTAAGGGTTTAAAAAAATGTGAAATGTTCTTTCCTAACCTGTGCACAGCATGTGAGCTGATCCACTTATTGAAGGGTAGAACTGCAGAGATGTTGATGACATACATCCCCCAAATATGAATAAAGATGGACCTTCATGAGATGAGGCATTTAATCGCAACATTAAGAGTAGATAGAAGACAATGACACGTGTAAAACCCAGTGGAATTGCACTATGGGGGAGGGAGGAAGGGAGGGAAAGAACATGAATCATGTAACCATGGAAAATTTTTCTAAATTAATTGATTAAATAAAAATTTCCAGTTTAAAAAAAAGAGTAGATAGAGAAAACATACAATTCAGTTCCATTGTTTTGAGTGAGATTCCTTTTTTTAAAAATTATTTTATTTCCCCCAATTCCATGTAAAAATAAATTTTAACATTTGTTTTTAATTTTTAAAATTTTGAATTCAAAATTCTCTCCCTCCCTACCTGAGTGAGCACATAATTTGATATAGGCTATATGTATGCAATCACGCAAAACATATTTCCATATTAGTCATGTTGTGAAAGAAAACATGACAAAACTAAATTTAAAAATAGAACTTTCATCTTCATTCAGACTGAGTAAGATTCCTAATTGATAATTCCTAATTGTCCTTATTGCCCTGCCCTTAGCCTCCAGGCTCCTTCAGGGTCTTAAAATGTGAAAGACTTGTTTGTTTATAACGTTTCATTAATGGATCACAAATTTCCCTTGTACCTTGCTCCACTCCCTCAGTCTATTCAAACCTGAAGAAAGCTCTTACTAATAGCTGGGGTCTCATTTCCTTATTAAGATTCTTATCTGCATCCTTGCTTTGGGTGACTCAAGGTACATTTATTGCAACAAATCTAAAAATAAAAAAAAAGAACATAGTGTTGACTCCCAAAAGTTGTCTGCTGTTAGAGTAGAGACGACAACAATAACGCTCAGCCTTAGCAAGCCACCATGTTCATTGGTTCAGTTTATGTATGCCTCTTCCCAAGGGAACTAGCACTCCCAGAAGCAAAACAAAAGAGGAATATTGTTTATTCCTCCCTTTCCCATAAAAACTCCCAAGACACCAGTAGGAGAAAAGTTTTACTTCATGGCTCAAGTGGCAACCCCACCCTAACCCTCGTGGATGTTGTTGATGGTCCTTGACCAATTGGCAGACAACTCTGGAGTCCTCCCGGATCTGACAAACTCCCATCATAAGCACACTTGGATTGTTTCTCTGTGTCTGATTAGACATGTCCCACTTATCTCACCAGCATTTCAGGCAGTCATTGCTCTGACCCTCCAGATGTCCAAGAGAGGGATGAAAAGGCTTCTATAACTGAAGACAACTCTCACTCATGGCAGTCAGATCTGACTTTCCTTTAGTGGTATCTCATGGCATTCTCTGTTTCCCTACTTCTGTCTGCCAATGGTTCTGGGCACTTGGTCAAGTCTTTCTTTTAAATAAATATGTTTAGCTCAATTTCCTTTACTGTTTTCATGGGCTCCATCATGGGAATAGGTGAGCTGGAGAGAAAAAAGAAATACCAAAGAATATTGTACTCTGATATCAAGGTATTCCTTAGATCTGTGAATGATTTTGTAGCCCCTGAAAAATGACATGGAAATTTGCAGATATACCTCATATATGTGATGAATAGCATCAAAATTCAGTTGATCTCATGTAATTATCCCCAAAGCTTTGCCTATCATCCAGTAGTACCATTTCTTTCTTACACTGACTAGCGTTGTATGCAAGGTGGAATTGGACTTTGAACCCAGTCTTCTCTCTCCAAGGGCTTTGCTCCAACTGAGGATAACATTGGTCCATCCCTCTGCACCCCACCTGAAGTAGTAATAGGATAGCCAAGCCATATGTTTCCAGGGCAGGAGTTTGTGAACTGCTGGGGCCACCCTCCCACCCCACCCCCACCCATCACTCCCCAGGCCAGGCACCCTGTGAGTCAAACCTTTATCAGCTGGGGTCATGCCTGGGCCTTCCAGACTCCCCCTCTGCCACAGGTATCTGTTCTGGGCAAGTCTTCCTTTGTGTTGACTGAGAAGCCAAGAGCAGGCTGACTCCTCTGTCAGGCCCTTCCTCCAAAGGGACAAAAGCTGGGGTTCCCCGTGGCCTAGTTTGGCAGAAGTAAGTGAGCATGTGGCCTCTGGATGGTGGAGGAACCATCTCTCCCAGGGAACAAAGTGGCATTAAATCAGGGGGAGGGTGGGCTGGGTTGGGAGGGGAGCTGGGAATTCTTTGGTGAGAACAAACAGGTTCTTGTCTGTCTGTCTGTCTGTCTGAAACTTCAAGCCTTAATAAAGGGATGGTTTGGGCTGCCTGCGGCTGCACTGTCTTATTTTGCTTCTGCCCTCACCTGTTCTACAGCTACAGCTTCCCCTGGGAACATGGAGGACACATCCACCCTGAGTAGTGGGGCCTCCTGCCTCACAGTGGTCACTGCAACCTAGAGTCTATTTGATAATGTGTAGAAATGGTCCAGGAGGGAAGTGAGGGCGGCAATTTCTGAGTCATTTTACTTATACTGAGAAACCGTTGACAGCAAGAAAAATTGGAGTGGATTCAGGGTTGGGACCAGCTTTTCTATTTTCTTTGCAAGCAAAGGGCACTCCAGACTGATCATTTCTCCAGGATACATCAATAAATATAGGAGGGGATTTCTCCAGATGCCCCCCTTCCAGAGGAACAAGGTGTGAATCAGAGTATACCTTATTTATTCAGTTTTATCAGAAGAGAAGATGGCACCAAAGAAATTAGAATGGAAAGATAGGACGGGGCTATATCATGAAGGGCTTTTAACGTGCAGCATCCCCCTCTGGTACATTCTCTTAGAGGGCTGTTACTATCTAGCATTTGGGAGGATACCCCCATCAATGTACTTCCAATGAATAATAGTAACAGTTACTAAAATAGCTTAATAGAAGAGTAGCTACAAATATCTCCATCCTTCACAAACCTAGTTAGCACTCTCCTATTAATACACACATTGGTGGAAAGAAAAGACATAATATGATCCAGTTGGAAGAGGGGAGGGAGACAACATGAATTGTGTGACTTTGGAAAACTTGTGCAGAAATTTGTTATTGGAATAAAATAAAAATAAAAAAGAAGAGAAGACATAAACAGAAATTGGAGTAGTAAGGCATAAATGTACTAAATATTTGTGTTATGGCAATTCCCAGCTTTGGTACTGCAAGGTCCTTATGCCCTTTTTTTTCTCCACAGAGTCCCTACTGGACAGGTTGTTCAGCTGGGTCCCAGGGCTTGTTCCTCTTTATAGCATGACTTTCAAAGGCCAGGGTAGCTTCCACTTGAATCTATAGCCATCTTCCTTCTCTGGTGCCAGATGGCTGTCCCTCTCTTCTCCCTCCCCCCTTATTCCTTCCTAGAGCCTCTCTCTGTATTCATGTCTCTGACCTCTGGTGGCTTTGATGTCTCCCATTGGTCAAGTAGTACTGACTCAAAGTGACATGACTAATGGGGTGGGGGAGAGATTCTCTTCTACCCTTTCCCCCACACATCCAAGAAGGACTTTTTCTCAGGGGCCAGATTCTTCCTCTACTTCGGACTAGAACTGACACACTATCTGCTGGTTGATTGATTTTTTTTTTACCTAGATTCAAGGGATGTAGATATCAGTCCAATCATTTCCTGTGCAGAGTTGGTTATCTTCATCCAATGACTGTTCAGTCATTTTGGTCATGTCCAATTCTTTGGGACTCCATTTGGGGGTTTTATTAGCAAAGATATTGGAGTGACTTGCCATTTACCTCTTTCACTCATTTAATAGATGAGGAACTGAGGCAAACAGGGTTAAAATTAGATTATTTACCCAAGGTCACACCATTAGTAAGTGTCTGAGACAGAGCTGTCTAAGTCTGGATTTAAACTCATGAAGACAAGTCTTCCTGATTCCAAGCCCGGTGCTCTATCCACTGTGTCAGTTAGCTGCCCTCTCTCTATAACCCTCTCAAGCTAATTAAAGAACTACTTCACACCTAATTGTAGGATTGTGGGAAAACTCCTCAAGACTTCCTTTAAAAGCAAATGCTTAACACAAAAACTTGTGTTTTATCCTCAAGGCACAGAGTGACGTAGTCAGATCTGTGACTCATTGTGACAGTTTGGTAGCTCTGTAGAAAATGAATTGGAGAGGGGAGAGGCTGGATTCAGAAAGAGTAATTGAGAGGATCCTAGAAAAGTCCAAGTGAGAAAAGGTGGGGGTCTGGACTAGACTGGTCTAAATGGAGGAAAATAGAAAGATATGAGAGAATTTGTGAAGGCAGAATTCACAATCAAGTCTAAAACTTGATATATTCAATCAGCAAGATTGGATGTGTGTGTGGAGTAGGTGAGAATGAAGAGTGAGAAAGTCTCCTACAATGTAAACCTGAATGACTAGAAGAAACAGAAATAGAGGTGTTAGAAGATATGGTAAGACTCCTAGGTTGTGAACCTGAGTGACTAGAAGAATAACACTGCCCCCAATAGAAATAGAGTGTTAGATTGGGGATGGGATGGGATAAAAGACAAACTCAGTTTTGGAAATATTGAGTCTGAGATGCTTGTAGAAGAATCAGCATTTTCATTTGAAGTGGAGAATAGGATATGGGGCGCAGGAGCTTGTGATTTCTTTCAGTTAAGTATGAAATGAAATTCTTTGCCATGATGCAGTGTAGGGGGTGGCATAGGAGGCTTGAGGTGAAAAGAAATTTGAAACAAATCCTGTGAGGAGTGGGAGAGTCAGTCAGGGAAGAATAAGAGGTTTGGAGTGCAGCAATGAGGATCCAGTTGAGACTGGGCAATACCAAAGGTTGTCATGAGGTTGGAGACTAGACCTAGCAAGGCATAGGTGGGAACAAAGCACAGGAAGAGTTGGATGGGCATCACTTCATGGTCAGATAGAGAAATGCCAGAGTTCTGGTCTTAGAGGTAGAATATCTGTGGGTGATGATGAGTTCAAGGGGCTGTGATCCATGGGTATGGCTGGGATGGAGCACAGGTTAAAGTTGTGGGAGTTGAGGAGGCTGATGATTATCTGGGTGCTTCATCCTCTCAGGAAACTTTGCTGTTTTTGACCTGCTGACCATAGTAGTCTGCATGTCTATGTTTATATGTCAAAGTTTCCATAATTACACCCAGTATAATCATTGACATCACAGTTTTTAAAAAATCACTACCATAAATCAACCAATCATCAAGTATTTATTAAATGCATACTTTGGGCTAAGACTGGGAATACAGACACACACAAGAAGAGAGATATTCCCTGCCCTTAAGGAGCTAACATTCGAATGGAGAAGAAAACATATAAAAAGGAGTTGACGGCATATTAAGGGGAGGAGTTGGGAAGGAAGAAGGTACCCAACTTGTGTGTGTGTGTGTGTGTGTGTGTGTGTGTGTGTGTGTATTGGGGGGGGTGACATGCTGGAGAAGTCCAGAGAAGTGCAGTCTAGTAAGAAATGTTGAGATAGCTGACCTGAGCATCCTCATTAAATAGAGATTCTGAGAGGACCTCTACCATCCCATCAGAGGAATGGGAACCAGGACACACTTACAAGGTGTGTGAGAAGTAGGTGTGTGAGGAGTATAATTTCCATATCATTGATCCAGTTAGGTCAAAAAGCATTTATTAAGCACCTACTATGTTCCAGACATTCTGCCAATTGCTCGCCGTAATAGTTATTTAATCCTTGGTTCCAGTTTTGGCTCTGACTTCAGCCATAGTCTTTCATAGCACCTTGTCCTCCAGCTATAACACTCCCTACATCCTTTCTGCTGTTGCTATTGTTGCTTTAACAACAGCTCTGCTGAGAATGGATTGGAGAAGGGCTGGGCATCTTTGATTACACACTTGCCAGAACCAATTTGATAGTATTAGATTTCTAAGACTCTCTCTACTGGTTCTTTATCTGTACATGGGATAAAAATGGAATCCTCTTCTTTCATGCAATTTCATATTCATATGAAGTTCAATATTCTCAGACCCTCCAAATACCCTATAATATTATTTGATTTGTTTTTCAGATATTTCTGGGTTTAGTCTGACCACAGATATTTGGGGAGGATCTTTTCCTTTTAAAGCTTTGGCCCTTTGGTTTGGGGGCTAACACCTCCCCATCTAGTTTGTGTTCTTCCAATTCCTGAACTTTTTCAGTACCAGCAATCTTTTTGAGAAACAAAAATCTAAATCTCCTTGCTCTTTCAGGACTGCATCTGGTTTAGTTGTGCAGTCTACAACCATTCACATATGGGCCAACTGTTCTGTCAGCTAATTCTTGCTTGTCTCCCACTTTAGCCTTCCAGCAAACATGTTGATATTAACCATGTTTATAATAAAAAGAATTTATTCAATTAAAAAAACCAAACAAAAAAGAAAATGGGGTAAGTACAAAATATAGACCTCAGACAAAACATTTTGAAGAGGGAGAGCTCATATCCATTACGTGTATTGGGGGGGGGGTGTGATTAGGGCAAGCTAGTGAGAGTTTCCAAAAAGAAGAAAAAGATAAGATGTGGTTGAGGGAAGTTTATTCATGGGTATGGAAACTGGCATGAGCAAAGTCATAGAGTCTAGGAGAAAACAGAATGTCCATGCTTTTATCATATTATTTGCCAGAAAATCCATACCTATATCAAAGCATCCTATGCCCAAGTCTGCTGGAGGAGTGGGTAAGGGTTAGTTATAGTTCTGTAGCTTTGATATTTGGGTTATCAGTAGGAGCAGGGGCCTTTGCATCCTTGAGGCTGTGCTGTAATCAGAAGTGGAATCGGGCTGTTGGCCTGAATTCATAATTCAGGCTGACAGCCGCCATTTTGCTTTGCTCTCACCCTCAATGGTAAATGTTATTCTCTTATGTTGGACTAGTTGGAATTAGGTCTGGAGACAATGCAATCTCATTCTCCAGGTGTTAGCTACCCCACTGTTTGCCTGAGCTGGCTTTGATAGCTGTCTCTGGCTTCCTGCCTACAGTATTGTGCTGCATTGAAATATCCATTGTGATAGGGTTTGTTTGGGCAGTAATTGGGTTAGGCATTTAGCAGGTCTTAAGAATCCCCCACCACCCAAATTACTACCTATGGCTCAGGCTGTTTGGGGCAAGTTTGACTTCTTAGGAACTAAGTAGAAACTATCTTGTGATTTCAGTTTTCCCTTCCTTTTGGTGTCACTTTTCCATACCCTTTCAGCCCCATAGATCTTCTACCTTCATACAATAAATCAATAAATGTTTATTGATTCAGGCACTGTGCTAAGTTCTGGGGATATAAAAAGAGGCAAAAGACATTCCTGCTCTCAAGGAGCTCACAGTCTAATGGGGGAGACAACATGCAATGAAAGATATACAAAGCAAGCTATCTTTAGAATAAATAGGAAATAATTAAAATAAGGAAAGCACTGAAATTAGGAAGG
Source organism: Monodelphis domestica (assembly GCF_027887165.1). Classification (NCBI taxonomy): domain Eukaryota; kingdom Metazoa; phylum Chordata; class Mammalia; order Didelphimorphia; family Didelphidae; genus Monodelphis; species Monodelphis domestica. Next base: position 73,691,760 of record NC_077232.1, read on the forward strand.
GTTAAAGAAAGCTTACTATAGAGGGCAGGATTTTATTTGACACTTAAGGGATGCCAAGGAGGTCAGTAATTGGAGCAGATACCTATAACACACCTTCAGTTTTTCTGAGTTTCCTCTCCCCTCTCTTGTACACATTTCTCTTCCTCTTGATCCCGTCTGACCTGCTTTTTCTCCATCTCAAGCATTCCTATATTTCAACCTCCAGATCTAAAGAGGAAGAATTAATGGGTCAAAGTTGATTCTAAATTACTTTATCTCCCTGTGCCTCAGTCTCCTGATCTGCAAAGTTGGGGAAAGAATTTGGACTTGATAGCTTCTAAGTTCTCTTCTAGCTCTCAATTTGGGATCCCATGATCTGATGAACCTGAAAATTAGATATTTAGTGGAATTCCAAAAGGCTCTGTCCTTTGACCTCTGTCCAAAATTTTTAAAAATCCAAAATCAATTTGGAGGCTTAGATAACATGCTAGTCAAATATGCATGAGGCCAAACTGGAGTAGACATAGGAGAGTGTTTGAATGCTGACATATAGGCAGAGTCAAAGGAGGTGTAGATTCCAGATTCCAGATATAATGGCATTGAACAGATTGCACACACACACACACACACACACACACACACACACATGCTCACAATGGTAATATGGTAGAAGAAATAGCTTCCAAAGTCCCAACCATGTGGGCAGAACTAGCTTTTCCAAAGATTCTACCCTATTTTCGATAAACAAGATGTATTTAAACAGCATTGAAACCCTCATCCAGACTTGACCCTTTGACATAACTTCCTAGATGTCTGAGTAAAAAAGTCAGTGGAGCAGGAGTCAGAAATTGCCACCTGATTTCTTCAGACTGGCAGACCAGCAGCATGACCAACATTGGGAAGCAGTGTTCAGCTGAATCAATGCTGTATCCTTGATGAATATCCTTTCCCTGTCCTGAATGTCCTTCCCCTGCCATGACTTAAGTTTCATTAACTGTTAGATGGGAATGCAATTGTTCATTCTTTTCTCCAACTTGAGGTATCTCTTCTTCTAAGTCAGGCTTGGTCCCAGGTCCTGTCTATTAATCTTCTGAAGCATCTCTCTTGCCTATTTCTTTCTCTCTGTTCTCACTGGCACTTCCCTAGCTCAGCTTTTCTTTACTACTTACCTGGACCATTATTTATTTATTACCTGTCACAATTACGTACAATTTCTCCCTTTTCTGTTCTGCAAAGACAAAGTGAAAATGGGCTCTCTCAAGAAGGGACTGGACCACACCAATCTAAAGCCAGATGAGCACAGAGAGCTATGGCTTCCTCAGGTGAGGGCAGGATGTACAATTGCATACAGAGGTAAGAAGGAAGAGGATCAGAGCAGGACCTGAGGAACCGTTGGGCTTCATACTTAGGACAGAAGAAAGAGGCAACTGAGTTTTAGTAGCAGAGGGAGCAGGACCTGGAATCCTGGCCAGGGAGACTGTGACCCACTGCCCAGGGCTCAGATGAGGTGGGGATACTTGGTGCATTGGCAATGGTCAAACTCCCTCTTTTCATTCTTCAGGAACAGACCTGAATCTGGAAGGACCAAGAAGTCCAAGACAGATTGTTCTTCTTTGTTGGTACACCAGGAGCTTATCTCCTGTCTTTCCCCTGTTCTAGAACTAATGACACCCTTTAACCTACCAAAAAAGTACAGATCCTGGGCCCCTATATCTCTGAGAGCTGGGTCTGCCCAAGGGAGCCCCCACCTGCTTCCTGGGGCTTGATTGCACTAAGTGATGTGGGGTAGTGCCTTCCTCAATGCTAACTCACCCAGTGTTTCCATTAACCTTTGGGGGCCCTCAAGGGGCTAGCACAGACCCATCATTCCCCTCTTAATATTCCAGACACAGCCAGACACTAATCTGCATCAGGATACAATAATGAAGAGCCAGACATGGGGAGGGGTAAACACTGGCCAATTTGTGCATAATTCTCTTCCTGTCTCCCTTCTTTTCATTTCTTACTGGCCCTTCTGCTTGTTTCCTTCTCAGGAGGTTGAGTGAGCCTTCTCAGCCCTCTCCATCACTTCCCTGTTGCAGAGGTCAGATCTTAGCTGCCCATTTCCTTCCTTATTCTCCTCTTTAGGGTGAAGTGGGGGGATAAGCCAGGCTCCTCTGGCCTTCCAGTCCTCACCCCAAGACCTCAGGAAGCCTCTCATGTTTCCCTAAATCATCTTCACCTCCTCCATTTTCCCCCAAGGTGTGGAGAAAAGACGGAAACTCCAGCCAGCCCCACACCTACACTTCCCACATGGGCACCCCTAGGACTGGGCACTTGGGAGGGAGAGGAGAGATGGGATAGGTTAGACCCAAACTCTGGGGTCTCATAAGTCCCTGTGTCACAGCTTGAGGATGGCCACCTGCTTTGTTGGAAATTAGTGAAGAATCCCTGAATCCTCCATGTAAAGGGGTCTGTGGAGGAAGGGTCTATTCTGACCCAACCAGATGATAGCAACAGAGATTTCAAGTTGTAGGAGCCTTAGAGCTCCTTGAGTGCAGCCTCCTCTCACTTCACAACTTACAGGAAACAGGTTCAAAGCTATTGGTCCAACGTGACTCAGGTAATCAAAGAAAGACAGAGAATTGGGTCCATTACACCACACTGACCTGGCTCTCCTGCCCCCTCCCCTCTCTGAGCTTAGGTCCACCCCGGTTTGGGGCTCAGGAGTTAAAATCCAGAGCCCACACCTGGCTATGGCCAAAGGAGTAAGGCTGCCTCTCTGAGAAGCTTCCATCCCCAGACAAGCCCCCCTTTCCCCTGAGGTCAGGCTCTGGGCACTAAGGGAGGAGGAGGAGGAGGAGGAGAAGAAGAAGAAAAAGGAGGAGGAGGAGGAGGAGGAAGAGGAGGAGGAGGAGGAAGCCCTCATGAGAGGAATCTGACCAAAGGTTTAACTATCCCTTCTCAGAGACAAGGCTGGGGACTGAGTGGGAATGAGCTTTCAGGGCTTGAGTTGTTTGCCTAGAAGCTGAACAGGGAGGCATAGACCAGTGGAAGACCAGGGCCAGGGGACAGTTAAGAAGAGAATGCCTCTGACCACACCCCAGGGAGAGACCTTCATAGGCTTGGGATGGGGAATCCCCAGACTAGTACCACTATCCTAGCCCAGAACCTTCAAATTCACAATAGAGAGGGGCCCTTTAGTTAAACTCCTCATCTGAATTTTTAAAAATTTCTTCTTATTTTCCCAGAAAAGTGAGGTTTAGAGGAAAGACAATGACTTGGCCAAGGTCACACAGTCCTTCTTCACATCCAGAATCCAGACTCTCCAGTCTGTTGAGCTGCAATCCAGGATTCTCCTTCCTGCACCAGGATTTCCCATCATTCCCCCTCCTGGTAAAATCAGATCTACTACCTGGGCAGGAGAGCTAAAAAAAACCATGAATCTCTTTGGTCTTATTAGTCCAGGTGGGTGTTCATCAGCTGTTGGTCTGCAGGAGATCCTGATCAATGGTTCCCACAAGATAAGACAAGGGAGTTCTAACTGGGAGGGAAATAGAGTAAGAGACCATCCTTCAGAAAGCTCTGTCCCAGGTTACCTAGAGGGGCTCAGACCTGGCCCCCACCTTCATCTCTGCTGTCTGAGCTCACTCTGACCTTTCTAAATAGGAAGATGGTGGGATGGTGCACTGGAAGAAGCACTAAGCTGGGAGTCAGGAGACCTTTCTCCTGCTAGTCTTGGCTCTGCTGTGAGCCTTTGGGTAAGCCCATGGCCCTCTCTAGGTCTCCTGTGCCTTGTTTTGTGTGATCAAGCTGGGCTAGATGATTTCTCAGGCCCCTTCCAGCTTTGATATTCTGGGTCAGCTTGGAAGATCAGAGTGGCAGAGACCAGGGGCTGCCTGGTACTGTGTAGGAAGGAACTTATTTCCTGACCTGCTAAGGCTGGGAAGCTTATCCTGGCAGGAGAATCCAGGGTTCAGGTATTTAGAGACAAGCTCTGTCTCTTAGGCCCTATAGGTTGGGTGTGGGGACAATGGGCATTGGTTTTCCCTGGGATGTCCAGTATAGGAAACTATAAAATATATAGGAAAAAAAGAGAAGGGGGCAGTTTGGACTCCTGGGAATGATGGAAAAGAAGCTGAGCAGGATCAGGGCCATGTGTGAGAAGGTTCTAGGAGGAGAGGAGACACCTCTTGGGACTTGAAAACCCAAGCTCATTCTTGAACTTTTTAGATGGAAGGGGAAAGAAGTCCTCTCCTCCCCTCCTCCCTGTAGTTCCCAGGCCTTCCCATTGCTGTTTCAGTGAAAGTTGCCTGGGGGAGGCCAGAAGGGGTTGGTGGGTCTCTTTCTTTCCTCCTGGGTCTCCCCTGATGGCCTGATTACATCCCCTTCTTTCTCACTTTCCTGTTAGGCACGTTTGGGCTTCAAGACAACTGAAGCCCCTGGAGGCATCCCCCCTCCACTTCCCCTCCTTCTCCATCCCTTTATTCTCATCCCTGGCCATGCCCATGCACTCATTAGACCCATGATTCCCTACTGCATGTTAATGCCATGTTCCCAGGCCTCCCCAGTGGCCAGGACTGGAGGCTGAGAGCTGGTGGGTCAGTAAAGCTGTCAGTTAGCCCAAGGAACTCTTTCAGTTCTTTCCTCACTCTCCACTTCCCCTTCTTCCCCAAACTCTCTTATCTTTCATATACTGGTGAAAAAGCAAGTGGAAAATGTGAATGGGAAGACAATAGTTGCTTGAACTGCTTGTAGAATATTCACTTCAATATCCCATCAGTACATTGAAGATAAATAATACTAACTCCATCTTGAAGTAGCAGTCTTGGAGAAGATCTACCTCTATTTTAAATTAGTCTTCTTTTGAAGTTGAAAATTGAAAATGAGAACCCATATGACAAGCTTAGCTTAATTAAATCATGAAGATGCTTTTGTGGAGAACTAGGTTAGAATGGAACTGTGCAACAATTTCTTCATCTGTAAGATGAAAGATGGCAGAATTTCTGCCATTCAGAGATAACTTTCATTTGACCCTACCATCCTTTCAAGCTATTGTTCTATTTCTCTTTTTCACTTTTTAACAAACTCCAAGAAAAAAATTATGTAAATTCATATCTCCACTTTCTTTCATTTTTCAATCCTGCCAAAATTGCTTCTGATCTCAATCACTCAACTAAACTCTGGATGATGTCTCAACAGTCAAATAACCTTTTTCCCCCTTCAGTCATGATCATTCTGGACTTCTCTGCATGGTTTGACACAATTAACTGCTCCCATCGTCAGTATCCTCTTTCTTTCCTTATTTCTTATGAAATTTTTTTACCATGTTAGCTTTCCTACATTTCTAACCCTTTCCAGGCTCCTTTATTAGCTCATCATCTATACCAAAATTTGTAAATGGAGAAATGCCCCAGGGATGTATTCTGGGCTCTCTTCTCTTTTTTCCTTCTGTCCTCATACTCTATTACTTTGTTGTATTGCTCAGTCATTTCAATCATGTCTGACTCTTCCTGAACCCATTTGGGATTTTCCTGGCAAAGATATTGGAGAGGTTTGCCATTTATTTCTTCAGCTCATTTTGCAGATGAGGAAACTGAGACAAACAGATTTAAATGGCATATCCAGGGTCAAACAACTAGTAAGTCTCTGAGGCTGGATTTGAACTCATAAAAATAAGTCTTGCTGATTCCAAGTCCAATACTCTATCTCCCACATGACCTAGCTGCCACGATGTCCCTTTGACTTACCTTATTTCACTCTACTTCACTCTGTTCATGGAAATATTCCCATATTTCTCTTCATACCTTATATCTGTCAAGTCTTCTCTAATATTTTTATTGATGTGACCTTTTGCATTCAAGCCAAATATCTACTGGAAATCTAATCTCTCCCAAATTGTTTTTAAGTTTTCCCAGTAGTTTTTGTCCTTTTCCCATGTCATGTTGAGTTATGTTGAATTAAAGTTGAAGAGGGAAGAATGAGGAGGCAAGGCCTGAAGAGAAAGAGAAAGCAAAGGATGGAGAATCCATTGAGCAGAATAAATTAGATATTTAGATTAGTCCAAGAATCGATGTAAAAGGCACAAGGACTTTGAATTTTATTCTAAGTATCTGACCTAGGAGTCTTCAGCTTTCAGCCTGGTTGGGAATAGAGAAACTGGATCTGGCCCTCCATCCTTATCATATTTCCTGAAGTCAAAAGGGGAGGGAAAAAAGGGCAAATGAGCTCTAGGAAAAGCTTTCTTTGAAGCACAACCTGGAATTAGAGACAAAAGGAGATTCCCAAGCTAAGCATTTTCTTATTATGATTATTTTTTGCATATTAAGAAGAAAAATACACATAACCCAGTAGTGTGAAATGTCCTGAGCTCCTGGAATAGAGACTGAAGGTCTCCCTCAGACCTGTTTCTCACTCCCAGAACCTTCCCAAGAAATAGGAATATGGACATGGAGTGCAATACTGTAGCTGTCACCTTTGGGGCTGGTTGTTTCTTTCTGTGGCCTATCATCCACACCCAATAACTTGTGCCCCTTCTCAGCTAAGCCCATCTTGCTTCTGGACATCTGGAATGCTATCCCAGAGTCCCCCTCCCTCAGGGGCATCAGTTTGTGATGAGAAGAAAGCTTTGTTCTCCAGGGCTCTCCTTAACCCTTGGGGTACAGAATAAACATTGAGAAGGCAGAGCAGGAAGGATGTCCAAAGAATAGTCCTCTCTCAAATTGGCTTAGGCCCTGCCATTCCCTCTTGGAGAGACAGCTCCAGGAATGCAGAGAATTCTGCCAAATACATACTCAGAGATGTAATCTCAGGGAGATCTGGATACCCCCCCCCCCTTCCCAGCACATCAAAAGATTTTTCTGTCACAATTCACAAGTAGCAAAGGACAACGTGCCACTTAGACACATGCAGGCAGGCACACACACCCAGAGCTGGGCCATTAGAGGCTTCATGTCCACTCTGAAGAAGCAGAAGCTCGGACATCTGCACACACCTAGGTGGCCAACAGACATACGTTGTGTACAGGTGCCTTCACGTGCACTGGCCACGCACAGCAGCAGGCACAAGGCAGGCTCTGAGCCTGAGCCTTGAATCACCAGGATGGAACTCTCTGCTTGCTCGCCTGCCTGGGGTTCCTGGAGAGGCACTTGGGAGGTACAGGAGAGAGAATGGAGAGGGGGAGGGGAGAGCCAGGGGAGGCTGCGTTGTCATGGCTGTCTCAAAGGGGAGACACTGGGGTATAAATAAGCGGAGGAAAGTCCTGAAATCAGAACCAGAGACAGCTCCGTGAAGCCCAGCGGCCACAGCCAGAACCAGCTGCCAAGATGCCAGGCACTGCTCTGCCGGCCTGTTTCTTCTGCCTCCTTGCTTTCACCTCTGCCTGCTACTTCCAGAATTGTCCAAGAGGAGGCAAGCGTGGCCTGGCTGACACAGAGCTAAGACAGGTATGGCCAGACAGGTCAGGGCCGCTGATCGGGAGGGTGTGGCAGCATTGAGACTTGCTTAGGTCTAAGGAGAGACTTTGTGGAGGAGCCTGGCTGGCCCATCAGGGGTGCTGAATGCAGTGCCCTGAAAAGGTGGGAGGTCCCATAACAAGAGGGGTACACATAAAAAGAGGGGTAAGGCAAAGATAATAGTGGTGGGTGGCTAGGAAATTCAGAATGAAGAACCTCAAGTAACGAGAGTGGGGAGAAACATAAGGAAGAAAAGAAAAGCAGAAGATGGAAGATAAAAAGAGATGGGAGAGGGAGGTAGGCAGGCAGAGAAAAGGAAGGTGAGCAGAGAGAGAGGGCAGAGGCAGAGAGAGGCTAGCAGAGAAACAGATGAGGCAGAGGAAGGGACACTTGGAAGGGAGAGGAAGAATAGAATAAAAAGAGGGAAGCAAAAAGATTGTGTGAGGCAAAGAAGACAAAAGGAGAAGTGGGAGACAGAGAAAGAAGTCAATAAGAGACAGAGAGATAGATGAAGAGACAGAGGCAACGAGAGAAGGAAATCAACCAAGAGAAGCAGAGATAAAAGCAAGCAAGGCAAGGAAGAAGGAAGCATCTTGATACAATGAGGTACTGAAAGAAGGCAAGAGTGAGTCCAAGAGCCAGACCAGAGCAAGAGAAGGCAGAGAGGTTGTTTTTTTTTGGGGGGGGGGAATGCTGTGCAGTGTTAAGCCATGTTAGAGTAGTGAAATGGGTTCCTTGAGTCCCAGATAGAGTAATCTTTGAGGGATTCTCTTCCCCAGGGAGAAAGCTCCTTGGGCTTCCCAGGGTCTTTGCCTGTAAAATCTAGCCCTAGAGGGAGAAGTAGGTGGTTGGCTCTTCAGAAATCCTCTATTCCCAAAGGGCTAGGGCTCAAAAGTCAGGATTTGGCAACTTCCTTCCATTTGAGTCCATGAATCAACTCCAGGGCACCAGCAATCAGATGGGCAAAGAAGAGTGAGAAGGGAATTAATGTATTCTTATAATTGAAGGTCCCTCAAGAAAGCATTGCCAGTTCTCATAATTTTGCTTCCTGAAAGGCAGTTTGGCTAGATTTCCTTCAAAGTATCTGTGATCTCCTTGGGGATCTGTTGGAATTATTCCACTTATTACAGCCCCTCCAAGCATTGTTTATGTCCTCCCAATAGATCTTTTATAGAGCTCCATCCAAAGTGTTGGACTATTTCCTTAGGTCTTTTAGCATTATGTTGGTTTTAGTGCAAATAGGGGATCTTTTCCTACTACTCTTTCCTCTAATTAAGTAGAAGGCTAGTAGACCTTCTTTTCTGCTAGATACCTCACTTTATTACAACCTATTGCATTTCTCACCTCTTCACTATATTTTCAGGGGAGCTGGGAAAAATTTGATCTTATTTTCTACCCTATCCTCCTCAAAATTAGGTATCTCAGTTCCTTCAGTTAGCCTGGTACCTCTGGCCTTCCCTGATCATCTTTCTGAGTTGCCATAGAGAGAGAACCAGTTTCTTTGTGGTGTCCTTTGAAATACTAAGATTTTTTTGCTTCAGGACCCTGGCCAGCAACTGGGTGAGACAAGCTAAGCAGCTGCTATTTCTCCAACCCACCCATCTTTTAGGTGGGAAAGTCCAAGACTTTGGGAGATGAGAGAGATAGAAAGTAGAAGACTGGGCAACTTAATCTTAGGCTGAGAAATGAGGTCAGAAAGGCAGACTTTCCTGACCAGAATGGAGGCAGGTAAGTCAACTGACCAAGTAAATAACAAGGTTCCCAAACTAGAGTCCAGGCAGCTGAACAGGTGTAGGCACAGAACTCATAGCAATGGGCAGTCTCTAGGAAAACACAGAAGGCTAGGGAAAGAAAGCAATGAAGGAAAAAGAAGAAGGAGGAAAGAGGAACAGAGAAAGAGGGGAAGGGGAAGGGCAGAAAGGGAGAGAAGGAGAAAGGAGGGAGGATAAAGGCAAAAAGAAAAGGACAAAGGAGAAAAAGAGAAGGAGGCAGAGAAGACAGGTGGGCATAAGGGATATACCCCTGGAGGTTTAAGAATATGTGTCTGGGATCAGGAGGCCACTGAGGGTCCAAGTTGTGAATGGGAAGTCAATTGGTTAGGGAAATCAGATTGTGACTGCTAACCCAGAGCAGACTTTAGGTTCCAGTGTCTACTCTCCAGCCTTCAGAGCAATAGTCAAGAGCTATTCCTTGTAAGGAATTTCTCATTTTAGCCCCTGCTCTCCTGCCCTTATAACTTCTCTGGGACTCTAAGCTGCCAACTCTTAACTCCTGACATTCACCCCTATGTTTTCTCACCACAGTGCCTCCCCTGTGGTCCTGGGAGCAAAGGACGCTGCTTTGGACCCAGCATCTGCTGTGGCGAAGAGCTAGGTTGCTACATGGGCACTGCTGAGAGCCTGAGGTGCCAAGAAGAGAGCTACCTGCCTTCCCCATGCCAGTCTGGCCAGAAACCCTGTGGGAATGGAGGACGCTGTGCTGCTCCTGGAATCTGCTGCAATGATGGTAATGAGGATTTGGGGAGTAAGGATCTTTGCAAAGAACAGTGTGGGGCACAAAGGGACAGGGAAACAGTGAATATGGAGGTGATGTATGTAGAGACCAGCAGTGTATGTGGGAAGGGAACTGTTCAGGGGCTAGGGGATAAATGGAGACAAAATTGGGCATTGTACATAGGCACAGTATATGCAACCATGCAGAATAAGAAAAGAGTTAATAGTGCTGGGTGGGAGCTAAGATTAAGAGGAACAATGTTGAATTATTTTTATGGCACTTACAGTTCTAAATATAGTATCTCATTTTAGCCTCCCAACAGCACTATGAGATAGGGATTAAAGATACTACTCTCAGTTTACAGATGAGGAAATTGAGGTCCAAAGATGTTAAATGACTTTTCCAGGGCCATATAGCTAGTAAGTGTTAGAGGCAGAAGTTGAACCTATCTTGCCTGACTTCCAATTCAGCACTGTATTTATCACACCACATTGTCTCTCAAAGAGTATACCGGACTAGAGGAGGGGATACACACTCAAATGGTAGCTGGATATATGTGTTCACATCTCACTTATTTTACTAAAAAAAATTAATCTATATAATTTGTTTTTACATCTTATTCATTCCTGAATATCTCCCTCTTCCCTCCCCTACCCAGAAAGTCATTCTTTCTAAAAACCACAATAAAGGAAAAAGTGGTCTAGCAAAACCAAACCACTGAGTCTGACAGTACTGTATATGGAATATTCCACATTCATGGTTGCCTGCCTCTCCAAAGAAAAGGGAAAAGTGCATTTTCTTTACTCTGGGCCAAGCTAAATCATGAGAGTTATGCGGCTTTCAGGTGTTTTTTTTTTGTTGTTGTTGTTGGTTCTAGTTTCAGCGTTGCAGTCATTCTGTGTATTATTCTCTGGGTTATGCTTTCTTCATTCTGTAACAGTTTGTATAAGTCATCTCTTATAAGTTGCTCTGAATTTTTCTAATTTATTATTTCTTATGGTCCAGTAACATTCCATTCCACTTATATACCATAGATATTTTTGGCTATTCTTCTCACTTCCCTCTTTTGCTCTATCTTCAATTACGCCTTATTAATTCATACTAATTCATGCAATATTTCAGAATCTAAGCCAACTTACCTTCCTCATTTCTAATTGCACAGAGAACTGTATGATGGAACCAGCCTGCCGGGATGAGGCAGATAGCCGAAGAAGGGCAAGGGCCAGTGAGAAGAGCAATGAAACCCAGCTGGATGGGCCAGCCAGTGCCTTCCTCCTTCGTCTGGTACAGTTGGCAGGCCAACAGATGAGTGAGCTGCAGTCACAACCTCAAGAAGAAGAAGTCACCTATTGATGATTGCTACTCTTTTCATCACCTCCCCTGTTTCCTTTCCTTAGAGCAAATACAAATAAAGGTCTTCAGTTGCATTGTGCTCCTTGGCTCTGTCTTTCATAGTGGGGGTCAGGCATGGCAGGGAAGAGGTCTGGAAGCAATGGGTTCCTCTTTCCTGGAGGTCTTTAGACAGAGACTGAATTATTGATTTTCAAGAATGTAGTTTTCTGGTCAACTATAGTTTGGACTAGATAGCCTTGCAGGTCCCTTCTAGCTTCCTCTTGCTTTGCAAGATCATTTAACTCCTCCATTCCTCAAATTTCACCTCCATTTCTCAGAATCCATCACTATTATCCTCCTTCCTTTCAGTGGTCACAAATGATCCTCTCTTAGGTTAATTCCTCTATGATATCATTCTCTCCCATTTCCTCTAGTAGGAGTTTACTCCTCGAATTGTCCCTGGTCTTGTGTACCTCTTTTTTCTCTCCTCTGCTACTAGCTCAATCTCTTCTAGTCCACTTAGCTACCTTCCTATTTATTGCTACTGCTTTGCTGGTAAAATTCCAGAAAAGGTAGCTTAAACATAACCTCAGCATTCACTTTCCTTAACCCTTTGCAACCTGTCTTTGCTATCCACCATTCTATTCCAAGGTTACCCATGACCTCTTGGTTGCCATATTCAGTCATCTTTGCTGAGCCTTCATCCCTCTTGAACTTGCTACAACTTTAGCACTGCTGTCCAACTCTCTCCTCCTGGATGTTCTTATCTCCCTCAGTTTTAAGACACCTAGTTCACTTCCTTGATCCCTAAGCAATAAACTTCTGTTTCCACTTCTTTCCTCTGATGCTCTGGGTCTACAACTTCCTCCTTGGCAATAACATTAATTCCCAAGATTTTATTTCTTACCTCTCTGCAGATGATTCAGAAACCTGTTTCCAGACCTCAGCTATCCTCTCTCTTGCTCCTCCTGACTTTATTATTTCTGTCTGGGTCTCCCACATTCACCCTGTCTCCCAATTTTGTAATCCTAGGACAATCTATCCCTCATCTCTCATGTACAGTTATCTAGTGTTGTTAATTCCACTTCTGGAACATGCCTCATCTCTCCCCTTCTCTCCATTCCAACTAATAATACCTTACTCCAATATCTCATTCCCACCTTTTGGACTATGGACACAACCCCTCTCCTGAGCCTTCATACTTAATCTCTTTCCTGCTGCAGTCCAGCCTTCATACTTCTACTGGAAAAACCTTTATGTGTATAGATCTAGTTCTGTCACTCCTTTCCTCAAGATTATTTAGGAGCTCCTTCTTGCCTCATAAGTAAAGCTTTAAGTACTCTGCTTGGTATTCCAAGCCCTTCACAATGTGAAACTTTCCTATCTCTTTCATTCTTAGTTCCTCCTACATCCCTACATATAACTTGTGTTTTAGGCAAAGCAAACTAAGGTACCCTGACACATAGGCTATATATTCCTTAATAATAATTACTATGACATGAGGTGTGGGTTTAAAAAATAAAATAAATGTGTCTGGAATGAATGAATGAATGAATACTTTTGCTTCAGATTTTTCCTAAGCCTAGAAATATCCTTCCTACTCTCTTCCTCTGCTGAATTCCCATTTATAATTCAAACTCAACTCAAAAGCCACCTGTTCCTCCTTCATTTGTAAGCCTGATGCATTTTGGATTGTGAGTTCAATTGGGACAAAAATCTTGTTTCTCTTCCCCAGCCCATTCCTATTTTGCCTAGTTCAGATTTACACATAGAAGAGGCATTCATATCTGTGTTGAATTGAACTGAATCTTCTTCTCTAACTAACCTGCTCAAAGCCTCCTGGTAATGATAAAGGGGGTTTGGGTCTGAACCTGTGGTTTCATAGGCATAGGGAAGTCCCAGATGAGGAAATTCCATCTACCAATGAAGATTGGTACCTTTTCTGCCAACTGCATCATCTTGGAGAGTTCCCTGGCAACATTGAATCCTAAGTGATCTAGGGGCAGCTAGGTGACTCAGTGGATAGGGAGTCAAGTCTGCAGTCTGAAATCCTGGGTTCAAATATGGCTTCTGACACTCTTTAGCTGTGTGACCCTGGGCAAGTCATTTAACTCCATTTGTTTAGCCCTTCCCATTTTTTCAGCTTAGAACTAGTACTTAGTATTGATTCTAAGATGGAAGATAAGGTTTTAAAAAAGAAAAAAGAAAGAATGATTGTCATTTGCAGGGTTCACACATCTGGTACATATTAGAGGACTTTAATACGGGATTTCTTGCTCCAAGGTCAGCTCTCTATCCACTATGCATCATTGCCTTAAGTAGTAGTAGTAGTAGTAGTAGTAGTAGTAGTAGTAGTAGTAGTAGTAGTAATCCCTAACATGTATACAGCCCTTTGTAAGGTTTATCAAATATATTGTTCTATTTTAATCTTCATAGTATCCCTGTGTGTTAGACATTATGCTTACCCAACTAGAAACTATCAGAGGCCTGGCTCCCTTAGCACTGTCTCCTTCCCCAGAATGTATGATTTCCCCCTCTTCCCTATAAGGACAGAAGGAAGGAAGGAAGTAAATAAGGGATAGAGTAAATTTCATGGATTAGCTTTAAGAGGAAAAAAGGAGAATTTGGATACGAGCCCTGGGGGGAAAGATTCTGGGGTTTGACTGTTTTAACAGTCACTCCTGTTTTGACTGAGCTGGAAGGAGAATCTTTGCTCTGGTGCTTTCCCTTGGCAATCCTAGTCTTGTGGAAAGATTAGTGATTGCTTGGTTTGAGAGTTTGCCTTGTGCCTCGGTCAGGGTCCAGCCTCACTCGGTACACCAGGGTTCCCGACAGGTGGTGAACAATCAGTCAAAATAAATAACAAACAGAAGACAGCTTAATCATTACAGCCATGGGACTGCTTTGCATCTGACAAGCTGCTCTGCCATCCCAATGTCTGGTTTTTATTTTTATATCCATTTTCTTGGCATGCAGATACACAAAATCAAAGAGATCATTGGAAAAGTGATACATTAACTTTTAACAAATTACTTGATTAACATTCTATATTTTTGTATTGTGATTAAAGACAGAATAAAGGTTACACACAAGATAAATGATTTCATCACAGGTGGCTTAATTTTCACATTACCCTGTGAGAAGTTTTGAGCTTACAATCAAGGGAAATTACCCATTGCTTTTAATAAAATGGAATAATTAATCAGAAGTTCTTAAAAGACAATTCAACAATCATATCATTGAAGTTAAGGGATACTGGGAACACAATTCAAATTTAGACTGGCCATTTCTCAGGGTTCTTTACTAGGGAGTTCCTGAGTTCCTGATTTGTGTAATCGAGTCACTGAGGCATACTGAAGCTTGATGTACTTGTACTTATTGTATGAGCCTCTATGATTGATTTGTGTGCTGACTTCATGAGAAAGTTTTGGGCTTGGCCTGTAGCTGAGGTTTTGCTGGGAATCATGTACCTAAATAAAAGTTAACCCATGATAGTCTTTTTGGGGTTGGGTTTAAGGATCTGATCTTTTGTTTATGTTTTAGAGAATTAGGGCACAGGTGTTTTGCTCTTGCATTATTCCTTCTGAGACTAGGGGGAATGATAATCATGTCAATTCATAGGTAATGGGCATTGATGAAAGAGGTCATGTAAAGGGGGACTGGGTGGGCAATCACATCTTGCCAAGGACCACTCTGTGGTCTCCTCAGCTACCACATGTGACTCTGTCAAGGCACCATGGCCTGATGGCTCCCAGCAGCCTTGGAGTAAACTGCTTTTTCCCTGAAGTACAGAGACCATCTGCCTGAGATCCATCTGTCAGAAACCTGCTTGGCTAAGGTAATCCCAAGGGTTTGTCGCCTGGAACTCTGGGTTACCTAGTGCAGCCAACCCCAGGCTTTAGGTAAGGGCTCCAATACATCTGTGAGTCCTTCCTCTTTATCCTTTTTGATAATCCATATTAATAAGGTTAGTTTATAGTCAGATAGCTGAATTTTTTTCTAGGTCTTAGAGATAAGGAGTTTAGAGTAGCTCGAGTGAATTCTCAAGAAGAAGAAATAATTCACCGAGGGATAAAAGAGGGTGGTTGGAGATTAGATCTATAGTTTTAGGAACCTACCATTTCACCTTTACTCCTAATATAAAAAATAAACTTTGTTTCTTGAGCCGAGGGGTTTTGTGCTTTACTGGCCCTGAAGAGGTCCCTGGGTGAG
Source organism: Monodelphis domestica (assembly GCF_027887165.1). Classification (NCBI taxonomy): domain Eukaryota; kingdom Metazoa; phylum Chordata; class Mammalia; order Didelphimorphia; family Didelphidae; genus Monodelphis; species Monodelphis domestica. The sequence goes on from NC_077232.1 coordinate 73,707,209, forward strand.
TGGTTATCATCTCCCATTCATCTAGGAATGATTTTAATTCCGTCCTTACCCAGTTCCAGCAAAACCCACAGTGGGGGTTACCCAAATCCAGGTTTGGTTTCTTCTTCAAATCAGGGTTCATAGAAGGGGAGGGACTAATCTAGTAGCAATAGCCCTCCCTCCCTTCTTCCCTTCCTTCTGTTCCTTCCCTTTTTTTCTTTCTCTCCATTCCAGTCAGCACTCAGGGTTTCCTCCTTCCCAGGAGGAGGCAGGATGTCTGTGCCAAGGGGATCCCTGACTGGGGACTTCAGTATAGGCAGCCTAAGGATGGAGCAGAATGGACCTGCCAGGACAGTGGTTGGCAGGTATCAGTATAACTGGTGAAAAGAGGAGGGTGGGGATTGGGATAGATGAGGGGGTCTTCCACAGTATATTTCCTGATTTGTTCTGTTCACCCCCTCAGCTTGGTGTCCAAGCCTGCTCTAGGTATTCCTGAATAACCTGGAGCCCTGGCTGGTGAGAGACAGAAACAGAGACAGAGAGACAGACAGATAGAGAGAAAGACACAGAGACAGAGAGAGAGCACAGAAAGAAATTTGGCTTCTTTTCCCAAAGAGGAAAGATCATTCAGAAGTTTTTATATACCACAGAGACAGTTATCATTTTAAAATATTTTCCCACTTGCAGATGGATTAAATATATTTAAGGGAAAGAAATGTTATCAAAGAAGATTATACTCTCCTTGCCTTCTGGAACTCTTTACATAACAAACAAACAAACAAACAAACTTGAATCCATGAGAACAAAGAAATCTCAAACCGGTGGCTCCCAGGTCCACCTTCCTTGCAACATAAAGCTTACCACTCAGTTAAGAATTAGAATTTCCTGTAACTATGTCTCCCTCCCTCTTCTCTCTCCTTGCCCCTTGTCCTCATCAGTAGTTTTCTCCCCATTGTACCACTTTCCTTGCTTTGCCCTCTGTCCCTCCTGCATCCTGTTCCTTTGATCCCCTCCTCTGTTTCTGTTTCTCTGTCCTCTTAGTCTTTTTGTTTTTCCCTGACCTCTCCATCTCCCTCCTATCTCCTATCTCCTCCATATGTTCATTTTGTGTTCCCTCTGTTTCTCTCTACTATCTTTGCATCCTCCTTCTTCTTGTGCTTTCCCACCAAATCTATGGTGACCCTTCTCCCCCTTTCCTCTGTCCCCTATGTTCCACTCTCTCCCCCTACCCTGATTCCTTTTCTGCTTTTCTTTTTCTTTTTCCTGTGTTTATTCCATTTCCCTCAAATCTCTTTCTTCTTTGCCTTCTCCTCTGGGCTTGAGTCTTGAATTGATTTTCAGACTGATCCCAACTGTTGGCCAAAGCCAGAGGACTGAAGTCCAGTCTGGACATTTAGCTTAGGGATCTTCTGCTTCCCTCTTTCCTCAATCATTCCCTTGCTAATTATATATTAAATCATCTTGAAATTAATATTCATATGCAGTCAGATAATACTTAGAGGGTGAATGGGGTTTGGGGAGAAGGAGCTTTAGGAGGGAAACCTTTCTTTAGCCCCAAGTAAAGGCAAATCTTGGGGCTTCTGATACTGGTTTCCCTCTGCAGATTTGTTTAGAGGAAGAGATCATCTAGGGAAGAGCTAAGTAACCTCAAATTTCCTAGCCAACCATTACATCCTAATTCCTGAAGTGATCTCTACTCTGGACAATCTGCTATCCCTTCAAGCTCATCATAGTGATTTAGGTTGAGACAGAGGGTGACCATCAACTCTCTACCCAAATAGGGAAGGAGTTTCTCTGGGAGTTAGTTCACTAGCTCACATAAACTAACCTACATATCAACAACCCAGGGATTCTCCTCTATTCTCTTCTTACAGAGGTAGCATACCACCAATTCATAGATAACTATCTCTGGAGGTGACCTTAAAGATAAATTTAGTTTTATCATTTGAAATGAAGTTTAATTAACGTTGAGAGCCCAAGTAACTCCATCTTGGTTTTAAGGCAACTGTTGGCACAGTGGATAGATTTCTGAGCATGGAATTGGGAAATATTGAGTTCAAATCCAGCCTCAGACACTTACTAGTTGTGTGAACTTGAATAAGTCACTTAATCTTTGATTACTTCAGATTCCTTAACTGTAAAGTGGGGATAATAATAGAACCTACTTTGTAGGGTTGTTGGGAGGATCAAACAAGATAATATTTATTTTTAGAAAGCACTCAGCATGGTATCTGGCACATAGAAGACACTAGACCATGGTTATTCCCACCCTGTCCCCTTTCCCTTCTTTCTTTCCTTTTCTAAAAAAAAATTATTATTATGAAGATATTTTATTTTACCAATTACATGTAATAACAAATGTCCACATAAGTTTTCTAAAGTTATATGATCCAAATTGTCTTCTTCCTTCCTTCCCCTCCCCACTCACAGAGCTGGCAAGCAATTTGATCTGGATTATACATGTATATACATGTATGCAAAATATTGTTCATTTTCATAAGAGAATAATCATATAAAACCAAAACACAAACATAAAAACAAAAATAAATGAAGTGCAAAACTGTATGCTTTGATTTGTATTCTGACTCCAACAGGTCTTTCTCTGGAGGTAGATGACATGCTTTGTCATCAGTTCCTTAGAATTGTCCTGGATCGTTGTATTGCTGAGAGTAGCTATGTCTTTCACAGTTGATCATTCCACAATATTTCAGTTACTGTGCACAATGTTCTCCTAGTTTTGCTTATTTCACTCTGCATCATGTAGATCTTCTTAGTTTTTTTCTGAAATCATCTTGTTCATCATTCCTCATAGCACAATAGAATCCCATCACCAATGTGTACCATGATTTGTTCAGCTATCCCCAACTGATGGACATTCTCTCAATTTCCAATTCTTTGCCACCACAAAAAGAGCTGCTATAAATATTTTTGTACAAATAGGTCCATCCCCCTTTTTATTATCTCTTTGGGAGACAGACCTAGTAGTGGTCCCTTCCTTCCTTTTCAAGAAATCTTAGTTCAGTGAGAGTTTGATGAGTAAGTAAAGATACCTTGCATTGTTTCTTCTTTTCTAATAGATTGCTATTTGCCTCAGTTGTCCCTATCACATATCAGCTATATGCTTTTTGTACAAATGTTTCAGCCCCAATTGATTGTCTCTATCATATATCATGTATATATGAATATTAATATGCATTAATATTCATCTATAGTATATTAATTTTAATATGTTTATATGTTAACCCTTACCTTCCATTTTGGAATCAATACTAAGTATCAGTTCCAAGGCAGAAGACCAGTAAGGACTAGGTCCTAGCGGCTAGGTCAGAAATGGGGGTTAAGTGATTTGCCCAGGGTCACATAGCTAGGAAGTATCTGATGTCAGATTTGAGCTCGGGCCTCCCATCTCTAGACCTGATTCTATTCATTGAGCTACTTCCTGGCTCATATATATATATATATATATTTTTTTTTTAAATAGCTCTTCTTTATTGTGAATTTGGATTTTTTATAAAACTCCTATATATTCTTCTACCTTGTTAATGCAGCTATGAGAAGTGAGTAGATATTTCCTTTAATTTTGGTGCTTTTTCTGCATAAAGGAAATCCTATTATAAAATCTAATTGAGTTGTATTCAGACATTTTTTGTGGGCGTCTCTCTGGCTTTGCAAGTTAGTAAAAATCCAGTGACTAGTGACTGGGTCCCAGACTTTTTCTTTCAGAAATTCCTTAATTTACAGATGAGGAGCTGAAAGCTCAGAGCAAGGTGGGGAAGGGCTGGGTCACCTGTGCAGAGTGAGTTAGTGGGGCCAGCAGGGCTGGAACTAGACTGCACATCTCCCAACTCTTGGCTCAATGCTCTTGCCACACATCATGCTGCCTCCACTGTGGGACAATTTGAATTGTTTGTCTTCCTTTTATCACTCTGAAATTGGCTTCTGTACCTTCTACCCCTTGTTCCTGGGTCTGCCCTCTAGGGCCAAGCAGACCAAATGGAATTCTTTTTTTGCCTAGATAGCTCATTACACACAGACAATGAATATCTTCTCCCCTAAACCCACCTCCTCCCCAAATTAAACTTCCATTCCTTAATCCAGTAAATAAGACATTGTCCTTCAAGGATGCTAATGTGACTCCACCAGTAGCCTTCTCAGTGTCCTGACTTCTCTCACAGCACCCCAGATGTGGTAGAGAAGACAGTGTGGTCAGCACCCCTTCTGTTTTAAATGCTATCCTTGTGTCAGTACAGCTATAAACTCTGTTGGCTTTCACAGTTTATTCATTTGTTCACTCAAGCACCTTTATGCATCTTTGCTCTGTGTACTAGGGACTAAGAAAGATACGACTGTCCTTTCCCACATTCCCTCTTCTCTCTAGATTCAGAGACGGCTGAAAGCCAAATCTTGACTCACTAGGAATGACCCAGGTCCAAGTGGGATCCAGTTCTTTGGCAGACCCTTCTCTGATGGGCCCAGCATCCAGTTCTCCCTGTCTGTGCTTCTCTTCCTGTAGGGCCCATGACTTGGCCCAAGTCCACAGTTCCTTTGCGCCCTGGTTTCCCAATCCTTGGGCTCCCCATTTCTCCCCATCACCCAGTGCATAGGAAGAGCTGTAGGTTCTTCCCCATAAACGCTCATGCCCATCTCCTGGGGAAGGCAGCCTTTCATAAGGGGGAGGGAGCTAAGGAATGGAACTCTGGAGTGGCTGTCTGGAGCCCCTTCTCTGTCTGGACCTTGGCTTCTGCCTAGCTGGAGGGGACAGATGGAGCAGGCTCTGAGAAGGAGAGGCAGGCCTTTCCTCCAGGAAGGGCCCTGGGACTAGCTCTTCTCTGCAGAAACAGAAGCCAAGAGAAGAGGAGTGACTCTTGCAGGGAGGGAGGGCGGCAGAGCTCAGAGGCAAGGGGTAATTGGAAGTTCATCGGGGGCAACGTTCCGGGAGGGTGAGGCCGTTGTCTGGCACTAAATAGAGCCCCAGCCTAATGAGGGCACTGCCCCAGTTCTGGCCCCAAGCTCGGCCCTGACCAGACAAGCTGACCCCATGCTCCGGCCTGACCCAGCTAAGTGAGGAGGAGGTGGCGTTCATGGCCCCGCTGACCGGGCGTGAGCTTCCAAGAGGCTGCCACTTTAGACCTCTAGCTCCGGGGCATAAATAGGCCCAGCTCTGGCCAGCGAGCTCAGAGCCTCAGGAAGGAAGATCAGCCGCCAGCACCAGCCCTCAACCTGCCCAGTCCAGCCTCTGAGGCCAACCGTTCGCCATGGGTAACCCCGGCTCCCGCCCTGGCCTTGCTCCCCGCACCCGCCCCGGTTTCGCTTGCTGCTATCTCCTGGCTCTCTTGGCTCTGGCCTCTGCCTGCTACATCCAGAACTGCCCCATCGGCGGGAAGCGCTCTGCGCTGGACATGGACGTGCGTAAGGTGAGGCTCAGCCCGACTGGGACCCGGACAAGGCGGCCCCTCTCCTCAGGCACTTGGGCCAGACCTGGGGCGCAGGGCACCAGATGGCCAAAGGCCACCTCGAACCAAACCTTCAGGGCTCGCAGGTGCCAGAGCGGCTCGGGTGCCCGGACGAGTGGGTCCTTGTGGTGCTGTGCCCGGGACTGCTCGGATCCCGAGTCCTTTCTAGTCCCGCTTCCGGCGCAGGCTTGTCCCTCTCCAAACTCTACTCCTGAAAGTATGGCAGGGAGGACCGGGGAAGAGCTGGGGCTTGGCCTTGGCCCTAGCCTCTCCTGTTCTGCCTGTGGGCGCGGGTTCCCCTCACCCCCTTCCACCTCTTGGCTCTGCTCGGGGATGCTGTCCAGAGTCCTGACCCTTGGCTCTCATCCTCATTGTCTCCTCCCCTGCAGTGCCTCCCCTGTGGTCCTGGGAGCAAAGGGCGCTGCTTCGGACCCAGCATCTGCTGTGGCGAAGAGCTAGGCTGTTATGTGGGCACTGCCGAGACCCTGAGGTGCCAGGAAGAGAGCTACCTGCCGTCCCCGTGCCAGTCTGGCCAGAAACCCTGCGGAAGCGGAGGGCGCTGTGCCGCCAGCGGGATCTGCTGCAGCAGCGGTGAGAGGCTGGCCACTCCTGGGTCCCTGATCACCCCTGTGAGAGGGCGAGGGGCTCAGCCTTCCTCCCCCAAAGCCCCTTTCATGACTCAAACCCTCTTCTGGTCTGCCCTTTGCATTCTCCCCAAGGTCAGGGACTGGGGAAGATGGAGTTCAAGGCTGCCCTGATCTGACTGAAATATCTGCCCTCTTTTGCAGATGGTTGTGGACTAGATCCTGCCTGTGACCAAGAATCCACATTCTCCTAGTCCTGGACAGATCCAGACAGATACAGCAGCTCATTTCCCACCCCTTTCCCTCCAATAAAGCTGAATTTCTGTGGCATTCCCTCTTGTCTGTCTACTTTTTGCAGTGCATAAGGGTTGGTGAAGACAAAAATAGTCGCTGGAGCCCTATAATTCTAGAACTAGTAGGTGCTTTCTGTGGTCTGTGTATCAGGAAGAGCTTTGAATTTTAAGTCGGGGAAGCCTACCTTAGTCCCATCTTAGCTTTTATTATGGGGAGGAATCTGGAGAGATGTTTTCCCTTTTTTGAGGTTCTTAACCACATAAATGAAGCATACTTAAGAGTTCAGGGGAGCCTGGGCTCCACAGCCAGGCCTGGGGAAGCTCCGAAACTGTCTTTCCTCCCCTTAGATGCCAAAGGCTGCTGTGGTCACAGCAAATCCTTATGCAGGCAGGCATTGCCCAGTGGGTTGGGATTTTCCCAGTTCCATTTTCAGCTCTGATTTCACAAAGGTGCCTTGTCAGTGCCCTGGCTACCCTAGGCTCATGCTGAGTGACTGACTAGGGGGACAAGCAGATAGATATAGATACTGATAGAATCATGGGATTTTCCCTCTCTTGGGGGCAGGTGGAGAGGCACAATTGGGTCTCTGTTACCACTAGCCACTCCTGCTTCTTCTAGGCCCAGCTCTGTGGCTGCCTCCTCACAGGAAGCTTTCCCTGGGCCCAGGAGTATCTGAATGGCTGGTGACGTGGTGGAATAGAGGCTCCATCAGTTAGGAGCTGGGAATTGGGCTCATCTCTAAAGGCCAGAGGCTGCCTAGGGCTACAGCCCAAGAACGCAGAAAGGAAAGCCTGCATACCTGGCTCTGGAATTAACTTGGTCAAGTGTCTTGCCTTCTTTGTACCAAAGTTTCCCTAGCTGTATAAGGAAGGGTTACATTTGATGGTCTCTAGCTCCATGATTAAGCCTGACATGGAAATACCAAGAAGAGTTTGGGAGATCCTAGGCCAGCCAAACTAGGCTAGGGAAGAAGCCCCTGCCCCGTTGTCCTGAAGAGCAGAGAAAGGAAAAGCTCAGGAGTCTTCTGAGAGAGGCATCATCCCTTTATTCTGTATCTGCTTATTCCGTATTTATCAGGAGCAAGGAGGCTGGCTAAAGCCTGGAGCAGCTAAGTGGGGAGACAGCTCCCATTGCAAACAGATGAGGTCTTCCCAGTGGAGAAGACAGATCAAGGCCTCCACCCTGCAGCAGCCCTGGCAGTCCTAAGTACCACTGGGTGGTCGAATCACATGGCCCTCCTTGGTAAGAGCCCAATTGTAGTTCTGAGGATTGTTAAGGGCTTCTTCAATCTTCTCCTCTAAGTTATCCTGAGTGATGAATGTCTTCACATCTTCCTGTTGGGGAAAAGATGGGAATTAGGAAATCCCAGAATCACAAGGGAGACCTGAGTCCAAAGAGGGCAATCTCTGGATGGATACCTCTGGGATGAGGAAATCACCACTTAGGTGGGCAGTCAGTCCCATCATTGGATGGCTGATTCTTGGCAGTCAGTCCCATCATTAGATGGCTGATTCTTAGAAAGCTCTTAAGTAGATCCAATGATTTCCAATTCACCCCACCTAATTTTTCTGTTCTCTGGAGCCAAGGAGAATAAACCTAATTTCTCCTCCCTGATCACCTGTGAAGGGTGGCAATCATTTCCCTCCACAGTCTTCTCTCCTCCAGCTAAACAGACTCAAATAATATAACTCTGATAAGTCAGAACTCTGGGCCAAGGCACCTGAGTCTTTCTCACAGCATACCTCAGGGCTGTCCTTGGGAGGATGGGCAATAAGGCCAGATTCCTCCAAAACGGGCAGAAGGCCCAAAGAAGAAGAATGACATTCCTTAGTCATGGAGCTACAGAGCTCCAAGCTCTCTGCTTGGCACTGGCCTGAAAGCCCTGGAGAAAGCAGAAAAGATTCCTCCAGAATGCTCCAGCATTAACTCCTAGACAGGAGTACCATCTTCCCCCCTGGAAAGGGTCCACATCCCTAACTCTAGCTTACCTGTAACTGTAGAACTTCTTTCTCCTTCTCCTGGAGAAAAGCTTCCATTTCCTCGGCCTTCTGCTTCTCCTCCAGTGCCCGCAGCTGTTCCTGCTCCTGCTCCTGCTGCTGAAACCTTGAGATCCTAGGGTGAGGGGTCCAGAAGAGCATAGGGTTTCCACCAAATAGGACCTCTTGCTTCTTGATGTTTCAAGACCAACCCAGGCCAGGGGTTCCCTTCTCTTCAAGATCCAAGGCCCACCTCCCTTATCCTTCATGAGCCCCCAAGAGCCCCTCACCTGAGTGCCTGCAGCCGAGCATTTTCTGCCTGGTTCCAGGCCATGAGCTGCTTGTGTTCCTCCAAATCTTGGACGGCATTCAATTTCCCAAATTTTTCCTCATAAGCTTTTCTCTGCACCTCTTCTATGAACTCAATCCTGTGATTCATAAATTTGGTATCAAAAGCCAAGATCAAAAGTCAAATCCAGGGATCAGCTCCTTTCCTGTCTCCCTGGTCCTCCAGAGCAGTTGTTGATAGAAATAGAAACGGGGCCACTGAATCATACATAAGGATCCCTTCAGGCTGCAAACTGACTTATGTGAGAATTTTTATATGCTGCATTAATTCCAATATATTAGGAAGAATTACTGAGTATTTCTGTGTCTGGGATCTGGGTCAGAGATACCATCCTGGCTGCTGCTTTTTGCATTTTCTTTGTTTTAGGGAATCCCAAGGAATGTCTTTTATTTTTTTTTAAAACAGAATTTGGTTAATAAATGAAGGGGAAAAGGGTCCTTTCCTCAGTACCTGATTTGTCCATGTATCACCAATTAAAGATGTCTTGAGATGTCTGGGGAAGGGCTAAATCATGAGCTCCTAAAAATCTATTAATCAGGCTGCCTGACTCAGTTTGGGTCATCTCTGGTCCTGAGAGATCCACAGAGATCTAAATCGTTTTTATCAGTTATGATGCTGGTTTAACCAATGAGCCTGATATAAACAATAAATTCAGCTCCCCAAAATCAGTCTTTACAGATAACTTTAATTGTAACACTTGGAAAGCCATATAGTAATATTATCTATGTTCTACTGTATTTTTTGTTGTATTAGAAATATTTCCTGATGACATTTAAATCCAAATACCAATGTTTAAGTGTGTTGGATACCTCTGCTCCAGGATACCTCTTGCCTCCACTACAGGAGACTTCACGTTCTCTGATATTTTTCATGGAAGACGTTTTTAGCACCCAATGTGCACTTAGACTCCTACCAAACTGACTGACTCTCCACCCTCTTTCAAGTCCTGTCCTCTTCTCCTGACCCTTTAACTCTGTCTTCCCACATCTCCATTCTCCCCATACCTAGAATGGCCTCCTTTTTATATTTCTAAACAATTCAGATGCCACCTTGCCTGGGAAGCCTTCTTTCCCTCACTCTCCTTTGGGGTAGCATGATCATGCTAGATTTGGGAGTCAAAAAGACCTAGTTTATTCATCTTACTTCAGACATGTATCAGCTATGTGATCCTGAGAAAGTTATCTAATGATAAATGGATGAAAAAGCACATATTAAATGCTTATTTTGTGCTGAGTCCTGTGCTAAGTGTTGGAGAAACAGAAAAAAAAAATCAAATCTGGCTCTGCTCTCAAGGAGTTTACATTCTAATAGGGAAGATGTATACCTTTCTCAGCCTGTTTCCTAACTGTAAAATGGGGATAACAATAGACTCTCCTTCAAAGGAATGTGGCAAGCATCATATACCTGAATGCAAATCTTAAAAGATATACAGAAGTGGACTGCTCTCATTATTAGTGTAAACTAAGAACAGCCAGGTGGGACAGTGGATAGAGTGCCAGGCCTGACTATGAGTTCAAATCCAGCCTCAGACACTTTCTAGCTGAGTGACTGTGACCCTGGGCAAGTCATTTAACTCTGGCTCAGTTCCTTCATCTATGAAACGAGGAGGAAATGGCAAATCATTCCAGGATTCTTTGCCAAGAAAACCTCAAGAATAGTCGGGTAGGACTGAAAACTAACTAAACAAGAAAAATTATTGTAAGCTCCTATATACCTTTGCATCCCATGAACTAAGTAAAATATCTTCCCAGTAAGAGGTTTAATGAAAGTTTAGCGAAATGAGTTAACCACCAAAACCTCAGCCCTTACTTCTCCTAGGGTCCGCCCCCAGCTCGTGGTCCCTCCCGTTTCCAAGGCTCACCCATGACCCCGCCCCCAGCTGTAGGAGCCACTCCTCTCAGACTCACACGAGGCCCCGTCCCCAGCGGCAGGCCCTTCCCTCCCAGGCTCACACACCGCCCCCGCCTACAGCTTCAGGCTCCTTCCCTTCATACCTGAGCCCTCGCATAGTCTGTCTATAACTCTTATAACGCTCCATCAGTATGTACATCTCGACGGGATCTACGGGGGTCGGAGTTCGTAGGCGCCCGATCTTGGATTTGGCGCGTGGGTCATGGCGACTCTTACGACCCCGGGAGGGCTGCAGCAACAGTGGTAAAGAAGGGGCAGTGATCGGAGACCGGGCACAGCGGCCTAGGAAGCCCAAAGTGCCGAGCATGGCCGCAACCACGAGGCATTCTGGGATAGCGAGTCCCTACCACCATCGCGCGGCTCCGCGCAGGTTCGAGACTTCCAATCACCAATCATTGCCTTCCATACTCTCTAGCGCCTCAGCTTCCGCCAATCAGCACCTGGTCTCTGTTTACCAATCATCACTCTTAACGCATCTCTCTGACCGCTTCTGTCATGCCCTTCTGTCTCCCTCGCCAATGACTGCCCTGTCCGTCTAAAGGTTCCACCCTCTCTGGCTACTCGCTTCATATTTTCCAGTCCTCCGCTCCGCCTCTTTTGGTGGGAAGTGAGGGGGAAGGGTGAACGGTGAGAGGTTGGGTCACCTCTGCCAAGGACAAGCGTGTGGCTCCTCCCAGCTAGCGGGAGATCTGATCAAATTAATTCCCCAATTCAATCAACTCCTGTGGCTCCCTATCACTTCAGATTTTGTTATTGTTGAGTCCGACTCTTCATGACCCTTGATGGGGTTTTCTTGACAAAGCGATCTGCCATTTCCTTTTCCAGGCCATTTCACAAATGAGGAAACTTAGGCAAACAGTTACGTGATTTGCCCGGGGGGGCATTCAGTCGGTGTCTGAGTTTAAATTTAAGATTCATTGCTCTATCCACTGATCCAAATCACAGATTTGCCATTCGCTAGTTATAATACCTGCACAAAAAACTTCCTGGGTTTTCTCATCCATAAAGAGAGGAAGCCGGATTAGATCTGTTAAGATTCCTTCCTTGATTTAGAGATATGATGTCCTATAGCTCAGTCAATAAACGCTTACCAAGCCTCTACTTGGCTTGTGCAAAGCTCCAATGAAGGTAGCTGTTGTAGCTAATTGTGGTGGGGATAGCTAGCTCACTGTCTTTGTATTCGTTAGTAAAGAGTGTCCAAAACCCCTCAAAAGGTAGGTTTCCAGTGGAGGACAGAAGGAGGCTGCTAGGCAGCTCAGTGAACTGAGAGCCAGGCTTAGAGTGGGAAGGTCCTGGGGTTCAAATGTGGCCTCAGACACTTTCTACCTGTGTGACCCTGGGCAAGTCACTTAATTCTCATTGCCTAGTCCTTATTGTACGTCTGCCTTGGAATCAATACTGAGCATTAATTCTAAAACAGAAGGTAAGGGCTTAAAAAATAATAATGGGAGGACAGGCTAGAAAAATACAGACCAGAAGGAAGTAATGGAGTTTCTTTTATAATTCTATGTATTTTGTTGTACACATTTAAAAACAGATAAAGGGGCCTATAGACTTCACCAGACTACCAAGAAAAGGGTTAGAAGCCCTTTTCAGCTCTATCTAGCTATATACTCTTTCTGATCACACATTTCCTGGATGATATCTTGTATAAGAGTCCTTGTTGGTAACATCCTAACCTGTGGCCACTAGGCATTTCCCCCTTGCACTTAAGGTCATGGGTAATATTGATTCTCTGAGGATTGTGTTGTTTCATTATTTGCAGCTATGTCATGTCATCAGAAAATATTAGTACAAATACAATAAAACATAAAAAAGAAGGATATTAGTGTTTAAAGATAAAAGAGAGAGCTTTGTGTCAGGAAGCAGCTAGGAGTCAATGAAAGTGCTGCCACTTTTCCCAAATGCAATCTAGCCAATTGTTTTCCTCCTACTTTGGACCCAGGTTATTATTTGTCCAAGTTATAACTATTTATGCCAGACTTCCTATGCAGTCAGACGCTGAAGTCTTGATCATATGCATTCTTTATCCCCCCCCTTTTTTTTCCAGTGTAGACTGTTAGGCACATCTTTTCTGAGTATTTACATAACTTACTGAGGAGGCTCTGGAGTTTTCTGGAGCTTGGTAAAATCTGCAAAATGCTAGCCACAAACAGAGGAATCTAGAGGATTTTACCACCAATAGGCAATTTCATACAAGATCTTTTCCATGTGTGGAGTGCGGAGAATCAGTATCAAGGGTGCACCTTAATGTAAGCTTCCCTTGATACTGACACTCTAAGAGTCATTGAATAAAAGTGTTTCTATAGCTGGGGTTGCAGCCCTTAAGGAATCTTAAGGAGTCTTGTTTGGAGAATAGATCGCCTTTAAGGATGATGGATAAGTCAGACTCAATGTTTATTGATGTTCCTTTCCCCAATCTCAGGATCTGTGGAAGTTGTGTTTTGTTCTACTTATCCAAGTGGATGCTTACAGTCACCAAATAATAAACACAGCAGTCAAAGCAAGGCAAATCAAGTTAACAAGCATTTTATTAACTATCTTCTATGTGCAAGGCAATATACTAAGCTTTGGGGATACAAAAAAAAGGGCAAATAGACAATCCCTACTCTCAAGGAGCTTACAGTTTAATGCAGAGATAACATGCAAAAAACTATGTATGAACAATATATAGACAAGATAAATTGGAAGGTTTACAAGGCACTTGACAAATACTTCATTTTTATTCTCATAAAACTCCAGGGAGGTAGGTGTTATTATTATCCTCATTTTATAGAAATATTGGGGAATAGCAAGGAGACCAGTATCACTGTCTCTCAGAGTACATGGAAAAGAGAAAGATCTTTACCCCCTTTCAACCAATTTTGTGAAATGTAGAAAATCATTTTCTATCATAAAAAGTCATAGTAAACCCTATCTGTTCCTATCTCATATTTTCATGAAGGATAACCTCATTAGATCATTCTGAAAACAGTTTTATAGAGATGATAAAGTAAGCATCTGGGTTGATCATTAATGAACATCCTTTCAATTTTTTCAATCAACAATAATTTATTAAGTACTTCCTATTTTCCAGATACTGTGCATAAAAAGAAAAAGTAGAAGCAATCTCTATCCTTACTATATTCAAATAAGGTTATATTATGCAATATTATATGTGTGTACATATATATGTCACCATAAAGCATTATATTAAAACCAGTTATCATGAATTATTGGTACATGCTCTTTTCCCCCTTTGAGATACCTTGAAAATGATATCATGTAAAAAAAATGTGCTATATTTGTCTGTAAGCTCCATGAGGGCAGGTACTCTGTTTTGGTTTTCCTTAGTATCTCTTCCATTTCCCAATGTACACAGTAGGGAGTTTACCAAATGAATGAATCATTGTGTATCCTTTAGTTCCTTTCTCTGGTTCAACTGCTGCCTAGAAATCCTTAAGGACCATGGAGAGTGCTGATAGCTTTGGAGTTTGTTTTATTGTGTCCATGTGTCCAACTCCTTGTAGCCAATAAACAATTCTCTCTCTCTCTCTCTCTCTCTCTCTCTCTCTCTCTCTCTCTCTCTCTCTCTCTCTCTCTCTCTCTCTCTCTCTCTCTCTCTCTCTCTCTTCTCTTCTCTCCTCTCCTCTCTGTCTGTCTGTCTCTCACACACACATACACATACATTTTCCCCTAACCACCACTCTGGGAGTTGGGTAGCAATCACCATTCCTCACTATGTATTGATTTTTGAAGGGAACCTACTAACTATTGCCACTAGATGCCTCAAAATCAGCCTATCTCTGGAAGCAATCACTCCCAGCTGATCAGCAGATGAATCTGCTCAGGCAGTGTGGAACAATGAAAAGAATATTGACTCTGGAGTTAGACCTGGGTTCAAAGCCTGCCTCTGTGGCCTCTAGTAAGTCACTTAATTTCTATTGGCCTCAGTTTCTTTGCCTGAAAAATGAAGGGGTTGGTTTCTAAGGTCCCTTCCAGCTCTAACTTACAAGTCCATGACCTGGAAGGATGGAATTTCAAGGAAGCTAAATACCATAGAGACAGCAAGGGCATATATTAAGTGGTAACAATAGGTGAAAGTTACTTGAGGGAGCTGCTGAGCCACACCCACCTGTGTGGAGGTCACCTTATCTACAGTGGTGGACTCCCTGGTGAAAGCTAGCATGATGGGATACATCCTGAGAAGATTGAGAGAAGGAGGAGGAAGAGTTCTCCACTCAATTTAATTAATCAGTCAGTTAATTAGTATTTATCAAACACCTGCTACTTGTGGGGTACTGGGGATCCAAAGAAAGTCTAATGGGGGAGACAGGATGCAAGCAATGAGATTTAAGCAAGTTAATTTGGAGACAATTAACAGAGGGAAGGCACTGGCATTAAGTGGGTTTAGAAAAGGTTTTCTATAGAAGGTAGTATTTTAGCTGGGACTTGAAGGAAGCCAGGAGGTAGAGATGAGGAGGGAATGAGTGATAGGTAAGGTGGACAGTGAGAAAAAATGTTTGGGGTTGAGAGGAGGCAGCCACATTGGAGGAGCAGCAAAGAGGCCAGTGTCACCGGGTGACAGTATATAACATGATGTAAGGCACAGGAGTACTAGAAAGATAGGAAGCAGCAGCTGGTGATTGGTTTTAAAAGCTAATCAGAGGGTAGGTAGATGAGTCAGTGGATAGAGAGCCAGGCCTGGAGTCACACAAGGACCTGGGTCAAAGCTGTGTGATCCTGGGCAAGTCACTTAACCTCAATGACTTACACTTATTGCTCTTCTGCTTTGGAACAAATACTTGTATCAATTCTAAGACACAAGACAAAAGTGTTTTTTAAGCCAATTCGAGCATTTTATATTTGATCCTGAAGGTGATAAAGAGCCATGGAGTGAGTAGGGAGGTGACATAGTTGGGCCTGTGCTTTAGGAAAATCACCTTAGGAACTAAATGTGGGATAGACCAGAGTGGGGAAGGTCTTGTGGCAGGTAGACCAACCAGAAGGCTGGTGCAATAATCCAGGTGTGAGCGAATGAGGGCCTGTACCAGGGTTAGGGGAGAGAAGAGGTCTTATATGAGAAATATTACAAAGGTTGAAATGATAGACTTGACCTCTGATTGGATATGGGGATGTGTATGGGGGAGTGGGAAGTTGAGGATGACATCTAAGTTTTGAGCCTGGGGACCTGGGACAATGGTGGTCCCCTCAACAGTAATAGGAAATTTAGGGATAGGGGAGTGTTTGTGGGGGAAGATAATGAATTCAATTTTGGACACATTGAATTTAAGATGTCTAGAGGGCATCCAGTATGAAATGTCTAATGGGCAATTGGAAATGGGAGCCTGGAAGTTGAGGGAGAGGTTAGGACTGGGCAAGTAGATCTGTGGGCCATCTTTATAGAGATCATTGAAACCCTGAGAGCAGATAAGATCATTAGTGAAATAGAAGAGAACTTGTATAACCCAACACATTTATTCATGATCTAGTGTAAGTAATATTCTGGGGCTACAAAGTTTGACCTGGCAAAACCCCTGTCCTTCAGGGACTCACACGGGCAAAGGATAGACATCCATGACCAAAATGGAAAGAACATTGGGAACTCTCAGAAGTGGAGGGCAAGGTGTCTGCCAACAGCCTGGAGGGAAAGGATGCCAGCTTGGGTCACTTCTCCTGTTGTTGCTGAACCAGAACATCAGCCTACAAAGAAGGGAGAGAACAGGAATAATTATATTAACAAAACTGGAGTGTTGGTATGTTGTAATGACATTTATTGGCTCCTTGATCCTGAGCAAGGCACAACCTTCCACTGCTCCCATTTCCTTTAAAGATGTTCCTAGCAGAGGAAGAGGTAAAAAGCTTCATAGGTAGAAAGAGTTTCCTCACTGGGAAGTGCACTCAACTAAATGAAAATGCAAAAATGAAGCCTAACATTTTACAATTTGCAAAGGACTTTGCCATCTTCAAAATAATAAAACATATTAATGATTTTAAAATAATTATAATAATTAAATACACATAAAATAATCTTATCTTTAGGGGATGTCATTCTAGGTGAACAAATTCCTTCTACCAATATGACATCTCTCAGCCTCAGTTTCCTTATCTGTAAAATGGTAATAATAAGAGCACCTGCCTTACAGGAGTGTCCTGAGGATCAACTGAGATAATGTGTAGAGGGCTTAGCAAATATTAAAGCTATTATTTTTTATGATGATGATGATGATGAAAGTGGTGTTATTGTTATTGTATCAGCTCTTTAAAATCATCTCCCCTTTAAACACCCCTGACATACACACACATGTCCTACAGAGGTTTAATAAGAAGACTGGCTATTCTTTTCACAAGAATTCACTAAATGAGTCTCTAAACAGAAGGCTGCCCTGGTGTATTTAAAATGGAATTCAACTAAGGCAGCTAGGAGGATCAGTGGATAGAGAGCCAGGTCTGGATTTAGGGAGGGCCTGTGTTCAAATCCAACCTCAGATACTTTCTAGCTGTGTGACCTTGGGCAAGTCACTTAATATTAATTGCCTAGCCCTTACCACTCTTCTGCCTTGGAATCATTACTTAGTATTGATTCTAAGATAGAAGGTAAGAGTTAAAAAAAATAAAATTCAGTCGACCAATAATGGACTCATGTCCAAATGACCAGGAATCTATTCAGTTGGGGTAACTGATGTCCACTTGTAGGTCCCAGCTGTCTCAGAACACTGTGAATAGTGATACCTATAGAGTCAACTTTCACTCCCCCAGGAGTGGATTACTTTTGGCAATCTGGGACTGTTGTCCAGTGTGGGCCTCTGGCTGCTGACCAGAAGCTGAGTAGGATGGATACTTTAAAAGAATGGAGTTGTGTGTGTGTGTGTGTGTGTGTGTGTGTGTGTGTGTGTGTGTGTGTCCCGTTCTAGCATGGAGTAGATTGATTTTTGGCTTTTCTGTGTTTTTATTTTCTATTATCACTGAGAAAATTGGGCATGGAAATCATGGCTGCTAGGCTTCACAGTTCAATACTCAATTAACTAGAGCTAAAGACCTAGGGACCATCCCAACCAGTTCCCATCCTCTAGCCAAACTTGCCTCCTGCCTGGGCAGATAGAAGTCAAGGATCTTAAGGAGCAGGAAAGGACTTCTGAGAGCCCAACCTGCTTATTTTCACAAATGGAGAAAGAGAGGTCCATCATGGAAGGGAAAGGATCTAGGATCATATTTATTGATCTGGAAAGGATCATTAAAGGTTATCTATAGTCCAACTCTGATTTTACAGGTGAGGAAACTGAGGTCCACAGAAGTTAAATAAGTAGCCCAAGTTCATCCAGGTGACCAGTGAACCCAGATTCTCTTTCTCTTGCCTAATGTCTCTTTCTCTCCTCCAAGTAGGGTGTGCTCCCAGGTTAGGAGGGAGGGGACTGGATAAGGAATGGATGAGACAGTAGGATAAATGCAAAAAGAGTTTATTCCCCTTGTCTTCAAAGTGGAGCAAAAGTGGACAGGGTGGGCTTGGGAAGACTCACCAACAGCGTCTTTAGCAGGGATCTCTCACCACCATTACACACCTTCCCTTCTTCGGAGGTCTGATCAGAGAATGGAAAGAAGAAATGAATGAGGCCCTTTCTCCTTTCTGATTGAGTGGAAGAGTATTGCTGCTCCTGCATTCCCCCCCAAAGCTTCCAAGACAGAAGGGATAGGATAGGGGCTGCTTGTATCCATAATTCTGGCCTTCCCAGGAAGATGAAGGTGGTTCTCTAGGATTGAGTGGGTGAGGCTTGAGTCAAGATGTTGGGCTTTGAATATAATCTCCAGAACCAGACCCTCTACCAATGTAGAGCAACCCTGTGCACCTTGGAGAGCTGCATGGGAAAGCAGGCAGAGATAATGGAGGGAGAATATGATAGGACAGATAGACATTTCACTTACCTCTAGGGCTGGGATCTCATCTAAGGCCCTCTTCCCCCCAGGATACCAGCCATGGGACCAGTGTTGAGCATAAGCAAGCTGAGTGCCAACGACCAGCAATGCTAAGAGTAGAAGAGGCCGTAGACAAGACATGGTGGTGATTCTCTCTAGGTGGCCTAGAGGATGGGACAGAGGGGCAGAAAAAGGTCACTAGGCTTCAGCAGATTATAGAACCTGGTACTGAATGAGCCTGGAGTCAAGTTCTTGCTGATGCTTTGTAGCTGTAGCTTTCTCAACTGTAAAATGAGGACAACAATACATTGTGTTCCCTATGTCACAGGGTTTTGTGGTTAAAGCAATTTGCAGACCTTGAAGTACTATAATAATATGATCTATTATTATTATGGAAACTTCAACTTTCTGCATGGGCACATTCATGTCCTTTTCTTCTAGTCAGCCTCCTATTCCCAAGGAAGTCATCTCAGACCCCCACCTTGTTATCCTTCCTCATTCTAACTTCTGTTTACTGTCCTCAGAAGTCATCTTCCTGCCCTACTTCTTAGGGAAATCTTGAAAACTAAAGGTAGTACAGATTATTGGAGAGAGCACAGGTATTGGAGTCAACAAGATCTGAGTTCAAATCCCACCTCAGACAGTTACTAGTTGTGTGATCCTGGGCAAGTCACTTAACTTGTTTGCCTCAGTTTCTTCATCTGTAAAATGAAGACAATAATAGCACCTACCTTGCTGGATTGTTGAAAGGATCAAATGAGATAATAATCATAAAGCACTTGGCACAGAGTAGACATTGTATAAATGTTAGCTATTTATTATTATTACCCAATTTCCCTAGTTGTCCCCAGTTTTCTCATCCCTTAAATGAACCGGGTCAGACTAGACAGCTTGAAAGGTTCCTTTCAACTATAGTTAAACAATCTTGTGAAATCTCTTCCTGGGCCAAAGGAGGAAGTTTTGCCTGCTTTTAGAAGGAAAGGCAAAGGGAAGTCCCAGCATCATTGGGGGATGGTGTGGGGGGGGGAAGGGGGGGGTCCTGGGACTATGTGAAGGCAAATTGAATTAGCTTTTGAATTGGGCTTCCTGCACCAAGTCTCTTCTTCCTCCAATTCATCATTCTTGCAGTTGAAAGTGATTTTTCTAAAACACAGGTTTGATCATGTCAAGCTCTAGGGGCTCCCTATTAATTCCTGGATCAAATAGTAAAATCCTCTATTTGACATTTAAAGCTCTTCATAACCTGGCTCCTTCTTCCTTTTTTCAAAAATAAGTTTTTATTGTTTTTTTTTTACATCACCAGCATTTCCCCCCAAGTATTCCTCCATTCCTCCTCAGACCACAGAGTCATCCCTTATAACAAGTAGTATTTTTAAAGATAAAAAAAGCATAACTGGTCAGCATATCCAAAAAAGTCAAAATCTTTCCAATCTTCTTATACTTTACTACCCTCCAGTAATCTATGATCCAACCTTCCTTGTTGCTCTTTGAGCATGTCATCTCTTTTTGCACTGGCTGCCCCCATCTCTGGAATGTACTACCCTCTTACCTCCATTTCCATCAAGAGTCAGTTCAGATCTCACCTTCTGAAGGGGATCTTTCCCAAATTCCTCCCTCTGAGATTTTTGTTGTTCAGTCATTTGTCACATCTGACTTTTCATGATCCCATTTGGGGTCTTCTTTGCAGAAATACCACCAAGAAAGTGGTTTGCCATTTCTGTCTCCAAATCACTTTACAGATGAGGAAACAGAGGCAAATAGGTGACTCGCTTGGGATCACACAGCTCATAAGTGTCTGAGGCTGGATTTGAACCCAGGAAAATGAATCTTCCTGACTTCAGGCCTGGCACTTTATCCACTTAGGTCACCTAGCTGCCCTCTGAGATTACTTTTTTGATTATGTCTACTTTCTATGTATATAGTTCTTTACCTGTTTCCCCCTTTGGAAAGTATGCTTATGGAGGGCATGGACTAATTTTTTTTGCCTTCCTTGAATCCCCAATACTTAGCATAGTGCCTTCCATCTAGTAAATGTTTCATAAGTGTTTGTGGACTGCCTGGCTAACCTCCAGTGAGGGGAACCAACTCTCTTCATGGAAGCCTTTTGAAGACCATTGTTTGTTAGGTCATTTTTCTTTTCATTGACCCTTAGTTTACCAAATTCCCCCCATTGATTTCCAAGTTCCCTTCCCACTGGTAGTTCTGCCCTTAGGGGCCAAGCTGAACAAGGGGAATCCTTCTTCCACTCAACAACTGGCTCCTCAAATACATTTAGAAAGTTATGATTTCTCCCCAAAGTTTTCTCTTTCTCAAGGCTAGATAACTTGGATTCCCTCACTTGATCATTCTATAACTCGACCTCCAGTCTCATCATCTGTAGATCACTGAGCCTTCCCAACGGTAGAGCTCAGAACTGAAACCAGGATATACCAGATATGCCCTGATGAGGGCAGAGTCCAGCTGTACTGTGCCTGCTTGGTTCTAGATATTATAGCTCTCAATTCAGTCTAAGATTGCATTAGCTTTCTGGGCTGCTGTATC
This sequence comes from Monodelphis domestica, assembly GCF_027887165.1. NCBI lineage: Eukaryota > Metazoa > Chordata > Mammalia > Didelphimorphia > Didelphidae > Monodelphis > Monodelphis domestica. The sequence continues at coordinate 73,728,186 of NC_077232.1, forward strand.
CCGTGATGCTTCTTCTCAAGTCACAAAGTGAAACCCAAGAACATTAGGACTGAGGATCCAAATCAACCCTAATGTCTTTTGCTCTGGAAGCAGGAGGGCAGGGATTTCCTTCCACCAGGCAACTGTGCCCTCCCTAGTTAAAAGGCTCAGCGGTGGGATCAATGGGAAATACAGCCCTCTTCTCCAGTCCAGAAGATAGAGAATACAAAGTGATATGTCAGTGTAAACAGTCATAATGGCTTGGGCATTTCTACAGGGCAAGTTTCTGGGAGACATAAAAGATTGGAAAGAAGGGAGAACCAACAATTAGGGGAGAAAGTGCTAATTTCTCCACATCTTTTTGTCTCTGGAGAAACTGCTTCCTCTGACCTCTCTCTCATTCAACTTTCCTCTAACTGGTGAAGACAAGGAGGAGAAAAGCATTGATGTCTAGAGAAGAACCAGTACCAGGGATGTGGAGAGAAGGGGACAAAGGACAGAAATATATAGGAGGATGTTGGGGGGGCGTAGGGGAATGATAGAGGGCTCAAGGAAAGTCTTGAAGCAAGGGGAGAGGGGTCCCAAAGGAGTCCCACAGAAAGGAGAGGTCTAAGGGTAGACAAGAAAGGATGAGAATGAGGAGGGAGAAATCCTAGATCAAGGGAAGAAGGAGCAGGAGGAGCCCTCTGGGGCAAGGGGATAAAGAGCTTGGGTAAATGGGAAAGGTAGAGGAAAAAACAAAACTTTGAAAGAAAGAGGAAGAGTGGAGGAAGTTGAGGTAGGATGGGATTGAGTCTTCCCTTCATTAGGAAGGAATAGGAAAATCAAGGAACCCAAGGGTTTGGGCAAGGGGAGGAAGGCAGCAGATTTACTTACCTGGGAGTGGGCTCAGACTCCTGGCTTGGGTGATGGCAGCAGAGACTCTGACTCCTGGGCTGGCCACTGGGAGTATTTATCCAGGACTGGCTCCGCCCCGATTTCCCTTCTCCCTCTCCCTCCCCATTCCAGTTATTGAGCTGAAACAGGGAGGGTGAGGAAAGGACAAAGCAGGCAGACAGTCTGGTCTGGGTCTAGACTCACGCATAGACCCTGGGGATGAGATGGAAAGAGGGATGGAGCAGAAAATATGAGCCAGAGGTCAGAGGGATCTGATGCTGTAGTCATAAATTGTCAGAGCCGGAAGGGTCCCTATCTGGGCTAAAACTATTAACCAATCATCAATAAGAATTTGTTAAATGTGCCTTGTAGGTGTTTTGCACTGTTATTGTACAAATGGGGGAACTGAGGCCTGGACAGGGGAGAGAAGGCACATCTAACCCTATGCCTGCTTTTCCTTCAGATTTTATTTTCTTTTAATTTTTTTAAAACCTTTACTTTTCAGTCTTAGAATCAATACTGAGTATTGGTCACAAGGCAGAAGAGTAGAAAGGGCTAGGCAATGGGGGTTAAGTGACTTGCCAAGGTCAAATTTGAACCCAGGACCTCCACAGTTTATTTTTATTTCAGTGGGACCATCCAGTTTCTCATGTTTGAAACCTGGAGTTTGATGCTTCCCCTGTCCCAATGTTACCATTCTTCATGACCACCCATTTGGACTCCATTCTGCTAAAACTCACTTCCATAAACTCTTAGAATAATCTTTCTTAAGTGGTGAAATCATTTCTCTGCTCAAAAATCTTTACTGGCTCCCTTTTGCCCAGATCATCGATCTCAAACCTCTCGCCTGGCATTCAGACTATGGGCAATGTGACACCACCCCAAGTTTTCAGCCTTATCTCATATTACTGCCTTCTTTAGAATCTGCTCTAGAATATTCTTCTCCCCCATATACAACCTGCATTCTCTCTTACCCATCATGGCGTCCCGTAGCCATGGAATGTTTTCCTTTCATTCTTTGCTTGCTGAATTCCTCTCACTCCTATAGAAAACATTCTTCCATTTTTATCTCCTTGGTAAGTCCCTTTCTTGTCTAACCCTCTTTGAAATAACAATTTTGTAATGCTTAAATGTATTTACCATATTAAAAATTATCTTAGAATTAATGCTAAGTATTGGTTCTAAGGGAGAAGAGTGGTAAAGGCTAGGCAGAGCAGTTGGTTAAGTGACTTGCCCAAGGCCACACAGCTAAAATGTGTCTGAGACCAGATTTGAGCCCAGGACCTCTCCTCTCCAGGCCTGATTCTCTATCCACTGAGCCACCCAGCTGCCTTAATTGAATTCCATTTTAAATATTCCAGGGCAGCCTTCTGTTTAAAGACTCATTTGGTGAATTCTTGAGGAAAGAACAGCCAGTGTTCTTATTAAACCTCTGCCCTTTTACCATATATTATTGTTATTTTTAAACTCTTACCTTCCATGTTGGAGTCAATACTGTGTATTGGTTCCAAGGCAGAAGAATAAGGGCTAGGCTATGGGGGTCAAGTGACTTGCCCAGGGTCACACAGCTGGTTAGTGTCTGAGGTCAGATTTGAACCCAGGATCTCCCATCTCTAGGCCTGGCTCTCAACCACTGAGCTACCCAGCTGCCCCCTTTACCATATATTATTGCATATTATCTGTGTCTATATTTTATTCTCTTACTAGACTGTGGGTTCCACAAAGGAGTTGTATATTATTATATAATGTTATAAGTGATCTATAATGATTCTTATTCCTATGGCATATTAAAGTTAAAAATTGTTTTCCTTACAAAAGTCCAATAAAAAAGGTAGTTTAAGTATTATCTTCTTTATTTTACAAATGAGGAAACTGAGATTGGGGGTGGGGCCGGGGCCCGACCTATCCTGGGTCACACAGCTAATCAATATTGGCACTAGAACCTGAATCCAGGCCTCTTGACTCCAAGACCAGCAACTTCTTATGCCTAGACGGTGCATTTCTTACAGGACCAAGTAGAGCTCTTCACATAATAGAGGCTTAATAAATGTTTATTGAACTTAATAAGCTCGTTCATGCTGTTATCCCTTCAGAGCCTCCCAGTGGGCAGCTCTCCTCATTGTGTGTGTGGGTAAACTTCAGCCTTTTTCTCCTGGGTGCTCTTTCCCTCTCTGTGAAATGGGCAGAGGATCAGCAGGAAGCGTTCATTCCAAAGCCAGAAGCCCTCCCCAAACACTCCCCCCTTCTCTGCTCAGGATTAGGGGAGGGCTAAGAGTAGAGTCCATGGGACCAGTTGGAGCCTGGTTTCTCCTGAAGGCTTCTCTCTTGGTTCCTGCAGAGTGTCTGTGGGGATGGCCTGGGGATTCCCCAAGCCACTGAGACTTCAGTTCCATTCACCAGACATTTATTTCACATGCATAAGACTCATCAATGGAATCCAGGGAAGAAACAAGGGAAAATGCTCTGGAGTCTGCCTCCAAGAGCCAACAACACCGCAAGGGAACAGGACATGCACACGACTAAGCACGAAGGCAGGTGTGTTGTGACTGGACCAAGTGAGGAATCCAGAGAATGTGCCATTGGAAGACTAGCCCAGAGAGCCGTCACTCTTAGCTGGGGATCATGGCAGACGTAGGTCTCGAAGGTAGGGAAGGACTTCAATAGGCAGGAAAGGGCAAGAGGAAATCAGGGAATAGCTAGTGGTTGTCCTGTTTGGTTGACAGTTTTTGAAGGGGAAGAAGCACGACTGTAGAAGGTTTCTGTGGCTAAAGCAAGAAGCTTGTCATTTATGTGAGGCAATAGAGAGCCACTGATGATTGTGGAGTGGGGCAGGGATGCGGTCCAGTCTACTTTCTTTGGGCAGAGTATTTGAAAGCTGGATGAAGGATGGATTAGGAATGAGCCAGGGAGACCATTAACAGGAATCTAAGGGATGATAAAGAGAGCCTGGACTAAGGCAGGGATGAATAATAATGAATAATTAACTAATAGAGAAGAGAGGGAAATGGGAGATTTTTGTAGAAAGAAGCTCTGAGCTGGTGGTTTGGTCATTGGTTTTCCAAGTTTTGTTTCGTTTTTTTTTTTTATCTCATTTGGTTTTTCCAACTCTGAGAGGAAAGTGCTACATGCATTATTGCTCTCAGTTTACAAAAGAGGAAACTGAGTTATGAGTGACACTTTTGGTCATACAACTTATGTCATTTCGAAGGGGGAATTTGAACCCAGGTCTCCTCTGACTCTGGGTCCAGCATTCTCATCCCTGAGCCACATTCTCACCACAGCTGAGGGAGTGGGATAGGTCAAAACTCCATGCCAAGATTTGAACATGAGAGATTGGTAAATGGTAAATGGGGGCAACAGTGACAATTCAGTTCAGCAAGCACTTATTAAGTATCTACTGGATGAAAGGCAGAGAAGCAGAATGGTTGAGTTGAGAGAGAGCCAACATGGAATCAGGAAGAGCTGAGTTCTGACTCAGGGAAAATTAACGGCACATTCAGGGCCCTTGGCAATCCTCTAAGACTACACATTGCAGAGAAGGTGCTGCTGTGTAGTGGAGGAGGGATTTTACTCAGTGAGAGTTCTCTATACCAAAGGAATCCTAGGTCTGATTGACAAATGTGGAAGGCACTGGGTTAACCACTGAGGCTACAAAAACAAAAAATGGAAAAATCGCCCCTGCTTATATTCTATGGGGGAGATACACATGTAGCCACATAAATGAATACAAAGTAATTTAAGAAGAGAGTACTAAAACAAAGGGACCAGGAAAGGCAGATCTAGGTTGAATCTTAAAACACATTAAAAAGATCCTAATAAGCAGAAGTTCCAGAAATTTCCACATGTTCAAAGCATGGAAGTAGAAGACAGTCTGGGTTGAGGTAATGGAAAATGGGTCCATTTGGCTGGATTGTAGAGTTCATTAGAGGGAATAACAAAATGAGTCTGGGCATGTTGGATGCAGACAGACTTTAAATACTAGATTTAGGAGTTTAGATTTCATATTTGGGGCAATAAAGTCCACAAAGATTCCTGAGTAGGGGAGCAATATTGTAAGATCTAAGCCTTAGGGACATTATTTTAGCAATTATTTGTTGAATAGACTGGAGGAGGAGCAAAGGAACCAATTAGGAGATTGTTGCAGTATCACCTCACACTATCAGAGTGGTTAATGTGATCAAAAAGGAAAATGATAAATGTTGGAGGGGATGTGGGGAAATTGGGACACTAATGCATTGTTGGTGGAACTGTGAACTTATCCAGCCATTCTGGGGAGGGAAGTGGAACCCTTCCTAAAGGGCCATAACAATATTTTATGTGTGCATACATTGTGTGTATGTGTCACTACTGGATCTGTATTCCAAACAGATCAGAGATAGGGGAAAGGATCTACTTGTACAAAAATATTTTCAGCAGCTTTTTTTGTAGTGGCAAAGAATTGGAAACTGATGGGGATATCCATCTACTGGGGAATGACTGAACAAGCTGTGGTATATGGTGGTAATGAAAAACTTTTGTACCCTAAGAAATGATGAACAGGATGAGTTCAGAAAAACCTGGATTTATATGATCTGATGCAAAGTGAAGTGAGCAGAACCAGGATAGGAGAACAGTGTATACAAGAAGAGAAATATAGTACGATGATCAACTATGAAGAACTAAACTATTATCAGTAAAACAAGGTTCCAAGATAACCCCAACAGAGTCATGATAAAAACAAAACAAAGCTACTATTCACAGCTAAAGAAAGAACTGTTGGGATCTGATTGCAGATCAAGGTATGCTATCCTTCACTTTATTCTCTTCCTGAGTTTTTGATTGTATGCATGATGTATTCAGTCATGGCATGACTGAATATGGATTACGTATTTCATGTAAACATTGGTATAACCTAGATCAGACTATTTACCACCTTGGGGAGTTGAGGAGGGAGAGAATCTGAATCACAAAAGGTCAGCAAATGATTATCAAATTGTTTCCACCTGTTATTGGAAAAAATGAAATTTAATCCTAAAAAAGAAGACTATTACAGTAGTCCAGGGAGAGACAAAGAAGACTTGAACTAGAGAAGAGAGGGTGGATGGGAGAAATGCTGTAGTCATAGAATCACCAATCCTTGGCAATTGATTGGAGATGGAGTAGGTAATAGAGGGGAAAGTTGAAGATGACACCATGAATATGAACTTGGGAGCCTGGAAGAAGTGATGTGCTCAATTAGAAACTTGTTCAGTCATGGCCCAATTTAGGGGTTTCTTGGCAGACACTGGAGTAGTTTGCCATTTTCTTTTCCAGCTCATTTTACAGATGAGGAAACTGAGGCAAACAGGTTTAAGTGACTTGTCCTGGGACACACAGCTAGTAAGTGCCTGAGGCTGGATTTAAACTCATGAAGTTGCCTTCCTGACTTCAGGTTCAGTGCTTTACCCAGGGCACCTAGCTGCCCTTTAGGGAAGATAAGAGGAGAGATGGGTTTAGAAAGAAAAATACTGAGCTGTTTTGGAGATATAACTCAAAGATGCCTCAGAAATATCTAGGTGAAGCTGTTTGAGCCAAAAGTTCATGAGTGGAGTCAATCAATGCTGGGTATATAGACTAAAGAGTCATATGAATAGAGAGATAATGGATTCTATTTTAAAGGAAATCTTCCAGTGGAGGCTTGATGACCACTTGTCATGGACATCTTAGACGGGCATCTTTTCAGGCACAGGCTGGACTAGATACATTCTGAGGTGTCTCCCACCTCTGATTCTGTGACTATCCCCTCCTTGGTTTGGGACGTTGCCCATTTAATGCTCACCCAATGAGCTTCTTGGGTGATTCCCAAAAGAAGTGAGCTAGAAAAAGGATTGTGAACAGAAAAGAGAAGGTCCATGATAGAACCTTGAGCATTAAGGGAGAGCCACAATTAGGGAGAGGGATATAGATGATAATATAGAAAATATTGAAACAGTGACAAAGGCTGGATGGAGGAAACTGGCTCAGATTTAGGCAAGTCCCTTCTTTCCCTGGGTCTCAGTTTCCTTTGTCTAGAAAGTGAGTGTCGGACTACATAACCTGTGGGAACCTTTTTAGCTCTGAAAAAAGTGCCTTTTCCTATGGATTCTGTTAGGAGGTTGGAGGAAATGAAAGTGACAGGACAGGAAGTTTCTTCATTCCTCCATCTCTCTCTGCAACTGTAGGAGTATGGGGATGGGATGAAGAGTCAAGGAAAAAGGAGTGGGTAGGATTCTGAGCAGACAGGTAGTGACAGTTACCCTGAAGATCACAGATGAGTCCTTTTTAGAGGCAATTCACAGGAGCAGGACACCCTGGGACCCCTATTTTGGCTCTGCTTGAAAACAAGACATTCATTAAATGTTAAATGGTGACTGTCTCTCCTCCTCCCATTGGGAGTTAAGCAGCTGTTTGCTAGGTTAATAACCATGGCCTAGACTGTGTTTGTAGAACTGGAGATGAGGAATCACCTCTTCAATGTCCTGAGACACAAAACGCTCCCCAGTGGAGAGAGAGGAAGCAGCCAGATGGGGAAAGTTTGTCTCCATTTGCTAGCTCAGGAAGGAATTTTCCTCTGATGGTCTAGTAACTCTGGATAGGCAGCTGCTGTCCCTTCCCCTTGCCCATCCCAAGATGCTGGCCTTTAAGCCTATGTGGGATTGAGGGGTAGGAGGAGAAGAGAGGCCCAAGCGTTTGAAGACTGAGGCACAAAAGCCTATGTCTACAGGGTCCGAAGAGCCCAGGTCTGCCATGTTTTTCAAGACACTATTTGAAAGGGACCAAGTATTCAGAGGGTTTTGTTTTGTTCTGTTTTGTTTTTTGAGAGGGGAGGAAAAAGGGAAGTGAAGTCTAAGTTTGTATGTTTGGAAGGTAGGTCTTTGGTGTTGAGGGAGGCATGGAAACTAGATCTGTAGTGAAGGTTTTTTTAGAGGAGCAGAAGCCCAGATGTGGCTTATTTGGTAGACAATATTTCAGTAGGGCAGTTAGGTAGTGGAGTGAATAGAGTGCTGGACCTGGAGTCAAAAGTTCTGAGTTCAAATCCCACCTCGTATACTTACTAGCTATGTGACCCTGGGCAAATTACTTAACACTATTTGCCTCCGTTTCCTCATCTGTAAAATGAGCCGAGAAAGAAAATGGCAAACCACTCCAGTATCTTTGCCAAGAAAACCCTAAATTGAGTTATATTACAGAGTTGGATACAACTGAACAACAACAATAAAATTTTGGTAAGGCAGATCCTGGGTTTACAGGGTTTGGGGCCCCAGATCTGGGAGAATCATACAAGCTCCTGAAGAGTGGACAGAGTTCCCCAGAGATTGAAGAGTCCTCTATCAGATTTAGTGTTTTGTTTTGTTTTTTCTCTTGGAGAATCATTCAGTTAACTAGCATTTATCACGCACCCACTATGTGCAGGCCCTGTGCCAACCATATTTTGCCCTTAGAGGACTGAAGGTGAGATTTTTCCATCAGAGGGAAGCAAAGTTGTCCACACTGTTTAGATTTCTGGGAGTCTACTGTGTGTTTTGCATTTTCTGTGGGCTGAAATAAAAGGCAGCCAGTATCTGATTTTACTTCTATTAAAAGAAACCCAAAGAAATAATATTCCAATGTTCCCAGAAGTCAGCCCTTGTTTCAGGGCAAAATGAGGATATTCTTAAGTTCCCAGCAAAGACAGTAGGTGGAGGCACAGGTCAAAGAGACATTTGTGAGGAAGCATCCATGTAAACCTGGAGGATGGGGTAAGATGGGATGGGGCCCATTAATATGGACTCATTGTTTTGATTTCAAAATCTCTTACACATAAACCCTCAAATATAGTTACAGAATCACAGAATTATAATAAAGAACTTCTAGTGTTGTTAGGGATCTTTTTTGATGGCTTATAATCCACATATCACGCTCCTGAACTGTGAGTTTGCCAAGGTTTTATCTTGGGGCCTTCCTCTTTTCTGTCTACACTATCTACTATTGGTAAATCTCACCAGCTGCCAGGAACTGAATAATTATCTCTATGAAGATGAGTGGCAAACATATTTAATCCCAGTATCTCTCCTGAGCTTCAATCCCACATTATCAATTACCTATTAGACATTTAAATCATGTGTGTTAGTCATCTTAAACTCAACCTGTCTCAGACCAAACTTATTTTTTTCTCTTAAATAGAAAAGTCCTTACTTTCAGTTTTAGAATTGATGCTAAGAATTGGTTCCAAGGCAGAAGAGTGGTAAGGGCTAGGCAATTGGGGTTAGGTGACTTGTTCAGTGTCACACAGCTAGGAAGTATCTTCGGCCAAATTTGGACTCAGGACCTCCCATCTCCAGCTCTCTATTCACCAAGCCACCTACCTGCCCCAATTTTTCTATTTTTGTAGAAGGTGCCAACATCTTTCCAGTGTCTCAAATTCATAATTTTGGCACTCTCCTGGACTCTTTGGTCTCCCTTGCCCTTCATATCTAATCACTTGCCAAATCTTAGCTTAATTATTTCTAAAATCATAACATCTCTCCCATCTGACTGTCTCTCCACTCACATGTACCACCTTAGTTTAAGCTCCCATCACTTATTACAATAGTACCCTAGTTGCGCTCCCTGTATCAAATCTCTCCCCAGGCCAGTCCATCCCAAACATTGATGCACACAATCATTTTCTTTGTGACTTCCTGACTCTATTACATTATTTTTCTCTTGCCTTTAGAATGAAATATAAATTCTTATTTAGTTTTTAAAGTCCTAAACAATCTGGCCCTTGTAGAGTTATCCTAGGGGACTACTCCCTCTCTCCTACTCTGTAATCTAGCCAAACTAGCCTCCTCTCAAACTAGCTATTTCCTTTCTTGATGCCTTTGCACTGGCCATCAAACCGTGCATTCCCTCCCTATCGCTGCCTCAAAAGCTCTTTTTCCTTTAAGATGCAGCTCAAGTACTGCCTTCTGGACAAAGCCTTCCCTGGCTTCAACACTAGTATCCTCCCTCCCACATTTCCTTGTATCGAACTTTGTATAGATTTGTATTTACTCATTTTATAGTCATACTGTACTCTTATATGTAGTTGTTTCCCTCATTAGAATGTAAGCTTCTTGTTTCATCTTTGGTACTTGTGCTCCTAGAGTCGAGCATGGTGCCTGAAACAAAGTAGGTGCTTACAAAATCCTTGGTGGCCACACATTCCAACCTCCATCTGAACAGGAATCCCTTCTATAACATCCCCACCAATTGGTCATCTAGTCTTTGAAGACCTCTCATAAGAGGAAACCCATCTCCATTCCAAGCACCTATTCCACTTTTTTTTTTTTAGATAGCTCAATTAAGAAATGTTTCCTTATATTGAACTGAAATTTGAATTCCTGAGCCTTCCACACACGCTTTTAGGTCTGTCCTCTAGTGCTAAGTAGAACAAGTCTAAGCTCTCCTCCACATGACAAAAATTACCATGTCACTCTCTAAGACTTTCTCTTTCCAGATTAAACATCCTTAGGAACTTCAACAGGTCCTTGTAGGGGATGATCTCAGTCAAGGACTTCTCCCATCCTAATTATTTCCCAAACTTTCAGGACTCCTCCAATCCAGATGTGGTCCAACTAGGGCAGAGAAGACTTTGGTTGTTGTTGTTCGATCATGTCCGACTCTTTATGAGCCATTTGGAATTTTCTTGGCAAAGACAGCAGAGTGGTTTACCATTTCCATATGCAGCTCAATTGACAAATGAGGAAACCAAGGCAAACAACATTAATTGATCACACAGCTAGTGTCTGAGGCCAGATTTGAACTCCAGTCTTCCTGACTCAGTCCCCACAGAGACACTTAAAATTATGCCTCTCTCAATGTAGATCTGGGTCACATTTTTTTTTTGATGCCATTTACATAATTGATTCATGATAAGCTTGAAGTACACTAAAAATCATTTTAAAATAAACTGCTGCCTAGAAATGACTCCTTAATCTTGTGCTTGTAGACTTAACTTTATTCCTTATTAATTTATACATTACTTAATGTATTGTTTATTTAGTAACATTAATTCTTTATTCTATTTCATGCTGTTAGATTTTTGTCTGACATTCTGGTCTAAGCCCTTTTTGGGATCCTAACTTTGTCACCAGTGGTGTGTTCCCTGTCTCTCTCTCAGCTTTGTGCCACTACAGATCTGCTGAGCATGCTCTCGATGGCATTTTCAAGTCATTGATAACGATGTTAAATAGCACAGAGCCCCAAAAGGGACGTTTTACTGGATAATTCCTTCATAGCTGACATCCACCCTTTAATGACTCTGCTTGGGCTTTAACCCTCAAACCATCTCTGACTCCACTTGATTACAGTATTGAACACATCTATCTTGTGCACAAAGAGAGTGTGAGGCTCTGTTAAATGCTTTGCTGAAATCGAACCTCTAACTTTTTCTTGACCTACCAGTCTAGTAACTTGGTTAAAAGGAAAAAGAATCTCCCCAGTCCTGACCTGTTCTCAATAAAGTAGAGCTTAATCTTTGTAATCCAAGGGGTTTGGCAACTACTCCTTTAGCAATAGAATATGTTCTAGAATTTTGCTGGAAACTTAAGTCTACTGCATATCATTGGCAGATCCTCTTTTTTGGAATAATCAGGATAGATTTTCATTTATGGTCCTGTAGGCTTTAGCCATCACCACTCTTATCTGCCAAGAGCCTTCAAAGATTGGCGACAGTGGCTCAGCAATCATACCTGGCACCTTTTTAGTACCTTAGGATATGGGTTATCTGGGCCTAATGGCCTAAATTTAAGGGTAAAGAGATGGCCTCAATATTATCTCATTCATCCTATGTTTTAGCTCCCAATTGGTCATTATTTTCCTGCATTTTTTAAAACCCAAAGATCATTAATGGTAGGAAAAAAGAGAACTGAGTAGTTTTTTTCTTCTTTTTGTCATCATCATCTCAACTCTGTTAAGTTGCTAAATAAGCATAGCTTTAAAATAAACCAAAAATCCCCCTAGCCACTCCTTAGAATTCTATTTACTATTCTGCCTTCGGGGAGAATCTTCTTATAGATGGTGTCCCGAAAGACTTGGTGCAGTATTTAGCTTTAATAGGCATAGGGTACACAAACACAGACATCTTTTCAGTGGCATCTCATCAGACAACATCTTCCTTTAGTTTATTACCTAGGTTGAAAACCTTTCTACTGGGCTCAAAAACAAATCAACTGCACAAGCACAGAATGATCTGCAAATTCAGTTAAGAGGGATGCATGATGTCCCAAGAAGCTAAACCAATGGCATTAAAATGGACACCATCCAGAACAAGGGAGGGGACAGTCACAGGATCAGAGGGGGCAGGCACTTCAGAATGTATCTAGCCCAGTGGGCCTGAACAAAATACTGAGGTGTCATCCTCAACATTTCACTGTCTCTTACTCTCATATCCTATCTGGTGCCAAGACTTTGCAATCTTACCTTTGCTACACCTCCCTCGAATCTGCTCCTTTCTCTCTTCTGTCACTGTGGTGGCCTTATCATCTCACACTTGAATTGTCGCAATAACCAGCTGATGGGTCCACCTGCCTCCAGTCTCACCTTGCTTTAATCCAGCCTCCATAGCGATTTCCCTAAAGCAGAGGTCTGACCATATCTCACCTTTGTGTTCAATAAATTCCATCAGTGCCCCTAGGATGAAGCATTGAATCCTTTGATGTTCAAAGCTTTTTAACCAACCTACTCCCCATTCCAGACTTCTTACACCATGGTCCCTGCCTTGTACTCTCTGATTGAGTAATGTTGGGATCTTGGTTGTTACTCAAATAAGGCATTCCACTTTCAACTCTAGGAATTTTCTCTGGCTGTTTTCCATGCCTGAATGTTCTCTTTACTCATCATCTCCATCTCCTGGTTTCCTTGAAGTCCCAGCTAAAAGGAAGCCTTTCCTAATCTCTAAATTCTAGTGCCTTGCTTCTGTTTCCTATGTATCTTGTATACAACTTGTTTGTATATATGTGTTCAAATGTTTTCGCCTCCATTCAGTTGTGAACTCTTTGAGGGTAGGGACTTTCTCTTCCTTTTCTTTGTAACTCCAGCACTTAGTACAATGCATGACACATTAATGTGCACTTAATAAATGCTTCTTGTTCAGTCATTTCATTCATGTCTGATACTTTGTGCCCTATTTGAAGTTTTCTTGGTAAAGACACTGGAGTGGTTTGCTATTTCCTCTTCCAGCTTATCATATTTTTCCTAATCAATAAAGTAAAATATTGGAAAAAAATAAATAAAAATAATCCCTCAGAAAAACGACTGCTTGAACCCATGGATCAATGGGGATATAGATTAAATGATCACCCTAGTGCAAAAATCAATAATATGGAAATAGGTCTTGATCAATGATACATGTAAAACCCAGTGGAGTTGCTCATTGGCTATGGGAGGGGGTAGGAGGATGGAAGGGAAAGAACATTAATCATGTAACCATGGAAAGATTTTCTTAAGTAATCAATAAAATATAATTAACATTGAAATAATAAAAATGAAAATAAAAAATCCCTCCAGCTTATCTTATAGATGAGGAAATTGAGGCAAACAAGGTTTAGTGACTTGTCCAGGTGAGGCCAGATTTGAACTTGGGTCTTCCTGACTACAGGCTTCGGTGGGGCACTTTATCCACTGTACCACCTAGCTGCCCTAAAAAATGCTTAGTGACTTGGTGATTAGTGGCACTTCAATTTTTGCCCTTTCTCAATCCATTTTGCATACTGCTATCTTTAAATGAAGGACTCTTTCTCCATCTTTATAATTGTTGCCGTTTTTGGTGGAAACTCTCTTATTGGTCTGTAGCTGTAAATTGGGTTCTAGTGAGAGCAATCTGGAAATCCCTCCCTTGTCCTCCAGGCCTCTACCTGGTCAAACTGTATCTACTGTATTATGTTCTGTTCTGACCATCACACTCCAATAAGGATGTTGACAAGTGCCCAGAAGGTGAACAGGAAGAAGTGAAGACCTTCTATTAGGATCAATCAAGGGGGGTACATGATAACTATTTTGAAGCTCTTGAGTGGCTGTCAAGAATTAGCCTTTCTGCTTGGCTTTAGAGAGCTGAACTAGGAGGAAAGGGAACAAAGCTTTCCAGAGGCAGATTTCAGTTCAGTTCAGGAACTATATTTAAAAACCAAAGGCAAACAGTAAATACTTTCTTCAAACGTGTCCTAAATTCTTTCAAACTTCAAGAGATACTCCTACTTTTCTCTAGCCATCCTATCTTGGATTATAGATATTGGATTATTGACATGATCTTTTCTGGGTCTCTTTGGCTCCAGTTCTTACAGTTTGGTCATCAGTTTTCCCAGGTGCTTTGATGACACCCAACTCTTTGAGATCACCCATTTTCTTTTCTTAGCTATCTTCATAACTTCTCCCAACTCCCTCTAGGAAGAATGACCCCCCTCTCACAGCTCTGACCTCTCCATTGAGCTCCAGGTCCTACATTTCCCAGGTGATTTTAATTATTTCTACTTGGATGCCCTGCCATTATCTCATGCTTGGAATGTCTAAAAATTGCACTCATTTTCTTGTCCAAATACGATCTTCCTCTGCTTCCTTGCTTGTTTTTCTTGGCTCAGAATATTAATCATCTTCGATCCCAATCACCACATCTTAATGTTCTTTGGAAGGTTTGGTCTCCACCTCCTCTGTCCCATCATTATCTTCATTTGTCACTTCACCCTTGATCATTCAAACATACTACCTGCTGACTTCTGTGCTTCCAGCCCCTGGTCTTCCAAGCCTTCCTGCCTCCTTTACCAAGATATCTTAAGCAGTGGTCTGAGCATAGCCCCATCCCTGCTCACAAACTCTTTACAAGCCTCCCTTGTTTAGACAAGCTAGCCCTCCACCATCTTCCTAACCTGTCCTGCCTAGCTTGCCCATACACACAGCTGAAGCTGGTTCCCATTTCTTCCTCTGTTCCCATGCTGCTCTCTTTATTCCACACATACTCCCCTCCTCTTATCCTCTTTTTCCTCCTCCCCTTCTTCCTCAAAACTTTCCAAGGCCATGGAGGGCCACCAGTCTTTCTAGCAATATTCATTATGCATACAATAAGTCTAGCTTCAGGGGTTGGCACACCCTAGTTATTTTCTCCTGAAGCCACTTTCAGGTGTCAGTTTCTTTGAGGAGATTTCTCTTTGTGCCTCAGAGCCAGGAAGTATTTCAGAGTTTGGGGAAAGATTTGTTTGCAGGCAAACCAAACAGGAGGAGAAGACCTGTGGAGGACATAAAAGGACCCTCGTAGAAAGTAGCAAGTGTTCCAACAGGCCCTATGACTATTGTTCTGCTTGGATGTCTGTGTCTTCTGGCTTGGGGAGTAAGAAAAATGGGCCCCATGTATAGAGGTGACTTCAAGTCTAAATGTTCAATTCCTCTAATCCTATGAGGTGCAGAGAGGGGGTGGGGGGACAAGAGGAAGGAAAAAAGGAGGAAGAGAGGGCAGGGAGATGAAGATGACGAGGAAGGCAGGAGAAAAAGGAAAGGAGGATGATAGGTGAGGGAGTGGCAGGGAAGAGAGGAGAAAATTTGGAGATGAGGGAGCAGGGAAGCAGATACAGATCCAGGCATACCTTTCACACACAGACAACTGAAAGAAGGCTGTTTGTTCTCCTCCATGAATACAGGGGAGCCCCCATCCCCCATCACATGCTGGATTACATTACAACTTCCCTTTTCACCTTTCCCACTCCCCCCCCCAACACACACACACACACACTGTAAACCTCAAAATTCCTTAGACTTACAAATGTTGGAAATTTCACCATTGGGATATTTCATACTTGGAAAATTTCTTACTGATAGTCTATTGGAATGGGAACCCCATTGGCATGGGAGGTTCCTTCTCTTCCCTTCTTCAGATTACTTTAGGACAGAAACCTTTTGCTGAACAATGGAAAGGACTTTGACCTATGCTTAAGCATAGAACAGGAATTTCTTTGAGTCATGATTGATTTTAGAATTGATACAATGGAGATACTTGGAATCAATCTCCACCCTATTCAGTCCTAACAGGATTGAGTAAGGGCTGCAGCCTAGATCAAAATTTAATTATTCCAATCTCTACCCTACTCAGGTTAACAGGATTTAGAAAGGGCTGTAGCAAAGGAGCAAAGATTTAATCATTTGAAAATATGACCTTCAACAGACATGTGCAAAGCCTCTGGGCGGTCCTGGGTTAAGCTAGAGCCTCCATTGGCACAGGGAAATTGATGGACAGTGATTGGTAGATGTGAGAACTGAGGGGAGGCAACTTGGATGGTTTCCTTAAAGATCAGGGGGGTCTGAAGACTCGAGGGGGGTTGAGGAGTTGGTCGGAGTGGTGGCAGTGTACTCTGAGAAGCTTGCTCTGAAGGAAGCTGAAGGTGGGGGCCTCTGAGACTGTTTCTCCATTTTGGTCACGTGAGTAATAGGGACTGATCTCTTTTCTTTGCCTCAGCTATCTAAGGGCTTGGGCCTTTTGGCCCAGCCTAAACAGAAGGGGTAATTTAAGCCCTATTCCTTTCTCTCCCTTTTTCTCTCTCTCTATCTCTAATTCCTTTCTTCCTCCTATTGTAATTAAAACTCCATAAAAGGTTGACTGCTGACTTGAGTTTTTCATTTAGGAATTACATAGCTGAATTCCTTGGCGACCTTAAATTAATATATATCAGTCTTTTAAAGTGATTCCCTTGTAACAACACACACACACACACACAGAGGCATTCCAGAGAAGAGACCATTTTACACCCCAGCAGAGCTCACAGCATCATGGAAATGGCCACACACAATCTGATTTTGGATAAAGACTTGAAGAGACACAGGTCCATATAATCTCTAATGGACCCCAGCCCTTCTCCTTCTCAGTGGCAGGAATCCAGCATCTTGCATCTGGGTCCCCTTTCTCCTAGAGGACCAGGACCAAAGTCCTATTGTTGAGTGGGGGAAGCCAACCTCCAAGTGAGGCCATTGGACTCCATAGATGGCAGACATGCTGGTGATATCAGAGTCACAGATAGGGGAGTGGCTGGTAGAGTTAGTGGGGGTAATGTCATTCTCCTTTCCCCAAAATCAAAGGCTCACCTAGTCCATCTTTCTCAGCATAGAAACCTGGATCCCTTGCTCCCCACCCACCTGCATCTGGCCCTCCCCCCAGACTGGACAGAGGGACAGACGTGTCATGTGTCTGCAGGAAGACAAAGCCTTTTTATTACCTAATGGGCCCTGGTGGGACAGCAACAAGGACCCTTTGGGTGCAGTCCTGGTCCCTTCATTCTCCAGGGAAGTTTTCTCTGGTACAAAAGGGGACTATTTACAATGGCAAAGGTGAGTCAGGATGTGTGGGAGGGGCCTTGGAGGGGAAAATGTGCAACCATTTTCCCTGTGAAAGAAGAATCTTGTGCTTCAATTTGTATGGATTTGCTTGGAATGAGTACTGTTAAAAAAGGCTTTTCTTCCTCGGGAAAAGATTTACAAAACAAACACCAGCTGGGCCCACTCTCCAGCAAAGGGTGTCACGATATGAATCCAAACAGCACGCTATTTAATTCCCCAATCAAACATTGGAAAAAAGACTATTAGCGCTAACACAGCTACATATAAAATCTCCAGCTAATGGGAAGCCTATGTACCAACCTCTCAAACAGGTAAGATATATACACAGAGCTGGGCATATTAACAAACAGAATGGTACAAAATATGAAAGAAGGCAACTCTTCTGTGTACAGGCCCTCGGCGTCTCTCACTTGAAGTTGGCGTAATCTGAGAAGGCGTCGATGTACTCCTGCACTACCTTGTAGCAGAACTCGTACTGTTCCTGGGGAGAAGAGAGAAGCAACATGAAGGTGATTTCAGAGGAAATGAAGAGAAGAGATCAGATACCCCTCTTGGCCTACACAACCTGGTTATTTGCCCATCTCTCTTGATCAAACAGATGCAATCTTCAAAGGTAAACAGCCAAGAGGAAAAAGAAACACTAGTCTGAGCCTTTGAAAGGCCAGACAGCAAAGCTGTATGTAGATTGGGGGCTGAACAGATTGACAACTGAGATGAGTCAGGTTTGATTAGAATAATGAGATGGCCTAGAGTTCACAGTCTCATCTCCTAGGATCCCACTGGGACTTAAGCCTTTTTAAAAAATCTCATTTCCTTTTTTCCCCATACCAGGGATATGAACAGTGTCCTCTCCCCCAAAAGACTCTGAAGGACTTAGATTTTGAGACCAGAAAGCCCTCCTTGTAAGGTGATCAGGCTGGCAGAGCAAGGAGACTGAAGTGACAAGGAAGGAAGAATTGGAGCCACAGGAATCCATTTACAATTCTGTTGAGGGCTTCTCTGGGCCATCCAGGACCTACTGGGTTTCTGAAATATAGCCAGAGGGAACTGAGAAGCCACATTAATTGAAGTGACCTTCAAGTTAAAAGATAATATAATCAATTCCTGAAAATGGATTCTTTTTGTGGTTGTCCAACCCAATCTGCTGCTGTGCCTCAGGGCCTGGACACTGAGCATGGAGAAATGTATGCTATGAACAGATATGTTGCTGACTAGTTTTCTCACTGGCCATGATATTCTCTGATCTACTGTATGATATGGCCAGTGATTGCCACCCCTACACTCTACACTCTCCCTTTCCCTATCAATAAACTTAAAATATTTAGATGTTTCCCTCTTGTCTCTTTCCCTTAAACAATCCCACCATAACAGTACAAAGATGCATACTGGACCATGTGTGCCCATACCAGTGTCTGGACCATGTGTGGCCTCTGTAACCTCAGGCTCTTCACTGTCTGGAAGACATCCAAGATACCTTCAGCCTTCACTCTCTCCAGGACTGTGCTCAGAGCACAGAATGTGCCTGTTCTTCCTGCTCCGGCACTGGGAGGAATGGACAGAGATAGTCAGACCCATCTAAAAGATGATTAAGATTCCCACAATACCCCTGTTTAGAAGCAGAGTCATCAGAAATTCTGGAGTTCTACTGGAATCAAAAGGGACAGAGTTGAGTATTTCAGGTCTGAAGCTCCCAACCTGTCCCCATTCCCACAATGATACTTTTTCCAGTTGCTGCTCTGGGATTTGCCAGCAGGTTCTCCAGCCTCAAATCACCTCTGTCCTTGGGGAAAGAAGCCCTGGGCTTTCTTGGCACTAGCTATGTTGCTGTTCAAGACAAATGAATGGGATACAAAGGGCTACCTGTGAAAGGGGATGGTGATGGACATGGTGGTCCCAGTTTTGTCTCTCTCTGACTACTAGGTGCCATATGTTAGAAGGGACACTGACAAGCTGAAGCATGTCCAGAGGAGGAGGCTGAAGAACATGCCATAAGAGGATGAGGTAAAGGAACTGGGATGTTTAGGCTGGAGAAGAGATGACCACTCTTGTCAAGAAAAGGAAGGGCTCTTGCATAGAAGAGAGATTAGACTTGTTCTATTTAGCCTCAGGAGCAATGGGTGAAAGATATCACAAGTTAGATTTAGAGTCAATAGAAAGTAAAACTTTCTAAAAATTAGAGCTGTCCAAAAGAGGAATGGGCTGCCTCATGAGATAGTGAGTTCCTCATCAACTGATGTGTTCAAATTGAGGATAAATAACCACTTTCTTGATATGTTGTAGAGGGGAATATTGTTTGGATACAGGTTGGACTAGATGACTGGTGAGGTTCATTCCAAAACAGATAATGTGATTTACCGAACTCAATCTCCTCAACAGGCTTGTATCTCCTCAAGCCTGTTGAGGATCAAATGAAATAATGAATGTTAAGTGCATATACCTGTGTGTCCCATACTCCCTCAAATGTAATCTATTCAGAGCTTAATTTATTATCTGCCCCATGTCAGCATCCATTCCATCATTCTTCCCATTATTGGGCTCAAAGCTTTGAAATCACTGTTAATAGTAACTCCTTTCTCTAACCAAGTCCTGTTCATCTTATTCTTCAAAATATACCTTGGCTTTGTTAATCACTTTCTAAAGCCTTCCTATTATTCCCCTAGTCTATGCCCTTATCACAAGAGCCCCCAGATAGGCTTTCTCAATTCTAAGTTCTTTGCCTCTGATCAGTCCTGGATCCCCTGCCACACCGATTCCATCAAATAACTTTCCTAACTCAAGAACATTTAATGGTTCACATATAGGCCTATTAGAGGCTGTGTAGTACCTGAAGAGAGTGCAGGACCTGCACTCAGGATCTATCTATCATTGCGCCTTCTTTTCTTCCTTTGTAAAAATGGATGAATCACTACAGCCACTCACAAGATCACTGTGAGGACCAGATGAGATGATGAAGGTAAAGCACTTTGCAAACCTCCCAGTGTGGCTATGACAGTGCCTTGCCACCCTTGCTCACTGGCTCTTCCTTCTCATCTAGCTGCTCTTTCTCCCTTCAACCTCAGATGGTAGGGGCCCAGGGAGGAAGGATGAGCTGGTGGTACCTGCAATGGACTGTGATGGGATGGTTTCCTGACTGCTGCTGCTGTTTTTGCACGGCTGCAATGATGTTGATCATGCCTTTGCCATCACTGGGGATTCCCACCTCAGGCCAACCATGGAAGTGGAACTGTCGAATCTGCCGGGTCTTGTTTTCCTTTGGAAGAGCAGAAGCTGGGTAACAGAGGGAAGGCTGAGCCAGATCCAGCTTCCCTCTGTTCTAGCTAATGTTTTTCTGCCTCATCTTCCTCCCTTGCAGTCCCTAGATGGATGGAGAGTATCCCCTGACTGCTTACCCTGGTGTTGGCTACAAGCAGGTCTCGGACGGTATAGCTCTCACACTCCTCTTCCTTCTTGAGCTCCACGGTGATGTCTCCGTAAGATACTGAGCCATCCGATGGCCAGTACTGGGCACATTTCTCCTGGAGACACAAGGGATGGAATGTCAGCACAGTAGAAGAAAGTCCTGGGCTGGTATTTCTGAGACATGGGCTCTGAGACTGGTATTGCTACTGACTTCTGTGTGACCCTGGACCAATCTCTTCATCTCTCTAGGTCTTAGGTTTCTCTTCTGCAAAATTACTGAATCAACTTAAAAACCATTTCATTCCCATCTCTTATTTTGTAGTGGAAACTCAATGTAGTTATGACTGAAGTTTGGTGATTACAGATAGTACAATGTAGTAGCATGGCGGTTGGAGTGGGGAGAGATCTGAGTGTGAATAGAGGCTCTGAAATTAGTTGTGGGACCTGGGCAAGTCATTTTAACAATGACCTTCAGACTTCTTATCTGTAAAATGAGGAGGATATTTTAACTACTCAAATTGCAGGGCATTTGTGAGAAAAGCTCTTTGTAAACCTTTAAGTGTTATAGAAATTCAAACTACCATTACTTAAAAAACTGTAGAGGAAGTTCTATCAAAGATTCCTCCTTTGGGGTGCAAAAACCAACCTGTAAAACACCCTGACAATTTAGATAGGGGTCAAGCTGGTACTTGGACTAGGCCAGGCCTATCCCCTGAAATTTGATCTAGAAAGGAAGGAGAGGCTGTGCTAAGGGTGGTGATGAGGGTGCCCATAAGGGCTGCTCCTGAGTCCTAGTCATGCTAAATAGGCTTTGTTTAGCTTAAGACACAAATGGAAAGTCAAGTTTTCTTTCCATAATGGGTGAGACTATGCAAAGCCACCCACCACACTGGTCCCTAGGAATTCTATAAACAGCCAGGCAAGCTCAGATTGGTATGTCTCCGCCTGCATGTATGTGTGTATGTATTCTCAAACAATCATAGCAACATTTTCCTCCTCTACACCAGGTCCCCTTTCTTTCTGTGTTTTTTTTTTTTAACATTGAGTTTATTGATGTTTTTTTTAAGAAATGTCACTATTTTCAGACATACTGTTCCTCTTTTCCTGTTATCTAATGGATCTTCCCTGGTACAAAGAAAAATCATCAGGCAAAATCACTGACTGTGACTGGGTCTGACACTACATCACATTCTGTACCCATCTAAAGAAAAGAGGGACATTTTCTTATATTTTTCTCCAGGGCCAAGATTAATCATTATAACTTAACAGCAATATGGATCCCTTTTCACTTATCTTAGTGTAATCATTGTGTATCATTTCCTCTACCTCTTCTAGTCTTCAATCTTAACATAATCAAGTCTTTCCTACTTTCCTCTGGTATTTCTTCTCTTCTCTGAGGTTAATTCCTTTACCTCAGTGTCTTTGATCATATGTTTCACCTCTCATTTCTTCTTCTAGAACTTGCCTACTTATGTGCCTTCAACAATTTGCTTCTTTCCACTTATAAGTGTGCTTAATCTAGTGTCTTCAATCCTAAAAACGCCTTCCCCTTCAGCCTTCTAACCCATGGGGTAACTGTATCAGCTACTTTCCTTTTTCACTGTTCACCTTCTTGAAAAGGTTGTCTATACTTAATGTGTCCTCTGCCTTTCTACCCACTCACTCTTTAATCTCTTAAAATCTGTTTTCTGCCTTCAGCTCTAATAAGACTGTTCTCTCCAAGTCCACCAATGACCTCCTAACTGCCCAACTCAGTGGCCTTTTAAAGATCTCCAAACTCATGGACCTCTGACACTGCTGACCACATATTTCTCTACTACTGGATGATCTAGCATCTCCTGGCTTTCTGGATGCCAGTCCCAATTCTCCTCTGAGTTCTAAGATTGTTTCTTTTCTGTCTCCTTGTATTCTTCTTGACTCCTTAAGATAGAATTTCTCCAGATTTTGTCCATGAGTCTCTTCTCTTTCTACATTTTTATTAAGCATATCTTTTTGTTATCATCTACTCTTCCTTCCAACTTATCTTTCCTCTCTGACTAATAAGAATGATCTGCTAATAGCTGACATATACAAAGCACTTTAAATTTTGCAGTGCTTTGCATACATCATCTCATTTAAAACATACAACAATTTTGGGATAAATGTTATATGTATCATCACTTTCGTTTTCCAGATAAGGAAAGGAGACCCAAGTGGCTTTTGCCTAGAGTTACAGTGTCGGAGTTGGGGTTTGAACCATCTTCTTGACTCTGAGCCTGGACTGAATCAAACCAATCAACAGACATTTATTATGGACTAGGCAAAGTGCTAGTTGCCAGAGATAAAAAATTAAACTGCTGCTGCCCTCAATGGACTTATATTCTATTTGGGAAAACAATATATACTAATATGTATGTATAAAAAACATACAAAGATAATATTATCTCATAAGAGCTCCTTAAGAGCTGGGGCTATCTTTGCTGGTCTTTATATCCCCAGTTTTTAGCATAAGGCCTGGTATTCAAAGTAGGTTCATATGTACTTTGTGCACTTTGAGCACTGTGCTAGGTGCTCTATGACTGAATGACAGGGCTCTATAGGGAATAGGTCTAAAGTAGCTAATTTGTATAGCTTGGAAAAAGACCAAGAATAGGGGAAAAAAAGGAGGAAAAGGATAGGAGATGTTGAACAAATGGAAAGCATCCCCCAGGAGCTCAGAAAGAAGGGACACATTGGAAAAGTCATCTTAACTCCTCCAAGACTGCAAAATGGAGATGCAGTTGAGCAGGACAACTGAGCAAAATGAGCTCTTACATTCCTGTTTTTCGGTGACTCTTGAGCCCCAGTGTAGTATTAAAAAACTGAAGGAATAAAAAGTCACAGCCACTTTGATCCTGGAGATGGGGGCATTGTGTTCAGGTCTCTTGCCTGGCTTAGCTGCTGAGCTTCTTCCTTTAGTGAGATGGTAGTGACTAGTCCAGAAACATCCTGGCCCTGAGGGTAAAGAAGCTGCAGTTCTGTCTGCTCTCCTAGTCCTGCTAATCAAGAACTGTTACCATCTCCTGGGAGAAGGAGCTGAAGCACAGTGAGTCATCAGAAGGTAGAGCCCCAGCTGTGAGTAACTGGAAGAACAATAGTCAATGGGAGGAAGGAGTCACAGTGGTGATGCCCCCAGGCCTTGTTACCCCTAAAGTTTCAGTACTGTGAGTCACAGAATCTCCCATAGATTGTGGGGGGAAAAAGGGGAGAAGAGAGCCAAACCAGAAAGAGGAAAGAGACTGTTTTGGATTTCCATTGAGCTTTGTTAAGTGTTCTTTCTGTATTCTTCATAGGATCAGTCAAGCCTGCTCTGTCAGATTTATTGTCTGACTATCCCTGGAAAAGCTTGGAGATGCTACACTTCTGTGTCACCTGGTGTGGACAGATGAGTTAGATACAAATGAGGAGGTCTCCAAAAGCATCCAGGCCTTCGTATGGAGTCTCTGATACAAAGGTTGCATGGCAAATTGTTTGTTCCTTTTGAGTGGTAGGCTGGGAATAAGTCAATTTAAGATTGAGTGAACAGAGGAGGCCACTTCCTGTTTGTTCTCTCAGAAGCACACCTGAAGGGGCTTCAGAAGGTAGCCAGGTGGGACTAACACCACTGCAAACCCTGTCCTGGAATGTGGGGGCAAACCCTGTCCTGGAATGTGGTGATCCTTGTTCTACTCTGGGAGATGCTGATACTCTCTCGAGTGTCAGCAGGGTAGGCTGTAGAGATTAAAAGGTACTTAATTACTGACTCAGTGGTCTTCTAGGACATTCAGCCACCCTAACCTCTTCAACTTACCTGGCCTCTCTCCTCCAGCTCAGTCAGCATTACAATAGAGCAGGATTTCCATTCCCAGATCATTCTCCAGAAATCTTCAATGGTGTGCATGAGAGGACCTTGGCTGGCGATGTAAGAGTCCTTCTGTCTGTAGCCCTGTGAGGGCCAGGGGAGGGAGGGAGATGGGCCAGTTAGTGGTGGAATTAAGGCTCTATCTGGGAGTAAAGGACATAGGTCAATGGTGGAGGAAATGGGGAGGGAGGTGTAGGTACATACTTTAGGGCTTTCTATAGATACTGTCCCCTGGATGACCCCAAAAGACCCTGATTCAGACAGCCTGACAAATAGGGGCTGGGGAACAGTGCCCATAGACTGCCAGGTTGGGGTTTTGAGGTGGGGAGTTCCTTCTTTACCTTTTTAGTTGCCTGACCTGAGTACTTTCTTAGTATTTCCCTACCCCAAGCAGGGATGTGCTTCTACTTCTCTCATTTCTGGAAGGGTCTTATGGGGAACAGGTAAGGACTCTGACAGGATCCTTCTCATGTCAAGGACTGAGGAGAATCCAGCTCAGTGAAAGCCCTGACAGATGAAGGGGAAGGATGCCTATGGCTGTATCCACAAAAGTGACCAAAACTAGGGCACTATAGAGCACAGATGACTCTGCTGCCCAGAGGAGAGAAAGCCATATTACTTACATCAATGAAGGAAGCATTCACATAGTCAGTGTTTTCCTCACCCCTCTTCACTGGGATGATGACTCTGTTGAATTCATCTGGAACAGAGAACAGAGAGTTTGATGCTGGTGTGCCCCATTCCTGACTTTCATCCCAGGGCTCTCCTTCTGGCTTTGGGAGCTCTAACTGAGGTTTTGCAGACCTAGACACGGGATTACTTGGGTACCTTACCTAGAGATAGGGCAGCAGGCTGGAAGAAAGGGATGAGGGGGAACTAGAGGAAGAAGCTTTGGCTCTTTCTTTTTAGAAATTATCACATGAGGGAGAGGTATACACAGGATGATCTGATCTAGTCCACTGAGTTCTTATCAGTCAATAGATGAAGGAG
The DNA here is from genome assembly GCF_027887165.1 of Monodelphis domestica. Classification (NCBI taxonomy): domain Eukaryota; kingdom Metazoa; phylum Chordata; class Mammalia; order Didelphimorphia; family Didelphidae; genus Monodelphis; species Monodelphis domestica. The sequence goes on from NC_077232.1 coordinate 73,753,600, forward strand.
GGAAATAGTGGTGGGTGTTGTTCTTACATGGAATGATCTGTAGGACCCGGTTCTTCTTCATGTTGGCAGGCAGGTTTCCTGTCCTCATCTTGTCATTTTGGATTTTGATTGATGTTAACTTCTATATTGGCAGGGGAGAGGGAAAGTCTTTGGATTGAGTAGCTCATAGGACCCTCAGTCTCTAGAAGCTAATATTTCTGCTTATTGGTTTGGGTTCAGCTATATCTCCCTTTAGCCCCTTCCCCCTATTCTAGTCAAAAGTGATGGGAAATTAAAACAACATGGTTGGACTAGATTAGTGATGGTAACCCTTTTAGAGACTGAGTGCCTGTAACACTCACTGTAAAAACTCACACCACATGTGAGCCCCTCCCTCCCCCTACCTTACCCCAGACAGGGGAGGGAGGAAGCACTCTCATTGAGCTGCTGGGCAGAGGGGTCATGTGAGAAACGTCCTCAAATGTCCATGGAGAAGGGGAAGGGAGCAGTTGCCTTTGGCACACGTGCCATAGGTTCGCCAACACAGGACTAGATGATTCTAAAGCTTCTTTGCAACCCTAAATCTATGATCTGAAGAAATTTTGGTTCCCTCTAGTGCTGGGGCTGGGTTCCAATGGCTCAAGGCAGGTCTCTGGGTCTTGACTCACATTCTGCCAATTCTCATTAGGCAGGAAAGCATGAACTTTGTCCCTGTGCCTCTCACACTACTGTCCTTTCTTCTTTACCTCCTGGCCCTTTTCCCTATTCCCCTGCTCATAGTTCTCCAGACCTGGGGGAGTGACCCTGTCTATCAGCATGGCTGGAGCCCAGTTCTCAGCCTATACTCACTTTAAATTCTTCCTCAAGCCCATTGCTGGTACTCCCTGGGATTCTGTTGTAGATCTTCTGCAGATGGGTCTCCAGAGACGTCACTTCCAGCTCTGTGTCTCCATAGAGATAGTGCTCTAGCAGTGCTTGATAAATGAAGACATACTGCATCTAAAGGAAAAGAAGGCACTCCTTGTCAGCTGACTTCACAGGCCCCTTGTGGATGGTGTCCATTATCCAGATTCATGGATAAATCTCTGGGACAATACAACCAGGAGCTATTTTACTTAAGTCTCCTTACACAGATCCCTGTGTTAGCTAGAGTGTGTGGGATAATATGACCACCTGGAGTCTAAGGTGGCAGTCATAGACTCATCCATAGGAAATCTCTGGTCTAAGTCAAACATACCAATAGATATAAAAGGCAAGGACAGTTGTTATAAGGACCTAATCTGGATTACAGGGTAGATTATATTGGTCTGAAAGAACTTTCTTGAAGTATAGTTAGGTGGCACAGTGAATAGAGTGCTAGACCTGAAGACTGGAAGATGAGTTCAAATCTGGTCCCAGGCACTTATTAGTTATGTGACTCTGGGCCAGTCACTTAACTTCTGTCTGCCTGTTTTCTCAAATGTAAATAAAACAGTATAATAATAACACCTCCTTCCTCAGCTTGGTTGTAAGGGTGAGATCTTTGCACAAAGTCCTGCAAGTTATTGTTCTTATTCTGGAGGTAATGGCTTTGGACTTAGAAAAAGTATAGATTAGAGATGGATGGGATCTTAAAGGTTATCTGGTCTAATTCTCATTTTAGAGATGAAGCCCAGAGAGGTAGGATCAAGGTCACACAGATGTAGCAGGAAGTTCTGGGGGCTGGATAGGGCTGGGAACACAGAAAGGCAGCATGACAGGATAGAGACACTAGGGGACTGTGAGTCAGAAGACTTGCCCATGAGTCCTGGCTCTGCCATTGACTTGATGTGGGACTTTGGGCAAGTTCTTCCCCCTACCTGGGCCTCCATTTACTCATCTCTAAAATAAGGGTTTTGAACTAGAGGAGCCCCAAAGTGGGTCTCTAGCCTTAATGTGGTCACAGAGCTGGGGGAGATGGAGGAGGGTTTCAGTCTCCCAGGCTCCGTGTCTCAGGAGAAGATAGTCCCCTGAGTGAAATAAGTTAAGTCATAAGGATCATAGGTTTAGTGCTTAAAGGGACCTCAAAGGTCCTCAAACCCTTTATTTAGCAGATGAGGAAGTTAAAGTCCACCAGGGTTAGTGTGCTTGCCTAACGTCACACAGGTAGTAAAAAGCAGAGGTGAGGTTTGAACCCAGGTCCTCTGATTTCACAGATCATGCTTTTTCCATTGTGCCATTTCTCTGGCCCCTTTTCCATTAGGTTGTACTAATATAAGAGTGGAAGAGCATGTAGCTCAAGACTAGCTATCTTGGTCCACTGGGCACCTTTCTCCTCAGAGAGGGTCTAATTTTATGTCCCATTATCCTTAGTAAAGAAATGTATTACATCAGTTTGCACCATCTGGCAGCGCTGGGCTCGGATCCTGCTCACGAAGCCATAGACATCCACTTTCCTTTCGGCATGCATCATGTCTAGCATGGCATCGATGACAACAAAGGTTCCTGTGCGCCCCACACCAGCGCTGAGACCAGAAAGAAATATTATAGTTTAGAAGGAATCTTTGGGCTGAGTCAGACCAGGCCCCTGAATGCCCCACTGAGAGCTTAAAACCCAGTCTGCCCTTCATTTCCCAACTCTGAGAAGGCCCATGGGCTGCAAATGTTTGGCCAAGGTAGCTGGGACCCTAGGGCCACCAAAGGTGGTAGCTTGGGGGATATTGAAGGCTTTCCCTCTTCCTCTCTCTTACCTTAATTCCCCATGAGAGTCTCCTACCCACCTCCCCATCAAGGGGGCTAACTAGGGGTGGGGCGGCATAATGAGTTGTGAGAGAGGCCAGGACTGACCTGCAGTGTACCACGATGGCTCCCGAATACTGAGGATTACATGTCTTCACCTTCTTCAAGAACTTGAGCATCCCAATGGGAGTGAAGGGCACTCCAAAGTCTGGCCAACTAGTGAAGTGGAACTGAGTGACAAGGCGCTGGGGCTTTTTGTTGGTCACATCTCCAACCTAGGGATGGAAAAGATACGATGCACAGAGAGCTCCTGGAAGATTCTGTGGGGGAGGACTGGGGCTTCTGGGATGGCAAGGCCAAGCAGGAAAGAGAGCAATGGCAATTGGGAAAAGAAGAGGAATTTGGGGGGATGGGGAGTCAGGGAGAGGGAGTAGGCCTAAACACTATAATCCAAAGAACCTCATTAATTCAGGGTTACAAAAGGAAAATGGGTTCATTGATTCTGGCTGATTGCCCTTTGTGTAGAAAAAGGCTAGCTATAACATCTAGAGAGATGCTACCTTGGCCTGTCATACTCATGTCCTGGACATACAGGGATAAAGATAGCTGTCATGATCATTGACTCAAAAGCAAGCCTCTTCAAAACACATAAGCACCTTGGGAAAGCTCTCAAAAATATTTGTTTCCTTCTGGGGATCACTGAGTCACTGATAAAACCAGAGAAGTGAAAGTCTATACCTGCTGAATGCAGAATTTCCGGACTGTGTAATCCACCAAAACAGTCACATCTTCCACTGACACACGGATATTCCCATACGTCCAGCAGCCCTGGTCCGGCCAGTACTGGGCACATTTACACTGGAGAGAAAGACATATGCAATCCACCTGACTTCAGATATGTCCCTATTGGATGTCCCTGCCCAACTCAGAGATGCCTCACTCACAGACATCAGAGAAAGAAAAAGATTCTTCTCCCACATCACTCAATTGTACTTTAAAGTTAAGAATTATCATCTAGAGGGCAGCTAGGTGGCTCAGTGGATTTAGAGCCAGGCCCAGAGATGGGAGGTCCTGGGTTCAAATTTGGCCTCTGATTCTTTCTAGCTGTGTGTCACTTAACCCCCATTGGCTAGCTTTTACTACTCTCTTCTGCCTTACAGCCAATGCAGAGTATTGATTCGAAGATAGTAAGGGTTTAAAAAAAAAAAGAATTAATCTTTAGCTGACAATAATCTCCTTCTCTTAGATACTTTATTCTCACTGGTTTTCACTACATTGTTATCTCCTTGATCTCTTCCTACCAATCTGACCACACTTCTCAATATTCTGAGTCATCATCTATTTTCCACATTCTCTGTCAGGGATATAAGCTGCTATCAGAACATTCAACAATTCCAGTGGTACATAACAGTTATCAGCTTTTATTTTAGTATGGTGATGTGATACTTTTATCTTCCAAAAATTTTAAAAAGCATTTCTCATATGCCCTGGGTATGCCTATCAATCTTTTTTTACCTTTTTGTTTGTGGAAGTACCATCTGCCTTATGGTGACAGAGCCTGTGTTCTATTAGTATTATAAAAGTTTTGGTGAAGTCAATTTTCCAAATCAGTTATATTGCCTATTTAGCAATTCTACAAATGTACATCAAAGCTCAGTGGATAGAGTGCCAGGCAAGAAGGCAGGAGGATATGGATTCCAATCTGACCTCAGACACTTTCTATGTGTGACCTTGGGCAACTTAATTTAACCCCCATTGCCTAGCCCTTACTACTCTTCTGCTTTAGAACTGATACAAATGGCAGCAAAGGAAAGTGATAAATTTTGGAGGGGATGTGGCAAAATTGGGACACTAATGCATTGTTGGTGAAGTTGTGAATGAATCCAACCATTCTGGAGGGCAATTTGGAATTATGCCCACGGGGTTTTAAAAGACTGCCTGCCCTTTAACTCAGTTGCTGGGTTTGTACCCCAAAGAGATAAGGAAAAAAGACTTGTATAGAAATATTTATAGCTGAGCTTTTTGTGATAGCAAAAAAATGGAAAACGAAGGGGTGTCCCTTGATTGAGGAATGGCTGAACAAATTGTGGTATATGTTGGTGATGGAATACTATTGTGCTCAAAGAAATAATAAACTGGAGGAATTCCACGTGAACTGGAACAACCTCCAGGAATTGATGCAGAATGAAAGGAGCAGAGCCAGGAGAACATTATACAGAGACGGATACATTGTGGTACAATTGAATGTAATGTACTTCTCTACTAGCAGCAATGCAATGATATGGGACAATTCTGAGGGACTTATGAGAAAGAACACTATTTACATCCAGAGAAAGAACTGTGGGAGCAGAAACGCAGAAGAAAAACATATGATCGATCATGTGGTTCAATGGGGATATGACTGGGGTCTGGGCATTAAAAGATCACTCTATTGCAAATATGAATAACATGGAAATAGATTTTGAACAATGATACATGTACAACCCAGAGGAATTGCTAATCTGCTCTGGAAGGGGGTAGGAAAGCAGGGGAAGAACATGAATCAGATAACCATAGAAAAGCTTCCTAAATAAATATTTTAGTAAAATAAAAAGAACTGATACTTAGCATTGATTCTAAGATAGCAGGTAAGGGTTTTTTTAAGATTGATATTGTATAGGCATTATTTGAATAAAATATGTTCTTTCCATTCATCTTTGAATTCAGGATATCAGTAACTATCAATTGATTAACCCAATCTTACTTTCAGATGAAGTTATTGTATTATTAGTATGATTTAAAAGTTTTACTTTGTTATAAGAGGCTTCTCATTAAGTGGAACTAATTGTAAATGTTTGTAATATAAAAACAAAATATCGATAAAATCAAAAGGAGGAAGAGGCTCTAGATCCACCTCTATCATCTTATTGTATGGCTGGAGGTTGCCAGTAGATTTCTTTCTTTCTTTTTTTTTTAAACTCTTACCTTCCATTTCCATCTTAGAATCAATACTGGGTATTGGTTCTAAGGCAGAAGAGCATAACGGCTAAGCAATGAGGGTTAAGTGACTTGCCCAGGGTCACACAGTTAAAAAGTGTCTGAGGCCAGATTGAACTTGGGATTTCCCATCTTTGGACCTGGTTCTCAATCCACCGAGCCACCCACCTAGGTAGGTAGATTTCTAAGGCACTTGTTCACTCTCCCTAACATTCAAAAGGCTTGGATATGGGAAAGAAATTATTCAGTTCCTCTCATACAATGAAATCCTGGCCCAAAGCAAAAGTCCCATAGAGCCTTCTGCTGCACAACCTAAGAAAAGCAGTCTCAAAGGAAGTATTCCTAAAGGAATATTGAAGAATCAAAGGATCTGAGCCAGATATTTGGAAAAGTCTCAGCTTGAGACATACACTAACTATGGCCTTGGCTGAGCCACTTCCTTATTTTGAGTCTGTTTATTCATCTATAAAATGGAGATGATGCCTGTATTACCTTGCTCACAGGGGAATTGTGAGGAAAATGCCCTGCAGATCTTGAAATGATGATGCAGGAATACATGATCCATGATTTCTCCACAGGCCTTAAGCTGAGTCTGACACTCTTGGTGCCTAAGTATTCCTCTGGCCCACTCAGATATAGCCTGACCCCAGGAATGCGTCCCCAGACACAGCTATTTGACAGCACCAGAAGCTAGTACCTGGGAAGGCAAACCCTGGCTTCTCTTTTAGTTGGGAAGGGAGTTTTACTTCTTTGTCAAGTTGCTAAACATTTCTGTGCCAAATGTAGAATGGTTCCCTGGAGCTGGGCTTCCTCACAGGCTTGCTGATATTCACGGACAGCCCCTCACCAAAGCTTCCAGCTCTTATTCATTGCTGCTTCTATGACTCAGTGAAGGAAGCAAACTCATTACTTCTCTGTACCCACCTCCTTCCTCTCCTTCAAGTTGGTCACCATGACAATGGTGGCTGTGTTTTGTTCCCAGATCATTCTCCAGAAATCATTCACTGTTTCTTCTTTTGGTCCTAAAAGTAGCCAAAACCAAGGAGAAATGAGAAGCACATACTACAGTGTGTTCACAAACACATAGAGGGAAAAAAATCCCAAAGCCTTAGGGAGATTTAGACCTTACTTTAAATTCTGTTTAGAAATCTCTACATGTCCCAGGAAAGTCTTTTACCCCCTCTCAAAGAAATCAGCAGAAGCTTTGTATCCAGAGCAAGTCCCAAAGGCCTCTCCTAACTTGGTGGCTATATCCAACTTCTCTTCCTTTCAGTGACTTATTGTATGGACTATCCTATGCACAAGTTTGCTATAATGACTTTGGTCAAAGATTACCATTTGCTCAATTTTTCTATTCCTCCTGCTAAGGTTGCCAGGATCCCACTAGGCCAAGGAATAGGAGCAGCAAGGGGCTCAGTATGTTTTGGGGCAGAGCACTGAGTGCTCCAGAAACTTCATGGTCCCTAATTGTTGAGGTCTGAGTGTGAATCTGGAGATTTAGAGTTTGTTCTGGGGCCAAGCCACTTTAACAGCCCTGGGCTGTGAAATCCTGACCTCTGAAGATTTCTGAGAGATGGCCATAAACAAATGTAGCTAACCTTTTCTGTCATAGGCCTAGCCCTTGAAGTATTCAAACTGAGATTGCTTAGGACCTTATTGGACTAAGTGCCTGCTTTTTGAGGCTCTTTCCAGCTTTTAGATTCCAGAGTTTCCTAAAAGCTCTCTAAAAGACTCTTAGGACTATCATCAGTATTCTCTCTACTCTTGAATATCTCAGTAATTTTTAAACTTCTCTTATGCACATGGCATCCTCTAGTGTTTATTGTGATTATTTTTGAATGCATTAGCTCCCCTACTAGACAATATTTTTAATCTCCCACAAGATCTAGAAAAGGAATTTGAAAATTTTGGTTAGAAAAACAAATGAACAAAATGGCCACCTTGATAAAGTAGACAGCAGATTCTAGTAATTTTTAAACCTTCCTAAGAGGTGAACAATGACAAAGAAATACTCTAGGAACAGAATGATTCCAATGTGACCAACTTGAAAGCTGAGAAACTGATTAGCCCTTTCCATTGGGCAGTTCTGAGGCCCAAGGACCTGAGCCTAATGGCATGAAGAGAATATAAATTCACCTTGTGCAGCAATAAACTTGTTCTTCTCTTGGTAACCCTGGAGAAAAAGAAAAAGGGAAAAAGGAAGTGACAATTAGCAATGAAAAAAAGGAACATTTCACCTTGTTTAGTTTGAGAGGCTCTAAACTGCACTGATTCTCATACTAGGGTCTTCAGATGGGATCTGGAAAAGGTCATGTTTTCCAGAATTTGGTTCCACAGGCTTTAGCCTACAGGGCCCCTGAGACTGGGTTTAGCCTAGATTGATCTCTTCAGGCACAGTTGCTTTATGAATAATGGTGAGAAAAATCTTTATACTGATTTGCCTAAATGCCTAAATATTGATTTGGCCACAACCAAATGAAAGCGTTGTCTTCCTAGTGCCAATTAGGTATCCACCTGATTGATGCTCTACCTGTAATTGACAATAATGGTTATAGCTACAATAGAAGACAGAACTCTAAGTTTCCAAGAAATCTGATTGGTTGGGTGGTCATCTCCACCCAAGAATATTGATTTGTGAAACCATTAGAGGAAGGGTCTCTTGGAAACTTCAACGTGGCATCCTGCCTCAGGCACAATTTTCCTTTAGACTATTCTAGGTCAGCAGACACATCCACCTGAATTTGCATAGGAGGGCTGAAATTCCTTTCCTACATATCTGTTGAGTGGTTAAGCAATAAGCAATGATGCTTATGTGTATAAACTAACAGAGACAAAGAGCCTATGGGTTAGAGGAGATGGGGATGAAATGGAAGCCCTTCATTCACCAGAAGATACACTTTATATGGTCAAATATGAACCTTGCCAAATAAAAATAGCAGGAACTGAGGTTATATAATACATTTTTAGTAGCCACTGACTAGAATTTAACTTTGAAGGCATTTGCTTAAGCCGCCAAAGTGGATGCCAAAATACACCACTATACCACCCTGCTTCTACAATGATGAGAAGAAGAATGAACATGGTCTTCCTAAGTCTCAATGACTCAGACAACTGGGGAAGAGGGATAGTACTATGAAATGAAACATCCAGTTTACCTTAACCTCCCCTCCTCCCAACCTGAACAAATTTACTCAGAAGCAGCCTCACAGAGTTTTTGTATTATAATGCTATGGAGAATGAGAAGCAGGCAGCAGAAAGGTGGGGAAGCAAAAAAAAAGGGTCTTGGTTATCCACACTGGATAATGAATACTTAGAAAAATAGCTTCCTTTCTAGTTGTCTTAATGGATATAGTTTTCTTCCCTTAGTTTAGAAATGTGCTTTTGATGGAGGAGTGGCCTGCAAGATGGCAAAGTGACTTTTTCACAAGGAAAAAGGTTGGGAGACGATGCCAAGAGGAAGGAATGGCATGAAACAGCTGAATCCAAATGGCTCTTCAATCACTGAGGAAAGAAGTAGACAAAGGATGTTGGCTTGAATTCAGATTAGACCCTGGTGAGGGAAGAGTTGAACATAGAAATTTCAGAGGTCTCAGTTCAGAGACAGGGAAGTAAGCAAGGGACTCAAAGAGCAGAAGGACAAAGAGAGAATGATGATAGAAAGCAAAGGCAGGGCCACAATGATGCCTGAGAGGAAAGGGGGTAGAGTTTGTTCCACAACCTTCTCACCAAGAGCTTTAGGTGGGGCTTTTAAATCACAAAACAATTGGGATTGCCAATTAAAGCAACCACACTCATTAGGAGGATTAAAGTCAGGCCCAAATCCCAGGGAAAAACAAAATGAAAGACAAATCAGATGTAAACTAGAAGATAGAGACTTGGAAGGAGGCAAAACTAATATGGGGCAAGTGGGGCTTTTCCCAGAAATGGATGAATTTAGAGGGTATCAAAGTGGCTTGATATGCTATATCCATCCACATGATGTAGAAGGGGTAGAACCAACAATCTGGTTGGTCTATTGTCTGCAGCTTTGAGGAAATCAAAGTCAGGCATCTCCCTTCCCCATTGCAGCTCTAATACTCTGGTCTCCTCTTACCAAGCTAAGTCTGGGGGATGGAGGGATGGAAATGGCAGGAAACTCTTAATCTTTAAACCTCCAAACTGAGGACAACTAAGCACTGGGGTCCAATGATGCCTCAACTACCCACCACTTAGATCATCTAGGCTCTGGTTAAATTGGGACCTTCCACTGGTGAAGAGGCTCAGATAGGGCAGAGATCAGTCTAACATTAGGGATCAGCAGTACCCTGGCACCTGACCACAATAGGAAGAGATTCCTCAGGCCAATCTATTCCAGTACATCCTCTATTCAAAAGTATTGTCAAACTTATATTCCTACAATTCGGGTATGTCTATTGGGATATTCCAAACCCAAGTCCAACTCCATCATTCAGTAGCCCCCAGTGGCTTTCTATCTCCTCCAGGACCAAATATAAACTCTTCTGTTTGGTTTTTAAAGCCTGGTTTCTTTTTACCTTTCTAGTCTTCTTCTACCTTACTCTAACATACTGATCCAGTGACAATGACACACCCACTCCACCTCCTACTGGGCATTTTCACTGGCTATCTCTCAAGCCCGAAAAATCCTTCCCTCCTTTATCTCTACCTCCTAGCTTTCCTGCCTTCCTTCAAATCCCACCTTTTGCAAAAAAAAGAAAAAAAAAACCTTTTCCAGGTTTATTTAACTTTAGTGCCTTCCTTGAGATTATCTTTAATTTATAATGTCACTCTATTTACATAACAACATATAAATCGATGTCTAGAGATGGCATTTATTTATTTATCTGACCCATATGTCAATATCTATCTCTTTTTTGTATATAGTTGTTTTCATGATGTCTGCCCCTTCAAATGAGAAATTATTTTGAGTAGGGACTGTTTCCACTTGTTCTTTGTATCCCCAAAACTTAGTATAGTGCTTGGCATATAGTAGTTGCTTCAAAAATACCTAATGATTGATTAACTACTGAGAAGGGGATATTTTATGAGAGCTGCCATTAATTTCTATGTCCTCCTGTCTTGAGAACCAGTTCCTTTTGTCCAGGCTCTTCAAGAAAAAGGGACAGGGCTCACATTGGTATAAACATAGGGGCATAGGGGGGAGATGGATGAGAGTCCATACAACGACACATATCTTTCTGTCATTTGTAATGAAGACAATGCTCTTCTGCATTCATCTCCCTGGGTCAGGTCACTGAGTAATCTCTTGTAACTTTTGGATCTAAATAGAAGCTCTCTCCCTTTTTTTCACATGCTTCATAGGGCCAGGACTCATTTACTAATAGTTCAAATGAGATGAAACAAAGTGCCTGAGTTTCGTCTACATAAAGAGAAGGTTAGTAGTATTGGAGGAGAAAGGTAGATGAGTGAACCTTCCCTCCTCCTAAGCCTCAAGACCATTAGTATATTTTATAATTTGAGCTTAGAGAGAAAGCTATCTTCCTATCTCCTCCCTCTCTTTCATAGTTAAAACTTTTAGAAAAAACCCATCTTTATCACTGTATCCCCTTCTCTTCCCACTCACACTGCTGTCTCCTGGTTTCCTATCTTTCTCAGTCTCATCTGTTGGATTATTATTCATGTCCTGATCATAAGTAGCCCCCAAGGCACTGTCTTAGGTCTTTTCTCCCTCTATACTAGAAGTGATCTGGTTGACTCAGCCCACAAGGAAGGAACTTATCCATCCCAATGATACAGCTAAAGATGTGACACTATACCCAGAAGAACTTGGTGGGTACTTCACAAAAGGAGAAATGGCTCTAAGGGCCAGGAAGTACCTTTCCCTTTCCAAAGTGGTTATGGAACAACCACTTTAAATTTGATTCTACTCTTCCCAGGACTGATGGGTGTGGAGGAGGAAGTGGGTCTCCTGCCATGAGAGAATGTTGCTGTACTTCTATCATTACTACAACTTTGCAGTAAATATCCCTTTGCAAAATTTTGTAGAGATATCAAATGGCTTGATCTATATTGAGGGTGGGCACACTTGATGGGGATTTATTAATGAAAGCATTAGAATCCTCATCACATTGGAGTTACCCCTAGAATTCTGAAAGAATCAATTCAGCTGACCCTATGGGACCGAGCCTGCCAGGGCAAACGGAAGTTGGGGAGAGTGAGCCTAAAAGGAGCAGTGGCTATGGTTCTAGATTGGATGTCAGGAAATCCTGAGTTCATACCCAACTTCAGATATCTTCAAGCTGTGTAAAACTGGGCAAGTCACTTAACTGCTCTGGGTCTCAGTCACCTTATCTGTAAAATGTGGGAGCCAAATTCGATAGCTGTTAAGGCCTTTTCCAACTCTAAATCTATGTTTACGTGGCCATCTCTCTTGGTGATCTCATAAACTTCCACTCCTATTCTATTTTTGCAGGTGGTACCTAGAGCTAGAAATCCAGCCATAATGTCCCTTGAGCTCCAATTCTGCATCAATTCTTTAACAACTGGACATCTTCAAACGAACCATCCTATAAGCATCTCAAACTCCACAGATCCAAGATAGGATTCTTTCCCCACTAAACCAATTTCCATCTCCAAACTTTATATAGGATCAGAGATTTGAGGTCAGAAGGAACCTCAGAAGGCATTTCATCCAATCCCCTTATTGTCTAGATGAGAAAACTGAGGTGAAGATTGCACGGGTAGTAAGCAGCACTAGTGGGATTTGACACCAGGATCAGGATATTTCCCACTGACCTAAAGCTATTTGATTGCTGATCCTCAGACCATCACTGAAGAGCCCAGTGACATCTCCAGTTCTGCAGGTGCTGTACAGCCAGCACTTTTTAGGTTAGAGATGCTGTGCTCATAAAGGCTGCTACCTCTTTAGTTAGTGGCTCTGGCTTTAAAGCTGGGATCAAGATAGAATTATGACCTAGTTTGTCCCACTTCTTAGGGCTCCATTATTCATACTTTCCTTCCCTGTGGTTCATGGTTTGAGAGATGAAGAAGCCATCCAGAACATGTGAGACAAAAGATGACTGATATTTCTGCCTTCACATAGAGGGGCATTAACAATGACCTTTCTAATAGGTACGAGGATTATTTCAACCAGAAGAGGCCTGGTAAAGTCACATCTACCTCAGTTTCTTCATCTGTAAATTAAAGGGGTTGAACTAGATGGCTTCTAAGATTTCTTTTAATTCAAAAAGAAGAGACTGTGAAGTCTGTAGCAGAAATGATGCCTACAGAAGTTCTTTCTTGGCTCTTATGCTGCCTACAAAAGTACCATAAAAGGGGGGCAGCTGGGTGGCTCAGTGGATTGAGAGCCAGGAGTAGAGAAAGGAGGTCCTAGGTTCAAATCTGACCTCAGACACTTCCTAGCTCTATGACCCTGGGCAAGTCACTTTACCCCCATTGTCTAGTCCTTACCACTCTTCTGCCTTGGTACACACACAGTATTGATTCCAAGATGGAAGGTAAGGGTTATATATATTAAAAAAAAAAGTACCACAAAGGTAGAGATGAAGCCCTTGCTGGGACAATGGCAGGAAGCACATGTTGCTTACGAATACAACTTTTCTAAAAGCTGCCAGAGAGCAGCTAAAGTAGCACAGTGGATATAGTACCAGGCCTAGACTCAGGAGGACTTAGGTTCAAATATGACCTTAGATACTTCCTAGATGTGTGATCCCAGCAAGTTACTTAACCCCAACCCCAAATGACCAGTCCTTACTGCTCTTCTGACTCAGAACTGATCTGAGATAGAAGGTAAGGGATTAAAAATAAATAAGTAATTAAATAAAAGCTTCCAGGCTTGGGATAAAGGTCTCTCCCTGCCAAGCAAGCTCCTATGGCTGAGCCAACATCCAGAGTAAAAAGTCAAGGCATGGGAATGAAATTCAATACAGCTTCCTCCTTCTAAGACAGTTCAATGACTGTAATTTCTCAAGCATTAGCAACTGTTATGGCTCCCTGAGCAGGCATAACTCAAGGTATGTAGAGATAAAATTGTTCATGAGCTATAGGACAGAGCACTGCCTCCTGTGGGATCTGATATATAGCTGCTATGGGGGGTCTAAATTGCAATTCCCAAGGCTCCTTCCTCAGGCTGCATTTACTAAGAGAAGTTTGTCACTCCATTCTTCTTGTTCTACATTAAACTGGTTGTTTGTACTATCTACCACCTTCCCTCTAGGAGAGTTTTTTGCTTGCTCTAGTGTCATATGGATTTGTTTGGCTAATCTCTGGGACAGATGGGTAGAGATTACTGGGTAGGAAATGTCAAAAGATCCTACCTCTTTCTCTCATCTTGGAGGCTTCTCCTCTCCCAACTCCCCCCAAACTCATATGCTCCTCAAAGTATAAAGCCCTTTCTTATCAAGCTCAGGGTTCCTCCCTTTGGCATACTTTTTGGGGGTGCAGTTAGGATAATAGAGAGCAGGGGAATGCTGTAGACACTGTCAAATGCCTCACTGAAATCCAAGCACACTAATTCTTTCACAATTTCTTTGAAAACAAGATAGAGAAAATCATGGTACATAAAATGGATTCAAAACTGATTTGAAGAACAGTGATGAGTTGATATCAAACTGGAAGAGAGCTCTGGTAGCAGTTGTTGGACTATTTTTGTCTGTTTAATATTTTTATCAATGAGAGGTAGGTTGATCTTTAGAAAGGAAGAAGAGAACATATGAATAAACAATAACTGAAGAATCAGTAGGTATATAATCCCTGTGCATCAAAGGAATGATACTAACCTCTAGGTGCATTCTTTTTTTAACTCTTACCTTCTGTCTTGGGATCAATACTAAGTACTGGTTCTAAGGCAGAAAAGCAATAAGTTGGAGTTAAGTGACTTGCCCAGGGTCACAGAGCTAGGAAGTGCTTGAGGCCATATCTGAACCAAGGACCTCTTGCCTCCAGGCCTGGTTCTCTATCTACTGAGTCACCTGGCTGCCACTGGGTACATTCTTCTTTGCCCTCTTCATGACTGATATAATCAAGGATGCCTGGAGTTTATTTATTCTAGATTTGTGCATTCATGAAGTGAAGCAGTTTCCTTTGTTTATTCCCAGTGTAAGCCCTAGTGAACCAGCGTGCCATAACCTTAGTGCATACTCTGCCTTGATAAAGTTTGCTGTGAGTTTGAGCTGTGTCTCTTCCTTAAATCCAGAAACAGATTGTGAAAACTTAAGACACAGGGATAGAGGATCTGCTCATCAAATTTTACAGACTGCTGGAATAAATGGAAATGGATTTCTAAAAAAATCTACTACATAGAGGATAGAGGAGTCACAAGTGAGACAGGATGGCCCAGTAGAAAGAGCACTGGACTCAGAGTCAGAAAAGTTTTGTTGCAAATCTTACCTCCTAATTTTTAGCTGTGAGAGGAGCTGACTGCTTTCCCCCTCAGGACTGTAGGAGTAATGGGGGGGGGGGGGGGGGGAGGAGAGATAGACATTCTAGTCCTATTGCTTAGAAGCCCTCATTTAGCCCACCCCATCAATCAGTTAATAGCTTATTGTTTTTAGAACCATTTCAACTTGTTCAGCTCTTTTTAGACACCAATCCTTATCCAGAGTCTCCATATACAGTGACTCGGGCCATAGCTGTATTACAAAAGTGCCACAAATGAAAGACAGACAGGCAGATAGACAAGATGGACAAACAAACATCATGCCCAAAAAGCTGGGCAGGAGCAGGCAGGTGACAGGTAGTGACATTAAGCCATTCAGGTGAGTGATGAAAGGAGATGAAGTTCTTACATTAATAAATGAAGAGTTGATATAGTCAGAATCTGGAACCCCTTCAACTGGTGTCAGATGTACTCTGGAATGGTCATCTAGAAGAGAGAGCAACAGCTATGACTCTTTCCTTGAAAATCTGTAGTTATTGTTCTGCCTCATGAGCCTTTCAGATTTTCCAAGGACAGTTTTCCACTACTGCCCCTGGGTGCAGGTTCCACTTTCCTTGACTTCTCCTTCCTGATTTATCAGTAAGACACTACTCTGAAGTGGGACCAAGAGGTGGGGAGCATAGAAAGTAAGAATACTCACCCCTGACACATGGATCCCTGGGATTGGGAACAGTGCAATGTAACAAGGACACAATGAAATGTCAGTACTGACACTAAGACACTGGGCCTAGATGAGTCTTTAAGTCTGTTAAGCTCATATTATGTTCTTTCTGACTTTCATCACTGACAACACTATGTCCTGGCCTTACCAGCTTCTTTTCTTGGCTCAAAACTGCAGGGGGCCTGTCTATCTCTTTATGCCTGGCTCTGGAGAATCTGCTTATAACAAATATGCATAATCAGGCAAAATAAACTGGGGAACATACTCTCCTGGGAAGAGTCCCATTAGGAGATTTATTAGCTACTGTAGTTTAGCACATAAGCACAAGAGTATGATTATTTTCATCACAGGCTGAATTCATTTCAGAATCATTTGTCCTAAAAACCAAGGACAGGTCCTTGCACAGAGCAGAAGTTCAGAAAATGTTTAAGTCAACTGAATCTTGACTGACGGAAGTAAGCACTGGGTAGTGTTGGGTCTAGGAAGTTATCGTAGAAACCACAAGGTCTCTTAGCTCTGGGGCTTAACTCTACTCATATGACCCTCAAAAGTACTGACTCAGAAGACCTATAACTTCTCAACTAGGGGTGGTTTCATGAGAAATCCCAGAAGCACGTACAAGGCAAGATGTTCACATATCTGTTTTTCTCTTTGTTTTCTTCCTTGGAAGCAGCTTCACAGGTGGCCTGGATAGGACAGGCTGGGAGAGCCTGGAGGACATAAGAAAAATAAGATAAGTTAAAATAGAGAGAAAAATCCTGGTGTTGGGACAGTAAGAAATAGGAATGGCCTTCAATGCCCCACCCCACCCCCCCAAATATTTGTGTTTTCTTCTGCTCCAAATCTTCCCTGCATTAAACTTATTTGTGTACTGCACTGTATTTGTGGTAGAATTCAAGCTCCCTGAAGAGAGTGCCTTGTACAAAGCAGGTACATAAGAAATGTCTTTACCCCGAAAGCTTATTTCCTCCACCTCTGGACTTTCTCACACTGGAAGAATCCTCTGGCCTCTGATTAGCTGGTTTCTCCCCAACCTTGCCACCATGTCTTCATTCCTCCCCCCTTTATCCTGCTCTCCTGACTCCCCATACCCTGAAGCCCTGCTCCCAAGCTCTTTTCCCACCTCCTCAGCCGCTTTCTTTTGAGTATTGTCTTCCCTTCTGCTTGTGTTTGTAAACACTGAATAAATGCTTATTGATTTCTGAGTTGATCTCTTGCACTGGATCCAAACTGTACCTACATGAAGGCCTGAATTTGTGCCACAGGAAAACTTGGGGAAAGAGAGGCAACTAATAACAAGGAAAGTGGTGTACCTGTGTTCTCACAAAAATATCTAGAACTACTCCTTTTTAATAAGACCTTAGAGGGGGCCAGTTGGGTGGTTCAGTGGATTGAGAGCCAGGCCCAGAGATGGGAGGTCCTAGGTCCAAATCTGGCCCTGGACACTTCCTAGCTCTGTGATCCTGGGCAAGTCACTTGAACCTCATGGCCTAGCCCTTATCACTCTTGCCTTAGAACCAATATTGGTTCTAAGATGGAAGGTAAGGGTTTTAGAGATAAAATAAAGTAAAAAAAAAATAGGGTCTTAGATAGGAAGGGAGGGTCAGACTGAACAGCCAAAGGCTAGCAAGAAAGGAGATGCCTCTCTCCAGTTATGTACATACTATAGACTCTAACATGAAACTCCTTCATTGATCAATGGCAACAATAGAATGCATGCATTTTCTTTGGGTACTTAAAGGGCTACAAGAGAAGTAGTGAATTTGTTCTTTTTGCTCACAGAAAGCAGAAGAACAAAGTTGGGTGGGGGTAGAGGGGTGGTTTAGGATGAATAGTAAGGCAGATTCTGGCTTGGGAAAACTTCCTAATAATGATAATTGTCCAAAAATAGAATGGGTTGCTGTGTAAGACAGTAGAGGCCTCTATTGCTAGAGACTGAAAATGGAGGTTGTTTGGTCTCTTTAGAGGAAGTTTTGTGGAGTGATCCTTGATTAGACATATAGGCCAGACAACTTATTTTCCAGTTTGAGATTCTGTGATTTTAAACATAATTGTGGTGTAAGGTACTTCCTTCTGAGTTCTAAGAATAATTGCTCAGGGGTGAGGATACCTCTAAACCAGCTCTAGACACAAGATGGCAGCAAAATTCTATTCAGCCCAGGCCTAGCTATAGCTCCAATCTCAGATCTGCTTGAGTCTGGTTTGCCAATTAACTCATTTTTAACTAGAACTCTCTAAATGTTCTGGTCCTGAATACACTTAGCATTCTGCATTCACCTAACAGTACTTGCTTAGGCCCTTAAGGGTCTTGGGATTACAGCTAGCCTAATGCAAGAATAGGAGTGAAAGGAAGAAGCTAACTTTTTCTCTGTCCATAAAATCAGTTGAGTCTACAGCTAAGGGTCTCATCCACAACATTTTGAAAACCTCTCTGTGCAAGGTAATAGGTGGCCAGTGATCAGGCCTTAAACCATAACCTGATTCCCACATGACTTCCAAGGACCATACTGCCCAGACTGACTTTGCCCTGCCCACCCAATCACAGGGGAAACAAATGGCTCACATTGAATTCTTCTCGGAAGAGCTTATTATCATCAGCCATCCGTCGGTTAATCTCCTCTTCCAGCTTGTCCACTGGCAGCGGGGGATACTTCCTATTGGTGCTTGGAGACCTGGCCAGAAGTGGCATGCTTTGAGGCTCTGCAGCAGCACAAGGGGAAGTGGTCAGTCACTCAAGGCCTGGAAAAGGCCAGCTCTCTGCCTGATAACTTGCTGCTTGCTGCCACTGGCCAAGATAGCCCCAGTATCAACATAAAGGGTCAGGGTTGCTGACTTTGGTCAGTCTCAGGTGTTGAGAGTATGTGTGGGGCATTTTGATGCTATCATCTGTCCAAAACCCACCCTGTTTTTCTTGCCCAGTGAATCTCATGCAGAGACAGGCCATTCATTGCCAGTAACCTTACCCATGTCATCAGTGCGTCCATTGGACAAGCGAAAGGAATTAGAATGGCTTCCAGCCTGCTTGTACTTCTTGAACCTAATGGGAAAGAATATAAAAATGGGCACCTAGAGTCCAAGAAAAGAAATCATGTTCTTTAGAAGCCTCAATGTGTCACTGAGATTTGGGTCTATCTTTTATAGAGTTCAATTTAACCTTCCCAGTCACAGATGAATAGAGAAGAGCTCCTGTGCAGTGAGAGCAGGGAACCAGTTCCCTTTCTGGACATTATACAGCCCCCTCCTGCCAACATAATACTATACCATTTGGGGATAAAATTGTAGGATTCTGTACCTATCATATACCATACTGCATGACCTTGACACATGATTCCTAGAAAAAGCCCCCATAACAAAACTGTCTATTTATATTCCTCACAACTTCTGGGGAAGAAGAGTGAAAGAGATCTGTCCTGGGTCGGAGCTCTGGTCTTTGGTGGAAATCAGAGGTAGGGATCCTGCTTCTGTGTCAGCCTATTTGATACCAGGATGTCTCCAGAGATCTATAACTCTACCAGGAAGAGGGGGAGGTTCTAGTACCTAACCATAGTAGTTTGGGGCCCTCAAGGAGCCTTAGAATTGCTCTTTCTCTCTATGAGGTTCCAGACTAGATACTGGTCTAGCCAAAGGATCTGTCTCAACTCCCCAGCAATATTTCTTAGATAAAGACCTACCACCTGGGGCCGGAAGGACAGGTATTGAGAATCTCTATAGCACAACACCTCTGTGAAAGGTGGTGCTTTGAGGAAAGGAAGGGATACAAAGCTGGATGTTGGATATTTTAGCTTGTTTTATATTGCATCAAAGGATTAAAGATCTCATATCCCCATGACTACCCCTAATGCCCCATAATAACATCATGGTGATGTTATTAACGGTCTCATATAGGCTCTATACTGCTATAATGCTCTTTAAGATTAATAGTATTTCATAGGTACAAAGTTGGTCACTTCCATCATTGGTCTGGTGGGATCCAGAAGCTGGACGGAAAGGCTAGCCTGTTCCAGCTTTCTCATCCACTCAATGTCCTTTATTCTTTTTTTTTAAACCTTTACCTTCCACCTTAGAATCAATACTATGTATAAGTTCTAAGACAGAAAAGTGGTAAGGGCTAGGCAATGGGGGTTAAGTGACTTTTCCAGGGTCACACAGCTAGGAAGTATCTGAGACCAGATTTGAACCCAGGACCTCCCATCTCTAGGTCTGGCTGTCAGTCCACTGAGCTACCCAGCTGCCCCCAATGGCCTTTATTCTTAATGAAGATGCTCAAAGATCACATTCCTTGACATCCACCAAACTTTTCCTAATGTTCAAAGGCTCAGACCAAGGGCATTTTTTCTTCTTTGGTAAAGAGAACAATATATTTAAAAAAACAAACAGCAAAATCATATAATAAACTGGTAACTATTTTTTAGAGATTATTTGTGACTGTATTTAGCATCTTGATGAGAGTTGCTCTGCTTCCATAAGAAATCCTTTGCTAAAGAGCACTTTTACTGCTGAAGTTCTGGGTGGCTTATCAGCCACTCTTTTCCCCATACAAGTTCTGAGGAGCAAATGGTACCCTTTCCTATTACATCAGACCAAAGAGCTTACTCAGGGCTAAAGCAGGTAAAATGAACTAACTCATCTTCCATAATCTTTCCGACCTGTTTGATCTCTTCTATACATTTACCATATTTTAACTTGTATCAGTGTGGTATGGCTACATCTTTTATCCTCCTACTGGATTGTATGGGCAGGAACATAAGGATTTTGCTCTTCAGTTTGGCATCCTCACTGCAACCTGCATCCCTCATCCCCCATCCCCACCCCATCAAGGGCTGAGAACACAAGGGACTTGCATACTGTAGGTACTGAAGCCACATGTGCTAAAGTGAACTAGATTTAGCCATAGTGGAGAGACTGGAGTTTCTTACCTTAACATGTACAGAACAATGATAATAAACACTATCACTAGCAGAGAGGACAGGGCCACCATCACTGCAATGATAGGGGTCTCATCTGAAACCAAGAACATACACACACACACACATATAATCAGGTTAGAGGGTCAGCATTAATTGCAAGAGGGAGCTTGGGTAGCCACTGTAAAGAACAAGCTAGTGATGGCTCCTTACCCTAATGCTTCTATAATTGAAGGAAAAGAGGAGAAGAGAGGAGAAGAAAGGGAAGGAGGGGAGGAAAAGTAAAGAGGAAAGAAAGGAAGAAGAGGAGGGGAAGAGCAAGGAGGAAAGGGGGAGGAAATAGGGACGGGAAAGAAAGGGAAAGGAGGAACCAAGATACCCAGCTTTCAGGTCTGGTTATGGTTAATACATTAATCTGGAGCAATTCACTTAACCTCTCTAGATCTTAGTTTCATTCTATATAAAATATCAGGACATTGAGCCATATGGTCTCTAAGATCTTTTTAACTCTAATATCTTATGATCATATTATCCTGCATATTACTAGTATAGTAGTCTGATAGGAGTACTCCTTATCCTTTTTTATTCTGTATTAAAAATATTTATTTTTAAATAGCATAATAATATTCCATTACATTCAAGTATCACAATTTGTTCAGCCCTTCCCCAATCAGACATATCAGCTTTGTTTCTAGTTCTTTGCTACTATAAAAAGTGCAACTATGAAATATGCTGCTGTAGAAGGTTCATGGAGAAGAGAGGAAAAACAAAATAATATGAGAAAGGCCACTAGCTTTGCTACTTATTTCACAGAAATTCTTTCACAATGTAGAGGCCAAATCTAATTCATTTCCTTTATCAAATTGTTTGAAATGGCAATGATACTCTTTAGTAAAGAACTAAAGTGGAAACAAAGGGGTAGGGGAAAGTTTAAGTCATATGACTTCAATGCTTATAAATTCAACATTTATGGTAAGATTAAAAAAGTCCATCCTAAGCCATCAAGGAATTTGAGAAATTGGGAGTTTATGGATTTGGGTAACCAAAAGACATATCTAAATTAATTGACCACTTGGAGTTCATGAAAACGGGATGTTTCACATAGATGTATCAGAAAAGAGGAGCAAGCCACTGGTGACAATATTAGATGAAGACTTTACTTACACTTATTTGATTTCCTACTCTTATTTGTCTTTCAATATAAAGCTTTCATCTTCACATTGTTGGTCCTATCATATGTCACCTGAAGAAGCTATGGACAAAAAGATTTTCTTTTTGCCTATATGGAGGTTATGACCTCAAATAATGAAATTTGTAACAGAAAACATGAGCCTATAACTTCCTTTCCTTGGATTAGTACTATCTCAGGGCCCTATTTAAATACTATTAAATTTCACGAGCAAAGACCTATGTTTATTTATTATTTTCCTCTAAATAGGTGCAAATTTCTATAGAACTGAAAAATGTAGACAGAAGATTCCATCTACAACCAATACTTAGTTCAATAAAATATGAGAAGACTAATGGTATAAGATAAACTGCCATCACAAATTAAGCACTGTTGTTTCTCTCCTTCCCAAGTAAGATGGAAATTTCTTGGGAAAATTCATTAAGAAAGAAAAAAAGGAGCTTTATCATTCCAAATCATTGAAAAATATATAATCTCTAGGCTAAGTAGCTATAAAAAAGGGTGGTTCTAAGTTTTGGCTTTGTAATTTATTAATTAGGTGATTATAGGCAAGTTGCTTCCTCATTAGGAGTTTCAGTTTTCTCAATTGTAAACAAAATGGGGGTAATCATTATGTTACCTCCCTCATAGGATTTGATAATCTTCAAGGTATGAAAAGCAGTCTTTTGTAATAGTGGATTTTGTTTCTATTCCTATTTCCTGTTAAATCATTATGGAAAATGTAAATCAAAAGTTAAACATTTCACAACCACACATGCATATGACCACCATAGACTGGTAGGGAATGGGAGGAGGAAGTAGGAAAGGAGTCACTACACAATGAACTTTCTTCTTAAATGAAGTGACAATAAACAAGAAGGTGAGTTTCTCACCTCTTCTTTCCGTGTCAGAATTACCTGTATAATAAGTGAAAAATAGAAACATTTATTAAGATGAAAACAAACAATAACTAGCACTTCTATAGTTTCCCTAACAATTTAATACTTGATCCAATGCCTCAATTAGTGAGAAAGAACCAGTCACAGGAAAACCTGTGCTGCTGAAGAAATCAGCCCTTGTTTTTCCCTTATCCTCTTCTCCACCCCCTTTTCTCATTAACAGTAATTCCTTACATGTAAGATGAGGCTTTTCATGTTTACAAAGTTTTTTCACATGTATTATCTCAGTTGATCCATATACTGGTCCTGGGAGATAGGGAAAGAGGAAAATATGGCTCTCCTCTAACAAGAATACTGTTCCTGTTCATTATTGGCATTTTCTTGGTCTTCAAATTTTTAATGATGTCTACCTTGTGGCATAATACTCAAGGTGCTGGTCCTTGATAATACTTATGACACTTCTAATGAGTTCTCATCAGATCATCTGCTTTCTTTCCTATTTGTTAGAAGGTGTTTATAATAGTGTAGCAATTTCCACTAGCATGGGATAGTATTGACCTCATTCGAAAGCTGAAGAGGTTAAGAGTTAGAAGGGAAGAGTGACTTTTCTTAGGTCACAAGAAACAAGCAGCAAGGCTGGGCCTTGGCTTTATGATGCTAAATCTACTTTCTACTCTTTCCTCTAGACTAGGCTTCTCATTCTGAACTGAGGAGAAATAGAGGTTAGTGTAATATCATCCTCTGAATAATCTTTGGGATCTTTGAATCATTTCATGGATCATCTCCTCTGAGCTCCTTAAATCTTTTCCCTTTCTTCTACAAAACAATCCCAGAAGAGTCTTACTAGGGCTACGCATAAGGAGAAAATAAACTTCTAGATATTTCCTAGCAGCTTCCTTGGCTTTCCTCTACAATATAGCAAGTATGAAAACATTCTCAGTTACAATTGTCCTTAGCCAGTCTTCCAACAGTGGTTATGAATAGAAGAGCTTTCCTCTTTGTGAGCTTCTTGAAGACAATCACTGTTTTTGCTTTTTTTCCTTTTTATTATCCCCAGCATTTAGCACAGTCCCTGACAGATAGTAGGTGTGCAATAAATGCTTACTGACTAGACAGCATTGAAAAACCAGCCAAGACCTGATTTTATATACTAGACTGCCTCTAATTCATGGGATACTGTCCAGTTCTTTAAATGGTCTCAAAATAAAATTCATTTAAAAACAAATGTGTACTAGAGAGTATTTTTTAGAAATAGGTTATAGGTAAAGTCTAATAATATGGCTACCAATGTATAATAATTTGGGAATCAATTACTTGATTACTGGAACAGATATTTTTGAAAGTGAGGGAGGACAAAGGTAAAACAGAGTAGAAGGATAAGGGAGGATAATGGAAAGTTTTAGTATTAGCCATGGATTTCCATTACTGAATAAAATAAAGGTTCAGGGAGGATATGACAGCTCTCTCTCTCCAAAGTATCTAAAGGGCTTTCATTTGGAAGAGGAATTAAATTTGTTCTGTTTGATTCTAGAGGGAAGGACTAGGAATAATTTGCAAAGAGGCAGATTCAGGCTTGAAAAAAGGAAAAAAATTTTCAACAATTATAAATTGTCTCAAAGTAGAATGGACTGCCTTGAGACGTAATGGTTTTCCCTTTTGAGGGAGGTCTTTAAGCAGAGTCTGGACGTTCATTTCTTAATTATAACAGTGAGGATTCCTTTTGGGCCTGAGCTGTAATAGATGACTATTGAGGTTCCTTCCAACTCTTAAAATCTAATTCAGTGGTGTGTCAGGGTTAATCAAAATGAATATCCTCTGATTGTAGTTGAAATTTTTCAGGAAAAGACACTCATTGAGGACTTTGTGGGATGGGGCAAATGATACACTTTAAAAATATGATACACTGGAAGTGTCTATCAAAAGGAATAGCACAGATTATGGGGATGGTGTATTAGCACTGTATAATAAGAAGATAAACTCATGAGGAAATCTAAAAACCAGAGAAGGGGAAGCTTGGAGAACATTCAGGTCAAGATCAATGGAAGCAGAAACAGAAAGTAAAACTAATTAGAAAATACTATAGACCATCTGGAATAGAATGAAGAAATAGATGAAGAATTCAGAAGAGATCACAAGCTTCTCATAAAGGCTATAGGACTGGTAAATGAATGAACAAAAAAAAATTTATCATATACTTAATATATACAGAGAACTGTGCACACAAATAGAGAAGCAAAACAGTCCTTGCTCTCAAAAAACCCATGTTTTAATAGGGGGAGACAACACATATTGGAAGTTTCAGCTGCAAGTCAGATAGAAAGGCTTGAAGGCCTTTAGGGAGCAAAGGATATAGTCAATCATCTTCTTTAATGCTATTTCCAATGATAAGATCATAGGCATTATTGAAACAGAATAATTTGAAAGTGACAAGGGCTTTGGTGGCAAGAACTTTGTTTGTCAGATATCCTGTAGCTGTGGCTGCTGAGGAGGCAGAGATTGTTACAACATCTATAAAAGTAATGGTGGAGGGGAAGATGGAGAACCCAATGGCAGAGTATAGGCAGCAAGTCAGCTGAGCTTTCCCAACATTTCCCTCCAAACAACTTTAAAATAAATTCTTCAAATCAAATTTTGGAGCATTAGAGCCAACAAAAGGTCAAGGTGAAACCTCTCGAGCTAAAAACAACTTTGGGAGCTGACAGGAGAGGACCATAACATCAGGGTAGGAGCTGGTCCAGAATGTAACAACAGCATTAGAGGTAGGTCTTTGGAGGTGGCTACAACAGTGGCAGCTTTGAGATCTATGGGTTGGATAAATGATCAAAAAGAAATTGCAGGGGACCCTTTACTGGCACTGGGTGTAGCTAGGGCTGACTGGCAACCTTATTGTCCATAAATAGTTCCGGGTTGCAGTTCCTATACCAAGAAGAGCACTTGTAGTTGGTCAAAAAGGAGCAGGGGTCTTGGTCACCATTTCAATGTAGAGAGGAGCACTAGCACTTGTGGCTACAAAAGAGAAAGGATACTTCTTGGGTAAAGACCAGACCTTGGGGAAATCATGATCACACTTCTTGAATCAAAGTATCTTAGAGGCACCAAAAACTTGTAGACTCCTAGAATTAGCTCTGAAAGCAACAGCATGGAAAAGCCTGAAACATGGGACAATGCCTCTCCACCCCTAAGTAAGCAGAGTCCAACTTTAAGATAAAATTCAAAGTCAAGAACTAGACTGGGAAAATGGACAAATATCAAAAAAAGAACCATAAAAAATACTAGAGTGGCAGGGAAGACCAAGATATAAACTCAGAAGTCAACAATGGGAAAACAGTTACATGCAAAGCCTCAAACAAAAAAGCCTTAACCCCCCCCCCCAAAAAAAAATTCAACAAGAATTCCTGGAAGGTTACAAAAGTGATGAGTAGAAAAAAAATTGGGGAAAGAAATGAGAGGGATAGAAAAAATTACAAAAAGAGGCACAAAAAATAATGAAGAAAATTATATCTGAAAAAAATCAGAATTGGCCTAATCATGAAAAAGGTACACATTCATTGAAAAGAACTCCTTAAAAAAAAAACAGAATAGGCCAAATAGAAAAGGAGATACAAGAACTCACCAAAGAAAATAATTCCTTCAAAATTAGAAATGGGACTCCAAAGAATATCAAGAAACAATAAAAACAAAGCCAAAATATGGAGGGGGAAAATCTCATTGTAAAAATAACTCACCTGAAAAATAGATCAAAGAGAGATAATTTGAGAATTACTAGGCTGAAAACGATGATTAAAAAAATAGCCTAGACATCACATTTCAAGAAATTATCATGGGAAAATACCCTAATATCTTATCCAGAGAGTAAAATAGAAATTGAAAGAATCCACTGATCATCATCTGAAATAGATCTCAAAATGCATTGTCAGAAGGGGGAAGAAAGATAGAATGGGGAAATTTTTCTCACATAAAAGATGGACTCAATAAAGAGCTTTTATATTAGAAGGGGAAATGGGAAGGTAGTGGGCAATGCTTGAACTTCACTGCAATCAGAACTGATTCAAAGAGGGAAGAATATATATACACACACTCAGTTAGATATACAAATCTATTTTACCTAACGGGAAAATAGGAGGTGAGGGGGATAAGACAAGTGGTGGAAAGAAGTGATAAAAGGGAGGGTGGATTAAGTAAGCAGTGGTTAGAAGCTAAACAGATTTTTGAGGAAGGATTGGATAAGAGAGAGGAGGAAACAGAAGCAAATGGGATGAAGGATAATAAACAGTCATTATAACTGTGAATGTGAATGGAATGAGCTCACCCATAAAATGGCAGCAAAAAGGAGAATGGATTCAAAATCAGAGTCCAAAATAAATACAGAAAGACACATACAAAGTTAAAATAAAAGGGCTAGATAAAAAACCTATTATGCTTTAGCTGAAGAAAAATGGCAGAAGTAGCAATCATGATCTCAAAACAAAAGCAAAAATGTTTAAGACATAAAGAAACTACTTTTTGTAAAAGGTACCTTAGACAAAGAAGTAATAACAAAAAAGTTTTGAGGGCAAGTTTCTCTGATAAAAAGTCTCATTCCTTAAATATATATTGTATATAGAACTAAGTCAAATGGATAAAAATAAGCCATTTCCTTGTAGAGATATATGCTCAAAGGATCTGGATAGGTAGTTTTCAAAAGAAGAAATCAAAGCTATTTATTGCTATATTTGAAAAAATGCTCTAAATCACTACTGCGTAGAGAACTCGAATTTAGACAACTTTGAGGTACCATCTCATACTTATCAGAAATGACAAATGATGGAGGGGATGAGAGAAATAGGGACACTAATGAATTACTAACGGAGTGGTAAATTAGTCCAACCATTCTAAAGAACATGCTCAACTAAAGAACATGGAACTATGCTCAAAGGGCTGTAAAACTGTGCATACTCTTTGACCTAACATTATCACCACTAGATCTGTATCCCAAAGAAATCAAAGGAAAAGGACCTATATGTACAAAAGTATTTATAGCAGCAATTTATGTGGTGGTAAAGAATTATTAGAAATTGAGGGGATTCTCATCAAATGAGGAATGGCTGAACAAGTTGTGGCACAGAATTGTGATGGAGTACTATTATATCTTGGGAAATAATGAGGGAGGAGGTTTCATAAAAACATTGCAAAAGCTATGTGAACTGAAAGTGAAATGGGAAGAACTAAGAAGTCTTTATACAGTGATGGCAATGTTGTAATGATGCTTTAACTGTGAAAGATTTGGCTACTCTGATCAGGAATCCAAGACTTATAAAAGACTCAGGATGAAAAACTGATATCCACCTCCAGGTAGAGAGAACTAATAAATTCTGAGTACAAATTTAAGTATAACATTCTCATTTTATTTTATTTTAGCCAATTTTTTATTTATCTACTTAGATTAATATGGCTAATGTGGAAATGTTTTGCATGATTGAACATGTATAACTGAAATCATATTGCTTGCCTTCTCAGAGAATGGAGGAGGGATAGAAGGTAGAGAATTTGAAGACCAAAGTTTAAAAAGAAAAGAATGCTAAAAATAAATTTTATACACACACAAATATAAAATCCTTACTTTCTGTCTTAGTAACAATTTCATGACAGAAGGGCAAGGGCTAAGGCAAATAGGATTAAGAGACTTGGTCAGGGTTACACAGCTAGGAAATGTTTTAATCCAGATTTGAACCCAGGTCCTCCTGACTACAGTTAGACACTCTCTAGCTGTATGACCCTGTCAAACAGTCACTTAACCCCCATTGCCTAGCCCATACCACTCCTGTGCCTTAGAACCAATACATAGTATTACTTCTTTTTCTCCTGACTACAGACCTGCTTCTCTAACCACTGTGTACCTAATTGCTATAATAATAAAATTTTTTAAAAGCTTAAAAAAATATAGTAGTGGCCAGGTCATATCTCCACAAGGGTTCATAACTTGGATGATGAGTAAACTTCAATTATCTGGACACTGACTGGAATTCTCCCTTTGCCAAAATCAGAGTAGCTGATTTCTTGACTTCCTTTAATTATAATCATATCTTAAAAAACAAACAACCTTACCTTCCATCTTAGAAATAATACTACATGGGGGCAGCTGGGTGGCTCGTGGATTGAGAGTAAGTCTAGAGATGGGAGATCCTAGGTTCAAATATGGCTTCAGATATTTCCTAGCTCTGTGATTCTGGGCAAGTCACTTGACCCCATTGCCTAACCCTTTCCCCTCTTCTGCCTTGGAACCAATATACAGTATTGATTCCAAGATGGAAGGTAAGGGGAAGGCAGGAAGGCAGGAAGGCAGGAAGGAAGGCAGGAAGGAAGGAAGAAAGGAAGGAGGAAAGGAAGGAAGGAAGGAAGGAAGGAAGGAAGGAAGGAAGGAAGGAAGGAAGGAAGGAAGGAAGGAAGGAAGGAAGGAAGGAAGGAAGGAAGGAAGGAAGGAAGGAAGGAAGGAAGGAAGGAAGGGAAGGAAGGAAGGAAGAGAAGTAGTACTATCTATTGGTTCTAAGGCACAAGAGTGGTAAGGGCTAGGCAATGGGGGTTAAGTGACTGTTTGACAGGGTCATACAGCTAGAGTGTCTAACTGAGAACAGCTGCTGAATTTTCTGCTTGACCAGAGACTTGCCTAGTGTGTGATGATTGTGAATTGAATTATATAAGTAACACTCTGTTAGTTAAATCCAGTCTCCCTCCTAGGAGACAAAGAGAGAGATCAGGGAACTTTTCTCACAAGCCATTTCTGAAAAGACAAACGAGCTTTTGTACCTTTTATATAAGACAAAGATGAAACACTTCAAAACCAGAGTATGTGCTAACTTTCTACCAGGGATCCCTCAAATATCCCCTCACTTATTTTAGGAGTAGCAAGGGACTAATTCTAGCAGGCAGCTCTTTCCCACTGCATTCTATAAATATATACTAAGCACCTACTGTGTGATCAGCACTGAGAATGCAAAAACAGGCATAATACAGACCCTGCTCTTTAGCAATATGTAACTTAATTTCAGGGTAGGGAAGACAGGGGCACAAATAACTTTGCTCTGTCTTCCAACCTTATACTTAACTGAAATTGCTCTCTACAACATCCCTAGTGATCTCTTAATTATTAATTTTAATGGTACTTTCTCAGTTTTTATTCTTCTCATCCTCTCTGCAGTATATGACATTGCTGCCTACCCTCTCCTTTCAGATACTCGCTCCCCTATGGGACAGCACACCACTACTTTCTCATGTTTTCTTCCTATTTTTTTGACAGCTTCTTTATCTCCTTTGCTAGATCACCATAGCTATTATGATCCTTAACAGTGGGTGTCCCCTAAGTCTCTGTCTTGACTTTCTTCTATTCTCTCACTTGGTGACTTCACCAGCTCCCTATGCAGATGATTTTGAAATCTAGAAATCTAGCCCTAGACTCTCTCCTGAGATCCTGTTGCACACACCCAGCTGCCTATTGGATATTTTAAATTTGATGTCTGGTAGACATTTCAAATTCAACATGCCCAAAACAGAAGCCATGATTTTTCTTCCCCTAACCCCCATCCCAAACTCATTCCTTTTCCAACCTTCCTTATTCCTATCAAGAGTACTGCTATTCTTCTAGTCACTCAGGTAAGCACCCTTTAGTATTATACTTGACTTACATTCACCTTCACTTTACATATTAAACCATTTGCCAAATCTTGCCATTTCTACCTCTGCAATATCTTTCACATATGTTCCCTTCCTTCAACCCACATAACTATTATTCTAATTCAGGACCTCATGCAATAGCCTGTAAATTAGTTTCCTTACCTGAAATATCTCCCCCTCTTCAACTTATATGTACATACACATCACTTCTAATAAAAATGATTTTTGTAAAGCATAAGTGAGACTATGTGATTTCCCTCCTCAATAAACTGCAATGGCTTTCTGCTATCTTCAGGATTAAATAATTTCACATTTGGCTTTTAAAGCCCTTTACAAGCTGGCCTCACTCTACTTTTTCTACCTTATCATTCACAGTTCCATTCTTCTACTCTCCTGTCCAGCCAGTCTGACCTTATTGCTCCTTGGACACCCTATTTCTGGTCTCTGTGTCTGAATGACTATGAGCCAGGAGTGAGAGAAGAAATTAGGAAGTTAGTATTTGATAGCAAAAAGGATCAGGAAAAGATGGTACAGTTGGATGGCATGGAGTTGAATGGAAGAAAGATTGCTGAATGATGGTGATGGAACAAAAACCAGATGTGGCAGTGGGAAGCAATGATATACACTAATCAAACACCGAGAAACAGCTTGAGGAACAGAAATAGCTCAATTAGCTAGCACCTTATCCTGGAGAAGAAAAAGGAATAAGCACCTCTTTGGTCTAGGCACTGTGCTAAACTTTTTATAAATATGATCTCATCTGATCATCCATGGAAGATAGGTACTATTATTATTTCCATTTTATAGATGAGGAAACTGAGGTACACAAAGCTTAAGCAACTTGACTAGGATCACATAGCCAATAAGTGTCTAAGGGAGGATTTGAACTCAGGTCTGTCCAGACTCCAGGCTCAGCACTCTAAAACTGAGACTATTTTTAATGAACCAACATCTAGCAGAAGAAATGAAGATTTCTCATGATGGCAGTGCTCTATGGTATCAGGAATAGGAAATGAGAGTCTTTGTGCAGCTATTGGTCTAGGAACATAAAAAAAAATTCCTAAGAACCACTGAGCGTATCCTTACTGGATTGAAAATCCAAACTTGAGGTATTTAGAGCATTGGGAAGGCCATTTACACAGTGAGAAATGTGAAGCATTATGCAGAACAAGTGAGAAACATAATTGTGAAATCACCATCTCTGGGAATCTTTCTTAAAAAGAGTGAAAATTCTCATTGCCTGAGGCTGACTAAAGTGAGGTCCTGCCCAAACTTCTTTGAAAGATGAATGAGATAACCTTTAGGAACCTCTTCTTCACTCTTCCCCATAGATATTCTGAGTATTTCCTAAACTGGCCTTCATTAAATGGTCTTACGTAGTTTGATTTTAATGTCAGAATCTTTATGGTGACAAAATATGAGTTAGAGATTTACTGGAAGAGTGAACACAGTATAGCTGGGTAGCTCAGTGCATTGAGAGCCCGGCCTAGAGATGGGAGGTCCTGGGTTCAAATGTGGCCTCAGATACTTCCTATCTGTGTGACCCTGGGCAAGTCACTTAATCCCCACTGCCTAACCCTTACCACTCTTCTGCCTTGGAACTGATAACTAGTATCAATTTTAAGACAAAAGGGAAAGGTTTTTTTAAAAAGTGTGAACATATCTCCAAACATGAAAGAGAAAGAACAAAAACTTTTTCCAGTACCTGAAGGGGTGAAGGCTTCTGGTGTTGTTACTGAAGTGCTAAAATTCTGCTCCCAAGGCTCCGTCTTGGCATCTGTAAGCCCAGGATCAAGAAACCAAGTTCCATTTGGAGAAAGTGAAGTCATATTAGGCTCTGCAACCCCTGTCCTTGCAGTCACATTGACAATAGATTCGGTTGAGTTGACTGTGGTTACATTAGTAGGTTCCAGAATTACAGGTGGGCTGAATGTTGGTGTTGTAGGAAAAGAAGTCAATGAAGAGTTTGGACTGAAAACCTTGGAGCTCATGGTCTCCCCTTTATCAGGCTCTGTGGTTGTTGCTTTAATTGATCTTATAGATGTGGATGAGGTAACTCCTGTCGAAGGTGACACTGCAAACACTAAAACACAAGGAAATATCACATCAAGGTCATGATACAGCCCTCAAAAATAAGGCAAATGGCATGGATTGTAAAGTGTTGTATCCCTGAGCAGGGATCAGCTACACAATTTATTCTTTAACTGAGGTGATCAATGGATCATTAGCTGAGGAAAGTGGGAAATATCCTTTTCATTTAGGCCCTAAAATGACTATTTTTTAGAATAGGGATCTTAACTACTCCTTTACTTTAGAGATGAAAGCAAAAGTACTCAAGATTTGCTCAGAGATAAGTGAAGTTTTACCTGTTGTAGCATTGCTGGCACTGAGGCAAGTCAGGCCACTGCTGAGCAAAATAAGAAAGAACCAGGAATCCATGTTGATCTGAAAACAAACAAATAAGCCACCTTAGAATATGTCTTGAATTAAAATCTCTGCATTCAAATTAACTATCCACAAAGATGAACCTGAAGTTTATGAACTGGAAGCTACAAATTCTCAAGTAAATAGATGCTTCAGAACCTTAGAGGGAAGGTCAAACTATGGTGGCCACACTGAAACTGAGCCAATAAGATAACCATGGAATGGGAAAAACTGTTGCAGAAGTTGCTATTCCAAGGAATTGAGTGTGGGTTCCTAATGAGACCATGGCACCTTCCCAAATCTCAGTCAGGGGCTAAAATGTAAGTAATGTGGGACAATCTATGACCTAATTAGCTGCAAGGTGTTTTAAATAATGCTATTATAGGGAAAAAAAGAGAAATCTGCATTGATACTAGGAAAGAAGCAAAAGGCAAGATTATAAATGTTTATCTAGTATTGAATACAGTTGCTAGAGTAGTACAAACTGGATTCCAGGAAGACCTGGGTTTGAATCCTATCTCAGAGACTGACTAGCTGTATGATTCTAACCACTTCACTTCAGTTCAATTCAGTGATTCTCAAATCTACTTATCCAGTCCTAATCTTTCTACTGCCCATCAGTTATCACCTTTACTTTCGTTTTCACACACACACACACACACACACACACACACACACACACACACACACGCGCGCTGCTAAATGAAGGTAGAAAAAAATCATGCAACCTTTCTGATTAGGTCACAAAAATTTATGTCTAATAGCCTCAACTGAACTGCACCTAGGCAAATCTACTATACCTCCCATATTAACTCCCTATCCCATTCTTCACAGCAGCTCTTCTGAACCTTTTCATCTCTCCTCAAACTTCCCATGGTTCCCCCTCACACTACTCTCAGCTGAGAACTTCATCTTAAGGCTGTACACTCTCTCTTCTCTCCTCATCCTCATCTCCTGTTACTTAGGTGCCTTCTACCACTTTCCTTCCTTCATCCATGTCTCACATGATTAAGTGGCCTTAACCCAGGGGACCCCAAACTTTTTACACAGGGGGCTAGTTCATTGTCCCTCAGACTGTTGGAGGGCCAGACTATTAAAAAAACTATGAACAAATCTGTATCCCGCTGTCTAGGATAGTGGAGGTTGCAGTGCTGGCTGTGATGGGCCTGTCACACCTTGCACAGGCCCATCACTGCCACCACTATACCAGGCAGTAGTATACACAGTGAGGAATCCCCTCCCCCAGATCGCCACTCACCATGCTGAAGTCTTCCATTGTGCAGCCACATAATCCTTTGCAGGGCACCTTGTTCTCAGTTACTCTTAGAATAAGGCACCATGCAAAGGATTATTTCGCCAAAAGTAGTACTGTATGTGAGTGATGCCGTGCTTTGCGGCGCCGCCACATACAGTGCTTCTCTCATTGACCACCAAAGAAAGAGGTGCCCCTTTTGGAAGTGCGGTAGGGGCCGGATAAATGGCCTCAGAGGGCCGCATGTGGCCTGTGGGCTGTAGTTTGGGGACCCCTGCTTTATACTTTACCAAGGATAATCCCTCTACTTGTTCAAGTGATCTCATTCCATCCTATCTCCTCCATCAGATTGTTCCCCCCCACTCTCACCCCTTGCCATTCCTATTCTATCACTTTATTTTCATCCGTCCCTCTCTACTGGCCCATTTCCTACTGCTTTCAAATATACCCATGTCTACTCTATCCTGAAAAAAATCTTCACTTGATTCTTCTAACTATTGTCTTATCTCTTCTGTACTTTGTAGCTAAACTCTTTGAAAAGGTTGTCTACAAGTAGTGCCTCCACTTTCTCTTCTCACAACTTTCTTTTCAACCCCTTACAATTTGGTTTCTGATTTTATCATTTCACCAAAACTTCTCTTTCCAAAGGTACTACTGATTTCCTTCCTTCCTTCCTTCCTTCCTTCCTTCCTTCCTTCCTTCCTTCCTTCCTTCCTTCCTTCCTTTCAACCCTTAGCCTTCCATCTTAGAATCAATTCTGTGTATTGGTTCTAAGACAGAAGAGAAGTAAGGGCTAGGCAATGGGGGTCAATTAAGTTGCCCAGGGTCACACAGCTAGGAAATATCTGAGGCCTGATTTGAACCCAGGACCTTCTGTCTCTAAGCCTGGCTCTCAATCCACTGAGCTACCCAGCTGCCCCCACTACTTATTTCTTGATAACATAGTGAAAGAGGAATCTACAGTTTTACTTTGGTAATTTTTCATGACATCAAGCTAAATTTGTTACACCTTCCATTTATTGTTTCAGGATCTGCCCTCTAGGACCAAACAGAACAAATCTAATGCCTTCACATGTCAATCTTTTAAAAACTTGAAGAAAAGAAGCACTACCCCACTGTCTCTAAGATAAACATCCCTCCATTATAAGATATGAAATCAAGGCCCTTACTATTTTGGTTGATCCCCAGCTTTTCAATGTCCTTTTAAACTATGGTCCCCAGAACTGAACATGATACTCAAAATGAAGTCTGATGGAGTAGAATTCAATGTGACTCTCACCTCCCTATTTCTAGAAGCTATCCCTGTTTTAATGTGGTTCAAGATCACATTAGTGTTTTGGTTGTCACACAACATTGCTTACTCAGTTTGAGTTTACAGCCTTCTAAAGTCCTCATATCTTTTCCATAACAAGCAATGTCTAACTATGCTTCCCTATCTTATATTTGTGAAGTGCATTTTTTGTACCCGAGTGTAAATTTTTACATTTGTCTCTATTGAATTCCATATTAGTAGATTTAGCCCAATACTCTAGTCCAGTGATGTTAAACTGAAATAGAAATGGGGCCTCTAGACAATACATAAGGAATGGGATATATGGAGTATTCAGGGAAGACTGGTGCCTTTGATGTGAGGGCTTGCTGGACCTTTTTTAGGGCTGCTTTCCTCCTTTGGTGTCTACCTGCCACCCAGCTCTCACCTGTGGCTCAAAGAAGCTACAGCATGTGCAGCAACCACATCCTGGTAAACCATCCAACAGGCAGGCTACACCAGGTTAAGGGTAACCAACAGGCCTCAAACCCATTGTTGAGGTGGGGGTGTGTCTATCCCAGGCACACAAAGACTTCTCCTGGGTGGATGAGAACAATTTGTTCCAATGGCCATGAAGGCAGTAGAAGCAGTCTCCGTGGAGTGCTTAAAGCTTGGTTAGACGCTGAAGAAGCCAAGGTCATCCTCTGCGTCTTGAGCCATTGCCAGCTGTCTTGACTTTTGTCCTGTCTCTGGACTATGATGACTCTGGAAAAGAAAGTGAGGCCAAAGATTTTGTGCAACTCTGCCTCACATAAGTCCAATTTATGCTCAAGTTAAAAGTAACTTTGGTCCTCTTCTAATAAGGACAACAATCACTAATTCCATAAAGGATAGAAATGGGTTGCATTTGACTTAGAAAACTACATAGTAATGTCATTTATATTCTATTATGTTTTTATTTTGTTAAATATTTCTCAATTATATTTTAATCTAATTTGGTTCACAGTGGGGGAGAGTCTGAAGTCTCTGCTTTAGCCTATCAAGGTCTTTTAGAACCTTAACTTTATTTAATGGGCTAATAATTCCCTCCCCAGATTTTTATCATTTGCAAATTTGATTAGCAGCTCTTGCTAAATTGATATTGAACAACGTTCACTAATCTGTGAGTATGGTCAATTCAGAGTCAATCTAAACCATCTTTTTCCATCTTTTACACAATAGTGTGAGATACTTTAGCAAAAACTTTGGTAAAATCTAGGTAAACTATATCAATTCTCCTCATTTATAGTTTAGTAATCCTGTCCCCAAAAAAGGAAATGAGGTTAGTAGGTCTTGACCTATTCTTGAAGTTTGCTTGGTTATCCCTTCATAGACTTTCATCCAAAAATCTCTTTAATAATCTTTTTAAGAGAACTTAAAGGGATAAAAGGGTAGCTGGTGGTACAGTGGATTGAGTGCCAGGCCTGAAGTCAGGAAGACTCATTTTTATGATTTCAAATTTAGTGTCAGACACTTACTAGCTATGTGACTGTGGGGAAATAGTTTAATCCTGTTTGCCTCAGATTCCTCAATTACAAAGTGACCTGGAGAAGGAAATGGCAAACCATTCCAGTATCTCTGCCAAGAAAACCCCAAATGAGGTCACAAAAAATTAGACACAACTGAAAGTGACTGAACTACAACAAAGTGATAAGATCTATAATTTCACTGGTATAGAGAATCTTTGGGAAAGGTAACTTCCTCTGTTAATGCAGTTTGATACTTTTTCTGTAATTCATAGTGTTAGGGAGTATCTTGAAGCCCCAAGAAGTTAAATAATCTATACAGCCTATATAAATTAGACAAGTCTATCTGGCTTCAAGGCCAGCTCACTAGTCGGTATGCTAATACTATAGTCCAAGAGAAAGGGTTTCCTTATTGACAGTATTCTAGTCTATTTGGTAAGTACTGACATAGTGGGAAGAGCTTCTGAGTTGGAGTGAGAAGGATTGTGCCCAAATGCTGGTAAAAGGGGGCAAGTCCCCTGGTATTTTTGAGCTTCAGTATCTTCATCTGTAATGCGTGGATCAGAAAACTGGTGCTATTACTACCTCAAAGGGTTGTTGAGAGGATCAAATTAATAATGCGTGAAAAATACTTTCTAAGCCATTAAGTTCTACAGATAAGTTTCTCTATTGGAATGAAAAGTTCTTCATCCTTTCTTCTGGGGAGTAAGACTTGTATTTATTGCATTTATATCATCTAGTGGCACAGAATGAATTTTCTAGTCATAGTTGTTAATCTCTACTTCCAATCTCCTTTAGAAGCAGAGAAAGTAGGAGACAAACTCTGAGTGGCGAATAACACCAAGGCTAACTTGTTCTGATATATGAATCTGGAGGCACCATCTTATATTAAAGATGGTAGCCATGGCAGAGTGGTTTGAATGCTGGATTTGGGGTCAAAGATATCTAGGTTAAAGTCCTGCAGCTGAAATAATAGTTTGTGACTTTATAATAATCACTTAATCTCTCAGTGCTCCAGGCAACTATTTAAGACTAGAAATGAGAAAAATTGAAGATTTGCATTAGTGAAGGAAGCTTCCACAGAATAGGGAAGTACTCTATACTGATGAAATCATAAGCTTGGTCAGGGTAAAAAAAAAGGTATTTTGCATAAAGATTATTTATGGATGAATCCAGTTTCCCACTATATACGCCATGTAGGCATAAACTCTGTAATAGCTAAGCTTTGTATCTTGACATACAGTGGGTACTTTAATAATAATTTCTTAACTTGAATAAGGGTATGTCAAATGGTCTAGGCCAGTGATGGTGAATCTTTTAGAGATGTCAGGGCCCTTCCAACCTTACTCCCTCCCCCACCACACTCTAGACAGGGGAGGGAGGAGGAACTTACACTGGGCTGCTGGGCAGATGAGAGACACATGTGGAGATGGGGAGGAGAGTGACTCCACTCCCCTCCAGCTCTGCTCTCCTCCAGCTATGTGCCATGCTGTGAGCTATGCTCCCATCAAACCTAGCTCCTTTCTAACCCCACCACAGGAATCACTTTCACCACAGACTCAACAGGCTCCTATCTGCACCACACCCTCACATAGCATGTGATCTCCCCACCCACCCAAATGCCTTACCCCAGGGAGGGAGAAAGTGCTCCCACTTGGGCTGCTGTGCAGAGGGGCAGGGGAAGTGAAGAATGTCCTCAGGCACATGGAGAAGGGGAGGGGAACAGCTCCACTCCAAATCTCTCTAGCTTTCTAGTAATGGACTCTGGTGGGCAATGGCAGGTGTGCCCACAGAGAGGGCTCCAGGTGTCCTTTTTTGCATGTGTGCCATAGGTTCACCATCACTCACTTGAAACAAAATACTGGCCTTTGGGGGATTATGGTGATTAGTCACATAACAATGATTTTTCTCTCTTCTCTCCAATATGATGCTCTTCAGGTAATAATATTTGGGTCTAATTCTAAGCTATTTTTGTTTCTGCTTGAGCCTCAAAATATCTTTTCCTAGGGGGCAGCTGGGTAGCCCAGTGGATTGAGAGTCAGGCCTAGAGACAGGAGGTCCTAGGTTCAAATCTGGCCTCAGACACTTTCCAGCTGTGTGACCCTGGGCAAGTCACTTGACCCCCATTGCCTAGCCCTTACCACTCTTTTGCCTTGGAATCAATACACAGTATTGATTCCAAGACAGAAGGTAAGGGTTTAAAAAAATATATCTTTTCCTTCTATCATTCTATAACTCCTCTCCTACTCCCCCCTTTCTTCAGCCTCTAGATGCTAGGGGTTATTAAAGACATTGCTTTATAATTTTTCTTGATTGTGTGTACTTTTGCAGTCTAATCTGGACTATATGGTAATTCTGCCCCTTCTTAATCGATGATGGACAAACCAATGATGAAGGTAACTCTAAATTTCAGGAAAACCTGAGTGAAGATGAATGTTCAAGTTTGCTGATTTTTTATTTAGAAAAACAAAATTTCTTTAATTCACAAACCTGTGGCAATATTAGCTGTGGAAGAGTTCATCTGCAGCAAGAAATGGGAGATGAGTCATGCAATGTGGGGTGTGACACAATGGAAATCCCATATTGTACCCCACCCTACCTCCATAGTAATCCTAGTGTGGCAAAGTTTTCCAAACTGTAGGACGTCCCCCTGCCCTCCACTACTCCTCCCATTCCCCTCACTGTCAAAAGGAAAAGAGAAATGGAGGCACACATGAAACAAATGACAAAATTACTGGATATTTCCAGTACAAATCTCAAATAAATATACCTATTTTATTTTTAACTTTGAAAACAAAGATAAAATCAATGCTTAAAATTAATTATAACTCCTTCCCTCAGTTAGATCATTAATATAAAGGAAAGATATGCCCTTTCAGTGTGGGTATATGGTTTCTATTTTGGGGCAGAATTTTGTTGGCTTTTGATTTTCACTAAATTTCTTTATACTGCCACAGTCACTGTACATGTTGTACTTTTAGTTTGTTATTTTGCTTTGTGCATCAATTTATACAAGTTTTACCATGTTTCTATGAATTCTTTATGATGTAGGATTATCTCACACACATGTGAAATCTTTATCCATTATTCAATCATTAGAAAATATTTTGTTTCCTTTTTTTTTGTTATAATAATACAAATATTTTTGTAACTGATGAATCTTTCCTTGCTGTCAGTTTCCTTAGGATATAGTCATCAGTGGTAGGATCTCTGGGTCAAACTACCCTATCCTTATAAAAGGAAGCCCTTAATTACTCCCTAATCAACTAATAAGCTTTTAAGATAATTTCTTCAAAGCTTTTTTCCCACTTTCTTTTTTTTTTGTTTACAAAACAAATAAAACATAAAACTTAGTTTCCCAAAATACTGTCTTGCAGAAGAAAACATAATTACTTAACTGCTGATCATTGTTATACTCTGTTGAGAAAAGTTAATAGTGACACAGCTTTCATCATTCTAGGATCAGATTTTTAATGCAGACAGGAACCATGCTTGGGTCAAAAAGTCCTACCATGAGAGATATTAAGCTATTAATGCTTCTTTGAATGTTACCTAATTATTTAGCAAAAAGTCTAAATAATGATAATAATAGATCTTTATATATCCCCTACTATGTATCAGATACTGTACTAAGAGCTTTACAAATAAATCTCATTTGTTCCTCACAATAATCCTGGGATGTTGTGCTATTTTCTTAATTTTACAGTTAAGAAAACAAAGGTTAAATGATATGCCCAAGGTCATACAGAATAAGTATGTCTGAGGTGGGATTTGAACTTGGGTCTTCCTAAGGCCTAGTGTTCTAGATATACTGTACCACCCAGCTGCCTGAGAGGAATTCTCTGCTGAGATTGTATAAGTGCTTATATCATTGAGAATATGAAAGGAAGCTCCTCACAAAGTCCCAAAAACTAGAGGGAAATCCTTCTATCCTAAATGTAGAGTAGTAAGCCATTAGGAGTATACAGGAAGCCATGAAGCCATGAGACAAGATGGGCATATGCAGACACAGTGGGGAGAGGGAGAAGGAGGAGAGACCAGCTTTGTTTTCCACAATGCCAGTGACAAGTCTAGCAGTCACGAGAAGCAAAAACAAAAACAAAACAACACCCCCCAAAAAATAATAAAGGCCCTTTTATGATCAGGGTGAATGTGCAATACAAAAAGAAAGTCAGATGACCTAGTTAAACATAGAGCTATTCCTAATGGGAACAAATTCTTAGCCCAGATTATCTTATTCCTAATGGAAAAAGAATGAATTAACTGATGGTAAAAAGACTTCCATTTGCCTGTTGGGGTCTTGGTTGTAACTGCATCCCAGCCTGGGTCTACTTTTTTCCTGCAAGTGACCACTCAGGACCCAAGACCTTGTGAAAGTGGTCACACTGACCCTCAGCAGTCAGTCTGTATCTTTATTGTTTATTTCCTTCCTTTATTATTTCTCTCAGGGTAACCTAGGCTCTTTGGCTAATGGACCAGCAGAAAATACCAGTACCCATTTATTTTTTTCTAGAGCCTCTATAGTATGGCCTAAAAAAACAAAAACAAAAACAAAATAAAACTACCAAATAAAAGTGAGTGATAGTTTATTCTTCTCTAGAGCTCACTTAAAGAAACTGGGTCCCACAGTCTTACCCTGCAAGAGTCAGTTTAGTTAGACTAAAGTCCCATTAGGACAATTGTAAAGGAGAATCATGCTCTAAGTGAAGATTGAACTAGATGTCCAATAAGATCCCTTCCAACTCAGGGATTCTAGGTACCAATGAAGACTGTGTAATAAGAATAATGCAAGCAAATTCAACAAAGGCATGTAATTTATAAAAGCAGCAGCAGCAGAAGGCAGAACAAAGAAAGGGGAAAAGACTTGTCAAAACTCTTATCCTATCCTCCTACTCACCCAATCTTACTGAATGGGCTTTTCTATATTCCTCTCAATGAGGGTGCTGATCTGTATGTAGACTTAGTAGGTTTTCTATTGAGAAAACTTGGCAAAAGAAGTTGCCAAACAGAAGG
Source organism: Monodelphis domestica (assembly GCF_027887165.1). Lineage (NCBI taxonomy): Eukaryota > Metazoa > Chordata > Mammalia > Didelphimorphia > Didelphidae > Monodelphis > Monodelphis domestica. The sequence continues at coordinate 73,795,389 of NC_077232.1, forward strand.
AAAGTACAGCAGGAAAAGCTGTGAGTCTTTTCTCTGAAAGCTGTTTAAAGAAAACTTGCAGGGTCCTTCATAATCAGAACAATCCATTACTATTAAGCGTTTATTAAATACCAAATGAAGCAGCCTAACTTAATGTAAGCATTGCCAAGACAGGAAAGCATTCTTGGAAATTCTGGAAGGGAGACACTAGAGAAGAAAGAAAGAAAATTCAGTGTGTTGGATTAGGGAAATGATCTAGACATGTATCCATGAAATATTAGTATAATAGACCATCATCTATTAACATGATCTTAAAATGGAAATTTAAGCACTGTCAGTGGGATGTACTAGAATAGATACTTCAAGGTTAATTGAGGTCAGAAAAAGTAGATCCAGTTATAGCCATATTCTCTCTTCCCAGTATTCACACAACCAAATTCCATCAATAGGTTACAATTACTTGGTACTAGGTCCAAAACACAGTTTCTACAACTTCTGTTAAGGTTTCTAATCTTAAAGTCACAGTTTAAAAAAAGAAAAAAAAAAGGAAAAAGCTGAAGGAAGAATCAACCATTAGACAAAAAAAGGAACAACTTTCAAAAACCTGAGAAAAAATAAGGAGAGAAAAGTAAACTATCCATATTCAAGTAAAGTCAATCTCTAAATATCTAGGTGACACCCACAGAGCCAACTCTGATATAGGAGAAGGATTATGTGTATCTATGGTCTACCTACACCCTCCTATTTCCAGAAATGCATTGGGAGGCTATCAGCAAGAAGAGGTAACTCAAAGATCTTCCTCCTTTCTGTTATAAAATAGATTTTATCTTCATTACCTAGAAAATGCATTCATTTAGTCCGGTTATCTCTTCCCTCAAAATCACCCAAACATTAACATCTTCCTTTTACCCTAACCTTAAATTCTTCAAACAAGTGAGCTATACACGTTTCCATATATTTCTTTATACCATTACCTAAGTTCCTGTGATTTGATTTCTACTTTCATCACCACTTCCGTCCATCCAAATCCAAAACCCTTTTCTCTATTCTAGATCCCTATTTATGCCTGACCCATCATCCAGAGTTTAAATTTTTTTAGATCATGAACCCCTTTGGAAGTCTGATGAAGTCTATAAACCTCTTCTCAGAAAGTTTTTAAAAGCATAAATTAAAATACATAGGATTGTAAAGGAAACCAATTATACAAAAGTACAATATATTTTTTCTTTTTATATACACAAATACCAGGTTAAGAACTATTGATTGGGGGTAGCTGGGTGGCTCAGTGGATTGAAAGCCAAGCCTACAGATGGGAAGTCCTGGGTTCAAATCTGATCTTAGACACTTCCTAGCTGTGTGACCCTGGGCAAGTCACTTAACCCCCATTGCTTAGCCCTTACTGCTCTTCTGCCTTGGAACCAATACATAGTATTGATTCCAAGATGGAAGGTAAGGGTTTTTTATTAAAAAACAAAAACAAACAAAAAAAAGCAACCTATTGATTTATTCAGTCACCAAAAGCCATCTGATTCATCTTTCTCTATACCTCTTCAGATTGCACCTCCTCCAACATCTCCATAGCCATTATCCTAATTCCATGCCGGACACTGCAATTATATTGCCTCTTCCTCTATTTAGCTTCCTTCAAATTTAGCATATCCTACATAAATCTGCTGGCTTAATCTCTCTAAAATGGAACTGGGCTGCTGTGTGACTTATATCTTTTATTCTTTTTTCTACAAAGTCAAGCCATAATATATTTTTATTTATCTTACCAATTGTTATGGCTTAAAAATTCATTAGTTGGTGGTCAACTTTCTGGTGATAAAACCTCTCCAATCAAAATTCTTAAACAATAGATATAGAGTTTCATCACCAGGCTCATAGTTAAAACTCTGGAGGTTGGCAGAACTTTTTAGAGCAAGGATTTTTAACTTGGGGTGTGTGAACCTAAAAAAAAATCTGGTAAGTAATATAATCATTTTCCTTTACATTTTCTTTATATTTTATTAATTTAATAACGTTAATCTGAGATAGTGTCACAGGTTTCACCAGACTCATAGGAATCTATGGCACAAAACTCTGATTTAGAACCTACATTTCATTTATTTTACTTTTGGACAGCCAGGGTCAAGCACACTGTGATGAGGCTTGGAAAAGAACTAGAGTGGAAGAATTAAAATTAAACAAAATAAAAGCCCAAACAATGAAAAGTCATATGGTGAAAATAAGCATGATGCAGTATGTTACCAATGACAAAGTGTACTCAATAGAGGACTGAACTTAAGGACTAAGAAGACAAAATAAAAGAATCTTAAGGGGATAGTTTGTTGTTGGTTATTCTTTTAGTTTTACCTTAGATACAAATAGCTTTGTGTAAGATCTTAGTCTTGATTTTGTTTATCTATCAAAGAAACAAATACTATGTGTCTTAATTCTGTTCTGCCTACTTCTTCTTTTGCAATGACTATGGCAAAGTGGTAGAAAATAAGGCAGGGAGTATATTTTTAAAACTCACAATTTTTAAACCACCTATAAGCATGAATGTTAACAATTGGTACTACAAATATTAAATCCTTATTCAAAGACCAATGAATTAACATACTACTAGAGGAAGTAAATTACATCAATCTTGACATTATTGCTATAAGTGAAACCAGGAGACAAGAAGAGCCATAGCTAAAGGAAAGGATGGCTCACATATTTTCCTTGGAATAGTCAATAAAGGATCTGATGTGCATCTAAAGGCAAGAAGAAACATTATTCCATGGAATGCTTGGTAATCTTGAGTGGTAGTGCTTATGGTAAACATTTGCAAAAAGGTTACCTTAAACATAACTGAATCATTAGATTCTAATAACTGTTATAAAGGACAAGAAGGTAGAGGAGTTCTATGAAGAACTCAATAAGACCTTTCAAATAAAATCAATCTATATATCTACTCAGTGACTTCAATACAAATGTAGGTATAAAAGAGAATGGTGAAATATTGGAAAATATGGCTTAGGATTAAGAAACCAAAAGGGACCAAAGTTTTGTGGACCAAACAGAAGTCTAACACATGCACACAGAATTATTTCTTCAAGAATTAAGAGAGGGAGGTACTAGAAATCATGAGCCCTCAAGAATATTACAATTAAACTGAATATATTTTAGTGGCCAGGAAACAACTAGTTGCTGACGTGGAAGTAATTTCCAAATTACATGCCTAGGTGCAGTTAGATAATCAATTTGTTAGCGCTAAGATCAAAATGAAATCAAATGATAAGAATAAAAATATAAGTCCATGGGGAGCCAATTATGACTTAGAAGAATAACTGTTGTCAGTCTTGAATCAATAATGTGTGGATACATATATATTTGATGGAATCATAAATACACAGGTAGGCCTCTATAAGACATGCCAAGTTAAGAAAAGTTTGTAAAAGAAGAATGCTCTAAAACTTTTTCTTGATTGAAATATTGCTGAATACTAACTGAAATATTACTGAATACTAATATTAATCATTGGCATTACTACTACTGAAAAAAGATGACAGAGAAAATATCAATAACTTCTGACATATGCTTACTCTCTATCTCTATAAACACTTGTGGAAAGGAAAATTGAGACCGAGGAATCATTGTTTAGAATGTTGCCGGGAGTGGGAGCGGCAGTGGGAGCGGCAGTGGGAGCAGGAGAAGAGGCTTGTGGGAGTGAGAGAGGAAAAGAGAGGTCTTTGCCCTCTGACCTCTGGAAAGTTAGGAGCTCAAGCTTGAGATCCCAACCTGGGATGACACAGCCTTGCCTCCATTTCCCTTGCCCTGAAAAGAGGAGATTCCTGATATGTTTAGATCATCAACTTAAAAAAGAAAAGAACAACTGCAGCTGAAGGGTACTGATCCCTTGGACTTCATGGGGTCACCCTGAAGACCCTTCCTATCCCTTGACCTTCCCAAGAAGGACGCTTGAAACCTGATTAGAATAGGATAGTGACAGTGATTAGAAAGCAAAGAGAAAGAGAAGCTGAGGCTGAGGCACTTGGCTCAGCTGAAGTAGGACAAAGATAACCTGTAGGGTCTCCTATTCCCACAAACCTATCCCACCCCCCCTTTTATTACTTGAACTATTAAACAACTTTATATTGAAGAAACTCGCAGTCACATTCAAATGATAGCAGTTTAAAGAAAGAGAGGGTGGTGGGCTAGGCTAGCCATTTAGCCTTGGCTAATCAACAAAGAGCCAACAGGGACAGTCATCCTGTCAGACAAATGGGACTTCTGGGGCTCAAGTACCAGCCAAGTCTGGAGAGAAGTAAATTCCATTATTCCCTAGAAGCCTACTCATTGAGACACTGCCCCTGTTTATTCCTGTCCATAACATCGGCTCAGGTATCTCTCTTGGGGTGAAGGGTGAGGAAAGAGAATTTCACAGATCATCTCTCAGCCCCAGTGATTATCTCTCCTTTTACCTCATCAGCCCTCCTTATTCCTTCTGTCCCTTCACCTCCTCCATTCCCTGTTACAACCCTTTCATATTCCCTTTTACCCAATCCTTACACACTTTATCAGAATAATCTACCTTATATTGAAGACAATCTTGCTGAAGATGGAAATAGGAGATGGAAATAGGAAGACTTTCACAAATATATTCAACAACAGACTACATATTTATCATTAGATAGTTACTTAAGGTTAAAAATAGCATATTCTATCATACTTGTTTATTGCCTATAAAAATGTATTTGATTCAACAAAGCAAAATGAAATCTTGAATGTCCTCTTCTAATAAGGTGTATCCTATGCATATATTAAAATGACATCAGATACCTTGAAAAATGCAACAAAGATAACTTTATTCAATGATCTTTTGATTATTAGTATCAAGTAAGGCACAAAATAGGTAGATACGTGCTCTTCAAAGGTGTTTTTGCTACTGTCATGGACAATGCCCAATTAAAAAAATTCCACGGACAGTGAAATCTTCTAAAAATAACTATTCCTGTTTGGGAGTCATATTTTGCTAATTGTATCAAATTCATAAATACTGTAGTGCCTTGTAAATAAGATCCAAAAAATGATAAAAGAGTTTGACTTCAACTAACCACAAAGGTGACTAGATGAAGATGGATACCTACTATCCAGGCTATGATAGGCAGGTGAATTTTGTGCATTTTGTTATTTATTGTATAAGTAAATGGTGATAGCTAGATGGTGAAATGGATAGAGTGCTGGACCTGGAGTCAGGAAGATCTATCTTCTTGAGTTCAAATCTAACCGTAGATGTATTCAAGTTGTGTGATCCTGGTTAAGTCACTTGACCCTATTTGCCTCATTTGTAAAATGAGCTGGAGAAGAAAATGGTAAATCACTGTAGTATCTTTATTAAGAAAACTCCAAATGGGATCATGAGGAGTCAGAATGACTTCTGAAAAAAAAATACAAAAATGGGTTTTGATGTTCTTTGGCCCACTTTTGTTTCTGCAGTGCCCACAGATTTGGTCCACTAATGAACGCATCTTAAACAGACATTGGGAATAGACAATGCCTAGACAATGAACTTTAGCACAGAAAAAATGAAATAGACAAAAGATAGAGTCCAAAGATCCCAGCTTTTTGGACCAAAATCTACTATTTGATAAAAACTGCTGGGAAAATTGGAAGTCAGTATGGGAGAGATTAGGTTTAGATCAACATCTCACACCCTATACCAAGATAAATTCAGAATGGGTGAATGACTTGAATATAAAGAAGGAAACTATAAGCAAATTAGATGAACACTGAATAATATACATGTCAGATCTTTGGGAAAGGAAAGACTTTAAAACCAAGTAAGAGCTAGGAAAAAAAATCACAAAATGTAAAATAAATAATTTTGATTACCTCAAATTAAAAAGTTTTTGACAAACAAAACCAATGTAACCAAATTGAGAAGGGAAGCAACAAACTGGGAAAAAATCTTCATAACAAAAACCTCTGACAAAGGTCTAATTACTCAAATTTATACAGAGCTAAATCAATTTTTTATCAAAATTAATTTAGAAAAATAATTGGTGGGATAGTCTATGCTCATGGTCAGGCTATGCCAAATTAATTAAAAGTATTTAATTAATACTATTTAAATTAGTTCATAGATTTAGTGTTGTCCCTTTCAAGTCACTAAAGAATAGTTAACAGACAAAATAATAAGAAAATTCATTAGGAAGAACAAAAATTCAGGAATTTAAGAGAAATATTTTTTTAAAAAACCATAAAACTGAAAGAGATACAATGGTACTTCAAGTTATATTAAAAAGCAATAATCATCAAACACTACTAGTTTACCTAGATTTTAACAAGTTCATGAAAAAGTCTCTCATTCTATTCTTGTGGAAAAAACTGATAGATATGGGCTACAAATAGGTGGATCTAAAACTGGTACAATGACTGGTCTACTGATAGAGTACAGAGCTGGGAGGCCAACTGGAAACAATATACATCAATTATGATAGCTTATAATAGGAAGGAAGGGACACCAAAGATATAAAGGGTTCTTCGATATTGGCAATCAAGTTATTACTAAACCAGTGGTTTCATAGGGGCATCCAATGCATTGAGAAAGACCACAGACAAAAAGGACCACTTGCTTAGGCTAAATAGGGTGAATATATTGTAGAATCAGATATCTTAAGCTCTCCATTTATTCCGGTACTTATTGCAATTTCTATGCTTGTTATTGTGGGTAGGGGCTAAAAGAAGGGAGTCAGACTAATTTATAAGTTCCCAGTAATATTGATTGGTTGCTGAGATAGTACCTACACATTTATGGTGGATTTCAGAGAGCTAAAGAAAATTGTCATGTGAATAACTATGGCCTTTCTATAGCTTGTCAACATAATAAACCAGGCACCAGATGAGAGACATAGGGTTACTGATTCTGCACTGCCTTTTTTTCTATTTCCATGGCTAAGAAAAGTCAGGAGCAGTTTGTTTTCATCTGGGAATGAATTCAGCATGCTATACTTTTATTATCCTGTCTGAAGGTTACTTGAATTCTCCTTAATATTGTCATAGCTTGGTAGGCAGAGACCTGAAAAATATCTCAATTCTTGAGGGCATTGATACTGACCATTATATTGATGTTGGCTAGGCCACAATGCCTCATTTGAGAAAAGGTGTGAGAAGTTAATCTGAAGAAAATTCAAGATCTATTTCATTCATTTAAGTTTGGGGAATACAATGGATGTGAAAAATCCACAAGTATCTCTGAAACCATCATTTCTTACAGAGTAATAATAGTCCATTATATTTACATATCATAAGTATTGGATGGTCTTTTTTTTATCCATTAGTATGAGTAAATGTCCTCTTCTCAGAATAAGAAGAAAGGTAGTGGTATAGATGACAAGAAGAGATTTTAAAGTATAAAATAGTTGCTATCAGTAGTATGCTATCACATTAATCAAGAAAGTAAAGGAATTGAATTACAATGCACAGGGTTCAGCTAGGATTAAATATATAAATCTGTAATGGATTTAGCAAAGTTGTGTGACTTCCTCTAGTAGTATTCTAGAATATAGTAAAAAAAGGTGGATGGCAGGAGTAATCCAAGTTGCAGGGGCAGGGTGTGTGTGTGGAAAAGGATGAGTGTCAAAAAGAGATTCAAGGACAGGACCCTGTGAAGTTGAGCAGTTTTCTCTATTTTATAAAACCGTAGAGGGCAGCTAGGTGGCTCAGTGGACTGCCTAGAGGTGGGAGATTCTAGGTTCATGTATACAGTATTGATTCTAAGAAGGAAGGTAAGTATTAAAATAAAATAAAATCAGAGTTGAAGATAGTATCTTTTAAGGTATTGGTTCTCAACCTTTCTAATGCCATGACCCCGCAATACAGTTCCTCATGTTGCAGTGACCCCAAACCAAAAAATTATTTTGGTGGCTACTTCAAAACTGTAATTTTGCTACAGTTATGATTCGGAATGTAAATTCTGATATGCATTATGTATTCTCATTGCTACAAACTGAGAGGTTGAGAACCTCTGCTTTAAGGTTTGTCTTTAAGTTCTATAGAAATTCCTGCTTGGGTTCAGTAACAGATAAAATTGTCCCTCACCAGATGAATTTGTGAGGTCTTTTTAAAGAATTAAAGTTAACTTCTGCAATGTTTCACTTTTTAACTTTAGCTTCTAGAGATGGTATGAAATGCAGTGCCTCCATATAGTAATATGTTAGTATATCTCAGATGCTTAGTATTTAATCTATTTTTTCTGCTTTCTTTAGATAGACTCGGTTCCATTTTAACCTTGTCTTATTATTTTGCTATATATTTTAAGCTACCTCAATCTTAAATATGCAACAAAACCAATAATGACCATACTATGCAAAAGAGTCTTTGGTTTACCAGGCCAGCTGCTGCCCTAGCATCTAGTACTATTTAAAATTTCCTTCAAAATGCTGGCTAATCATCTCTCATTCATGGGGCCAGACCTCTCTGGCTGCCAGATAGGAAGGCCAGCAAGCCAATCAATGTATTTCTTTTCCCCACTTTTTCTCCCATTTTTCTTACTTGGTTTGTAAACTCCTTTTTGAGTTCCTCCAGAGTGTGTGACCAATTTCCATTTCTGAGGGGGAGTTTGCATGTGTTTGCTTGTTTCTCACACTCTTCTGTTGCTTCTATAGTTTGTTCTTTTTCTCCATAGAAATTTTCCCAGGTTGTAAACCTTAAAATTTCTTAGACTTATAAATGTTGGAAATTTCACCATTGGGAAATTTCATACTTGAAAAATTTCCTATTGATAGTGGGAACTCTATTGGAATGTGAACCTTCCTCCTCCTCCCTTCTTAAGATTACTTTAGGACAGAAACCTTTTGCTGAACAATGGAAAGGGCTTTGACCTATGCTTAAGCATAGAACAGGAATTTCTTTGAGTCATGATTGATTTTAGAATTGATATAATAGAGATACTTGGAATGACAGAACCAGGTCTTGGAAAATACAATTTCCACCCCACTCAGTCCTAACAGGATTTAGGAAGGGCTGCAGCAAAGGATCAAGATTTAATTATTGAGAATATGACCTTCAACAGACATGTGCAAAGCCACAGACCTCTGGGTGATCCTGGGTTAAGCTAGAGCCACCACTGGCACAGGGAAGACATGGACAGTGATTGGTAGATGTGAGAACTGAGGGGAGGGAACTTGGATGGTTTCCTCAAAGATAGAGGGGTCTGAGGATTGAGGAGGGTTGGTTGGAGAGGTTTTTGGTCTGAGAGGTGGTGCTTTGAGAGTTGGCTCTGAAGGAAGCTGGAGGTGGAGGCCCCTGAGACTGTTTCTCCATTTTGGTCACGCGAGTAATAGGGACTGATCTCCTTTCTTTGCCTCAGCTATCTAAGGGCTTGGGCCTTTTGGCTCAGCCTAAACAGAAGGGGTATTTAAGCCCTATTCCCTTCTCTCCCCCTTTCTCTCTCTATCTCTAATTCCTTTCTTCCTCCGGTTTGTAATTAAACTCTATAAAAGGTTGACTGCTGACTTGAGTTTTCATTTAGGAATTACATAGCTGAATTCCTTGGCGACCTTAAATTAATATATATCAGTCTTTTAAAGTGATTTCCTTGTCACAGGGTCAAGGACTTTTTAAAATTATTGTTGTTTACTCCTTTTCCCACTGAAGGATTGGGATTCCTACATGTTGGTGGTCATTGCTAACTTAGCTTCTGTCTCTCTGGGCTTTGCCTTGGGAATATCTTCCCTTCTTAGTCAGAGGCCTGAGTGAGGGCAGGTAGATCTCTGATGTTTTTTGTGTAACATGTTTCAGAGCTTTTTGCCCTGAGGCTATCTTCATCAGTTGTAGTTGCTGCTGTTGCAGCTCTGAGTCCCATCTCCAGTGGCTGGTATTTTCAAGGGTGGGTCTGTGGTGTAGCATGCTACAATGAGTATTGCCATGAGGCTATTTTCCTCAACTGCTTCCCTGATTGCCCAGACCAAGCTCCATGTTATTAAGCCTCAAATTTCACTGCCAAGTCCTGATGCAGCACTCAGAGGTGAGTCTGTGGTGCTTTCAGCCAGCCCCCAAGAATTTGAAGATTTCCCTAGCCAGGGCTTGGACTCTGGGGGGAAAGCAGGTGTCAACCTGTGCTTTTCCTTGTGCAGTTTTGTCCCCTTATAATGTGGGAATTTCTTCTCACTGCCTACCTTTCATGCTGTATCCAGTGGGACAGCCCCTTTACTCATCCAGTTTTTATTTCTGTCCTTTTGAGATACTTCATAGTGATTGGTTTTGGAAGGAAATTCAGAAAGGCTCAAAGACTTTCCTGCTACTAGGCTGCCATCTTGGCTTTACCTCCCTCAACTGAGGTTTCTAATCTCTTATCACTCAATATAACATTGGATAGAAGGTTTCAGACAGAAAATACAATTGGCATTAAACACTTAGTATGGCTTGGTACATAATATTGTTAGTCTTCAGATTAAGACCATTCTGATAATCTGGCAGTGCAATCTATAGTATTTTGAAAATAAATCTTATACAAATCCTGGTCCCAGAAAAAAATGAAGAAAATGGACCCCATCTTTGCAGAGGTTGGGTCTAGGAATGTAGACTATTGTACATACTGTCAGCTCTGGCTAATGTTTTAAATGGTGTTGCTGAACTGCCTTTTTTTTTTTTTAATTTTGTTGCAAGGGGTAGCTCACTGAACAGGGTATTGATCCTTTGGGGGTCCCAGTTTCCTCATCTCTAAAATGAGAAGGCTGAACTAGAAGGACTCTATGGTTCTTTCCACCTCAGAGTATAATCTAATGACAATTTTAGAAATAAAATAATGTAAATAAACCTATCAATAACATTTTTTAAAAATAAATCATACTCCCCAAATACAACAAAAACATTGAAAATTGAAATAAATGTAGGTTTTGCCACAACTGTAAGTTCTTTTGATAAAAATCCATGGTTCCATTTGGGATAAATAAGCGAAGACAAACCAAGTGACATTTTTTGTTTTAGGTTTTTAACTATACAAAATTCCATAATAATGAACCAAAATGCTCATACAAACCAACCATCTTTGCTTTATCTGTATTTTTGCCCTATGCTTTATCTATAATTTTAAATGAACTTATGTTTTGGATATCCATAAACATTTCTATATTAGGAGACTATTATATGTATAATGGAGCAAGCTAAACTTTGTAAAAAATAGACTGGAATACAGGACTACAATCCCCATGAGCCTTTGCTCCACTTCCCCAGAATGCCTTGTAATCTCACCTGGGCCGAGATAGAGAAGGTATTTAAGCTGATTCAAAGGCTTTTGAGGGGCTCTCTCTCTCTTGGCTCTTTTTGGACTTCCGTTTTGGAGCAGGCGCGTCTCTTGTGTGATGTGAGGTTATTTTGTCTAGGCCTCTGGCCTAGGCACATGTTTCTTACTTGTATATTCTTTAATCTTTAACCTTTAATAAACCTCTAAAAAATATAATACTTCTTGCAGAGAGAAACTAATTTCTACCTGCCTCAGATGCCTCAATCTCCCCATCTCCCCTAAATTTTAATCTTTACAGTTTGGCGACCTAATGGGGAAAAAAAAAACACTTTCAATCTTCTGATTTCTTTTCTGATCTTTAGTTCAACTTTTAATATCTAGTGCCTAGAAAAAAATTTTTTTTGAGCCATATCTATCTGGCCAAGGTTTTCTACCCTTGCAAAGCTGCTACAGGCTCCGGACCTGTTGCATTTGCTGCCCACTCCACCTGGCTCACCCCCGTCGCTTCCTGCCTGCAGCCCTGATTGTCCTCACCTGGTACCTGGTCCCGGTCTTGCCCACCCACCCCCGCAGCCACTCCAGCTCCTGCTCCTGGCCTCTCACGGGTCCACTGCCTGCCTATTTCTGCGCCCCAGACCCACAAGCAGGACCCCAGTTGGCTCATCACCCAGATCCTTGGAGCAGATGGCTCAGGACTCATTGCGACCAGCTGGTAACAGTATTGGCCAAGTAGGCGGAAGGGAGAGAGGAAAGGGAAAGGAGAATGGGTAATTTTCCCTTAGGCTAAGCCTCCACGTGGATGGGGGTATTGACCACAGTGGGATCAGAGCAGGGGAGAGAGAAAAGGGAGAGGAGAAGAAACAGATTTTTTCAAACAGAAACTTAAAAAGCAATGGGCTGTTTAAAAAGATTTTTGACTGTTCTGGTAATTTCATTGATTTCACCTGCGTGCCAGAAGAAACATTTAGCCCAAAGATTAAACTTTGAATTTGAAAATGGGTGGCTCAGGGAACTGAGAGCATGGTCCTGGGTTAAAATCTGGCCTCAGATACTCCTCAGCTGTGCCCCCCCCACCCCAACCCCCCCACCCCATGCATAATGCTCAAAAACCATTGCCTAGCCTTTACTACTCTACCTTCGGACAATAGATATTTAAATGGATAATTAAAAACAAACAAACAAACAAACAAAAAAAACCCAAGGAACTTTGAAGAGACTAAAGGCTATATTCTAAGGCATTTCAAACTCCAATGGTTTATAAAAATCTCTGTATTCTATTGCATTTTTTGTTTAAGGTTTAACTTTGTGATTTTAAGTTCATATATTACTGGATTCAATATTATTCTGCTTGAACTGAAGGTTGATTGAATTTAATTTGAATGTACTGAGTTTTGAAATTCTGTTGTTTTTCCCCTATAACTGTGTTGAACAAATATTATTGTGAATAAGCCCATATATGAAAAAACAGCTTTTTTCTATTTTGCTGAGGATAGATGGACTTCAGAACTGGTTATAATTGTATTAACAACCTTTGGAATTTTAATGTGCTAAATACCTCAAATGATTTGATTTTAAGAGTTTTTTTAAATATGAATTTTGGAATTTTTTTTTTAACAATCTGGGTATTTTTGCCTGCCCCTACCACGAGGTAAGGCCCATTAGCTGAAGTGAAATACATTTTATAAACCCCCAACCTTCCCACATGTGAATGGAAGTTGGGCAGTTAATCTCAGGGCATTTGTATCCCTATAAGCCTCCAAGAAAAAGGAGCACCCCTTTATTTATGCTCTTCAGCTCACTATTTTACTTCTACCAGAATGATATATAGATTTCTTGATTATGTTCTTAACCCAAGATGAGTTTTACTTTGTTTTAAAAAATATGTTTAAATACCAAGGTTGAAGGATTGCTATGTTTGTGAAAATTGTGACAAATGTCCATCAATTCATAGGTTTTAAAAATGTCATACAGCAACTTATGTGAAATATGAAAGTGTGTTTGTTTGCTATTGCAATTAATTGGGCTATTGAGAATTTTGGGGATTTTGATATCTACATATTTGTACTACTGTATTTTTAAAGATGAAAAAAATTGTTAATCTTGTTCAATTCATTTGCCTTCTACTCACAGTGATCATGGCCAGATACAAAGAGGAAATGGATCTCATTTTTTGGTGAGAAAGCCTTGTATTTTATATTTTCTTAACTGACACAGAGTGTCAATGATTATAAGCTATATTTTTGAATTTTTTAAAGCTCTTTTATTATTATATTTTTCTTGCATGTGCAATATACTTTTTCAGTTTTTTTTATTATTTTTTCTCTCCTTTTTATATTTGAAGCACATGTCACCAGCATTAAGATTTTCTTTAACCTTTTGATTTTTCAGGACCACAAGTGTAAGATACATTTGTCAGAGCATGCCCAAAAAGCTTGTGACTATAAAAATGATGCCACTAATTATTTAAATAAATTATGGGACTTTGCTTAATGATTCTGTCTGATTCCAGGAGAAGATATACACACAAGAGCCATTGCACGGAGCCAAAGAAAGGCCAATCTAGGATGGATTGATGCACTTCTAGGCCAATACAAAGGTCTTGAACCTAGTGTGAAGACTCGAGGTTACTATGTTTAACATGTGTTAAGACATAGGCTTTCCTTGTATCCACACTCACCCTGAAGATACTCACAGATGAGTATCCCCAAAACCTTGGCTCCTACTTGGCTTCTATAATCTGGTCCCTTTCTTTTCTGCCTCTCATAGTGTGGTACCTTTCTGTAGTCCTGGCACTGACTGGGTAAATGCATCATTACTTAGATCATTTTGATTGGGCCCTGATTGAAGGACCTGTTATAGATTTATTTTTCTTCTACTTGGAATTTTTACACATAAGACTTTGATAGTCTATATTTTCATCCAGAAATTTTTCTTTTCTTTTGGATTTTCTGATGTCTTTTTAATATCTCTTGCCAATTGATTCATATACCTAATACCTCAGCCATGCATCCCTAACTGATTCTGAATCTTTCAATCACCCACAACACGGGGGAATGTAAAAAAATATCATTATTTAAATTGCAAAGTTTAAATTCCTTTTGAGAAGAATTTTAGGTAAAGAAGATGCTACCTCTCTGAATCCAGAACTGAACTGTTGGAGAAGCCACCATGAAGAAGCCTCCAGACCACAAGTTGCACAAAATTGAACTTTGGGTGTGGTTGATTGAACATTTATTTGTATGTATACTTTTATGCCAAAGGGGACTGCCCCCTAACGGCTTTTTGTCAATGTGTTCAGCAATTATTGGTTTTATTCTTTTTTCTCTTATCCTCACACTATTGTAATCTTTTAAGTTTATTATGTTTTTATGATCCTTTTGGGGAAAAATTAATTTTTCCAAAAATGATCACACGGGGATTGTAAAAAAATAGACTCGAATACAGGACTACAATCCCCACGAGCCTTTGCTCCACTTCCCCAGAATGCCTTGTAATCTCACCTGAGATAGAGAAGGTATTTAAGCTGATTCAAAGGCTTTTGAGGGGCTCTCTCTCTTGGCTCTTTTTGGACTTCCGTTTTGGAGCAGGCGCGTCTCTTGCGTGATGCGAGGTTATTTTGTCTAGGTCTCTGGCCTAGGCACATGTTTCTTACTTGTATATTCTTTAATCTTTAACCTTTAATAAACCTCTAAAAAAATATAATACTTCTTGCAGAGAGAAACTAATTTCTACCTGCCTCAGATGCCTCAGTCTCCTCATCTCCCCTAAATTTTAATCTTTACAACTTACAAGAATACAAAGACAAAAAGAATAGTCCCTGTACTCAGGAAACTTAAGGGGGTATATAACATGTTCACAGATTAAGTCTGATATGAAATAGGAAATGAGAAGAATAAAGGAGAGAAGTAACAAAACATTTTCTCAAAATATTTGATGTGGAAAAGAACACTATCAGTTGTTTGCAAAAAGATTTAAATGTTAAACAAAGAAAAGGTAAGATTTCTAATATCATCTTTTTGGTTTTTTAACCCTTACTTTATGTCTTAGAGTCAATACTTAGTATTAGTTCCAAGACAGAAGGGCAGTAAGGGGTAACTAGGGTTAAGTAACTTGTCCAGGGTTACACAACTATATAGTGTCAGAGGTGAAATTTGAAGCCAAGACCTCCCTTCTCCAGGCCTAATTCTCTATCCATTGAGCCACCCAGCTATCTGTTTCTCATGTCATCTTTCTAGAAATTAGGTCTCTCTGCCACTTTGCCCTTCATCTCCACACTTTTGCTGTCATGGATATATATCACTCTATTTCCAGGTCCTCTTTATGTGAAGTCACTCCCATTAAAACATAAGCTTCCTGAGGGTTGGGATTGTTTATATTTGGATCCTTAGCAATTAGTATAGTGCTGGAACACTGTAAATGCTTAATGAATACTTGCTCATTTTACCTTATCTATCAGAAGGCTTTATTCTATCAGAAGATCCTTAGATCCTCACAAGTAAGAGAGCCCCTGAAGTTTATTGAGCAAGGGAGGTACAAAGTCTGACTTGGATCACTTTACCAGCTATGCAAAGGACATCTCAGCCAGATGTCAGATAGGAAAATCAGTTAAGAAGCTATTGCAATAGAGCAAAAGGAGCAGAATCAGAACATTGTACACAGAGACTGATACATTATGGCACAATCAAATGTAATAGGCTTTTCTACTAGTAGCAAACTGACCCAGGGACAGTTCTGAGGAACTTAGGAGAAAGAACGCTATCCACATCCAGAGAAAGAATTGTGGAAACAGAAATGCAATAGAAAAATTGTGATCAATCTTGTAGTTCGATAAGGATGTGATTAGGGTTTTGATGTTAAAGAATCCCTCCACTGCAGATATGAATAACATGGAAATAGGTTTTCAACAGTGATACATGTATAACCCAGTGGAACTGCTTGTCAGCTCCGGGAAGGGGGTGGAAAGGGTGGGGGGGTGGGGGGGAAGGGAATCATGAATCATATAACCATGGAAAAATATTCTAAAGAAAAAAAAAAGAAGCTATTGCAATAAACCAGAAGAGAAGTGACAAGAGCTTAAACTAGGATAGTGGCTGAATGAATGGAAAAAAAAGGATACAAAAAGTATTGTTGAAACTTTAGCAAAATTGCATTATACAAAATGAACCCACATAAGTCATCAGCATTTCTATATTTCCAACACATCTCAAAAGCAAGAATTAGAAAGAGAATTTCCATTTAAAATCACCCTAGACAATATAAAATACTTAGGAATCTATCTGCCAAGACAAATATAGGAACTATATGAACAACTACAAAACACTCCCCACACAATTAAAACTAGAGCTAAACAATTGGAAAAACATTGATTGTTCATGAATAGGATGAGCTAACATAATAAAAAATGACAATCCTACCCAAATTAATTTACTTATTTAGTGCCATACCCATTGAACTAGAAAAAAAATTTTTTACTGAATTAGAAAAAATATAACAAAATTCATTTGGAAGAACAAAAGATCAAGGATATCCAGGGAAATTATGAAAAAAAAATGTGAAGGAAGGTCACCTTGCAGTCCCAGATCTCAAACTATACTATAAAGCAGTGGTCATCAAAACAATATGGTACTGGCTGTGAGACAGAAAGGAGGATCAGTGGAATAGACTTGGGGTAAGTGACCTCAGCAAGAGAGTCTATATGATAAGCCCAAATATCCCAGCTTTTGGGACCAAAATCCACTATTTGATAAAAACTGCTGAGAAAATTGGAGGTCAGTATGGGAGAGATTAGGTTTAGATCAACATCTCACACCCTACACCAAGATAAACTCAGAATGGGTGAATGACTTGAATATAAAGAAGGAAACTATAAGTAAATTAGTTGAACACAGAATAGTATAGATGTCAGAACTTTGGGAAAGGAAAAACTTTAAAACCAAGCAAGAGTTAGAAAAAAATCACAAAATGTAAAATAAATAATTTTGATTACATTAAATTAAAAAGTTTTTGACAAACAAAACCAATGCAACCAAAATTAGAAGGGAAGCAACAAATTGGGGAAAAAATCTTCATAACAAAAACCTCTGACAAAGGTCTAATTACTCAAATTTATAAAGAGCTAAATCAATTGTACAAAAAATCAAGCCATTCTCCAATTGATAAATGGGCAAGGGACATGAATAGGCATTTTTTCAGTTAAAGAAAGCAAAACTATTAATAAGAGCATGAAAAGTATTCTAAATCCCTTATAATCAGAGAGATGCAAATCAAAACAATTCTGAGGTATCACTTCACACCTAGCAGATTGGCTAACATGACAGAAGAGGAAAGTAATAAATGCTGGAGGGGATGTGGCAAAGTTGAGACATTAATGCACTGCTGGTGGATCTGTGAATTGATCAACCATTCTGGAGGGCAATTTAGAAATATGCCCAAAGGGCACTAAAAGACTGTTCCGCCCTTTAATCCAGCCATAGCACTGCTGGGTTTACACCTCAAAGAGATAATAAGGAAAAAGACCTGTACAAGAATATTCATATCTGTGCTCTTTGTGGTGGCAAAAAATTGGAAAATGAAGGAATGCTCTTCGATTGGGAAATGGCTGAACAAATTGTGGTATATGTTGGTGATGGAATACTATTGTGCTCAAAGGAATAATAAACTGGAGGAATTCCATGGGAACTGGAATGACCTCCAGGAATGGATACAGAGTGAGAGGAGCAGAACCAGGAGAACATTATAGCCAGAGACCGATACACTGTGGTACAATCTAATGTAATGGACTTCTCCATTAGTGGCAATGAAGTGATCCTGAACAACTTGGAGGGATCTACAAGGAAGAACACTATCCACATACAAAGGAAAAACTGTGGGAGTAGAAACACCGAAGAAAAACAACTGCTTGATTACATGGGTCAAGAGGATATGACTGAGGATGTAGATGGGTTCTAATCAATGACACATGTAAAACCCAGGGAACTGCGCGTTGGCTATGGGAAGCAGTGGGGGAGGGGAGGGAGGGAAAGAATATGATTCTTGTAACCAAGGAATCGTGTTCTAAATTGACTAAATACATTTTTCAAAAAAAAAAAGTGTTGTTGAAGTAGAATCAATATAACTTGGTGGCTAGATATGGAGGGGCAGTTCTTTGTGTAAGATAAAGCAAAAAATTGAGGATCATAGAAAAGTGGTGGTAGAAAAGGTAGTTTGGTAGAGTTCATAAATGGAAGTTATATTTAATTCAAGAAAATATTAGAAGCTGGAGTTAGCACATAAAAAGGCCCCCAAAAACTCTCCCTAGAATATAGGGCAAATTTAGAAAAAAGTGATCCCTATTAAGATGATGATTGTGAAAGTATATCATGTTTTAAGGTTTATATTTTATGTGCATTATATCACTGAATTCTCAGAACAACCTTGTGGGATCTGACCCCAATTCTTAGAATTATCAAAGTTTTACAAATAAGGAACACATGTTATGACCTGCCTATTGTCACATAATAACTGTCAGAGGCAAGATTCCAGTACAGGTCTATCCTTACCCTAAGTTCATTTCCATTATACCTTGATTCCTTTCTATGGCAACTGACATTAATTGTGTACAGAGTTGAGATCTATGGTGATCCCAAAGTACAAAGTTCCCATATGAGTTTCAGCCAACCAGTCTTTGTTTCTCTTTCTGGGCAGTACTTCTGAGAGAGGAGTTACAAAAGGGGCTGATCTACTGTCAGTTGCTTCTTTCTAATGTCATCTTTTAACTGAAACAGGGGCCACAGTAGACTTATGAGAAATGAAAAGTTATAAATAAAATACCACTTGATGTTTTTCTTCAAAATAGTTTATTATGAAAGTCATTTCTGAATGGTATATAAAAGCAATAGCTGTTCTCCAAAGCAGTCAACTAACCAGGAACTGGAAAAGTTCATGCTTGGGAGAAATCTGGTTCAGGAAGGCTTTTTTCTTTGAACATCAACTCTGTTTTTTTTCAGATGTCTAAAGGATACCACACTAATATGGGATGCCTTCCTTGTTCTGGCCTTTAGCATCATGGGTTTACAAATAGCATAGGACAGAATTATTATTAAACCCTGCACTTCAAATTAGGTATGTGTAAAGCTAATATAAATTATGAAACACCAATATCTGAAAATATTTTAAGAACATAGAAAACATGAAAAACTAAAACCTGAATTCTATAGTGTTCTTAATTACTTGGAATATCTACAGCATTTTGAAATCTCTCTAGATATAGAATAACATTTTAAAAATACCTTCGTAAATAAGGAAAGAGAAGCTATTTTTTCACTGCTTTACATTTTGAAACTAGACTCAAATATTATATTTTCCTGACAAAATATCTTGTTCTGGGAAATTTTTAAAGCAAAACCTTTAAATAGTATAAAATTATTAATAAAACCTTAGTTCAGCTTCAATACTCCTTTGGGTCTCTATCCATAGTTACTGACTGGACAATCTCAATCTTAGAGTTTAACTGTATGACTCATAGAAGAAAAAACAATAACTAATAATTAAAGCATGATATAGTATTTTATATTTTGCAAAGACCTTGCAAGGAACACATTATTTATACATATCTATACATATACATACACATAAAGTCAGTTTTTAGCATTGCATTTTAAGTTTTACAAAATGATTTATGTTATTTCATCTGATCTTCACAATAACATCTTAGGGTTTTGCTTGCACTCTAAGACACTTAGAGTTCACTATTCCTCTGAGGTAAGTATTACATGTATTATATTCTCATTTTAAGAAAAAGTCTTTTATAGGTCTTAGTGATCAGAAGTAAAAATAAAATTGAAGATCATGAGTTTTTGCTTTGTTTGGAATAACATTAACTTGACTAACAAAACTGCTTATTCAACTTCTATTTTTGAAATAAGAAATACATTTTCCCTACCTTAGTTAATGGAACAGCATCTTCCATTACCACCCATTGGGCTTCCATAAAGGTTTTTAAGCCACACCACCTGCAATAAAACATCCTTTTAGAGATCAAAACAGTCTAAGTTAAAAGCACAAGTAGATACTCTGGGTACTAAAAATTTTCCTTTAATGTGGTCTGCTATCATGGTTTTTCTTGGGTATTTAAAGAATAGGATCCTTAGAACAAACAACTTTAATTTCATTAGAAATCTTGAGATCTTTTGGCAGACACTAAATAACTAAATCTCTCTCCTCCTAAAACTTCTTTTGGAAGTTTGGAAACACACTTCTGCTGCTAGGCTTCTCCTTCCCAAATTCTGCTTTTAGCCAATTCAATTTGATTCAACAATTATTAAACCACATGCCAACTGGTTTGTGTGTGATATCTTGAATAGAAAGCTTGCTTGGAGTTTAAAAGACCTGGGTTCTAGTCTAATCTCTAATAATGACCAGCTGGAGAAGACATTTAAATTCCTCAATGTCCCAGGCAACTTTCTAGAACTAAGTGGCACAGAAGGTGTCAATCTGCATTGGTAGATCTTCCTCATTGCCAATCCTTCAAGACTCAAACTCAAATTTCACCTTATGGAAACCTTTCTCTCCTCCTAGTCTCAGTGATGGTGCTTAGACTCTAAGATTACCCTCCATCTCCTTTGTATATCTTCTATGTATGTAATTATTAGCATGATATCTCTCCCATTAGAATCTGAACTCTGGAGAACAAAGATTGTGCTTTTTTGCCTTTGTTTGTATGCCAAACAAATAAAGGCTTATTGACTCAGTTTCCTAACGTAATGAAATTGCAGGTAAGGTTAAAAAAAGTGTAAGGCCATAAATTAGATAATGGAGCTATAAAGACAAAATGGAAATAGTTCCTTGACCTCAAGGAGCTGACATTCTACTAGAGAAAGAATGCATAGGAAATAATGAAATGAAAATAATTTGGCCAGAAAAGTTCTGCTTTCAGAGTTAGAGTTCTTAGGCAGTAAAAAGCATCCCCGTCTCGAGGCCCAATCTCAACCTTGAGGATAGTCTTACAGAATGTTGCACACTGCTCAGAGTTGCCAAAGATTAGCCAGTACCAGAATAGTTACCTTGACCCTTCCCAATTCATATTCAAATACTGATCCAGTGCCCTAAATCCAACCTCATACAGTAGTAACTTGCTGCATTTTCACATGAGAACTAAGCAAGCAAATCAGATAGAACGCAGCTATTTCGGATTTTGAAACAGATACAATCTCTGGTAATTCCTATTTAAAATGCAAATCAAAGAAAAAATTCAAATCAACTCAACAAACACAAGCACCTACTATATAGTATCCCTTTCTAGGCAATGGGAGAAATACACAGTTTATGTATCTTCACTGAGTTTGCTATTTAGGAAAGGGGAAAAAATACAAAGAGAATACAGTTACAGAAAATTAGTGCACTAATGAGATATAAAGAAGGTCCTTTGGGTAGTGGAAGGGGGAAGTTTGTTTCTAGTAGGAATATCAAGAAAGGCTTTATAGAAAAGTGGCATTTGAATTGGGCTTTAAAAAATGGGTAAGAAAAAAATGGGTAGGAACTCAACAAGTGAAAGGAGGCTCAGAATCCAGTGTACATGCCCTAGGTTTTCCCACTTTGGTGCATTTGTTTAAGTGGCTTGCTAGTCTGGAATGTAGGCATACTTAGTTCTCCTATGGCATATATGACCAGAAGTAGTCTTAGATCATGAGAAGATAAGCATAAGATAAACCAGGAAAGACAGCATAGCACTAGGTTGTAGAGAACCTTTAATATCCAGCAAAAGAAAATTATTTGTGAGCAGAGGACCAGCATGAATAAGAAAGGCTTGACATGGGTATGGAAGATGGACTGAAAAGCAGAGAGTAGAGAGAGGTAGATCTATTAGGAAGCAACTGAGATATGACAGAATTGTGGCAATATTAACCTGTACAAGACTGACATCAATGGGTCAGGTGAGAGAAATTGTAGAAATGGAATCAATATTGGTTATAAGAGGTAATAGGAATATAATGCCAAGATAATGAATGAATGAATGGTGATGCTAAAGACCAAAACAATGAACTCAAAAGAAAGAGAACATTTAGGAAGAAAGATAATGCTGGGAGAATCAATGATATTTCCAAGGGTGAGAGAATAAAGACCAAGAATAGAATCTTGAGGAGCATCAATATGGCGAAGAGCTTGAGCTGGACTCAAATCTTGGCTCTTCTTTTGTGTGACTTTGGACAATCATTTGCCTTCTTGGGTCTCCAATTCCTTGTTGGTAAATTGGGACAGAATAGTTTGCCCCTTTGGTTCCTTCTAGTTTCGAGTGTGTGTTCCTATGATCCACCTTAAGGACTAAGGAAAAAGCAAAGAAGGAAGGAAACAGGACAGGAACAGTTAGAAAAACAGAACCAGGAGAGTGTGGTTCTTTGAAACCAAGGAAATAGCCTATCTGAACAAGGGGATTTAGCAAAATAAAAAAATTTAGAAAAGTTGCAAGCAGATGAGAATGGAGAAAGGCCATGGATTTAATGTTTAGTAGGCAACTAGTGACATTTTTGAGAGAATGCTTTCAGTAGCATATTGAAGATAGAAGCTAGATTCCAAAAGACTGAGAAATAGGGGAAAACTGAAGAAATGGAAGCAGTAGGCAAAGACAACCTTTTCCAGAAGCTGCTTATTAACTAGAGGAGAGGAATAAATTGTTAGTTGGACAGAGTCAAAGGAAGACTTTTATATGATATGGGAGATCGGAATATGTCTGAAAACAGCTTGATAGGAGCCATGGGATGGGGAAAAGGCTCTGAACCAGGTACTTAATTCATTATGAATTATCCTGGTAGATAAGATGAAACAAGCTTTTGAATTAGAGCAATGAAGACTGATGGAGTGAACCTTAAAACAGGTTGCTGAATGGTGGCAATGGAAGGTGGGTTTGTGAAGTGGTCTTGAGGAGCAAATAGTCTCCTTTCTCTTTCTTTTGGTCTGAAGTATTTGGGGAAATGAGAGAAAGTACAGCCAATCATGGAAAAATAGTCAGGAATGCTGTGTCTTCCAGAGAGTGTCAGTTTTCTATGAGTATAAGGAGCTGGGGAAAGTGAAAGAAATGTAAGAAGAAGTCTTACGTAAAGGGGAGTCTGCTAATTATAGAATAAGGATGCAGAGGGAAGTAAGGGTGATACTATTTAAATTACCAATGCCTCTTTAATTGTTTTAAGAGGAAAATAATTTACAGAGCTTATTTAATTTTAATGCAACAGAGTGTACCCTGACATGTTCTACATAGCCAGCTGCTTATCCTTATGGTTTCTGTTTGTGAAACATGTACTATTTTCTTCTCATTAATGCCTTAATAACTAACTAGGGCTGAAATCTTTGGCTAGAATTTATTGATTTCTTGAATTTAATTTATTCACTTATCAATTTCTGAAATATGCAGAATTAGTTACTTTCTTCCCCATGACATGACAAGTGAGAGAATATGTTACTAGTAATGGTTTGGGAGAATATGATGCCTACTTCTAATTTCTTCTGATCAGAGCCATTGTTTTGATTGTCACTTGCTTTTCTTTCTTTATTAATTTTTTTTTAACGTGGAACCCAGTCTTTTTACTTCCTGGCTTTCTCATGACCTATTCATGCATGTCTAGCATCCTTTCTCTTCTGAGAAGCTCTTTTCTCCTTTCAGGAGCCTCTCAAATCTTACCAATGAGCAAAGTATATACTACTTACTTTTTCAAGTAGAAATATCAAGAAATCATTAAAAACTTAATGATTAGATTTGGTTCCCTGTCTTTCATATTTGACAAAGTATAGCGTATGTTATTAAATCTGTTCTGCCAGTTTTAGAAGAAAAGTTTCAGGAATACAAGGAATTCCACTTTCCTTGGCTTTGCATTTTCTGTAACCAAGCCCTTCTGCAAGCCATATGTGTAGGGGCAAGTCACTACACTGTTTGCCTCAGTTTCCTCATTTGTAAAATGAGCTGGAGAAAGAAATGACAAACCACTCCATTTTGCTAAGAAAATGCCAAATGGAGTCATAAAGAGTTAGACATGACTGAAGTGAATGAATAACAAGAAGAACCTCTCCCCTCCCCATTAGAATGTGAGCTCCTTAAAAGCAGACAATGTCTTTTACTTTCTTTGAATCCCTAGAGTTTACCACAGTGCTCGGCACATAATTAAGTATTTAATAAATATGTTTTAATAAGTATAAAGTAACTTAAATTCTAAGGGACTGCCTATGCCCTCTTTCTTACATATTTTTCTTCAAAAATTCATACTGAAACTGCCATTTTTCTCAATTGCAAGATCACCATAGAAGAGTGGGCACATTGCCAGGATGGGAGTATTCTTTATGCATTAGCATGGTGTAAATAAATAATGCTTCATTTATATCCTTTCCAGAGGGCTGAGGCATATTGCAAACACCACTTCACGGTTGGTATTCTGTTTAAATTGACATCATAACTATACTGAGTTTGTATAAGTATTAGTAAGCTTTGTTGTTTTGATTTGAATTTTCTTACTTGACCCTCTGGCATTGGAGAATTTTAAAGTATATGAACAATAGCTATTGACTAAGAGCAGAGAGAACAGGAAACCTTGGACCAAATCTGAGTCTCACACAATAAGGTGCCACAAAACAGATATGTTTCTTTTGTAAAGGATATGCTGTTAATCCAGGCATAAGTCCTTTCAGTAAATAGTGTGCTAGACTTCCGGGTAAGCATGGCAGCCAGCAAAACGCAGCTTACTCACTCACCCCGATACACACTGACATATACCGATAAGGATCACCCAAAAAGACCTTAAGAATCTATATCAGAGGAATAGAGGAGCTGTAGAGTGGGGAGCAGCAGTAAAAGTGCATGGGATTGAGGCTTTAATAGCACTTAAGAGGGGGTAAAGGCTTCCTCACAAACACAAGCGGATCCATTCTCCCCCACACCCACCTATAGGGCCAGTGCCAGGGCCAGCACACGCCAAGAGGAATGAGCAAGGGGTGCCTCTGAAGTGAGGAGAGGGCACTTCTGCACCCTTGGGAGCTGATTAGGACAGCAGGGAGACCCCCCCCCCCACCAAGGCAGCTAGGCAAAAAACCTCAAGACGTGAGAGAGCACGGACTTCAGGTGCCCAGAGCCAGTACGCCCGCCGGAGCCAGGGAGTAAGAGAGGAGCCCCTCTGATATGAACAGTGAGTGTTTTTTTTTTTTGTTTTGTTTTTTGGTCCTGGGGAATTGACCAGCTCTGCTGGGGACCCACCCCTGAAAGTAGCTAAACCAGAAAACCAGGCGCTCAAGAAAGCTTAGAGACTGAGTGCCCCCTGGAGGAAGGTACCAAGAAAAGTCGCAAAGGACTGAGGAAAATAGAAAGCCTGCTCATTAACTCCATACACAAAAATCCTGTTCAGCAGACTCTGATTTCTGACTAAAGAGAGAACTGAAAACATCCAGGGAAAAAATGGCTAACAGTTCACAGGAGCCTCAAAATCCCTCTAAGAAATCAAAGAAGAAAGCCATCACCCTTGAAAATTTTTATGGAGAAAAAAACAGGCGACAGAGCAAATACTGGATAAAACTCAAACAAAGGCAAAACCGAAAAAAAAAAATGAAAATTGTCCACAAGCCCTGGAAGAATTTCAAATGGAGCTTATCATCAGAAAGATGGAAGCCCTCTGGAAAGAGAAGTGGGAAATGGTTCAAAAAGAAAACCAACAAATTATATTACAGAACCAAAAAATTACAGCTGAATGCCAAAAGATTAAAGCAGAAAACCAGGCCTTAAGGACCAGAATTGAGCAACTGGAAACCAATGATCTTGTAAAACAGCAAGAATTAATAAAGCAAAATAAAAAAATTAATGAATTAGAAGAAAACATAAAATATCTCACTGACAAGGTGACAGAGGAAGGAGAGACAATTTGAGAACTATTGGTCTACCTAAAAAAACAGAGATTAACAAAAATCTAGATGCCATACTACAAGAAATCATCTAAGAGAACTGCCTTAATATACTCAAACAAGGAGACAAAACAGAAATAGAAAGGGTTCATAGAACACCCTCTATACTAAATCCCCAAAAGACAAACCCCAGGAATGCAATCGTTAAATTCAAGATCTTCCAAGCTAAGGAAAAAATCTTACAAGAAGCTAAAAAGAGAAACTTCAGATATAGAGGAACCTCAATAAGGATTACACAGGACCTTGCAGTGAACACGCTAAAAGACAGCTAAGTCTGGAACATGATATTCAGAAAGGCAAGGGAACTGGGTCTTCAACCAAGAATCCAGCAAAACTGACTATATACTTCCAGGGGAAAGTATGGGCATTTAACAAAATAGAAGATTTCTAAATATTTGCAAAGAAAAGACCAGAACTCAGTGAAAAGTTTGACATACAAACACAAACAGCAAGAGAAACATGAAAACGTAAATATGAAAGAAAGGGAAAAGGAGAAAAGTGCTTTTTTCCCTTTTATTCAAACTCTCTTTTATAAGGGCCACAATTAGATCAAATTATATATATTAACTATAATGAGGGAAATGTTATGTATAACTATCAAAAATTGTATGCAATGATAGAGTAACCAAAAGAATCACTCAAAGGGAAAGATCGGGGCATTAACATGATTTGGGGGGGGGGGGAGATAAAGGGAGGGTGGAATCAATGAGGGCACTAAGGTATACTTGAAGAAACAGAAATAAATTAAATAGAATAATCTTTGTCACACAAAGATATACACGGGAAGGGGAGGGAAAGAAGTCTATTATAAGAAAGAGAAGAAAAGAGTGAAAATTACTCTCAGTGAAACCAACTCTGAGAGGGAAGAGCATCTAGATCCATTGGGATCTTGAATTCTATCATATCCAACAGGGCAAGGAATAAGGGAAAACTAAGGGGGGCTGGGGGAGGGAGTACAAAAAGGGAGGGAAGGAGATTGGGGAGGGGGAGGGAACTAAAAGGGAGGGACCAGAAAGGGAAGTATAATAAGGGAGGGGACGAAGGGGACTGATTCAAAGTCAACCACTGGTTTAAAAGGCTATAGCAAAAGAAAAAAGTTCAGAATTAGGGGAGGATATCAAAATGACAATCATAACATTGAACGTGAATGGAATGAACTCACCCATAAAACATAGATGAATAGCAGAATGGATTAGAAGCCAAAACCCTACCATATGTTGTCTTCAACAAACACACATGAGGCGGGTAGATACTCACAAGGTCAGAATCAAAGGTTGGAGCAAGACCTTTTGGGACGAAACTGATAGAAAGAAGGCAGGAGTTGCAATCATGATACCTGACAAAGCCAAGGCAAAAATAGTCCAGATTAAAAGGGATAAGGAAGGTAAATATATTCTGTTAAAAGGGAGTATAGACAATGAGGAAATATCACTAATCAATATGTATGCACCAAATGGTATAGCGCCCAAATTTCTAATGGAGAAACTAGGAGAATTGAAGAGGGAAATAGACAGTAAAACCATATTAGTGGGAGACCTGAATCAACCACTATCAAATTTAGATAAATCAAATCAAAAAATAAATAAGAAAGAGGTAAAAGATGTGAATGAAATCTTAGAAAAATTAGTTAATAGACATATGGAGAAAAATAAATAGGGACAAAAAGGAATATACCTTTTCTCAGCACCACATGTCACATTCACAAAGATTGACCATACACTAGGTCACAGAAACATGGCATACAAATGCAGAAAAGCAGAAATAATAAATGCAGCCTTTTCAGATCACAAGGCAATAAAAATAATGATCAGTAAGGGTACATGGAGAGCCAAATGAAAAATTAATCGGAAATTAAATAATATGATACTCCAAAATCGGTTAGAGAACAAATCATAGAAACAATTATTAACTTCATTGAGGAAAATGACAATGGTGAGACATCCTTTAAACATTATGGGATGCAGCCAAAACAGTACTCAGAGGAAAATTCATATCCCTGAGTGCATATATTAACAAATTAGAGAGGGCAGAGATCAATGAATTGGAAATGCAAATAAAAAAACTTGAAAGAGAACAAATTAAAAATCCCCAGAAGAAAACCAAACTAGAGATCCTAAAAATTAAGGGAGAAATTAACAAAATCGAAAGTGATAGAACTATTGAACTAATAAATAAGACTAGAAGCTGGTACTTTGAAAAAACAAATACAATAGACAAAGTACTGGTCAATCTAATTAAGAAAAGGAAAAAAGAAAATCAAATTAACAGTACCATAGATGAAAAGGAGGACCCCACTTCCAATGAAGAGGAAATTAAGGCAATCATTAAAAACTACTTTGCCCAACTATATGGCAATAAATATCCAACCTAGGCGATATGGATGAATATTTACAAAAATATAAATTGCCGAGACTAACAGAAGAAATAGATTTCTTAAACAATCCCATATCAGAAAAAGAAATCCAAAAGGCCATCAAAGAACTCCCTAAGAAAAAATCCCCAGGGCCTGATGGATTCACCAGTGAATTCTATCAAACATTCAAAGAACAGCTAACCCCAATACTATACAAACTATTTGACATAATAAGCAAAGAGGGAGTTCTACCAAATTCCTTTTATGACACAAAAATGGTACTTTTTCCGAAGCTAGGCAGGTCAAAAACAGAGAAAGAAAACTATAGACCAATCTCCCTAATGAATATAGATGCAAAAATAAAAAAAAATAGCAAAAAGACTCTAGCAAGTGATCAGGAGGGTCATTCACTATAATCAAGTAGGATTTATACCAGGAATGCAGGGCTGGTTCAATATTAGGAAAACCATACACATAATTGACTATATCAACAAGCAAACCAACAAAAATAACACGATTATCTGAATACATGCAGAAAAAAAGCCTTTGATAAAATATAACACCCATTGGCTAACATGACAGCAAAGGAAAGTAATGAATGCTGGAGGGGATGTGGCAAAGTTGGGACATTAATTCATTGCTGGTGGAGTTGTGAATTGATCCAACCATTCTGGAGGGCAATCTGGAACTATGCCCAAAGGGCGATAAAAGACAGTCTGCCCTTTGATATAGCCATAGCACTGCTGGGTTTGTACCCCAAAGAGACAATAAGTAAAAAGACATGTACAAGAATATTCATAGCTGCACTTTTTGTAGTGGTCAAAAATTGGAAAATGAGGGGATGCCCTTCAATTGGGGAATGGCTGAACAAATTGTGGTATATGTTGGTGATGGAATACTATTGTGCTAAAAGGAATAATAAAGTGGAGGAATTCCATGGAGACTGGAACAACCTCCAGGAAGTGATGCAGAGCGAGAGGAGCAGAACCAGGAGAACATTGTACATAGAGACTAATACACTGTGGTACAATCGAACGTAATGGACTTCTCCATTAGTGTCAATTGTAAACCTTAAAATTTCTTAGACTTATAAATGTTGGAAATTTCACCATTGGGAAATTTCATACTTGGAAAATTTCTTACTGATAGTGTATTGGAATGTGAACCCCATTGGCATGGGAGGTTCCTTCTCCTCCCTTCTTAAGATTACTTTAGGACAGAAACCTTTTGCTGAACAATGGAAAGGGCTTTGACCTATGCTTAAGCACAGAACAGGAATTTCTTTGAGTCATGATTGATTTTAGAATTGATACAACAGAGATACTTGGAATGACAGAATCAGGTCTTGGAAAATACAATTTCCACCCCACTCAGTCCTAACAGGATTTAGGAAGGGCTGCAGCATAGATCAAAATTTAATTATTTGAGAATATGACCTCCAACAGACATGTGCAAAGTCACAGACCTCTGGGCGGTCCTGGGTTAAGCTAGAGCCACCATTGGCACAGGGACAATGATGGACAGTGATTGGTAGATGTGGGAACTGAGGGGAGGGAACTTGGATGGTTTCCTTAGAGAGGGGTCTGAGGACTGGGGTGGGGGGAGGGGTTGGAGAGTTTTGGCACTGAGTGGTTGGAGAGGTGCTCTGAGAAGCTTGCTCTGAAGGAAGCTGAAGGTGGGGGCCTCTGAGACTGTTTCTCCATTTTGGTCACGTGAGTAATAGGGACTGATCTCTTTTCTTTGCCCCAGCTATCGAAGGGCTTGGGCCTTTTGGCCCAGCCTAAACAGAAGGGGTATTTAAGCCCTATTCCCTTCTCTCCCCTTTCTCTCTCCCTCTCTCTCTCTCTCTCTCTAATTCCTTTCTTCCTCCTGTCTGTAATTAAACTCTATAAAAGGTTGACGGCTGACTTGAGTTTTCATTTAGGAATTACATAGCTGAATTCCTTGGTAACCTTAAATTAATATATATCAGTCTTTTAAAGTGATTTCCTTGTCACACAATGCAATGTCCCTAAACATTCCACAGGGATCTAGGAGAAAAAACAGTATCTACAAGCAGAGGACAAACTGTGGGAGTAAAAACAACAAGGAAAAGCAACTGCTTGACTACAGAGGTTGAGGGGACATGATTGAGGAGAGACTCTAAATGAACACCCTGATGCAAATACCAACAACATGGAAATGGGTTTGAATCAAGGACACATGTGATACCCAGTGGAATCGCGTGTCAGCTAGGGGAGGGGTGGTGGGAGGGGAGGAGGACAAGAAAATGACCTTTGTTTCCAATGAATAATGTTTGAAAATGACCAAATAAAATTAAAAATAAAATAAAGATAAATAAAAATAGTGTGCTACATGGTCTTGAAAATAATTTATCTGTGAAAATATTAGTAAACCAGTAAAATATTATTTCTATTTAGAAATTTGCAAACCAAGTGGGATTTTATTGATCAAATCAGTCTATAAGCCTTTACTAAACACCTACTGTGCTGTAGGAGCAAGATATACAAATACAAGAAATTTTAAAAACCTTATTCACAAGAAGCTTACATTCTAATAGGAGAGACAATATTTAAGTATAAACTCACATACTTTAAATTACATTCTTTATATAATAATATGAAGAATAAATATAAAGAGAATAAATACAAAGTTTAACAGTTTTTCACTTTACCTCATAAGAATGTTATACCCTTTATTTCACCATTACCCATAACTTCTACTTCCAGGATCCAGAATTTGGAAATTCTTCTCTTGAATCACAGCTATCCAGCTCTTACTCTGCCTTATTCTTCACAAACATCACTTCACCCTCACCTCCTGTTCTTCTAGTCACTTTACTCATCCCTGTTCTTCCAGTATGTTGGCCCTGTTCTAGACTTACTTTCCTCCTTTTGCAATCTTGCTCCTAGGATTGACAAAGCCAACTATACTTTGCCATGTATCAAGTCTCTTGCCCTCTTCAATCAACAAACCAACAAGCATTTATTAAACATTTATCATGTGCCAGGCACTAAGCTAGGCACTGGAAACACATACATGATCTCAAGGACTCAAGGAACCTACATTCTATTAGAAGGAAAGATATGCACATGTAATTAATTACAAACAAACTAAAAGCAAGGTCATGGGGTAGCAGCTGAGGAGATCAAGAGGTGGTACTGTATCACTTCCTGGAGGTTGCTCCAGTCTCCATGGAATTCCTCCACATTATTTTTCTTTTGAGCACAATAGTATTCCATCACCAACAGATACCACAATTTGTTCAGCCATTCCCCAATTGAAGGGCATCTCCTCATTTTCCAATTTTTTGCCACCACAAAGAGCACAGCTATGAATATTCTTGTATAAGTCTTTTTCCTCATTATCTCTTTGGGGTACAAATCCAGGAATTCTATGGCTGGATCAAAGGGTAGCCAATCTTTTAGTGCCCATTGGGCATAGTTCCAAATTGCCCTCCAGAATGGTTAGATCAATTCACAACCCCACCCCCAATTAATTAATATCCCAACTTTGCCACACCCCTTCCAGCATTCATTTCTTTCCTTTGCTGTCATGTTAGCCAATCTGCTAGGGGTGAGGTGATACCTCAGAGTTGTTTTGATTTGCATCTCTCTGATTATAAGAGATTTAGAACACTTTTTCATGTGCTTATTAATAGTTTTGATTTCGTTAACTGAAAATTGCATATTCATGTCCCTTGCCCATTTATCAATTGGAGAATGGCTTGATTTTTTGTACAACTGGTTTAGCTCCTTATAAATTTGAGTAATTTGACCTTTGTCAGAGGTTTTTGTTATGAAAATTGTTTCCCAGTTTGTTATTTCCCTTCTGATTTTAGTTACATTGGTTTTGTTTGTACAAAACCTTTTTAATTTGATGTAGTCAAAATTATTTATTTTACATTTCGTGACTCTTTCTAAGACTTGCATGGTTTTAAAATTATTTCCTTCCCAGCAGACTGGCATGTATACTGTTTGATGTTCACATAATTTACTTATAGTTTCCTTCTTTATATTCAGGTCATTCACCCATTCTGAGTTTACCTTGGTGTAGGGTGTGAGGTTGCCAGCAGTTTTTATCAAATACTGGATTTTGGTCCCAGAAGCTGGGATCTTTGGGATTGTCATATACTGTCTTGCTAAGGCCATTTACTCCAAGTCTATTCCACCGATCCCCCTTTCTGTCTCTTAGAGAGTAGTACTAAATTGTTTTGATGACCACTGCTTTATAATAGAGTTTGAGATCTGGTACTGCAAGGCCACCTTTCTTTGTATTTTTTTTTCCATTATTTCCCTGGGTATCCTTGATCTTTTGTTCTTCCAAATAAACTTTGTTATGTTTTTTTCTAATTTAGCAAAAAAGTTTTTTGGAAGTTCGATAGGTATGATTATGGCACTAAATAAATGGATAAGTTTGGGTAGGATGGTCATTTTTATTATGTTAGCTCATCCTACCCATGAGCAGTTAATGTTTTTCAATTGCTTAGATCTAGTTTAGTTGTGTGGAAAGTGTTTTGTAGTTGTGTTCATATAGCTCCTGTGTTTGTCTCGGCAGAGAGATTCCTAAGTATTTCATATTATCTAGGGTGATTTTCAATGGAATGACCCTTCTGATCACTTGCTGGAGTCTTTTTGCTAGTATCCTATTTAAGATTTTTGCATCTATATTCATTAGGGAGATTGGTCTATAATTTTCTTTCTCTGTTTTTGACCTGCCTGGTTTTTGGAATCAGTACCATGTTTGTGTCATAAAATAAGTTTGGCAGAAGTCCCTCTTTGCTTATTTTGTCAAATAGTTTGTATAATATTGGGATTAGCTGTTCTTTGAATGTTTGATAGAATTCACTTGTGAATCTATCAGGCCCTAAAGATTTTTTCTTAGGGAGTTCTTTGATGGCCTGTTGGATTTCATTTTCTGATATGGGATTATTTAAGAATTCTATTTCTTCTTCTGTTAATCTAGGCCGTTTATATTTTTGTATATATTTGTCCATATCACCTAGATTGGTATATTTATTGCCATATAATTGGGGAAAGTAAGTTTTAATGATTGCCTTAATTTCCTCTTCATTGGAAGTGATGTCCCCCTTTTCATCTTTGATGCTGTTAATTTGCTTTTCTTCTTTCCTTTTTTAAATTAGATTGACCAGTACTTTGTCTACTTTATTTGTTTTTTCAAAGTACCAGCTTCTAATCTTATTTATTAGTTCAATAGTTTCTCTAGTTTGGTTTTCTTCTAGGGGTTCAATAGTTTCTCTAGTTTGGTTTTCTTCTAGGGGTTTTTAATTTGTTCGCTTTCAAGTTTTTTTATTTGCATTTCCAATTCATTGATCTCTGCCCTCTCTAATTTGTTAATATATGCACTAAGGGATATGAATTTTCCTCTGAGTACTGTTTTGGCTGCATCCCATACTGTTTGAAAGGATGTCTCACCATTGTCATTTTCCTCAATGAAATTATTAATTGTTTCTATGATTTGTTCTCTAGCTAACCGATTTTGGAATATCATTATTTAATTTCCAATTAATTTTTGATTTGGTTCTCCATGTACCCTTACTGATCAATATTTTTATTGCCTTGTGATCTGAAAAGGCTGCATTTATTATTTCTGCTTTACTGCATTTGTATGCCATGTTTCTGTAACAATCTTTGTGAATGTGCCATGTGGTGCTGAGAAGAAGGTGCATTCCTTTTTGTCCCTATTTATTTTTCTCCATATGTCTATTAACTCTAATTTTTCTAAGATTTCATTCACTTCTTTTACCTCTTTCTTATTTATTTTTTGATTTGATTTGTCTAAATTTGATAATGATTGGTTCAAATCTCCCACTAATATGGTTTTACTGTCTATTTCCTCCTTCAATTCTCCTAGTTTCTCCATTAGAAATTTGGGTGCTATACTATTTGGTGCATACATGTTGATTAATGATATTTCCTCATTATCTAAAGTCTCTGTTAACAAAATATATTTACCTTCCCTATGCCTTTTAATCAGGTCTATTTTTACATTTGCTTTGTCAGATATCATGATTACAAGTCCTGCCTTCTTTCTATCAGTTCAGGCCCAATAGGTCTTGCTCCAACCTTTAATTCTGACATTGTGAGTATCTAACCACCTCATGTGTGTTTCTTGAAGACAAGATATGGTAGGTTTTTGGATTCTAATCCACTCTTCTATTCATCTACATTTTATGGGTGAGTTCATCCCATTCACATTCAGAGTTATGATTGTCACTTATGAATTCCCTAGCATTTTGATGTCCTCTCCTAGTTCTGTGCTTCCTTTTTTTGCTATATCTCTTTAAACCAGTGGTTTACTTTTAACCAATTCCCCTAAACCCCTCCCTTGATGTGCTTCCCTTTCTTGGTCCTTCCCTTTTTGTTCCCTTCTTTTTTTTTTAGGGTCTGTTGATTTCCCTCCCCCCTCTCCTCCCTCCCTTTTTGTACTTCCTACCCCCTATCCCCCCCCTTAGTTTTACCTTCTCCCTTACCCTGTAGGATAAGATACAATTCAAGATCCCAATGGATCTAGATGCTCTTCCCTCTTGGAGTTGATTTCTCTGAGAGTGAGGTTTAAGTATTCTATATTAGCACTCTCTTCCTTTCCTTCTTATAAGAGTATTCTTCCCCTCCCCTTCCCATGTGTATCTTTGTGTGAAAAAGATTATTCTATTTATTTTGTTTCTTCATGTATCTCTTGGTACCCTCTTTGATTGCCCCCTTTCTCTTTTTTTTTTCATAACATCTTTTAGCCCTTAATGCCCCAATCTTTTCCTATGAGTGATTCTTCTAATTACTATTATAATGATTACAGTTTTTGAGAGTTACAAATAACATTTCTCCCATATAGCAATATGTATAATTTGATCTAATTGTAGTCCTTAAAGAAGAGAGTTTGAATACAAAGAAAAAACATTTTTCTCCTTTTCCCTCTTTTTCTTATTTACCTTTTCATGTTTCTCTTGCTCTTTGTGTTTGGATATCAAACTTTCCACTTAGTTCTGATCTTTTCTTTACAAATACTTGGAAATCTTCTATTTTGTTGAATGCCCATACTTTCCCCTGGAAGTATATAATCAGTTTTGATGGATAGGTGATTCTTGGTTGAAGACCCAGTTCTCTTGCCTTTCTGAATATCATGTTCTCGGCCTTGCAGACCTTTAGTGTGGAAGCTGCCAGTTCTTGTGTGATCCTGATTGGTGCTCCTTGGTATCTGAATTGTCTCTTTTTGGCTTCTTGTAAAATTTTCTCCTTAGCTTGAAAGCTCTGGAATTTGGCAATTACATTTCTGGGAGTTGTCTTTTGGGGATTTAGTATAGAGAGTGTTCTATGAACTCTTTCAATGTCTATTTTGCCCCCTTGTCAAGAAAATCAGGGCAGTTTTCTTGGATGATTTCTTGTAGTATGATGTCAAGATTTCTGTTTATTTTTGGTTTTTCAGGTAGACCAATGATTCTGAAATTGTCTCTCCTTCCTTTGTTTTCTTGATCTGTCACCTTGTCAGTGAGATATTTTATGTTTTCTTCTATTTTGTCAGTATTTTTACCTTGCTTTATTAATTATTGCTGTTTTGCAGGATCATTGATTTCCAGTTGCTCAATTCTTGTCCTTAAGGCCTGGTTTTCTGCTTTAACCTTTTGATTTTCAGCTATAATTTTTTGGTTCTCTGCTATAATTTTTTCATTTTCTTTTTGAACCATTTCCCGTTTATCTTTCCAGAAGTCTTCCATCTTTTTGATATGCTCCAATTCAAATTCTTCCAGAGCTTGTGGAAAAATTCCATTTCCTTTGGAAGGTTTTGGAGCATTTATTTGGATTTCCTCTTCTGCTATTTCCTCTGTTGTCTGTATTTTTCCTCCATAAAAATTATCCAAGGTCAACCCCTTCTTCTTGTTTTTCTTGGTGTTGGGAAGTTTTTCCTGGGCACAGTTTGCTATTGTTTTTCCTTCCCTTTCCAGTCAGAAATCTGAGTGAGGAGGGCAGGCTCTCTATGTATGGAGCTAAGGAGCAAGGTTTTTGCCTGATGCAAGCTCTCAAATCTCTGCAGCTGTGCTACCTTCCCAGAGAGCCCAGGGTCTGTGCTCCTCTGTTTGCCTGCCTGCTTTTCGAGTGTAACTACTCTCAGGGGTTGGTCCTTGGTGGTCTTAGTTAGCTCCCAAGATCTAGAGGTGCCCCTTGCTCACTCCAGAGGTGCCCTTCTCTCACTTGCTGTTTCTAGCACATGCTGGCTCTGAGCGTCCAAGGTCTGTGCTCCCCTGCCCGCCTGCCTGCTTTTCGAGTGTAACTGCTCTCAGGGTTAGGTCCTTGATGGTCTTAGTCAGCTCCCAAGACCTAGAGCTTCCCCTTGCTCTTTCCAGAGGTGCCCTTCGCTCACTCGTTGATTCTGGTGAGCATTGGCTCTAACTCTGGCTCTGTAGGTGGGGTGGGGGTGAGGTAGATCAGCTCAAGTTTGGGTGGGAGCTTTTTCACTCCCTTGTAGTGTTGAAATGCCCAAGTTCCACATACCTTCAATGCTGCGCCCTACTGTAGAGTCCCTTCGTTCTTGTGAAGATGTTTTTTGGGGGCCTTTTTAGGTCGTCTATATCGGTGGGTCTGAAGAGGGGAAGCTTTCCGCGTCTAGATTACCACCATGCTTATGCGGATGTCTTGATATTCTTTAAAGCAATATTTCCTACAGGCTTTCTTCTCTTCACTCTCAATTCTATTCTCCCCATCTCCCTTCTACTCCACAATTATCACTCCTTCTCCTAGTTTGGAGTATAAAGCTTAACTTAACCTTTTTCTTCCTTTTATCAAATTCTTTCCCTCTTTTTGTCCATGTAAATTAAGTAGCCAATCATAATCTCTTTCCTCTCTTCCTTTTCAATTTGTTTTGTTTGAGTGTTTCTCAAAAGGCAAGAGTTGAAATAATGTTATTGGACAAGGCAAAAAAATGTACAACATAAAAAAAAAGATAAACAAGAAATCATATAGCCCTGAAAGGAACTGTAGGCAACAAACCAATATATAAATTTAAGCTTATGTGCTGTAAATGCCTTAGCATCTAAACTCATAAAGGAAAAATTAAATTAATTATAAGAAAGTACAGAAAATAATATAATCATAGCAGGAAATTAATATTTTTCTCAGTTTGGGACAAATTTAACAAAGACAAATGAGAAAATATGGAATTGGAGAAATTGCTAGAGAAATTGAAGCTAAAAGTCTTCTAAAAGGGACTGCTAAATCATACGTATTTCTAATCACTACACAGACACTTTAACAGGAACTGGCCATGAGTTAGAACATAGACATATTGCAAATAATGTAAGAAGACAGAAATAGTAAACACATCTTTTAGAGACCATAATTAATAGTATGAACTGGTAAAGAGTGAAGAGGGCAGAACCAGGAGAATAATTTATACTACAGCAACACTGGAATGATGAACTCTGATAGATGCAATGAACAATCACATCTCCAAAGAATCTTGCTGCAGCAGTTACCCTGGCAGAGTGGAAATGGACAAAAGGTACAAAGGTATCTGGGTAGCATGGTAGATAGAGTGCTAAGTCTGGAATCAGAAGATGCATCTTTCTGCAGAGTTCAAATCTAGCTATGTGACTTTGGGCAAGTCACTTAACTCTTTTTGTCTTAGTTTCCCCATCTATAAAATAAGCTGAAGAAGAAAAGGGCAAATAACTCCAGTATCTTTACCAAGAAAACCCCAAATGGGATAAAAAAGAATTAGATGTAATTGAAATAACTACACAACAACACTGCATAGATATATGTCATTGAGACAT
This sequence comes from Monodelphis domestica, assembly GCF_027887165.1. Taxonomy (NCBI): domain Eukaryota; kingdom Metazoa; phylum Chordata; class Mammalia; order Didelphimorphia; family Didelphidae; genus Monodelphis; species Monodelphis domestica. The sequence continues at coordinate 73,833,630 of NC_077232.1, forward strand.
GGCCAGTATGAATTCATTTTGCTTGATAGTGCATATTTGTATCAAGGCTTGCTTTTTTTAACCTCCTTTAAAATTTTACTCAGCTAATAGAGAGATGGGGAAAGAAAGTTAGCAATAGCAAAAGGAAAAAAAATAAGGTAACTGAAACATTTTTTGAAATGTCAGAAAAGTTTAGAATGAAGCAGAAAAGCAAGAGTTTTGATTGTTACATACAGAATTTATTGTATATTTTTATAAAACAATCAGTGAAATGAAGCATCAAGATTTTGTATACAATTTTTTTGTATCAGTTGTGTATATAGAAATGATTGTTTGTTTTTTGGTGTTTAGTTCAAAATCCAAAATAAAAATATCAGCGATGAAGATGAAGATGAAGTATCTTCCACCTCTTGGGAAGATGGCTGATGAATTAAGAAGTACAGTAAGAAATATGTAATTTTCAGACCTTGCCAAAACATTTATTTGTTTTGCTTAATATGCTTGTTACAAGTAAAGATATCTATTAAGTGGGGAAGAGAATGGGATGAATTACTGGGTAGCAATAAAGACACTGAACATATTTTTAAGGAAAAGGGCATCAACAAAACATGTTTTAAAAAGCAAAACAAAAAAGTTCAAAAGAGAACACAACTTGTTAAATTTAATATAAAATTAAAAAGAATCTGTAACTAGAAGAAATTTAAAATGTAATCTATAATTCCCAGTTGCTCTTTGTCTATTGAAATACTTTTAGTTAATGATTGTTAAGCTGAAAAAAATAAGTCTTTAAAAATGAAGAATGACCTGGTTTTAAGACTCTTCATAATCCTACTGTTCATATCTGGATGTCTTTTAGTTTCTCTTCTCAGTGTCCTTCCTAAAATGTGGCATCCAGAACACACAAATACTATAGATGTGATAGGAACAGGGCAAAATAAAAGTAAGATTATCACTCCTCTGTCTTTTTACACAATATTTTCATTAATGTAAGTTTACAATATTCCTCTTTTAAAGTCCTCTTCCAGTGCTTCATGAGGGCATTGATATGACCCTGTTTTCAAATGCCACACCAATGGAATATAAGTTCTGACAGTCATAACTAGCTAGAAAAGTTTCCCAAAAATGGGCCCCCAAATTAACTATTATTGAAGAAACATTTTGGTATGTTGAGGAAAACTTTTGTGTGAAGGAAATTTACTCTTCTGGGATCACACACTTGACCACATCTCCTGCCAACCATTTGACCTAGAAGCCAGGTCTATGTGAAGGAAATCTTTGGGTAAATTAGGTCACTTGAGTGTAAATGAGTTTGCATCATCTAGTGTAGATCATGGGATTGTGATCTGTGAAGAAGAGATTACAACATCAGTGAGATTGGCAAGCAAATGCAAAGAAATGGAAGCTTGAAGGACTGTCAATCAAGGAGAGAAGGAAAGAAGATTCTAAAGAAGAATCTGGTCAGGGAGACAGTTAAGAAAGTCAGCATCTGAAACTGATCACTTCTGTCTTGAACTGTGGAGAAGGAGCTAACAGGCCACTGCTCTGGATTCCTGGCTAGTGAATTAACATTGGAAAAGATTGGGGCATACCTCTGAAGACCCTTTTCAATCTATCAACAATATCCCCTCAGAGACAAATCAACTTTATTTCTTTATATTGAATTTCATAGCAGATTAGGGAGACCCTAAATAAATTCCCTCTTCCCTATCCCAACTCCCTAACTTTCCTCCTTTAAAATAAATCCCTTTTAGAAAGTACTATAGTGTGAAATTAGTCTTTGAAAGCTGATGTTAACTTACCATCTGAGAAGAGCTGTTAGGACCAACTGAGAGAGGGACAAAAGTGGGGTGGGGGGAAGGAGTGAGAATCTCAGCTTCTCCTCTAACCTATTTCTTAGTGTCATTACTCCAGCACTTCTCTTACCTTAAATATCCTAGTGAGGAGCATCTATTACAACTTGGCACCCTGGAAAAGGTCTTACCCTTCCCAAACAGTGAAAGAAAACAGAGAAAAGAAAGAATATGATGCTGCAGATTATCTGTGGACTAACAGTGCTCTCAGCCATTGCATGTTATTGGGTATATACTATCATGTATAGTGCAGTGACTACTGTACTTATGGACACTATAGGCCTCATATCAAATACAACAACTTTCATAACAGCTATACCGTTTACCACTGATACTATGGTATGGCAAGTCATTTCCCAAACATACGTTTTCACCATGGCAGCAATACAAACTTTCTCGTATATTAAGAATATCATCAAGTTTATCACACCAAGAAAGACAGCTCAGATCTTGGTAGTAGACACTAATATGGAACAGTTGGTTAAGAAAATGTGTGAGGAGTTTCTACAAGAGCAAGGGAAAGATCAGACTAAGGATGAGAGTGGGCAAAAGGATACAGGGTTTATGGACAAAGATACTAAGGAGAAAGACAAGAAAGCCAAAGAGAAGAATAAGAAAGAGGCTCAGGAAAATACCAAGGAAGCTAATGCAAATGCTGAAAAGATACTACCACTCAGAGACATTGCAAAAATATCTGATTCTGCTGGGGGTGGTTCATTCAAAGATCCACAGTTTTTCACCCAGGAACTTGATTCTATCAAACTCAGGTTCCCAAAATTTCTCTGTGAGCCCTACCGTGCTCTTAAGGATCTGAAGAGGGCATTTAAAATTTTTGAACCTGATTTTCGGGATTTGGAATTCCTCCTTTCTGAATTATTTAGCCCCCATGAGCATAAGCAGTTTGTGGAGAAAACCAAGACAGACAGTTCACTAGCAAGCTGGTCCACGGAAGAACAAAGAGAAGATTTTGATTTTGCAAATCTTACTAGTATGGCTTACTTGAGAAAATGCAGAGAAGATCTTCTGTAAGCCATAGTCTTTCTGCTCCAAACCAAATGCATAGGGTAATTTGATAAGCTATCTCAACAAAGCACTGAACATCCTGCTGCATACATAGATCAATTAGCAGAAATAGCAGAGTCTATAATGGGGATAGATCAGGATTCAGAGGAGTCTGTAGCACACGTGAGGAGGCAGTTCCTTAGGAGTTGCAACTCACACTTGAAAAACTTTTTTAGAAATTATTTCCCCAAATATGACAATGTCAACCTATCTGAACTTAGAGATTCCACGACATACTTATGGGAAAATCATAAAGAACAACAGTCAGAAATGAAGGAATTAAAGAAAAAATTACAAAATACAGGAGTCAATAAATCAGAAAGAGACTGAGCAAATTAAAAGCTTACAGACCATAAAGGCATACTCTAGACCCTCATACCAATAGAACAGGGGATGGAGAGAAACAAGGAAGTGTTTCCTTTGTCACAAAGTTAGTCACCTGATCAAAGACTGTTATCTAAAGAAGAAATATGAATCAAATAATAAAGGCACACAGGGAAAAACTTACTATAGATCAAAGACAAACTTGTGCTGCCAGCATTGTCGGCTAAGAAAAGAAGGAGAACCATGATAACAAATCAAATCAAATATTTAGTGAAAAGCAGAGACAAGTAAAGGAATTAGCTAAAGAGATTAAAAATCTAATAGCATAGATACAATCTGATAGTGGAGCCTCAGACAGAAAGGGCAGGATAAAAAGCAAAGAACAGATAAAGAGATATCTGGAAAACTTTTTTCAGTGCAAAGTGGTCACAGGGATTGAATTGAAGAGAAAAAGAATTCATGAAAACTCACATAAACATGATCATGAGCTCTTGAAAGAAACAGTAAAACACAATTTCAATTCTCTGCAATATAATAACCAAATGAAAGTACATACTAAGGTTACTATAGCAGATATAGTTACAGGAGCTATAAACAAGATACATAAACACAGACAAGGATAAAAACCCACTTGGATCTATTAAAACTTCAAAAAGCTATATGGTATAGACTTCCTTAGACAAAATATCAAACTTGAACCCAGAAGCTAAAATTTTTCATCCTACATTAGATAACTTGAAAACTTAAAATCTAAAAGAAGATAAGAGCAGAAAATACAGTTGATATAGATGACCATATTCAATGTATTGGAAGTGAAACAGCAGTTAGATTTGAAAATACAGATAGAATGGAGGGCACAACTGCCATGATAGCTAAGGGTTCAATAGACTCCCATGAAGCCAACATTCTAAATGGAGGGGGGAGGTCTGGCCAGGTCAAACTATATGAACTTACAGATAGCTATGGTTTAAATTCATATTTCAGTGAAGGAGGAAACAAGATACAGTTAAATTTAAATGAAGATCAATTAGGAAATGATTTAACCCAAGAAGATTTAACTGATTCAACCATACAAATAGCAGAAGATAACAGTGCAGTGCAAAATAAATCATTAGCAATTAGCTCAATAGTTACACAAAGACCAGAACCATTTGTATGGATTAAGGTGGGGAAGAAACAATACAAAGCTCTCATGGATACTAGTGCTTCAAAATCAGTCTAAAGACATTTCCAGGTAATACACCATAGGGGGGGGGTATGGTTTCAGTGGCTGGAGCTACAGGAGAGATACAACAGGTCCCTGAGCTCAAAAGCACAATGGTTAAACTAGGTCCTGTCACCATTGATCATACATTCCTATTGATCCCTTCATGTCCAGATAACCTATTAGAATGTGACATTTTATGTAAGATCAGGGCAACCCAGCAATGCGAATGTTCTGGTAAGATATACCTGCATTTACCTAAGCATTCTTTAAAACATTACCCATTGCTATATCTGGAGCAATTGGAAGAAAAATCTGAACAAATTCAAATTTTGACATCAATGTATGAGATACCAGATGACATTCCACAAGGGGTTTTTGCTAAACATCAGAATGATATAGGTAGAATAAAATCAGTGACACCAGTAAAAATAGAAGTCAGGGATTGTGTACCTCCTAAGGTACCTCAGTAGAAATTGAGCAGAGAAGCCATAGAAAGCATAACACCAATTATAGACAACTTATTGGAACAAGGCATTTTAAGACCTACAGTGTCTGAATTTAATAGTCCAATTCTGGCTATTAAGAAAAACAAACTTAATGCAGACAGAACACAATGCTGGAGATTTGTACAGGATCTTAGGGCAGTGAACAACTTTATAAAGAAGACATACACTGTGACACCTTCACCAAATGATATTATCACACAGATACCACCAGATGCCCAGTGGTACACAGTGGTACATCTAAGCAATGCATATTTCACAATACCATTGCCTCCTGACTCTCAGAACATTTTTGCTTTCCAATGGGGACAAAATCATCTCCATTATACTAGGCTAGTCCAAGGATGTTGTGAATCAGCTTCTATATTTTGTCAACTTCTTCAAAGAGATCTAGCTAACATCACTTTCAAGCATAGCGAACTGGTACACTATATAAGAGATCTAGCTAACATCACTTTCAAACATAGCAAACTGGTACACTATGTAGATGATTTACTGCATCACCTGACCCAAAGACATGCTTGGAAGATTCAAAGAGGTTATTAATAGAGCTTGATAAGAGAGGACATAAAGTCTCTAAAAAGAAAATTCAGTGGGTACTCCCAAAAGTCGACTATCTCGGATTTCTCCTGGAAGAGGGCACCAGGAAAATCTCAAGTAAAAGGATAGCAGACATACAGAAGCTAGGCATTCCTAGTACCAAGAAACAACTCGGGGCATTTCTAGGGGTTGCTGGTTTCAAGACAGTATATCATAGGGTATTTCCATATTTCCAAGTGTTTGACTGACTTGACAAAGAAAGAAGTTAAAGAATCTTTGAAATTAACTAAAGAACATCTACATGCTTTGTCAAAGTAGAAAGAAGCCATTTTGACAGCTCCGGTTTTAGGGATACATGATTAAAAAAAGGAGTTCCACTTGTATGTCCATGAAGCTAAGGGCATTGCTTCTGGAATGCTAGCATAATATTTTGGGCTGAATTTAAGGGCTATTGCATTTTACAATTCTATCCTAGATCTGGTCACACAAGGAATGATGCATTGCCTGAGAAGCATTGTTGCAACTGTTCTCATGGAAAGCATATGATATTGTACTGGGATTCAAGTTGCATGTGTATTCTGCACATCAAATTGAAAAACTATTATTATCACAGGATATGCATTCTTTCACAAATGCAAGAATATCTCAGTATTGTAAAAATTAAATTATATCTCTAATAATAAAATATTATATTTTATGAAGTTTATTAAGGATCATTAGAGATCAAGGAATAAAAAGGAAACAAAATAAAAACTACATGCTGACTGGTTAGCCATTTTCAAATTTTCCCCAGCTTACCACCATCACTGCTCATGCTACATCATGCAAGAAGAGAGAGAGCAAAGCGTTACTGCCAATTAAATAACAATAACGTGATCTCACCAACGTGGAGAAACAGGAAAGATTATAGGGATTTCTGGGAAATACCAAGGACTTCTGGGGAATGAAGTCTAAGGTTCAGAAATCTCCATTTATACAGTATGAAATCATTTTGCTAGGAAATGACAACATCACTATTCACAGGTGTGCACCGTTAAACCCAGCTACTCTGATTCCAGATTTGCCATTAGGTGGAGAACCACTGCATGACTGCAACCAAGTTGTGGAAATGATTTTTAAGCCTAGGGAAGATCTTAAAGACACACCTCTTAATGATCCTGAGATGGAGTTGTACACTGATGAATCCTCATACATTCATAGAGGACACAGGGTCACGGGGGCTTCAGTAGTTAACAACAAAATGCTTTGCTATGCATCATTACCAAGTCATGTTAGTGCCCAGGGTGCCAAGTTAAAAGCTTTACTCAAAGCCCTGGAATTGACAAAAGGCAAAAGAGTTGTAAATAATAGATTCGAATATAGGACCTCAATCCCCACAAGCCTTTGCTCCACTTCCCCAAAATGCTTTGTAATCTCACGGGAATTCTGAGGTGGGCCGAGATCGAGCAAGGATTTAAGCTGGTGGCAAAGGTCTTGTGCGGTCTCTTGGACTTCCGTTTTGGGGCAGGCGTGGAGGTTGTGTCTAGGCCTCTCTATGGCCTGGACATGTGTCTCTTATCCTGTATTTTCTTTAATCCTTAATCTTCAATAAACCTCTAAAAAATATAATACTCCTTGCAGAGAGAAACTAATTTCTACCTGCATCAGTCTCCCTATAATACTAAATTTTAACTGTTACAGAGTGAACATTTATGTAGATTCCTCTTATATTTTTACAATCATATATTCCACCAGTTTTATTTGAAAGAACAGAGGGTACATAACATCAGCTGGAAAACCAATTGCATATGGCAAACTTACTGACCATCTTATAAAAGCTGTAAAACTTCCAAAGGAGGTGGCCATAATCCAATGCAAGGAACATACTCATGGAAAAGACAGAATATCCCTTGGGAATGAAAGGTCAGACATTACAAAGAAATATGCTGCAAGATTTGGTCCCTACTATGTGTTGAATTTCTCTCTGGTAGACAAGCATGATCTTACTGAAGCTTATCATGGAGATGAAGTCCAATCATGGAAAGAGCAACTCGATGCTAAATTAATCAAAGACTTTTGGGTGGCTCATGGTGGGAAACCAATTCTCCCCAGAAAACTGTACCAACATCTATGTACTGTGATCTATGCAAAAGGACATTATGGGGTGCAAGCCATTTTGGATACAGTACGTTTCTGAATGGCACCAGGGATAACAACAAATGCCATTAGAACTTGTCAGGCATGTGACATATGTAGAAAATCCAATCAAGGACATTTCGAGAACATAGCATTGGGAGGCAGACCTCTAAGTTATATGCCTTTCCAATGTCTGCAAATAGACTACATTAACATGCCTAAAGACAAAAGATATAAGTATGCATTGGTTATTGTGGATAGACTGATGAGATGTGTTGAAGCATATCCACCTAAGAAAAATGATACAGCCACAGTAATGAGATCTCTACTAAAAGAAATAATTCCTAGGTATGGCATTCCTGATACCATAGACTCGGATAAAGGGGTCACATTTCACTGCTCAAATTTTACAAGAAATATATATACAAGAATCTGGGTACCAAATGCAGTTTTCACGATGTCTATAGGCCACAGAGTTCTGGCCAAGTTGAAAGAATGAACAAAGAATTAAAGACACTAATAGGAAAACTCTGTTCAGAAACACACTTGAAATTGACAGATGTTATTCCTCTTGCATTGTTTCACCTAAGAATAAGACCCAGAGGTGACTTTCATGTATCCCCATTTGAGATGTTATATGGTCAACCATTGTGGCATGGCAGGTCTGCAAAACCACCATATCTATCTATGTTAAAAGGGAAATGTTTACTTCATATATACCTAATTGAAATAGAAAACAGGCTGGAAAAATTAAGAAAGCTAGGATTACTAGTACAGAGTACCATTGGATTTCTCACTGCATAAGATAAAACAAGGAGATAAAGTATATGTCAATAATTTCCTAGAGAATCACCCACAGAACCAAGATGGATAGGTCCTGTGGATGTTGTTATGGTAACTCCTAACTCAATAAAGGTAGATGGCAAAGATCCATGGTTTCATGCTTCACATGTAAAACTACATTATACCCATGACATTACCAGTGATGAAAAAGCAAATGCATGAGGAAAATCTGCAATATTGTCAACAGCCCTAGCAATATTTAACAACTGTTCCTATAAATGGAAAGCTATAAATGAGAAGACAAGAAGAACAAATATGAAAGCATTGCATATAATAACATAAAGAAAAGACATGAGACTACAAATAACAGAAATAAGCACTGCAAAAGCAATGATGAAATAGCCCCATACATATATAAAGATTACAGCTCCAAAGAAAAATTGTTTCTGCCTACAACAACAATGAAAAGGAAACAGTTATTTAACTAAGAAGATACAACTCTGCAAAATACATTATATCATGTATCATTCTATCTACACCAACAAGAACACAGAAACCCATAGACTAAAAGAAAATTCTAAGAAAAATTCAAAAGTCAAGAAAAGCTCGTAATATGAACATCTTAGAGAAGCAATCTACACAAAATGAAACCCCTTGTAAAATTAAACATCAAAGAATAAGACAGTATCATATTTCTAAATAATAATATACATTCTGAAATATTTATACAATAGAATATACTACATATACCCACACATGAAGATTATCATACAGAAAAGAATACTTCCACGCATGAAGAATCAACTCATAAACACTGACAGGCACGCATGAAGAACTCAAACTTACTCCCAAGCACAAGCAAAAAATATTTATCTTACATACACACATATGAAAAGCTTACACACATGCATGTTCCTGTATGTTAAAGAACACAGGACTTAAATCCAGGTGAGATGAGAGGTACTACTACAGGGAATACTCTGGGGTTGCCTATTGATCACTACTGATGGCTAATAGATCAAGATATTTCCTACCCTCCACCGTTCACCTCCCAGTTTTCCACCCACGCCCTCCTGTCTCCCTTCCCCTTCCCCCTGTTAGTCAGCCACCCTTCTAAGTAATTCAAAGGTGAACTGTGAGGTTTAGAGAAGATACTCTTGTTCTCTTTCTCAAGTAAGGAGGTTTATTGGGGAGGACAAGGATGAAAGATGAGGTGAGAGGGATGAGGCTTTCCCTAATATATAATGAGGGTTAGGAGGATTTTAGGAAATGTCAGTCCTGTCACAGATGTGACAGAAGTCTGTCAAGGAGATGGGAGGATAACTGTTAAATCTTCTTTCTTCTTCCTTCAATTCAAGTCTCAAATATACAATCAGTTCTTCAAGTTCAACTACCACCATCAGCCACACAAAACCTTCTTTTTGCCTCCCCTCTCCCTCAAGCCAAGAGCCTTAGTTCACCTCCTCGCCAGGCTCCAGCTGACTTTCCTGGGAACATTCTATTTGGAATGTTCACCTTGATTGACAGATGATGTCCCCAACTTTTTGTCTTGCATGCATGAAATTCTCTCTTTCTTCATGCCTCTTCCACAGACAGAATAGGTAAAGTGTTTTAATTATGTTCCAGGCACTGTGTTATAGATTAGGGACACAAATACAAACAAGACAGCCCTGACCTAAAGGAACTAACATTCTAATAGAGATAAAACAACACATTAAGGGAAACTAAAAGGGTGGAAAGTTATCCTTACATGTGGGAACTGTGTGATTGGAAATGGTGCCTCAGAAGTGTGTGGACATGCTGAGGCAAAAGTTCACCTATCAGAGCCCAGAGTGGATCCAAAGGTAGAGTCTAAATTTGGGGTCTAGAGGCAGGAGTGGTGTAAGGAGAGGGTACAAAAAGGAAATGAATATAATGCTTGATGTATACAGGTTGCATGGTTTGGAAAAAAATTATTAAACTCTTACGTTCCACCTTAGAATCAATACTGTTTTGCTTCCAAGGCAGAAAAATGCTTTGGACTAGGCAATGGGTATCAAGTGATTTGCTGGGGATCACATAGCTAGGAATTTGAACTTGAAGAAATTTGAATCCAGGACCTCTGGTCACTAGATTTGGTTCTCAATCCACTGAGCCATCTAGCTACCCTTTCAAATGCAAACTTCAAGGTCTTTGATATTTCCTGCCTTAGTTGCATCAGCCAGGGCAAATCAATTGACCTCAAATCTGTTTCCATACCCATCCCTTAAAATGTGTATAATTGCATCTCTCGCATAAGGAGTCTATGAGAATTAACTGAGATAATTACATGAAGTCTTTTGCAAATCTTAAAAATTCATTATATAACTGAAAACTATCTTATTCCTATTCTTTTTAACCTGTCAGAAGTTTACAAAAAAAATTTATTTTTCCAATAGAAATTTACTTTACTTTAGTGAGTCTTTTCTAATCTATGCTAGTCCTCGTGGAGGACTCTTTGGTTATGAATGTAAATTTATCATTAGAAAGGTACTACATTTCTAAAAATATAGACTCAGAGAGATCTCTGCCCTTCACTCTCTGTGTGACTTGCATGGGCTATTTAACCTCTCTGGGTCTCAGTTTCTTCATCTATAAAATGAGAGGTTACTCTAGGTGATGATTAAGGTATCTCTTCCTTATGAAGATTTATCCCTATGAACTAGGATTCAATATAATGGTACTTCCCTTACAAAGAAGATGAAGTTCTATCTCCTGTAGCATAAAACTACATTGTTTTAGTGAGGTATTAAAAGTATTTCTTTGGTTATTATTTTCAAAAAAGAATATTACTGCCTATTCCTAGATAATTAAAAGCCCAAAAAGACAGATACAGCACTTCTGAGTGAAGATTACTCAGATATTGGAATTGGTCTAAAGTTTTCCTTCAAGGAAGATCCTCTGCATCTAGACAATCTAAAAGAGCCAAAAATAATAAGAATCAAACCAAGATCAGCTGAAACCTACATCAGTTTAAACCAACCACAGCCCAGATGCTAGTCCAGTTGAATGATTCTAGAAAACTATTCTGCTTGCTAAGCTAATTCAACTGGCTTAGAACTTTGTGAATGCATCCTCTCACCACTCATGATGCTGTTTACTGCACACCTTTGGAGAGATTCAAGGTCAAAGTCATGATCTACTAGGGCTGAAAGGTGAAACTGTGTAAAAATATGTTAATTTGTTTATGAACATCTAGTCAATCTGGAATCCTTGCAAGAAAACAGCTATTTCTCTTTGTCCCTCAACCAAAAAGGTGCCCCTTTAATATGAGAAGGCTGGGCTTTTCAGATAGAGAGAGTATTGTCTTAGAATTATTTTTTTGGTCTCAACATTTCTATAAGAATTCTAAAAATTAAAAATCTTTAGTTAGGGTATAAAGCTAAATTTTAAATTAAAAACAAACACTACACACATGACATAGTCAAAACAATTTATAGTGTTTTTACCTAAATCCAATTTTCCCTCTGAAAATCAAATGGAGAATAGAAAACCAAATGGTTATAGTTCATATCTAAAAAGTTTGGCTAAAGCACTGTCAGGAACCACTCTTCCCAAAACTAACCCTAAACTTTAAACAAGAGACTCCCCAGCCAGTAACCTCAGGAGTCATTCAAACAGAGGAAATCCTACTGGGTCAGCTTTCTATGGACATCTTGCTAGTCTTGACTTTTGGTTCAAAGAAAACTATTTAAATATTCAGTAAACTGGAGGCAGGGGAACTATTTTCCAACTGTCCAAATGCATTAGGAAAGAGGTTATTTATACTTTTAAAAAATGCTTTGACAGCTACTTTAAATCTTGACTAAATTAAGGTTTAACTTGCAAAGCAAATTTACAATGATCTGAATGAAAATAATTTTCTCTCCTAACAAATAAAGAACTCACAAAGATACAGTTGTACTTGGAATGTTGGATCTAGAAGCCTACAGACTCTAAAGTGCTAGTGGCTTGGTCCCTGGTGCCATGCTCTCTCCCAAAAATTCTTGTTTAAAACCCTAGAGTACATGATGCCTTTGGGGTGAATAGTTTGTAAAAGCAACATAAATAGGGAAAGAGTAACAGCATTCAAGATTTTCTGTCCTTAGTAGCATCCAGTAACTCATCAGCAGATGGTCTATGAAGCCGTGTGTAAGGGATGGAAAGAAATACTGAAAGTTTAATTTATAGGCCTAACTTGGCTACATTTTTAAAAACTTATTTAAACAGTTCTTGAATAAACTAATCTTTCCTGCAACTTTCTCTAGATAGCTCCCTTCTCAATGGTCATTCTGAACTTCTTTCTGTTGGCTAAGGCTGCTCCAGAGGCAAAGGACAAATAAGGAGATTACTTAAGAAGTACTGAGCCCCAGTATTTTAGGGTGAGTAGCATTGATTTTTCCAGGTCCGGTGACAAAGAAAAAAAACAGACTTTGCTAGTGCCTGCTTTGGGGAATGCTAAAGAAATCAAGATGGTCTCTTTTTCCCCTAAAATTCAAGAAATGACAGAAAGGCCAAAGGATTTAACTAAGGAAATGAACATCAATAATTCATTTTTACTACTTAGCAACATCCTAAAACTGCCAAGACTGTTACCAGGAAAAAGTCCTCACCATCTGGAAGAAAATCTGTTCTGTCCCATCAAATCAGTGGTAGCATAGTCATAGGCAATTTTATAGTGATAGTGAACTTCAAAACTCAACTAAGAACTTTCAAAGAAACATCATTTAGCCTTAGGAGCAAGCAATTAAGCAACCAAGAAAACTAACAACCTGGACCTCAAGATATTCTAATCACAAAATGAGCCTCTTTATTTTAAAGTCTAATTCCATAATAAAAAATTAAAGATGTGCATCTGAGTATATTTCCACTCAAAAACTGGTCTCATAACCAACAGACCAGACCTAAGATACCTAGTATTGAAATTTTATGTAACTGAATCACATAATCATAGATTCAACTTGAGGTCATCTTGTCCAAAACTCTCTTTTTGGATGAAAAAAAAATGAGGCTGGCAGAGGTGAAGAGATTTACCCAATGTCACACAGCTGGGCTGGGATGTGAACTTAGGTTCTGACTTCAAATTCAAGTATCTTCTACTTTGCCATTCTGCCTCCTCTTTCATGCCTTCTTTAATGAACTTTATTTCTCACTATAGATTTTGAATTCTTACTCCTTTTGACAGGGATTTCAACCTTCTAATTATTCTCTAGCTAGATTCCTAGTTGGGAAATTAGTTTGAAGTCACTATTCTCTGATTTTGTTCTTCCCCTTTTCACCTCTAGTGCAGCTAAGAAGTATGTTATACCCAATACAAATGTAAAGAGATTATGGACTTTCCAATAAGATCAGGAGTGAAATGAGATGCTTACTGGCTTCACTATTATTTGACTAAGCTGTATACTAGAAATCTGAAAAAAAACAATGTGACAATCCCCATTCAAAAACAAAACAAACAAAACCACTCCACATTTCTTTAATCTCCACATTATTAAGGAGAATGAAATGTTCCCTAAAATACAAAAATAAAAACAGAAGGACTTAAATGAGAAAACAAAGAAGAATGATGTGAAAAATCAAAGAGGAACTCTATCCTGTGTCAGGAAGCTGTGGCAAACAGGGTTAAGGGATCTGCCTAGGGTCACATAGTTATTAAATTAATTTTGTTAGACCTAAACTACTATTCTAGTCTTCTAAGATAATTTCCAATATTGACCCTGTCATACAAAGAATAAGATATCCTTCCTAGATTCATGTCATCTATAAACCTAACAAAAACCTAAAAAAAAAAACATGCCATCTATGCCTCTATCCAAATGATTATTAAAAATTTAAAACAGCACAGGGCCAAGGGATGGATCCTTGAGGAACCCATTTTGAGACTTCCAAGCTAACATCATGATACTCATTATGATTATTCTTTCACATAGCACTGCTTACTTTATTTTGCATCAATCAGAGGCAAAGTGCTTAGTTTTAAGCAAAAGGTCTATGAAGATGAGGAAGGAAGGGAAATCACATAACTGGAGAGAGGACCCTTAAGACTACAGGCTCCATTAAGGCAAGAATCAGATTGCCAAGACTACTCATTTCTACCTTCACAACCTCTCTGGCATTCATCTCCTTCTTACTATTCACACTGCCACTACCTGTGTTCAGTCACTCATCACCTCATGCCTTAAACTACTTCAAGAACCTAACTAATATTTCTACTTCCAATCTCTTCTCTTCTTCCAGAATTGGCAAAACAAATTTTTCTACAGTACAAGTTTGACCGTGATACTCCCAAGCTCATAATTCTTCAATGGTATCCTAAGGCCTATGACATAAAAATACAATACCATCATTTTGGAATTTAAAGCCCTACAAAATTTGGATCCAGCCTAATTTTCCAGATTTGTTCCAAATAATTTCCTTTTATGTACTCTACAGACCAGCCAAAATGGCCTACTTGTTATTCACAGAACTCAGCATTTCATCTCATTAACTGTGCTTTTGCCAGGCTTGTCCCTCACTGAATCTTCACAATATGAGACAAGTGATCATCTAATCTTTGCTTAAAGGCCTCCATTATAATATAATTGACTTGAGAACAGGGACTATCTTATTCTCAGATCTATATCTCCAATGACTAGAATCTAACAGGCAACCAATAAACATTGAACTGAAAAGAAACCACCATTTTCCCAAGCTATCCACTTTGGGATAGTACTAATTATTTGAAATGTTTCTTTACCTGATGACAAATCTGCTTTTGCCCACCCTCTGGATCAAGTTTGATATGGCACTATGTATGGACAATTATGAATATATTTAATAGCATAGTGCTTTCAAAAATGTGCTTTCAAGAAGTTGGACTGAATCTACAATCATTTCCAAGTCTAAATTCTACAATGTCTTTTCCAACAGTCTAAGAACCAACTAGATAGTCACTTGTCTGCAACATGAGATTTTCCTTGTTTAAGCTCACCTCAAAAAGATTTTTCCTCATGCTAGATTCTCTTCTCTGATGTATATCTGTACTCATGCAATTTTGCATTCGCTTACAAATAGCATTGGATGTATTCTCTGTTTTACAAATATATGCCTTGTCTCCTTGAGAAAAGCAGAGTTTCAGGGAAGTACCAGCATTTTCTACTTATGTTGTTCCTTATCCTGGCATTCAAAGCCCTCCAGAATCAGGCCCTAACCAACCAAGACAACCAAGCATCATAAGCTCTCCTAATTTTGCTTATATAAGATAACATGCTACAAGCAAACTTGAACTGTTCCTTGTTTCCCAATCATGACCTGGGCTTTTCAATAATAGCTAGGAGATGGGAGGAATGGGAGAGGTGATTAAGGATGAAGGAAAGTTTGTTGTCTATAGGAAAGGCATTTGAAGGCATAGTGAAGGGATTGGTTATAGTTTGGTGGAAGTCTAGGCTGGCAGTAGGAAATAGAAGTTGCCTTGTGCTGGCAGAGATAGAAGTAATTTATTTAGATCACAAGAAGGTCCTTTAGAGCAGATAAAAGATGCTGGCCTGGCCCCTTGCCACCTTCTCTCAGAAAGACATTGACCTTGCACCTGGCAGAGAAGGAAGGAACAAACATGTGGAAATATTGGAACTCAGCTATCTTTCTCACCTAAAGAAGGTGTCTAGAAGGTGGTAGCAGGAAGTAGTAGATTCCCTGAGGAGGGGGAAGGTCCTTTGGATCAGATGGAAGATGCCTAGTCTGGCTCCTTGCCATGTTCCCGGAGAGGACATGTTGTACCCACTAAGAAAATGAAGGAACAAGTTGAGCAGTCATGGGAACTCTTGGAATCAAATGAGATGATGTAGATGAACAATTTGTAATTGTAAAGGACTACATATGTGCCATCCATCATTATTATTATTGTCTGATAATTCTCTGAATAACAAACAAGGCTTAAAGCAAGCAGATGTATGTCTGTCCAAAATATTTGCCACTGTCATGGACTATGTCCACTATAGAATTCAAACATACAAACAGGATGATGATGTCTTCTAGAAGCAGCTAGTTGTGTATGACACTGTACCAACTACATCAAGACCTGGGATGCTGCAATCTTCTGAGATCCATAATCATTCAAGAGATGTAACAATAAACAGCCAAGTATATGAAGAATGCTTATTATCCTGACCATGATACAAAGTTGGAACGACAGCCCATAGATATGATGTATACTTGAGAAAGATAATGCAGACAGACAACAAGAGAGAGCCAAAACTGAAAAGGAAGAAAAGGAAGCTGGACTGCATATATGGTTGTGAGGAATACAATACAAAAGAAATATTTTAAAGAAATAAAATTGCTATTTACCCAAGGAACAATGGGAGATGCATAGCAGGCACAGACAGACTATAGCATATGACCAGTGATGAAATACATACAAAGAACAGTGTAAAGATATCTTCAAAGAGAAATATGATTGGAAAAGGTAATAAATATCAAGATTTTATATGACTGGAAAATGTGAGCTTATTATATATGCTCTATAGCCGAGTCATATTTTATCATTCAAATAAATACAATCACCAATAAAGTAGCCTAAATCCTTTCTATCTACCAACTTGAAATAATGATTGCTATGACCAAGTTTTTCTATTATGTGGAGGCTGTATTCTATAAAGATGAAACAGAATGCTATATTACTTGCTTATAACTAAAGGTCTTTTATCCATAGACATGTAGAACAATCCAAGGAAAATATAGGAAATATTTCTGCAATTAAGAACTACTGTGAAAAGGGGTAATGTGTAACTCTTGGGTCATACATGACACAACAGCGCAAAAACTTTGGCACTCCAAGTGATCTCTTAGATTAGCAGACTATATCAGAAAGAAATCTGAATGAGCATTTTCATCTCAAGGGAAATTGGTAAAAGGACCCTCTTAAGTATAACTTCCAACTCATTAAAGCATAGCTGGTCAGGAAGAACTGGGAATCAGAAGCAGCAAATAGATCAACCTCCAGTAAAAAGGAAGATCATTCAACATGAATAAAGCCATCTAGCACTTTAGGAGGCAAGCAAGGCAAAAGAGTCATGTCCAGAGATCTTGCAATGGCCATGAAGCAAAAGAGTTTTCACATATATAAATTGTCTTGATCTTATTCATATCATTTAACTTTGGGCACATAGTAGGTGCTTAATAAATGCTTATTAACTGACTGCTATGGAAGGCAATGGGAGGGGATTAGAATTTTTTGAGCAGGAGAATGACATGATGACGTTTGTGGCAAAGGAAGATTAGTTTGGTTTCAAATTATTTTTTTTCCCGTAAAGGCCTCAAAGATGTACTATGTGTGTGCCTAAAGTATCAAGAGTATAAAGAGAGAAAAGTCAATACCATACTTCTTCCTATTTTCCAAATGTTCACATTCTATGGTGGAGACAAAAAACAAAGTATTAAAAAGGAACTATTTAAAAAAATAAACAATGACCATACCAAATTTTGATCTTGCCCCAAAGACAAACACCTAACAATCATATTGTTAGTTTAACACATGGTATTCTAATAAATGTAGTGTTTTTCCTCCATGGCAACAGATGTACTAAGAGAGGAGTCAGTGAAGGATAATAAAGGCTTTTTTTATTTTAATTTCTACCATCCATCATTCATGGTTCACAATACCAACAGCAGCTTCATTTTTAAACATGAAAGACAATGCTTTATTATTTTCACATAACTAAAGCCTTTCATTCACTGAAAAAACAGACACATGTAAAAAAAAAGAAAAACAAAGACACTTTCTTAAGTAGTCATGGCCAGAATCCAACCGCTGAGACTCACTAAGTTATTTCTTCTTGCAATACATATTATATCCAATCCCAAAGTATGTTTGACAAATGAAGATTAAATTACTACAAATTAAAATGAATCTCAAGTAAGAAAGCCACAACAACTAGGTAACACTAAGTACCATGTAGAGGGCTACAGAAGACTGAATAAGTCTACAGAGTAACACAGAAGGCCACAATCTATAATCCCTGAAGTGGCAGACATCTACCATTTATCCTCAATTTCTGCTGATGTCTTCCTCAGATAAGGCATAAACTTCATGTCACAAGTTCCTCCTAGCCACATACCTATTTAAGGAGCTATGCATAAGAGACAAGTCACAAAGGCACTGCTAAGTTTTCTATCTAGTGCTACTTTGAGGAATAAAAACCTCTTAAGGAGAGCTATACACTGGTTCAGTGACGGGACAATATTCTATAACTGTGAAAAGGGGATGATAATAGCATCTACCTCACAAGGTTATTGCAAGGATCATATTAGTAATATTTGTAAAGTGCCTAGAACAGTCCCCAGCCCAAATTAGGTGCTTAATAAAAGCTGGCTTTCTTCCTTCATATCACCATTGTAAATTTTAGAACTATTCTACCCTAATCAGACCATTCTTTAGAAGATTTGATTTAGCTGTTTCCTGATCAGTAACAATAGAGATACTTGGAATAACAGAATCAGGTCTTGGGAAGTCCACATTTCTCCACCCTACTCAGTTTAACAAGGTCAGGATGCCTGCACCATACTCAAGATTAAGTATCTGGTTAAAAAAAAGGCAGACAGGTGCAGAAAACAGCTGACAGACTCGTGGGCTGTCCTAAGTAAAGCTAAGCTATCATTGGTACAGATGAGATGCAGAAAAGTGATGTAAAAACATCTATATAAGGCACATCACTTACTGTCTCTCCCTTTTCCCTGGAGAGGCAACTCTAGCTGGCAGAATGCTAGGTGTTCTGACATCTTGGGAGTGGTGGCAGTTATTTGTCTGGGTTTTGGCAGTGAATTTTGTCCTTGACCTGATTCAGGTTCAGGCATATCAGCTGAGCCCCTTTTGGAGTTCAGGTTGATTCCTTCCTCCTTCACACTTCAAACCCTTACTTTCTAGATCTTCTAATCTTCCCAATTGGTACCAGCCAGGCAGGAGGAGGAATCCTTCACCCTTTCCTTCTCCCTTCTTCTTAATCTTCTCCACTATATCAATTAAATCACCATAAAATTTCCAGCTGATTTGGGTATTTTATTATTTGGTATTTCCCCTGGCGACCATTAAAATGTAGATTTTAAGTCACAATGCTAAAATTATCCTCACAGTTTTGGCTGACCACGTTGGTTGTGACGAAATACCCTCAATCTTCTTAACTTTCCAAAACCTTTTTTCTACTGTGACTATCCCTTTTTATAGCTTATTTTGATCAGCTGTAAAGGTAAGTAAATTTGGATTTTTTTTTTCTCTTTTCTCCCTCTCTCCTTAAATTAGATAGAGCACAGCTATTTTAAATCTTAGCAACAGGGCCCTAAGGTCCTAGCTGGGAGAACTGTTTCTAAATCTCCTTTCCCTTAGGGAACAACTGCCTAGATTAGGAGTGGGGAAAACCTGTAAAAAGTTTTTACTTTGTCCTGCTCCCCACGTGTTTTGTGAAGACCGCTAGAAAAATAATTACAAAATATATATATAAATGAACACTACATTCTTCGACATTTATATGACAGTTGAAGAATTAGGGACATTGAGGAATATAGCATACCTCCAATTTTTTATATTAATAGGTAATGTCATTTTTTTACTCCTCAATACTTGTTTAGATGCTAAAATTAAAAAAAATTGAGGATAAAATGCAAACCCAATTAGACAATTTAAAATGTTTCTTACAGGATCAATTGGCAAACATCCACCCTACCAGAAACAGACCTGTTTCTGAACCTTTGAATGAAGAAATTTCCTTCCCCAAAATAGAGATGGAAAACACCTTCCCTATAGCTCAGCTAATAGACTGGGTCTCTCATGATCAGCAAATCTTGGCTGAATTTAATCCCCAAAAGCCTTCCCCTGAAATCCCAGTTTCTCATGTTCTTTCTCCTACACAAAACCAAATTCCAGCCCAAAGGAGTTCTTGTCCTTGCACATTTTTTTACCATTGCTTCCTATAGCATACCTCAAAAACTCAGAAATGTGAGGCTTAAGGGTGGTAAAGCTGAATTTGGATATAATTTCAGTGTTGGTGGAAATGTACTATGAAGTTGCTATTTTCCAATGGTGTAATTCACTTTTGACATGTTATAATTAGAACCTTGGTTGGTTGTTCTATTAAATGGACACATAACATCATTTTTTAAAAATTCCATCCTGAGATAACTGGTTACAAAATATAGGTGAGCTACTGCAAAGTCACTTAAAAGTAATAAGAATTTTATTATGGTTTGCCTTTATTTGGGATGGATTGATAAGTGCTTTCAGAATGATCAAGGAAAGTTATTAAAGAAGGTATATTTTACACTAAATTCTTTAGGGACCCATTTTGGCAAAAATTAACCACAGAATGTCAAGAGTTGTAAGAGGTCATAAATTATTTAGTCCAACCACCATATTTTTATTGATGATGAGACCTAGAGGCAAGCACAGCAATCTAGCAGTGAAACCTGGTTTATTTCTACCACACCATACTAGCCTATTTATTCATCTACCTTTAAAAATAGTTATACTATAATACATGAATAAAATGTAATATTACTGTTCTGTAAGAAATGATGGGTGTGATGAATTCACAGAAACTTGGAAAGATATATATAAACTGGTACACAGTGAAGTAAGCACAGTCAAGAAAAAAAAATAAAACACAATAGCTATAACAAAATAGAAAGAATAAACACACACACACACACACACACACACACACACACACACACACACACAAATCAAAGTGCATGTAACAAAATTTTAAAGATCTAGAATGACTCAAATGAAGAGCAATTAATGGACATCCCCAACACACCCATTCATGGAAGAGAGAAATCCTCAGATATTATACATTCCACATGTTTTTTGGACTAATTTCAATGTACTGATTTTTTTCTTGCCTTCAAAAATAGTATTTGTTAGATGACTTTTAGGAAGGGTCAATTAGAGATAACTATGATGATTTTAAAAATAAAAAGCATTCATAAAAGCTAATTTTTAAAAAAACAGGCATATTAATACTTGTCCTGTACATGAAATAACCTACAAAGCACCATACACATTTAAAATGACATTAGTATAGATGAAGGACTAAGAAAGTATGAGTCCAATTGTACTCTTATTCTGACTGAACTACATTTGGAGTAGTATGTGGCTCTAATTGCCACATTTTAAGAAAAGTACTAAAGACAGCATCTAAAGAAGAGCAATCAGGCTAGTGAGGAGCTGAGAATGCATATCATATGACAATCAGTTGAAGGAACTAGAAATTTTTAGACTAGAAAAGAAAATATTTAGGAGAGACATGATAGTTATCTTCAAGTATGTTAGAGGCTTCATGTGGAAGAAATGATCAGACCTGTACTACTTGGCCCTCAAGGAAGAACTAAGAACAATAGATAGGAGTTACAAAGAGGTATATTTAGTATTCACACAATGAAAAGATCCTTACAATTAAGTTACCCCAAAGTAGAAATGGTTACCTGGAAAGGCAGTAGGTTAAGTAACCTCTTGATGGAATTCTTTAAGCAAAGTCTGGATAAGTGCTTTTCAGGTCTATTGTAGAGTGGATTCTTGTTCAGGTAGGAGTTGGACTAGATATCCTCTGTGGTTTCTTCAAATTCTGAGATTTTGTGATTCTATGAAAGGAAGAATCCAAACAAAAAATGAGCAATTTATTTATGAGCATTTTACTTTACAAACTAAAGGAAACAGATAATGATAACAATAGTTCACATTTTTACAGTGTTGTGGATTTCAAAACACCTTTCTCTAACTCCAGGAGATAGGTTTAGTTTTAAGGATGTCATCAACAAACCCTGTCTTCCACACATATACACACAGTTATACAATGTCTATCTGTGTTTCCTCTCCTTCCCTCTACCCTCCAAAAAAAGGAAAGCAACAACAATTTTCCAAATATATGACTTTCTGAAAAGATCCAATCAAGATAAGCTCCCTCTAAAACTACCTTGGGAATAATATCTCAATGGAAAACATCACCAAATAGAGCATTTAATCAATAAACAGAAGAGGAATAAAATGAACAAATTCTAATGAGGTTTTTGGTATGTGCACATGTGCACACACACACACACACACACACGATACCAACAAAGGATGATCCTATAAGCTCTGAGTCTGAATCAGTGCTGGTGCTAATCCTCCTTTCTATAGCCCCATCTAGGACTGAAGGTCTCTTTCCTGGACCTTATTCCAGGTGTGGTCAGGGTCTGTTCCTTGCTCATCATTCTAGTATTGAACTGTGACAGGGGTCTCAACGAACACAATAATATAACCCAGGCAGCTCCACTCAAAGTGCAAGAAGGCTCAGAGAGTGCAATATGTACCTCAGCACCTTCTCCAGGACCACAAGAAGGGGCAAATACTGGCTGTATGTAGCTCAGCATCCCAAATCAGAACTGTGGCAGGGCGTAAACTCCCTCTAGATTTAGGACTGATCAAAAGGGCAGAGACCATGGATCCTGTCACCAATTATTCCTAGCTAAGAGAGTGAATCAAAGTTCCTAGTCTCCTAAGAGAGGGTATGGGTTAAAAGAACCTCAAAATAAAATTCACAATAATTACAATTAAAACCACAGAAAAATAAATAATAATTTGGTCAAATGGTCTCTAAGAATAAACAGAACATCAATGGTTACCTAAAAGTGAAGGAAGTTGCTCAGATCCCCTACATCTACTCTACGGAACATTCAGAAGTTCATACCAACCAAATAATGATCAAGAAATCCAATGAGAAACTACAGTGAGTGACATCATTTACTCCAGAACTACATTTAAAAAGTCAGGAAGAAGCATAAGCATAATAGAAAAGGAAAAATGCCAGCAAAACCAACACCAGCACACCCACAGACAGGATATGTATAGCCTGCAAGACACTGTCCAGAGGAAAAGAGAGCAGAAAATCAGAACAACCACAGAGTGGGGACCTTAGAAAACTTAAAGAAAAGCAGTAATCAGTGCAATGTGAACCACTGTGTGCCACAATGCTCTGTCCAAGGCAGCCTAGACTCAGGGTTCCTGGAGCCCCTAACATTCTGTCTTAAGATACTAAACAAAGTCCTGAAGATACAGTTCTCTAAAGCTCAAAGATGGGGACCAGGGGAGCAATTTCCAAGTAGTGGATGTCAGTGCAAGAATTCAAGGGATCTAAGACTAAACTAGTCAGGGCTAATTACCATCAAAAAACATTGCAGTCTTAGCACAAAGCCCTTAAGTCAAAGAAAATGTCATCCAGTTTTCAAAAATCAATACAAATCTATCTCCTTAAGAACTATAAGCAGGTATTCAAAGGGAAAAACAATCAGATTTTTTCAACAAAGATGAAATGAATATCCAGAAGAAATAATGAGCTTTTAAAAAAATTACAGAGAATAAATAGCTTAGAAAGGTAGTAAACTTTACTGAAGAAATGGCATCCCTGAATAATAGAAGAGAGCAATCAGAAATCAATGAAGCAACAATTAATATTAGAACACAAAATATTTTTTTTAAATAGAAGAAAATATAAAGTACAAAAAATTGACCTGGAGACAATTGTGAGGACTTATGAAAAAGAATGCTATCCACCTCTAGAAAAAGAACTGTTGGAGCAAATGCAGATGAAAACATATGATTTTATCACTTATTTATTTGGGTATATGTTTGGGGGTTTTGGTTCTATAAGATTATTTGCTTACAAAAATGAATAATATGGAAATATGTTTTACATGATAATACATGTATAACCCATACTGAATTGCTTGTCAGTTCCAGGAGTGGGGAGGGAAGAAGGGAGAGAGACAATATGAATCATATAACTTTGGAAAACATGTGGAAAATTGTTATTAAAATCAAAAATTAAAAATTTTTTAACTGACCTAGAAAATAGGTCCAGGAGAAATAATTTTAAAATCAGCAGACTCGATGAAAAAATCATGATAAAAGGGCCTAAATGCTATATTTCAAGAAATCATAAGTAATAATTACTCATATATATTAGAACCAAACAGCATTTTCCTTTCCTATTTGAAATAGCTTGTAACTATAAGGAATGAATCTAAAAATATTATTCTTTTCCAAATAACAATACTTTGTATTGGTTCCCCAAAATCATGTCTCTACATGGATGTGCAATAATGTACATGTGCAATAATGATCACATAATCACAACAGGCAAAGACTAGTACTCTCTGTCAGCCATAATTAGGCCTGCATTTCAAATCACTTTTCTTTTAAAAATGTATTACTGATGCTTTGTATTTTTACATTCCTATTACTTCCCAATACCGTCTCCCCATAGAATTGCCCCTGCAACAAAGAAAAACACAGATAACCAGATCCTACATCAATCAATTCACTTCCTGAATCTAAAAGCCTATAACTAAATATAAGATGCTCTTTTTAAAAGCAACCTAAGTCAGGGGCAGCTGGGTAGCTCAGTGGATTGAGAGCCAGGCCTAGAGATGGGATTGCCTCAGACACTTCCTAGCTGTGTGACCCTGGGCAAGTCACTTAACCCCAATTGCCTAGCCCTTGTCACTCTTCTGCCTTGGAACCAATACATAGTGCAGAAGGTAAAGGTTTTTGCAAATAAATAAATGAAAGCATCCTAAGGAGCAGATAGGTAGTACAGTGGATAGAAAACTAGGTCTGGAGTTGGGAAGAGCTGGATTCAAATATGGCCTCAGGCACTTCCTAGCTGTGTGACCTTGGATAAGTTTTTAAATGAAATTAAATTAAACTCATGATTGCATAGCCCTTGTCACTCTTCTATTCCTAGAACTAATACTAAGACAGAAGAAAAAAGCCTTAAAAAAATAAATAAATGGAAGCATCCTACTTGAAATTGCCACTGCATGAAATGGGGTCTATTTCAAAGAGGCAATACTACATTAAATCATCAAGTCATTCTAGAATATAATAAAAAGAGTACTGCACTAGGAATCAGGGGACTTAAGTCTGAATCCCAACTCTATGATTAATCAGTCACATGACCATGGGTGTCATGTGACCTCTCTAAACCTCAGTACCTCAATAGTAAATGAAACTGAAGTAGATGGCTGCTCCCTAGTTCTAATAACCTGTAATCTAGAGCCTAGTTCTAAAACTACATTCCCATACTTTTTTCAGTTAAACCCCTCTATAAGAATCCTTGGATAGACGCCAACATCCTTTTCCCTCACACTACCTGTAAACATATTTTCTGTTCTACTCATATGGCACTGGTTTTATTTCTGAGCACAATGTATCTTTCTTTTCTTTTTTTTTTAACAGGCTGTTTTCTGGACCACCATCTTATCACTTCCCATATCAGTTGGTTCCCTCTTTCATTTATTCCCTTAACATCATACTCTGTGTCTAGGCACTGAACCAGGAATTGGAAGAAAACCGGCAATACCTAATCCCTGCTTAAAGACTTTACAATTGAGTAGGGAAGAAAATGTGTATACATGGAACAAGAATACAACAAAAGCAAGCACTCAAAACACCAAATAACTTGTTACCAAGGAGGTCAAAGCACTATAGAGTTGTAAGCAGAGAAACGGTTGCTGGGCTGAGTCAACAATGGCTTCCATGGGATCTTTTTGAACTGGGTTTTGAAAGAAGTAATGAACAAATTATTTTCAGGCTCTACCTCATCACTTCTATGTTCCATGAACTGTGTGTTCTATTCTAAGTTGGTAATTGTATTAATCAACTCTGTAAGCATTTTAAAAAGAATATAAAATTAGAATTTCTCAGTCAAGTTGTGACTTTTTAATATTAAGAACTGGCAACTAACAAAAATCATGTATGGATAAAATGAAGAAGTACCACATACATTTTCTCTTATAATTCGGCAGTAACTTACTGTCACTCTGGTCTTTCTGGTTTCAATCAGGGAGTTTCCTCCCAAACCAGTTCTGCTTAACTAGTTAAAGTACTTTAGCAAATCCCATGTAAACACAGTTTGCTTATTAGAGTTTACTTCTGAAAAAAAAAATACAAAACACTGATTTCTTTAAAATATCAAATCAACAGCACTAAGTGATTTCTTAAAAACAAACCAAGGGCCTTTATTTTCATTGATTGTGTTTTGCTGACATTGTGTTTTGTTTTCTGTTTTACTTGAAGTATAAAGAGTCCTTAGCCCTCCAACCAAGGAATTACATATACATAACAGCTTTCATACAAGCCAAACCTAAAAAATCTAGTTATTGCTTTGCTAAAAAGTAATCTCTGATTCAATTCTTTAAAAAAAAAAAAACTTGTGGGAATTAAAAAGTAGTTGTAACTTGGAAGGGGGATGTGTATCTAGGTAGTTAACAATGGCCAGTTAGGAAATGAGAAATAGTACTGAACTATTGAACAGTTGGAACATCAAAATCCCTTCTAAGAAAATGCTACCTTTTGAAAAAGTTTAATCCTCTACTTGCTGCATCAGGAAAAATTCACGAGGTATTCTAAATGTACAATTCAATTTAATTCCAAAAGTATCTTTTAAGGGTAAAAGAAAGTTTAAATTGTATAAGGTTAAACTAAATTGGGACCCAAATTAAAATTTATGATTGAATAATGCAAGGCAAGTTGTACATACAGTGTGCAAAAGGGCAATCTTTGTAAGGAACAGTAGACCAAGCTAATGAACCCCATAAATATAGATTGTAAATTCCTAAAAGGCAGATACAATCTTTTTCCCCCAATTCCTAGAATGCCCTGTCTCTCCATATCTGCTGAATGAAACTAGATTTAGATGAAACCACTAAATTCTTCCATAGGTGGAACAATCCCTCATATAGAATCATGGAATTAAAAAACCCCAATAGGATATAAAAAGATCATCTTGTCTAATTCCCTAATAAGAAACTAAGACCTATGTGTAGCTTCATTTACTAGTTTAGTTTTTTATTCATTACTATCATATAGTTCATTGGAAGCTATTCCCCCAATTCACATTCACACTGGAGGGTTGTGCTCCAAAGGGAAACTACTACCTTTGGAGTCCAGGTACTCTGTGGGTCTAAAGTCCTAAAACTATGGCTTACACATCAAAATTACTTGTTAGCAGCACAGTTAGCCCAAAACAAAGGCAATTTACGAAAATGGCATAGTAAAAACAATAGCTACAAAACCAGAGGAAGGGGGTGCTTTTCCAACAAATACAACATAGTGTCAGTGGGAAAAGTAGGACACAACTAGCATATGCTGGTAGTAAGGCATACCATAAGGAACTACAGGGCAAAAGCAACTAACACTTCAATAATAAAGGGCTTCAACAACTTTCTCTTCTCCAGGTGTCTTTATTTTGCTACCCCATCCCACCCCCACTAGGTGCTGAGATGGCCAGGTTGATTGCATCTGCTTTTCTCAAAAGCTCAATTCTTGACTGCCAAGACTAATTCTCTTCTTCTGTGGCTCTCACTCCATTGCTGGGGATCACACCCCTTTGTAACCACTTCCACTCACTATTCTCCTGATTGCTTCCTATAGGACACAGTATCTCTCAAGGAAGAATAACTCCAATGGAAGTTGGAGGGAAGGGGTAAGGCGGGAGTTAAAAACTACTGCTCTCTGGTAGAAGCACAATGATCACTCTCCACAAAGCTAATTCATGCCTTTCTCCCTATCAGTGGCAAGCTGTCCCTTTAACCCCATCAAAGAAAATTGCACATTTCCTAAAGGGAAAAATTATTGCTTCAATGTAGTTTAACACATCAACACTTCCTTATCTCTGCCCCTTCTGTGATTTTGGTGGATGGGGGAGTGGGGAACCTCTCTTCCCCCATAGAAAAAGTCAGTCTGTCCTAGAGTAATCAGAAACAGCAAACTACATTTGGAGGAATGGGATTTAACTTCAGTACAGTCACTTGGAAGAGTAAATATATTATCTGAATTATTTCACAAGTTATATCATGACTTGGATTTTTTTAACCAGGATCTGTGATTTGATCAGTGTAGCCAAGTTTCATCATGAAAACTCCCTCCACTGATACTGATTAGGACATATCTAATTTGGTGTCTTAGAGAGTTGTCTGAGATGATGTTTGAATGGTTTTCCTACTGTCACATAGCTAGAGTGTGTGGGCAATGAGAAACCAGATCCTCCTAACTCTAAGTTAGTATTCTATCCACTCTGCTTCTCTTGACCCAGTAATGGAAATGGTATGTCGAGGAATGTAACAGGCTTTCCCATATCTGTCTGTTCCCAATAGCAACTAAATGAGGACAACAGTCTCTATTTCTATAGCACTTAAAGTTTGCAAATGCTGCCCTTAACAAAAATTCAAGGATTAAGTATCGCAAGTATTATTAGCTGTCCCTATTATCCTGAAAAGGAAACTGAGATTCAATAAGTGACCTGGCTTTGGTCAAATGGTATTTAGAACTGAGATTCAAACCTAGATCTGAATCCAAATCCAGTGTTCTTTGAACTATCGTTGGCAGTCTCTTTACCTAATGAAACCTTATTCTAAACTTGCAGCCAAGACAACTGCCTAAAAAGTAGTTTAATTTAATTTAATTTTAACAGAACAAACAGAAATCAATGATTCCAAGAGAGAGAGTAAAAAATATTAGAACAAAGATTGAAAAAAATGGGAGAAAATGGAAGGTATTTTATTTCCAGATCAGTTATATTTGATGTTTGTTGTGTAAAAAATAGACTTGAATCCAGGACTTCAATCCCCAGAATTCCTTGCTCCACTTTCCCAGAATGCTTTGTAATATCACTGAATTCTCACCTGGGCCGAGAGTGAGATGGGGTATTTAAAACTGGTTGTGAATAGGCTCGGCCTCTTTTGGACTTCCATTTTGGAGCAGACGCATCTCTTTCATGATGTGAGGTTATCCTGTCTAGGCCCCTCTGGCCTAGGCATGTGCTTTCTTATTCTGTATTTTCTTTAATCCTTAACCTTTAATAAACCTCATAAAATATAATACTCCTTGCAGAGAGAAACTAATTTCTATCTTGCCTCAGTCTCCCCTAAATTTTAATCTTTATAGTTGCCTGTTGTCCTTATTCATTTGCTTATACTCATACCCAATCTCCCCCCCTTCCTTAAAAAAGCTTCACTTAATCCTGTCATACCCTCAAGCTACCATCCTATATTTCTCTTTTTTTTATAGCCCAAGTTCTAGAAAAAGCAGTTTATCTATTTGCCTCTACTTTCTTACCTCTCAAATATTTATAATCTGACTTCTTACCTCACTCAACTCACTACCAATGATGTATTAATTGCCAAATCCAATGGTCTTTTCTCAGTCCTTATCTTTCTTGACCTCCATACACTTGACACTTTCTTCCCAGTCACCCTCTATGAGGATTTTCATGACACTGTTCTCTTCTAGTTCTCTTCCTTATCTAGCTGTTCCCTCTCAGATTCCTTTGAAGGATCATCATCCTTATTCAATATACTTTGGCTGACCATACTCTCAGCACTCTTCTTTCTCTATAAAATCATTAGCTCTCATGGGTTCAATTACCATCTCTACGAAGATGACTCCCAGCTCTCTTTATCCAAGCCTAGTTGTCTTTCTGAATTTCAATCTTACATTATCAACTGCCTATATATCTCAAACTCATAATGTTGAAAATTGAACTCCATCTCCTTCCAAAACTCTTCCCTCTTTCTAAAATATCTATTATTGTTAAGGGCATCACTTTCATTTCCAATCACCAAGATTTGTGACTTTGGAGTAATTCCCAATTCTTTGCTTTTCCACATTCTTCATATATAATTGCTTAATTTTTAAAGTCTTAATTTTTTCTCCATTCTACATCTCATGATTCTATTCATTTTACTCAAGCAATAACTCATACAAGTTTTCCCAAGTTTCTCTGAATTCTTCAACATAATATATTCCATTATATGCATATGGCACAATTTATTCAGTCATGTCCCAATTGATGGGTACCCCCCAACCCTGTGGCAGTCTAGTTTTTTGCTACCATAATTATAAAGTACAGATGATCTTGTATATAATGAATCTTTCCCCTCTGACTTTGATTACTTTGGGGGCATATATCTAGAAGTGGTATTGTACTGGAAGAAAAGATAGTAAGAGATAACCCACTGAAAATAGCCAAAGATAGAATAAAATACCTAGGAGTATACTTGCTGAAACAAACCCAGAAATTATGTGTACATAATTATAAAATATTTTATACAAATAAAGTCAGATTTAAATAAATGGAGAATTATTAATTATTCAGGGGTAGGAAGAGCTAACATAATTAAAAATGATAATCCTAATTAACCCAATCTACTTATTCAATGCTATATCAATTAAATTATAAAAATATTATTTAATTGAACTAGGAAAATGATAACAAAATTCATTTGGAAGAAGAAAATATCAAGAATATCAAAGGAATTAATAAAAATGTAAAAGAAGTAAGTCTAGCAGTATCAGGTTTCAAACTGTATTATAAAGCAATAATTATTAAAAACATCTGGTACTCACTAAAAACTAGAAAAGTAGATCAATGGAACAGAATAGACATATAACAAAGGATGGTAAAAGATTATTAGTAACCTTGTGTTTGACAAAAATAAAGATCCAAACTTTTGAGATGAGAATGTAGAATTTAGTGACTGTGTACAATTTCAAATAGTCTTTTAGAACAGTTAGGCCAATTCAGTTCTACCAATTATGTATTAGTGTACCTATCTTTGAGTACCATGACTCTTCCAATATTTGCCATTTTGATCTTTTGCCTGCCTGTTCATATCTTTTAAAAATATATCTATTAGAGAGACAGCTAGGTGATTCAGTTGATAAGAATCAGGAGCACCTGGGTTTAGATCTGGCCTCATGCATTTCCTAGCTTTGGTAACTTGGGCAAGCCACTTAACCACAACTGCCTAACCCAACACTTATCATCAACTCTGAGATAGAAGGTAAGAGGGGAGGGGAGGGGAGGGGAGGGGAGGGGAGGGAAGGGGAGGGAAGGGGAGGGAAGAGGAGGGAAGGGAAGGGGAGGGGAGGGAAGGGAAGAGAAGGGAAGGGAAGGGGAGGGGAGGGAAGGGAAGGGAAGGGAAGGGAAGGGAAGTTACAAAAAAAGAAAGTATTTCCTTCCATTTTCCTCTAATTTTTTAAAACTATATTAATTTTATGTTTAGGTTATATATCTATTTGGAGTTTATTATGGTATATAGTGTAAAATGTTATAGGTCTAATTTTTCCCAGGCTGCTTTCCAATTCTCCCAGCAGTTAGTGTCAAAAAAGGAAAACCTTACTCTATTATTTGATCCTTGAATTTAACATACCTTGTGCTACTAAATCTGATTCTTTCTAGGTCTTGTTTACATAATCGTTGTTCCATTAATCAACTTTTCTATTTTTTAATCAGTGTAAATAGCTTTGGCAATTATTGTGTTAGAGTATAGTTTGAGATCTGGTAATGCTATAGCTCTCCTTTTATTCCTTCTTAGAAAATTATTTCCTTTGTGAATCTTGACCATTTTAGTTCCTCTGGATAAACTTTGCTATCATTTTGCCAAGTTTCATAATGTAACCCTTGGGTAGTTCAATTGTTATGGCATGAAATCTGTAAATTAATTTAGATATCATCATTTTCTTATATTAACAGTCCAACCATGAACAATTCTTATCTTTAAAAATTATTTAAGTTTTTATTTCTATAAAGTATTTTGTAGTTGTATTCATTGAAGTTTTAGGTATATCTTAGTCAGGTGAATCCCAGAATGTTACACATTTTGTAGTTACCTTAAAATGGAACTTTTTCTATCTCTTCTCATTGGGTTTTGTTAGTAATTACTAAATAAATAAATAATTTTTAGAAGGCTGGTATGAACTAATACAAAGTGAAATGAATTGAACCAGGAAAACAATTTACATGACATCAGAATTCTGATCAATGCAGTGATAAATAATGTCTTATGAGAACTGATAAGGGAACATACTTTCTTCCTTTTGGCAAGGAAGTGATAAACTACAGGTGAAGAATGACACAAAAAAATTTTGGATATAACCACCATGTTGTTAAAAGAAAAAACTTCTATGAGGGAAAATAATGACTTTTAGAGAGAAAAGATAAATATACAAAAGAAAAAAGAAAGAAAAGAGCATCAATAAAACTAAAATACACAGCAGGGAAAAAATTCAGAAGGGGGAACAAACAAGCAAGGCAACTTTGTTATTATGTTAAATATGTTAATATTAATTTGCCCTTTTAAAAAATAAAATCTTCATAAAAGATAATGAATTCACATACAACCTTTTGTTATTTTAATTTTAGAATATAATTATTAAATCATTAATAAAAAATTTAAAGACTATTATATACATATACATGTACATATGGGTACATGTATCCATTTTTATGTGTATATAAGTACATATACACATATATATCCATCCTCTTCTTTGGAGGGCTTGTCATACCCTTCTAGGGCATCTCTCCTGCCTCTGACCCCCACCTGATACCCAGCTCTCACTTGTGGCTCCTACTAGCTGCTAGCATGCGGCAGTGGCCATACCCCGGGCAACGACTTCGACAGGCCGGCTAAACCTTGTGAGGGTAGCCATCGGGTCGTAGACCCCTGGTGAACCAAGGCTTTGCTCACCCAGCATGTGAAGACTGCTTCGGTTGAACAGATGGAAACCAATAAGAGGGTTCAACGGCTGAGATGGCGACGCAGCAAAGCACTGTGGAGTGCTTAGTGCGTGTTGGAGCACAAAGGACAACATGGCCATCCAATGCAGCTGAGGAAGTCTCCAGGTGTAACGATTTTTCGTGCCATTAGACTCAGGCTTCCAACGCCGAGAGAGTGGGACTGTCTCTGTGCATCAACTTTTCCACTTAAATCTCCTTCACGCACAAGTGTCTTTGTGCACACTCATCTACATCACAGATGAAAGCTCACAATGACAATCATCATCCTCGGTTACCGAGAGACTACTACTACACATATATATCCATCCTCTTCTTTTCACTTATACATTTATTACCCTTGCTCAGATCACTCTTCACCTCAACTATTGCAGTAACCCATGGCTGGCACATAGTAAGTTTTTACTGACTAATTTACAACCCCAGCTAACTCTATTAACAACTCTCAGAAGAACAAGAACTATACCCTATTTTCTTCTATATCCCTCTCCCTTCCTCATCTCCAGGATACTAGCATATAGCAGATGTTCCCTAAGTAGTGGCTAACTTCATTACAAGAAGTTAAGTGGCATATTAAAGAATGCTGGATTTGGAATCAGGAAGACCTGGGTGCAAATCTGGCTTCAGACACTAGCTAGGTATGTAACATTGGGCAACTTCTCTTAGCCTCAATTACTTCATGTGTAAAATAGAAATAACAATATCACTTTCCTCCCAGAATCAAATGAGATAACATATATAAAGTTCTTTGCAAAGCTTCAAGCACCATATCAATGCTAAGAGGTACTGATTATGACCATGATGACGAGCCTTTACTACCTTCACCCTACCCTCGTCCATTCATAAGAAAGGTAGTAGAGACTTCCGGGTAATCATGGCTGCAATCTAGACGCCACACGCTTCCTCTCCCCAGCACCGAAAGAAATAGACTACATCAAAGGAGCATAAAAACCACCTTTGGAGGATCAGAAGGACTCCCCAGTACTCCCCCGTACCCTACAGAGGCGAAGGTACGTGGGGTTTTAACATTTCCACACTATAATAAGAAGGAGGAAAAGCTTGCACAGAAACATGAACTGAGCTGCCCTTCCCCCACCCCCACCCCCACCAAACCAAAGTGAGCTACCGGAGTGCTCACTGGGACAGCGAGTGAGTGGGGAACATCTCAGTCGGGGGGGGGGCGGCGGCACTCCAGGGTCCTTGGGATCTGGGGACTTCCAGGAAAAAAACGTCTCAGGGCGGTTTCACGGGAGAATCCTGCTCTGATCACATTGGGCCCAGGGAGCCATACTCGGGGCGGTTGCGCTGAGCATCAGGGCAGAGCTAAACACCAGGGGTGGACCACGTGCTGATTATCTGGGCGGAGCTGAACACCTGGGCAGTTTGGCTATGATCAGGGGCTCAGCCCTCTAAGAAACCTTGGAGCTGGGAAGAACTAGTCTGAGGCAACCTAAATTCACAGAAAACCCGCCCATATCACCCAGACCCCAGACCAAAAAGGAAAAGGGAATAAAACCACCAAAGGAATGGCTCACATGGCCCAAAATCAAGCCTCCAGGAAGAAAGGGAAAAAGGTGACTATTGGAAACTTTTATGGTGGAAGTACCAAAGGAAAAGAAGAGAATGAGGATGAAATCTAAAAAAAATCAGAACATGCCTCCCAAAATGGAAACTATCCACAAGCTCTGGAAGATCTCAAACTGGAACTTACCCAAAAGATGGAAACCTGGAAAGAAAAATGGGAGAAAGAGATCAGCAGTCTGACAGATAAGACTGCTCAATTGGGAAAAGAGCTCGAAGCATCCAATAGAAGGGCAGACAAATCTGAAAAGCAAAACCAGTCCCTAACGACCAGAATTAAGCAACTCGAAGAAAGTGAGATCATAAAACAGCAAGAATCAATAAAGCAAACCCAAAAAATTAATGAATTAGAAGAAAACATAAAATATCTCACTGAAAAGGTCACATACTTGGAAAACAGAGGAAGAAGAGACAACCTCCGAATTATCGATCTCCCAGAAAAAACAGAAATAAACAATAAACCCGATGTTAGTCTACAGGAGATTATAAAAGAAAATTGCCCACACGTTCTGGAGCAAGGGGGCAAAATAGAAATAGAAAGGGTTCATAGAACAACCTCTATACTAAATCCCCAAAAGACAACCCCTAGGAATGTAATTGCCAAATTCAAGAGCTTCCAAGAAAAGGAGAAAATCCTACAAGAAGCCAAGAAGAGGAGCTTCAGATATAGGGGGCTCCCATAAGGATCACACATGACTTAGCGGCTAACACACTAAGAGACCGCAAAGCATGGAACACGATATTTAGAAAGGCAAGAAAGCTGGGTCTCCAACCAAGAATCAACTACCCAGCAAAACTGACTATATACTTCCAGGGGAAAGTATGGGCATTCAACAAAATAGAAGATTTCCAAACATTTGCTAAGAAAAGACCAGAACTTAGTGGAAAATTTGATATCCAAGCACAGAAAGCAAAAGAAACATGAAAAGGTAAATATGAAAGAAAGGGAAAAGGAGATAAATCTTATCTTTTTCTTTAAGTCAAACTCTCTTCTATAAGGACTACATTTACATCAAATTATATATATATTAATATGTGGGGAAAATATTTTGTGTAACTCTTCAAAAATTGTATGCATCATTTCTGCTCTTAGTACCCTCTAGGTACAGTAGCACTGGGGTACGGATGGGTTTGTGGATAGTAGAGTAACACTGTTTTTCAACTTGGAATACATAGCTCATATGCCCTCTCTATCAATAAAAATGTGGAGTACTGTGGAAAAAAAAAATTGTATGCATCATAAGAGTAGTTAGAAGAAACATGCATAGGGAAAGATTGGGGCATTAAGAAGATTTGGGGAAAGTGGGGGCAAAGAAAAGAAAAGGGAAGGGGGGAACCATCGATAACACTAAGATTTACTTCAAGAAATAGGGGGGGACTTAATAGAATAATCTTTCCCATATAAAGATACACATGGGAAGGGGAGGGGAAGAACTCTCATATGAGGAGAGGAAGAGAGCATGAAATGGAATTACTTAAACCTTACTCTCAGTGAAATCAAATCTGAGAGGGAAGAACATCTAGATCTAGTGGGATCCTGAATTCTATCTTATCCAATAGGGCAAGAAAGAAAGGAAAATTAAGGAGGGGGGGAGGGAGTATAAAAAGGGAGGGAAGGAGAGGGGGGAGGGGAAAGGAACATAAAAAGGGAGGGGGCTAGAAAGGGAAGCATCTCAAGGGAGGGGACTAGGGGGACTGACCTAAAGTAAATCACTGGTTCAAAAGGAGATAGCTAAAGAAGAAAGGTCAGAACTAGGGGAAGATATCAAAATGCCAGCGAATCCACAAATGACAATCATAACTTTGAACGCAAATGGGATGAACTCACGCATAAAACGTAGACAAATAGCAGATTGGATTAGAACCCAAAGCCCTACCATTTGTTGTCTTCAAGAAACACATATGAGGCGGGTTGACACTCACAAGGTTAGAATTAAAGGTTGGAGTAAGACCTTTTGGGCCTCAACTGATAGAAAGAAGGCAGGAGTTGCAATCATGATATCTGACAAAGCCAAAGCAAAAATAGACCTGATCAAAAGGGATAAGGAAGGTAAATATATTCCGTTAAAAGGGAGTATAGACAATGAGGAAATATCACTAATCAACATGTATGCACCAAATGGTATAGCATCCAAATTTTTAATACAGAAACTAGGAGAATTGAAGAAAGAAATAGACAGTAAAACCATATTAGTGGGAGACTTGAACCAACCACTATCAAATTTAGATAAATCAAACCAAAAAATAAACAAGAAAGAGGTAAAAGAGGTGAATGAAATCTTAGAAAAATTAGAGTTAATAGACATATGGAGAAAAATAAATAGGGACAAAAAAGGAATACAACTTCTTTTCAACACCACATGGCACATTCACAAAAATAGATCATACACTAGGTCACAGAAACATGGCACTCAAATGCAGAAAAGCAGAAATAATAAATACAGCCTTTTCAGATCACAAGGCAATAACAATATTGATCGGTAAGGGTACATGGAGAGACAAATCAAAAATTAATTGGAAATTAAATAATATGATACTCCAAAATAGGTTAGTTAGAGAAGAAATCATAGAAACAATTAATAATTTCATTGAGGAAAATGACAACGGCGAGACATCCTTTCAAACCTTATGGGATGCAGCCAAGGCTTAGAGGAAAATTCATATCCCTGAGTGCATATATTAACAAATTAGGGAGGACAGAGATCAAGGAATTGGAAATGCAAATCAAAAAATTTGAGAACGAACAAATTAAAAACCCCCAGAAGAAAACCAAACTAGAGATCCTAAAAATTAAGGGAGAAATTAATAAAATAGAAAGTGACAGAACTATTGAGTAATAAATAAGACTAGAAGCTGGTACTTTGAAAAAACAGACAAAATAGACAAAGTACTGGTCAATCTAATTTAAAAAAGGAAAGAAGAAAGGCAAATTAACAGCATCAAGAATGAAAAGAGGGACATCACCTCCGATGAAGAGGAAATTAAGGCAATCATTAAAAACTACTTTGCCCAACTATATGGCAATAAATATACCAACCTAGGTGATATGGATGAATATTTACAAAAATATAAGTTGCCTAGACTAACAGAAGAAGAAATAGATTTCTTAAATAATCCCATATCAGAAAAAGAAATCCAACAGGCCATCAAATAACTTCCTAAGAAAAAATCCCCAGGGCCTGATGGATTCACCAGTGAATTCTATCAAACATTCAAAGAACAGCTAACTCCGATACTATACAAACTATTTGACATAATAAGCAAAGAGGGAGTTCTATCAAACTCCTTTTATGACACAAACATGGTACTAATTCCAAAGCCAGGCAGGACAAAAACAGAGAAAGAAAATTATAGACCAATCTCCCTAATGAATATAGATGCAAAAATCTTAAATAGGATACTAGCAAAAAGACTCTAGCAAGTGATCAGAAGGGTCATCCACCATGATCAAGTAGGATTTATACCAGGGATGCAGGGCTGGTTCAATATTAGGAAAACTATCCACATAATTGACCACATCAACAAGCAAACCAACAAGAACCACATGATTATCTCAATAGATGCAGAAAAAGCCTTTGATAAAATACAACACCCATTCCTACTAAAAACACTAGAAAGCATAGGAATAGAAGGGTCGTTCCTAAAAATAATAAACAGCATATATCTAAAACCATCAACTAATATCATTTGCAATGGGGATAAACTAAATCCATTCCCATTAAGATCAGGAGTGAAACAAGGATGCTCATTATCACCTCTATTATTTGACATTGTATTAGAAACACTAGCAGTAGCAATTAGAGAAGAAAAAGAAATTGAAGGTATTCAAATAGGCAAGGAGGAGACCAAATTATCGCTCTTTGCAGATGACATGATGGTCTACTTAACGAATCCTAGAGATTCAACCAAAAAGCTAATCGAAATAATCAACAACTTTAGCAAAGTTGTAGGATACAAAATAAACCCACATAAGTCATCAGTATTTCTATATAATTCCAACACAGCTCAGCAGCAAGAACTAGAAAGAGAAATCCCATTCAAAATTACCTTAGACAAAATAAAATACTTAGGAATCTATCTCCCGAGACAAACACAGGAACTATATGAACACAACTACAAAACACTTTCCACACAACTAAAACTAGACTTGAACAATTGGAAGAACATTAACTGCTCATGGGTAGGACGAGCCAATATAATAAAAATGACCATCCTACCCAAACTCATCTATCTATTTAGTGCCATACCCATAGAACTTTCAAAAAAAAAATTTTTACTGATTTAGAAAAAACCATAACAAAGTTCACTTGGAAGAACAAAAGATCAAGGATATCCAGGGAGATAATGAAAAAAAATACAAAGGAAGGGGGCCTTGCAGTCCCAGATCTCAGACTATATTATAAAGCAGCAGTCACCAAAGCAATCTGGTACTGGCTAAGAGACAGAAA
This sequence comes from Monodelphis domestica, assembly GCF_027887165.1. Classification (NCBI taxonomy): domain Eukaryota; kingdom Metazoa; phylum Chordata; class Mammalia; order Didelphimorphia; family Didelphidae; genus Monodelphis; species Monodelphis domestica. Next base: position 73,872,606 of record NC_077232.1, read on the forward strand.
GGAGGATCAGTGGAACAGACTGGGGGCAAGCGACCTCAGTAAGACAGTATATGACAAACCCAAAGATCCCAGCTTTTGGGACAAAAACCCACTATTTCATAAAAACTGCTGGGAAAATTGGAGGACAGTGTGGGAAAGATTAGGTTTGGATCAACACCTCACACCCTACACCAAGATAAATTCAAAATGGGTGAATGACTTGAACATAAAGAAGGAAACTATAAGAAAATTAGGCAAACACAGAATACCATACATGTCAGACCTTTGGGAAGGGAAAGACTTCAAAACCAAGCAAGACTTAGAAAGAGTTACAAAAAGCAAAATAAATAATCTGGAATACATCAAATTAAAAAGTTTTTGTACAAACAAAACCAATGTAACCAAAATCAGAAGGGTAGCAACAAATTGGGAAACAATCTTCATAAAAACCTCTGACAAAGCTTAATTACTCAAATTTACAAAGAACTAAATCAATTGTACAAAAAATCAAGCCATTCTCCAATTGATAAATGGGCAAGGGACATGAACAGGCAATTCTCAGCCAAAGAAATCAAAACTATTAATAAGCACATGAAAAAGTGCTCTACATCTCTTATAATCAGAGAGATGCAAATCAAAACAACTCTGAGGTATCACCTCACACCTAGCAGATTGGCTAACATGACAGCTATGGAAAGTAATGAATGCTGGAGGGGATGTGGCAAAGTGGGGACACTAATTCATTGCTGGTGGAGTTGCGAATTGATCCAACCATTCTGGAGGGCAATTTGGAACTATGCCCAAAGGGTGATAAAAGACTGTCTGCCCTTTGATCCAGTCATAGCACTGCTGGGTTTGTACCCCAAAGAGATAATAAGGAAAAAGACTTGTACAAGAATATTCATAGCTGCACTCTTTGTGGTGGCCAAAAATTGGAAAACGAGGCGATGCCCATCAATTGGGGAATGGCTGAACAAATTGTGGTATATGTTGGTGATGGAATACTATTGTGCTAAACGGAATAATAAAGTAGAGGAATTCCATGGAGACTGGAACAACCTCCAGAAAGTGATGCAGAGTGAAAGGAGCAGAACCAGGAAAACATTGTACACAGAGACTGATACATTGTGGTACAATCGAAGGTGATGGACTTCTCCATTAGTGGCAATGCAATGTCCCTGAACAATCTGCAGGGATCTTAAAAATACTATCCACAAGCAGAGGACAAACTGTGGGAGTAAAAACACCGATGAAAAGCAACTGCTTGACTACAGGGGTTGAGGGGATATGAATAAGGAGAGACTCTAAATGAACACTCTAATGCAAATACCAACAACAGGGAAATGAGTTCGAGTCAAGAACACATGTGATAACCAGTGGAATCGTGCATCGGCTATGGGAGAGGGAAAGGTGGTGGGAGGGGGTGCGGGGAGGAAAAGAAAATGATCTTTGTCTCCAGTGAATAATGTTTGGAAATGACCAAATAAAATAATGTTTAAAATTAAAAAAAAGAAAGAAAAAAGAAAGGTAGTAGAGAATAACAAATTAATGCAGTGGCTAATCCTACCTGACAAAAACTTAGGATTATAACTGCCTTCTTTACCACAAGGTCTGTCTAGTGTTTAGGACATTTTCTGTCTCTTGCTTCCAATTCATTCAAGGGATTCTACCTAGTAGACAGCATTGGCAGATTCATGTTCACACCTGATTTCTAATTTGAATCTTGGAACCAATTTAGTCTACAAACTTCCCAACAAATGATAGGCCCCCAGGCCTATGGTTAGCAAATTCCTACCTCCTGCTCTTTATCCCTATGATTTAGCACTGCAGTCTGCTTAAGTAAAATTTATTTCACTGAACTCCCTTTAGTCCTTCCTTACTACACCCCCTATGATCCTCTATTCTCTGAAAGCATCTTCTACATCTACCCATCTACCTCTTAACAAATTCCTTTTCATCCTAAATCTTTTCTGGTACTCACAAAACCTTTTTCCTGAAAACCCCATGTTCCCCTACTTTCTAATGCTGATTCTCCTACTTTTAATGACCTCATAATACAGCAGACCAAAAGAAATTTGTATATTCTTTGCTCTCTCACTATCTCCAATACAGTTAGGTTGAGGTAAAGACTAGAAAAAGACAGGGCCCAATCTAAATTATGCCAGGCAAGTTAATTTGTGTCCAGAGTGACATAATTTAGTTTAAAATTTCTGTGTTCTGTACTTTACTTAGGTCTACATCGTTTTTATTTTTTTCCTACTAGAAATGCCTTGATATCAGCAGGGACTACGTCATCTCTATTTTTACATTCCTTGGCACAGTACCATGAATACATTAAGTGCTTAATAAATTGTGTTCATGGAATTAAAAAACCTATTCCTTCCCTCTATGAAGTGTTCCTATGGGCTGATAAACTCCATCCCAATCCTTACTCAGCTATTATTCAGCATTCCCTAAACTATTAATATATGTATCTACTCTCAGATCTAAATTATTGGTAGAAGGGAAGAGAGGTGATAGGGAATCTAAAAAAAAAATTTCTAGTAGATCTAGAAATATGCAATATGGTCTTAGATCAAGACTAAGATGGTGCAATAGAAAGGAGTCAGAAAAAAATGGGATTTTATTCTACTGACTAGCTCTAAGTCATTTCCTGTCTGGACTCAGGTATCATTCTTGCCAAAAAAAAGGATTTTGATTAGATGATCTCTGAGGTTCTTCCCAGTTTTAAAATTCTATGACTCTGTACCAGTTAACAAAAGGATTGTGTGATTCTGATGTGAATTTTAAATTTTAAATTTTTTTCCTTCTACAAATCCCTTACACCCACAGACCATATGGAGAAAGTCATTTGCCAAGATTTTCCACAGATGAGCTTCTGCAGCTGCTTGAGATTATAAATACTCCATTAAGATCTCTAAGTCAATGAAGGTCCTATTTTGAAGTCTGCTTAAAGCTTTAACCAAACCAAAGTTGAAAATACATTAATATGAACCAGTCCTTTGGCCTCATCCCTTAATTCCTATGAGATATGCTATGCCTATAAAAAAAAATCAACTCTAATTTCTAATGGTTTTTTAAAATAACTCTTAAATGTTCTACATATTAAAATGGAGCCACAGTACAATACAAGATGTTTCTGAATGTATTCAACCCTAATTTCCTATCCTTTCTCTTTTCTCTTCCTTTATCAACCTCCTCTGGAGGACTTCATCATGTCCCAGGAACCTCTTTAGTCTGGAAGATGGCATTAGCCTGAGAAACAAACTCACACAGTAGCAGTACTTTCTGCCCCAGGTGCCCCTTATTCTGATTGGAAGGTGTAGGGCTCCACCCAAAACCTCCATATAAGCTAATCATCTTTTTATTTCCCACCATGCTGCACTCCTCTGGACTTTTCCATTAAGCATCCATTGGATACCTTTTGCTTCTGCCTTTTTTTCTTTTGAATACTGTTTTTTCCTATTAAAATGCAAGTCCTTTGGGGTCAGGGTGATTTTTTTATTGTATTTGTATTCTCTGAGCTCGGAACAGTATAAAAAAAAGTGCCTAAAGAAAGGCCAAAATTTAAAAAAACAAAAAAATTTTCCATCTTATTATCAATCAAATAAAAGATAAGAACAGATTCTTCTAACTCTAAAATAGAAAGAAATGATGAAGGGAAATAGTGAAGAATTTGGACATTAAACATCCATTCCCTTTAAAAAGAAGTATGGCTTTCCTTTACTAACATAAGAAATGTCATATTAAACCAAATTATAGTTCATCACCCCAATTCTGTCTCCAACCGCTCCACAAAAAGACAAGAAAAATATGACTGCCCAATATGACAGTAATCTCAAGATTAAATATGCATTCCCCCAAATTGCTAGCTTCTCCTTAATCCCTTATTATGGATATCTGATCCAATTGATTTTAAAAGTTCTGCTTGCCTTTCTGATATTAGCCTTTGTTTTTTACTCAACATATAAAAAGTATAAGAAATAAGAAATATATTTAAAGATATTTTCCACTTATTTTTATTTCAGTAATGATTGGAATTCAAGTCTCAAGTCTCTCTTTAAATTGATCCTCTAATGGTACTGGCTAAGAGACAAAAAGGAGGATCAATGGAATAGATTTGGGGTTAGTGACCTCAGCAAGACTGTCTATGATAAGCCCAAAGATCCCAGCTTTTGGGACCAAAATCCACTATTTGATAAAAACTGCTGGTAAAATTGGAAGACAGTATGGGAGAGATTAGGCTTGGATCAACATCTCACACCCTACACCAAGATAAACTCAGAATGGGTGAATGACTTGACTATAAAGAAGGAAACTATAAGTAAATTAAGTGAGCACTGAATAGTATACATGCCAGATCTTTGGGAAAGGAAAGATTTTTTTTTTTAAAACCCTTACCTTCAGTCTTGGAGTCAATACTGTGTATTGGCTCCAAGAGAGAATAATGGTAAGGGCTAGGAAATGGGGGTCAAATGACTTGTCCAGGGTCATACAGCTGGGAAGTGTCTGAGGCCAGATTTGAACCCAGAACCTCCCATCTCTAGGCCTGGCTCTCAATCCACTGAGCTACCCAGCTGCCCCCAAGGAAAGATTTTAAGACCAAGCAAGAGTTAGAGAAAAAAATCACAAAATGTAAAATAAATAATTTTGATTATATTAAATTTAAAAGGTTTTGTACCAACAAAACCAATGCAACCAAAATTAGAAGGGAAGCAACAGATTGGGAAAAAATCTTTATAACAAAAACTTCTGACAAAGGTCTAATTACTCAAATTTATAAAGAGCTAAATCAATTATACAAAAAAATCAAGCCATTCTCCAACTGATAAGTGGGTAAGGGACACAAATAGGCAATTTTCAGAAAAAGAAATCAAAACTATTACTAAGCACATGAAAACATGTTCTTATAATCTCTTATAATCAGAGAGATACAAATCAAAACAACTCTGAGGTATCACCTCACACCTAGCAGATTAGCTAACATAATAGCAAAGGAAAGTAATGAATGTTGGAGGGGATGTGGCAAAGTTGGGACATTAATGCACTGCTGGTGGAGTTGTGAACTGATCCAACCATTGTAGAGGGCAATTTGGAACTATGCCCAAAGGGTGCTAAAAGATTGCCTGCCTTTTGATCCAGCCATAGCACTGCTGGGTTTGTGCCCCTAAAGAGATAATAAAGAAAAATATATGTACAAGAATATTCATAGCTGCGCTCTTTGTGGTGGCAAAAAAATTGGAAAATAAGGGGATGCCCTTCAATTGGGGAGTGGCTGAACAAATTGTGGTATATGTTGGTGATGGAATACTATTGTGCTCAAAGGAAAAATAAACTGGAGGAATTCCATGTGAACTGGAATGACCTCCAGGAATTGATGCAGAGTGAGAGGAGCAGAACCAGGAGATCATTATACACAGGGACTTATATACTGTGGTATAATCGAATATAATGGACTTCTCCATTAGTAGCAATGCAGTGATCCTGAACAACTCAGAGGGATCTATGAGGAAGAACACTATCCACATCCAGAGGAAAAACTGTGGGAGCAGAAACACCGAAGAAAAACAATTGCTTGATTACATGAGTCGAGGGGGATATGATTGGGGATGTAGACTCTAAATGATTATCCTAGTACAAACATCAACAACATGAAAATGGGTTCTGATCAAGGACACATGTAATACCCAGTGGAATTGCGCATCAGTTATGGGAAGGAGTGGGGTGAGGGGAGGGAGGGAAAGAATATGATTCTTGTAACCAAGGAATAATGTTCTAAATTGACTAAATAAAATTTTCAAAAAATTTATCCTCCATTGAGCTATCAAAGTTATAATCTTAAAGTAATCTACAATCCAGTTACACTGGCCTATATCCCAACTGTGGTCTTTGTTGCCTGTCCCATGTCTTGATATGCTCTTTCCTCACTTCTCTTTCTTACTTTCTCTGGTTTCTTTCAAGATTCAGCTCAAATCCAACTTTCTCCAAGAAGTCTTTCCCAATCCTCCCTTTCTCCCTCTTCACAGTGTCCCCACTCTGAAACTGGCTTCCATCTCCTATTTATATTCTGTATATATATAGTTATTAACATGTTGTCTCCACAAGGGACAGTATTTTTTCCCTTTATTTATATCCCTGGCACTTACCACAGTTCTTGGCACAGAGTATTAAGAATTCCTACAAATCAGAAAGGATTCAATAAATGCCTATTAACCAAAAGACATTGAAAAAAATGAGGGAAAAGGATCAATATGTATAAAAATACGTATAACAACTCTTATTATTGTTGGTGAAGAACTGGAAACAAAGAATGTATCCAACAATTGGGGAATGGCTAAACAAAATATAGTATATGAATGTAATAGAATACTACTGTACATAAGAAATGATGAAAGGAATGAATTCAGAAAAATTGGAGAAGACTTAAGGGAAATGATGTAGAGAGATGAGCAGAACCTGAGCAGTTTAGTATAATAAAGGCATTGTAAAAACAACCAACTCTGGAAGACTTAAAAATATTGATCAAAATTAATAACTGTGATTCCAAAGGACCAAAGATAAAATATGCTACCCAATTGCTGATAAAGAGGTGATGATGGACTCAAGGTTCAGCATCAGGCATATACTTGTAGACATGGCCAACATGAAAAGTTACTTTCTTTGTCTAAGCCTATTTGTTACAAATATTTTGTTTCTTTCTACCACCATTCCCACAACCCAAAGGGGGAATGTGGAAAAAGACAGATTTTGTTGTTGTTGTTAATGGGAAAAAAAAAACTCAATTCTTAAAAAATGCTTGCTGACTAAATTCAGTAATCAAACTCACAACTTCTCCTAAGTATCAAATAAAAAAAATTTTTTTTTGCCTCCAAAATTCTGGATTCATACAAAAATTATACATAATCTATTAAGATTATGAAAAGGATGGAACATCTGGATTATCAATATTGAAGACAAATTCTTTTGCTAATTCAACCTAAAAAGTTCTCTGGACACTGAAACAGTGTTTAGCAACCTGTTGAGACTTTAAAATGGATTATTTAAGCCTTTTCAACAACATTCCCATTACCCTCCAAGATGACCCTAACTGGCCTGGCACTGGTCACTGAGTTACCAAAAAAGCCCCTACTTTTCAAAGAGAAGAACAGCCAGGCCCTGGCAGCTGCCAGGTGTGGGCTGACAGTCTTGTTCTAGTGACTGCCTCAATCTGGCTTGAGCATGAGAAAGGAAGGTTAAGAGGAGACGGATCTCTTGGAAACAAATTTCTTTGTTCTCATCTATTTCAGGAAAGGAGGGAGGCAAATAAAAGAAAAAAGAGCAGCTTCAGAATACTAAACATCTATTTGAATGGGTCCCATTACACGTGACATTTGTGGCATAGGCAAGAAGTCTGAATGAGCCAAATTTGCTCAAACACAATCCTTAACTGCCTGGTGCTCAATGGAAAACTTTATAAAGCCTCTAAGCAAAATCTATTAGGTCTTTAGAGAATACTTTGATTCTTTCTTTTGAAAAAGATGCAGAGCTGTACTAGGAACTTTAAATAAGTAAAAAATGTTTCTATCTATATCCTGTCCATGTTCTTATCTTTGCAATTACATTTGATCTCCCTAAATTCTCCTAGTATATACCTGATTTTTATATGCATACATATAGCACACACAAAAAAGTTCCAAATCTAATTTTTTTAAATTAGTGAATGAATTCCATTAATGAATGGAAAATCATCAACTCCAGTAATGACATATTACCTCCATTTTGATGCAAAATTTTGTTATAAATATACTTTAATAAAAAATATAGCTAGTTTGGCCCTGGGCTTCCTATACCATGGCAATCCCTTACCAGGGATAAAAATACACTTCCTGGTATTGCCTCTTAGGTAGCAATATCCCCTCTTAACTCAGCAGAACTAAAAATACACTAGCATTCATTTCCTCCCTGCTGTTGCCCAGTCATCCAGAAGGAGCTGTCCGAATGTCACTGGAGCCTTACATGTGAAGGGATTCCTTTCAGATCACTACAAAGTACAAAATCTACAATATTTATTGCAATACTGCCAGGTGAAGATAAATACAAAGCAGTCCTACTGCTTTAGGGTCAGAGCACATTATAAAATCTTTGTGAGGGCAGATCTTGTAATACATAATATATGTATCTTAAGATCCACCAATCTATGATAGAATGAAAGGAAATTGCTAAGCAACCACCTTTTCCTGCACTCCAACTTGGAATGAATTGAAACCAGCTAATTCATAGAATTCTTTGAACTGGGCTCTTGCTGATTCAGTTGACATTATGTTTGTAATCGGCATACTTTTATTTTACAGCTTATCTTGATTATTGTTACTACAAAAAATTGTCATTTATCATTTTTTACATATTTCCCTTTAAATAGGTTCTGAAGGGCAAATAGAATGCTGGACTTGAAGTCAGGAGAAATTGGGTTCAAACCTAGCCCCAAATATTTATTAGTTGTATGACCTTCAACAAGTCTTTCAACCTCTCTGAGCTTCAGTTTCCTTATCAGTAAAATGAGTCAGTTGGACTAGATGAGCTTTAAGCTCCCTTTCTAATCTAAATATTTATGATTACATGTGCATTGTAACAGTTAACTATATCCATAGACTAATGCTTGCTAAAGTTCATAGCAGAGGAAAGAAAATAGTAAATTAATGAATGATGGACGCTTGTATTATCAAAATAAGTTAAGTTCCCCCTTAGTATCAATTTTTTTTAATTCAAGCCCATTTTAAAACTATAAACAAAGTTATATCTACTTAATAGCCACAAATGATTATAAACACAACAGAATTTCCTAAACAGAAAAATTATGCAAGAGTGGCAGTGTAATAAGGAGGAAAGATTGGTAAGCCAAAATTCAATTCAACAAATAATTATTAAAAGTTTACATGTGCAAGGTACTGTGCTAGGTATTAGAGACAGAAAAGCAAGAAACAAAGGGTCTCTGTCCTCAAAGACCTTACAATCCTAGGGAGTAGGAGGGGAGGTTCAGAAACAAGGCACACTCTGGAATTCATATATTTTCAGTTCAATCTTCCACACTAATATCTCTATAAATATAGAACTGTGCAATAAAACTTCATATTCAAAATAATAACCTGAAGACATAAGATCTCCAATCATAAAAATATATACTAATTATACCCTGGATATAGTAATGACTAGTCTTATTATGGCAAGAAAATATGGTAATGTTTTTAAAACATTTCCAAAAGACTCTGAAACCAAAAGATTTTCTCCTTAACCTCAGCTAACAAAAACAAATAACCATGAAATTCTCTAAGTATTGTTTGAGTCTATGCTCTATGTATGCCCAGAGGTAGAGAGTCCTATCAGGATATTGAGAATATACCAAGGAACACACTTGATAAAGTTCATGGCAGAGAAAAACAATTAAGAAAACTGTGAACTATGATTGTTTATATTTAAAATCTCAAGGTAAAATTAATTTTTCAGTAGTTTCAGATTTTTTTAATTTAAGTCTGAAACAGTCAACCGAGTTTCATCTATTTAATGACTACTAATGACTGTGATTATAATGTAATTGCTTTCTTTGACCATTAATTTAGGGGAAATTATGCTTGAATGGTAGTGTATTATAATGGAATCTATCTCAATTCAACAAATATTTTTTAAGCATTTATGTGCAAGATGCATTCTGGCTTCCAGCATCATAATTCAATCAAAATTTCTCTCTCTAAAATTAATCATTATCTCTTATTCAACAAGTGTGATGGCCTTTTCCGGATCCTTCTGAACCTCTCTGTAGCTTTTGACACTGTTGATCACCCTTTTTTCCTTGATAATCTCTTCTCTCTAGGTTTGCCTGACTACACTCCCAATTCTCCTACCCACCTAAATACTCTTTCATAGTCTTTGCTAGATCTTCATCCAGGTCATTCCCACCCAAAGCTTTGTCTTTTGTTCTCTTCCCTTTTCCTTCTATACTATCTCATTTTGTTCAATTATCATCTCTATGCAGATGGTTCTCAAATCTACTTATCCAGCTGTAACCTCTCTCCAGACCTCCAAACTAACATGTCCAGCTATATATCAGGCATCTTGAACTAGCTGACCTGTATACATCTTAAACTCAGTATGTTCAAAATTAACTCATTATCTTCCACTCTCTTAATTTTTCTGTTACTGTGAAGGCCATACCATCTTTCCAGACACCCAAGCTTGAAACCTAGGTGTTATCCTCAATTCCTCATTCTCTCACATAGCCCCTCCCCATATCCAAATCTGTAGTCAAAGTCTATTGATTTGATTCTACTTTGTAACATCTTTCCCACATACCCTTTTCTTTCCTCTAACACTTAATGAGAGCCCTGTCTCCTCACACTTATATTATTGTAATAGATTGTAACAGCCCACTGATTGGTCTTCCTGCCTTACATTTTACTCCAATTCATCATGCATCCAGTGGCTAAAATGCTCTTCCTCAAGAAGTCTGTTCAGGGGGCAGCTGGGTAGCTCAGTGGATTGAGAGCCAGGCCTAGAGACAGGAGCTCCTAGGTTCAAAATCTGCCCTCAGACACTTCCCAGCTTTGCGACCCTGGGCAAGTCACTTAACCCCCATTAACCACTCTTCTGCCTTGTAGCCAATACACAGTATTGATTCCAAGACAGAAGGTAAGGGTTTAAAAAAAAAGTCTGTTCATATCACCCTCTATTCAATAAACTCCATTGGCTCCCTATCATATCCAGTATAAAATATATGATATAAAGCCTTTCATAATCTGTCACTCTTCTATTTTGTGTTTTCCCACATCATCTTCTTCATACGTGGAAATATACTTTGTGATTCAGTAGCACTTGACTCCTTGCTGTTCCTCATAAAATACTCCATCTCCCAATTGCCTGCATTTTCACTGGCTGTCCCCCATGCTTGGAATTCTCTCCCTCTCTATTTTTGATTCCTGGATTCCTTCAAGAACCAGATAAAACCCCAACTTCTACAAGAAGCCTTCCCAAATCTTCCCTTTAGTGCTAGTGCCTTCCCTCTGTTGATTATCTGCAATTTCCCCTTATGTATCTTATACATAGTTGTTTTAATGGTGTTCGTTCCATTAGGTTGTGAGCTCCTTGAGAACTGGGGCTGTTTTTTGCTTTTGAATCCCCAACAACTAGCAAATTTCCTAGAAAATACTAGGCTCTTAATAAATACTTGCCAACTAGGGATACAAGGATAAAAAGCAAAATAATCCCTGCCCCTGAGGAACCAAAACAGAGGTGGAGGGAGAGGGTTGACTAGAACAATTACACAAGTTAAATGTGCGTGTAATATACATATAATGCACACATATTTCACTATATATAAATTAAATATAAATATGTATCAATACACAATATTCAAGACAGATGTAATGCTAAAACTGAAGGATTCAAGAAAATCTTTTTGTAGGAGGTAACATCTTAGCCATGCTTTGAAGGAAGCTAAGGATGCAACAAGATGAAGGTAAGGAGGGAAGTACATTCCAAACATGGAGACCACTTGTATAATGGCATAAAGGCAAGAGATCAAATGTTACATACTAAGAATAACCAACAGGCCAGTTTGACTAGAAAGGAAAACACATGAAAGGAAATAATATGAAATGAAACTGGAAAGGAAGCTAGAAGCCAGGTTGTAGAGGGCTTTATAAGTACCAGGCTGAAAATTTTGTATTCTATCCTACAAGCTAAGGGGAGTTATGAAGAGTTTTTGGTATACTCTTGGGTTTGTACCCCAAAGAGATAAGGAAAAAAGAATTGTACAAAAATATTCAAAGCCGCACTCTTTGTGGTGGCAAAAAATTGGAAAATGAAGGGGTGTCCCTTGATTGAGGAATGGCTGAACAAATTGTGGTATCTGTTGGTGATGGAATACTATTGTATTGAAAGGAATAATGAACTGGAGGAATTCCATGGAGACTGAAACAACCTCCAGCAATTGATGCAGAATGAAAGGAGCAGAACCAGGAGCACATTATACACAGAGACTGAAACACTGTGGTACAATCAAATGTAATGGACTTCTCTACTAGCAGCAATGCAATGACCCAGGACAATTCTGAGGGACTTATGAGAAAGAACACTATTCACATCCAGAGAAAGAACTGTGGGAGTAGAAACACAGAAGAAAAAACATTTGCTTGATCAAACAGTTTGATGGGGATATGATTGGAGACAGACTCTAAATGATCACTCTATTGCAAATATTAATAATATGGAAATAGATCTTGATCAATGATACATGTAAAATCCAGTTGAATTGCTTGTTGGCTATGGGAGGGGGGAGGAGGGAAGGGAAAGAATATGAATCATGTAACCCTGGAAAAATATTCTAAATTAATCAATTAAATAAAATTTTGAATCTTAAATTTTAAGAGGACGCAATTAAAAAAAAAAGAAAGAATTGGGTAACCAGAAATGCATTAGAAAAACATATGATCAATCACATAGTTCGATAGGGATATGATTGGGGTTTTGATGTCAAAAGCACTCTAATGCAAATATGAATAACATAAAAATAGGTTTTGAACAATGACACATGTATAACCCAGTGGAACTGCTTATCAGCTCCAGGAGGAGGGAAGAGTGAGGGGGGCGCAAATCATGAATCATGTAACCATGGAAAAATACTCTAAATAAAAATTAAATTAATAAATTAAGATTTTTTTTTATTTTAAAAAAGATTTTTTGTTATAAAGCAGCCTTACCACCATTCCATAAAATTTTTGTGCATTGCAGCCAAAATCAGATTAAAATGTAATTAGTAAATGTTTAATTAGATAAATAAAAATACAATAAAAATATAATGTTAATTTGTGGTTTCCTAAATCAATATGCAGGTCCTGGGATCTGTTTCCATTTGAGACTGATACCATTAGTGGGTGTAAAGTATCAGTTTAGCAGCTTTGTTAAAGACAATGTAGATTTCATTTCTGAAGGCATTAGTCTGAATTCTAGCTCTACCATTTACTATCTATATAACTTTGTCTATTATGTTGCAACGAAGATTCTTTTTGGGGTTGCGGTTGGATTAGATGTCTGCTGAGATCCTTTCAAACTCTACAATTCTGTGATTCCATGAACCTTTCTGAACTTTCCCCATCTTTAAAACTAAAATTACATTATCTTACTACATCTCATTTCCACCTGCACAACATTCCACACATCTGTCCCCTTCTCTCCACTCACAAAGCCACCAGCCCTAGATGAGCCCCTCATCACTTCTCACCTGGACTATTATAATAGTTTCTTAATAAACTGGCCTTCTTGCTTCAAGTCTTTCTCTTTTCCAACTTACTCTTTAAACAGCTCCCAAAACTGATTTTTCTAAAGTTCAAATATAACGATGGCATTCCTCTCTGCAATATACTTGAATGGCTCCCTATTACCTCAACAATAAATTATAAACTTCACTGTTTGGCATTTAAATTCCTTGAAAATATGATCTCAATGTCTAATTTTCCAGCTTTATTATATACATTTTTCCTCTCCATCCACAATACAAGTCAGTCAACTCATCTTGCTGATCCTTATAAATGGCTCTATATCATCTACCTCCAAGCCTTTGCACTGGCTGTCTATCCCCAGTGTTTGAAATGCATTTCCTCTTTACTTCAGTCTCTCAGAATAGCCTAGTTTCACTTCAAGGGCTCAGCTCAAGCATCACCTTCTCTCTACATAGGCCTTTTCCTAATCTATCTTCTTCCCCTTCTTCTAATTGCCAGTGCCTCCAGGCCCTGCCCAATCACTTTGTATCTACAGATTATCTCCTACAGCTAGACTCCATACTTACTAAGGGCAAGAACTGTCTTTTGTCTTTCTTTACATCCCCAGCTTAGTACATTGCCTGGCACTGTAAGCTTTTAAGTTTACTGATTGACTGAGATATGGAGTAAAAAGGTTTCTTCCTATGCTTCCTTCATTCCCTTCACTCTTCCTCTCCCTTTTAATAAAGGCAGTCCCTGACTTACTAACTTCTTTTACCTTCTTGGTAATGCTGCCAACATCCACAAGAATTCCCCAGCCATAACTTGGGATTTCCCTCCTGCTCTTTCCCCTTCTAGTGACGGCTTCCTGAGATTGTCCCTGTAGCCTTTCCCAATTCTTGGGTACTGGATAGAGATAGCAGGGCTGAGTGTAGAAGGGGATAAAAGGTAAACTCCAATTGGCACTGCTTGTTCACTGTCTATCCTATCTCAATCCTGTCATAACTGGTCTCCTAGTCCAAATTTCAGCATCACTAGCCTCCTTCCCATTACTCATCTTCCCACCAAGAGGTCCATCCAGGTCAATCTAGAAAGAATATATGTAATAATAAGTTAGCAATTATATAGTGCTTTAAGTTTTGCAAAGTACTTTACATATGTTAACTCATTTGATCTTAATAACAACCTTGTGAGATAAGTATTATTATTATCTCCATTTCATAAGTGAAGAAACTGAGGCACACAATTGTTAAATTATATAGCTAGTAAATGTCTAAGGCAGAATTTTATTTCAGATCTTCCTGACCAGAAGTCCTATGTTCTATCTACTGTACATCCTGAATGCCTCAAAGAAAGACATATACTCACATATTTTTCATCTACACCATGCTTCCTTTCAAAGTGCTGCCCTACCAGCCAGGAGACCTAAGGTCTAGTCCCTGTCCTGCCACTAACTCACTGTGAGGTTTTAGGCATGTCATGAAACTTCTGGGTCTCAGCTTCCTCAATTATAAAATAAAAGAATTTCACTAAATGATCTCTAGTTTCCCTTCTACCTTTAAGTGACTATGTCCACACATAATATATATTTTCCTTGTTGTAATTAAAGAAAAGTAGAACAGTGTAATTTCTTAAACTAAAATAGAGAAGTTTCCAGACACCATATCATTTCTGAACACAGAAAGCTTATAAAGATTGCCAACAGAGACCTAGAATTATTCTTGTAGATTCAACTTAGTGGTTTTCAAAATGACTAATTAGTAAGAATAAGCAAAGTAAATGGGGAAAGTGCACCTCCTAAGAAGGCTCAAGGCTTACTACAACAAAAGCTAAAGAATCATCCTTCTTATCTTGTAAATACTAATAGTACTGCTTTCTATGACAAGGAAAATAATGTGAAGAACCCAAATTGAAAGTGTAGCACATCATACTCTGTCTCCTATATAAAGCATGTGGTATTACAAAATATGTAATGTCTAGGACAGGATCTAAGATGAATGACAACAGAGAAAGGGAAGTAGTATAACCAGCTAAAAATATTTGAAGGATGCAAACAACCAAGGTCAAACTCCATATACCACTTATTCAGTCAATAAGCATTTACTAAAGAAAAGTAGGAAACTAAGGGTAAAATTATTACAGCAAATTTATCTGGTAATGATCTTATTTCTCAAATATGTGAGGAACTAAGTCAAACTTATAAAAAATAAGAACCAATCCCCAACTGATAAATAGCCAAAGGAGATTAACAGGCAGTTTTCGAGGGAAAAAAGAAATCAAATCTATCATAAGTCATATGGGGGGCAGCTAGGTGGCTCAGGGGACTGAGAGCCAGGCCTAGAGATAGGAGGTCTGGGGTTCTAATCTAGCCTCAGACACTTCCTAGGCCCTGGACAAGTCACTTAACCCCTAACCACTCTTCTGCTTTGAAACTAATACAATGACTGTAAGATGGAAGGTGAGGGTTTTTGTTTTTTTAAGTCATGTGAAAAATGCTCTAGATAATTAATAATTAGACAAATGGGAATTAAAACAACTTTGAAATGCCATCTCACACCTACTAGATTAGCTAATATGACAGAAAAGGGAAATGATAAAAATCCTGCAGGAGATGTGAAAAAATAGATACACAAATATACTACTGGTTGAACCATTATAGAGAATAATTTGAAACTAAAGCCAAAGGGCTATAAAACTCTGCATGCCCCCTTTGACCCAGCAATATTGCTATCAAGTCTTTACCCTAAAGAGATCAAAGAAAATGAGGATTTATATGTACAAAAACCATGTATAGCAGTTGTTTTGGTAGTGGCAAAAAATTGGAAACTGAGAATATGCCCATCAATTTGGGAAATGAAAAAGTCATAGTATATGACTGCAACAGAATATAATTGTTCTGTAAGAAGTAATGAAGGAGATGGTTTCAAAAAAACTTTGGAAGACTTTTATGAACTGATATCAAAGTGAAGTGATAGAATATTTATATTCTATAAATATACATAATATATAATATAATATAATATATAAATATCTAAGTGAAGACAGAATATTTATACAGTAACAGCAATATTATAATGATGATCTTCCTCAATTGATAGATGGACAAATGATATGAACGGGATTTTTGGAAAAAGAAATCAAAACCAATATAGTCACAGGAAAAAATGCTCTAAATCATTATTGATTAAAGAAATGCAAATCAAAGCAACTTTGATATACCACCTCAGACCTATCAAATTATTGACAATGATACAAGGAAAACTGACAAATGTTGGACGAGACGTGGAAAAACTAGTACACTGCTGGTGGAACTGTTAAGTGATCTAACCATTTTAGAGAACACTGGAATTATGCCCAAAGTTATAAAACTGTGTATATACCCTTTGATCCAGCAAGAGCACTCTTTGGTCTGTTTCCTAAAGTGATTATTAGAGAAAAAGGAAAAGAAGTCCTATGTTCTAAAATATTTATAGTAGGTCTCTTTTTGGTGTCAAAGAACTGGAAATTGAGGCAATGTCCATCATCTGGGAAATGGCTAAACCAACTGTGATATAGGATTGTGATAGAATATTAGTGTGCTATAAGAAAGGATGAACAGATTGATTTTAGAAAAATGTAGAAAGACTTGCATAAAATAATGAAGAGTGAAATGAACAGAACCAAGAGAACATCGTACACAGTAACAGCAAAACTGTTCCAAGAACAACTGTGATTGGCTGTTATTCTGAGAGAGAATACAATATTTAAATCAACTACAAAGAACTTATGAAAGAATATGCAAATCCCCTCCAGAGAAAAAAAATGATAAATGAAAGTATATAGAGGGGTGTGTGTGTGTATGTGAGAGAGAAAGAGAGAGAGAGAGAGAGAGAGAGAGAGAGAGAGAGAGAGAGAGAGAGAGAGAGAGAGAGAGAGAGAGAGAGAGAGGATGGTTTTCTCTAATATGGGATGGAGAGGGAGGGAAAGAACTAAGAATTTAAAATTAACAAAAAAATTGAATTAAAATTTTATGATAACCAACCATGAAGATTTAGCTACTCTGATCAATCCAATGATCCACAACAATTCCAATGAACTCAAGATGAAAAGTGCTGTCCACCTCCAGATAAAGAACTGATGGGCACTGAATACAGGAATGAGTAACAACTAGACAAAGGGGATTTAAAAGTGGGAGACAACTGTTCTCCAAACTCTACAGTACTTTTCCATCTCTTTGTACAAGTTGCCCTAAGCCTAAAATGTATCTCCTCTTCACTTCTACATTTTAGGAATGTCTAGTTTCTTTCTTTCTTTTTAAAATTCTTACCTTCTATCTTGGAATCAATACTGATTATTGACTCCATGGCTAGGTAATTGGAGTTAAGTGACTTGCCCAGAATCACATTTGAACCCAGATCCTCTTGACTTGAAGCCTGACTCTTTATCCATTGAGTTGCGTAGCTGTACCCTAGTTTCTTTCAAGGCTCAGTTCATATGCTGCTAATGGAGAAAGGTCTTTTCTGAGTCACTTAGCTGTTGGGCACTATTTAGTTTTTTAAATTACTTTTATAGCACTATAAGGTCTTGGGTTTAGAGGTCACCTACTTCAATTCATACCTAAAAAAGAATTCCCTATAAATCACATCTAATAAATGGTCATTTAGCCTTTACTTGAAGACCTCTGGTGAATGAGGAAGAAGTCTACTAACTTCTGAAGAAAAACATTCCACTTTTAGATGACTCTTAAGCCTAAATTCTAACAGGGCCAGTCAATCTCTCACTGTCTATGTATCTGTCTCTGTCTCTCCTCTCCCTCTCCCCACCTCCCTAAGTATTCTTTTCTCAGGGCCAAACATACCCATATATTTCAACTTCCATTTTTAAGTTACCATCCTCCATTCCATCATCAATCAGGGTTTCAAGGATTAACATGGAAAGAGACAAAAATGATAGGATGTGGTGTAAAAATAAAAATATATGATAATAGTGAGCTACACAAAATAGACAGAAAAACTGTTCAAAACTGTTCAGATTTTGTTTGGATACTTTTGATAGAGGTAATCAAAAGTATCTTCAGTAATGAAGTGAAGTTCAAATGTGAACTTCCCTTCAGGGCCAGGTGCAAGGACATTAAAGAGACTCTTTATAAACACAAAATATTTATTTAAATATATAAGGATAAATAAAGGATTTCTAATTTTAAGGAATTCTAAATCCACCCAAATAAACTCCCAGGTTCCGCAAGGAACTGTTTCTCCTGTATTTCACAGACTAAACTACTCCTCCCTGATCTAACCCAGATTTATACTATCTAAATAAAAACTATCGCTATTATCCTTATAAATCTTAATTTCACCCTCAAATTATAAAATAGCAAAGGCTAGCTGGTTGAATTTCAACAAGAATCAAGTTAGGACTCTCCCCAAACCAAAGACCAGGTTTTTCCTTGGTCTTCTCAGAGTTAAACAATTTATAAAAACCACAATAGATATTCAATAGTGTTTCCCAAGTTGGGAAAGGAAAACACTGAGCTCCTTCAGATCTTTCCCTCAATCAGAGAGAGGCAAAGATTTTACCTCCTTCAGCCCTGAGAGTCTCTGAGAGTGTATCTCTGTCAGCTGCCAGAGACCAACATCCCAACTGCCAGAGAGAGTAATTGGCACAGAAAAAGTTATAACTGTCAGATCTGAAATTAACACACTCTTTCAGCTCTGCTTCAAACTCCAGTTCTTTTCTCAAGCAGCCACTTTACTTCTTATCTCTGAAATAATAAAACAATACTTATTTTCTAATATCATCCTTACTGTGGGAAGAGAAGTTTTGCCAAGAGGCAAGTTCACTGTCTAAGGAGAAATGCCATAAGAATACAAATTTAGAGCTAGAAGTAACTACAAAGGCCATCTACGCTAACTCCTAATTTTACAAATGAAGAAACTACAAACAAGTCAAAGAATCCCTTTCCCAACCATCTAAAGCTCAGACAGACTGCTCCTGGTAAAAGCAATCCTTCTATCAAATAGTAATGTCAATCAATGTTAGTGACCTCTGGGGAAAAAGTCTGAGGTGAGAGTCAAATCCTCAGAGGTAACAGGCAATTTCCCCAGCTCTCAATTCATGAATCAATGGATCAGAGTATGAACCCTGAAGTCTAAAGAGAACCCTGAAGATTGTAATAGATAATAATAAGGGACATCTCCCCAGGTAGGTCATGCTGGTGGGATTAGAAAAAATCAAGGTCTTCCCTTTGTTCCTCTGTGGGCCAACCTGTTAGGGTGTTTTCTGACCCAGTCTTTTCAATGAATTGGCAGTGATCATGGGGGCTAAAAAGTTCTGACAAAAGAAATTCCACATCTTGGAAATCTGGTTCAAAAATTTGGAAAGCACGTTTGAGTTCCTTCTGAGTCTTATAAGGCTGGTCGATAAATTTTGGGACCCTTTTCTTCAGGGAATCTAACTCCTCAGTAGTAAATTGTCTATGAACCTTTGAATGTAACACACCAGCTGTACTTGATATCTTTGAGTGGAAAAAGTTTCTCAAGTTCACTATTTGACTTAGTATCCTTGTCACTGTCATTTCCCTGTGCACTAGACTTTACTTTCTTGGCCTTTCTGTCTTTCTCTTTGGGTGCACTATCTACCTGACCATTTCCCTTATCCTTAATCTGATCTAGGCCTTTTGCCTTCATAAATTCTTCAAACGTGTTCTTAACAAAAGTTTCTAAGTTTGTATTCACTGCCATTATCTTTGCTGTTTGTTTGGGAATCACAAATCTGTAGATGTTCTTAAGATAGGTCAGTGTCTGTATTGCAGCCATGTAAATGATATAGATCTGTGTCAAAATTTGCCAGAGAATAGTTTCTTTTTGAAATGGCAATTGGAGTATGAACATAGTTGTATTGCCTATGTATCCCACTGAATCTACTCTCATGTTGGTCATTTTGCTATATAATATGTTAAAGATCTAATAGCCTGTAATGGCTGCCAGCACAACTACCCCACAGAGCACTTGTTTGAACATTTTTGCTGTTATTTTAGAGATCGTGTAGTTCAGTCATTCTGGGTGCCAAATTGTAATAGATAATAAGGAACTATATTTGATGTTAATTGATAACTAACAGATCAGGCTGTTAGCTTCTTTTTTTTGCTTACCCTCCCTTCCTGTTTCCTCCCTCTCTCCCTGCCTCCCTCTTCTTCAGCCTCTTCAGCTTCCCTCCCCCTTTTCTTCTTTCTAAATTACTCAGGGTGAGTTAATGATGTTTCAAATGAAATATTCTTTATCTTCTTTTATCTTAAGCAAGGGGTTTATTTGGGTAACACAGGAAAAGATAGAGAATGGAGGCAAGAGAGTTGGGGATTTCCCTATACTACAGGTTGGCTTTAGGTTGGAGAATATTGGGATAGAGTTCAAATTGAGAGGAATGACTGATAGGTCTGGCAATTCAGTCACTATCATAATAAACAGAGTAAATCAGAGAGATATCTGGACTACTGTCCTTCTTTCTTCTGCCTTCAAAGTCACCAGGGATCACCACTCCTTTCTGTCTTCCTCCTTCCTTCCCTGATACAAGGCAACCAGGATCCACAGTTGGTCTGGCTCCAAACTGCCTTTCCTGGTAAATTCCAAATCAGAATACACTCATTTGACTGACAGGTCTTCACTCAGCTGTTTCCTGTCTTGCTGCATGCCTTCACAATATCTCTCTTCCACAAGATGGACTGGACATAATGACAATAATGATGCTACATGTCATGTTGTTTACCCATTATCCCTGGTGTTAATTCCAAGAGCCACCTGTTTTAAGGGGACAGCAAATCTTAGGAGTACAGCATATCTAAACTAAGGTGTGCTACATGGCAATTTCAAGGATAGAAAATATATTTAGCAGCCCAAATGGCAGCAATAAGCACATAGGAAGACTCCTAGATGAGGCTCCAAACCATGTCTACACATACTACACATACTGTCAACAATCAGGAAGATATAGATATGTGCTAATTATTGAAGAGAGGATGTTGCATGCATGGAGTCTGAAAGGTAACTGTGAAATCAAGAACTGTATGAAGTAGAAGGAGAATAGCAGAAGGTAGAAGGATGAGTATTTCCACATATTTATTAATCTCTAGTAAAATATAAATTCCTTGAAATCAAGGAATATTTTTATTTTTTTAATGTTATCTTTATTTTTTTCATAACAAATTTACACATCAGTTTTCCAAATGTATATGTTCCATATTGTCTCCCTCCCTTCTTCCCTCCTCCCTCCCAGAGCTAACAAACAATTCAGTCTGGGTTATACATGGATTATCACACAAAATGCATTTCCATATTACTCATTTTAGTAAGTGAATCTTAAAAAACCAGAACCCTAAAACATAAACCCAAATAAACAAGTGATAACTCATATGTTTTCATCTGCATTTCTACTCCAATAATTCTTCTTCTGGAGGTGGATAGTATTCTTTATCATAAGTTCCTCAGAATTGTTCTGGATCATTGGATTGTTGTTAGTACCCAAGTCTATCACAGTTGATCATTCCATAATATTGCTGTTACTGTATAGGATATTCTTCTGGTTCTACTTATTTCACTATACATCAGTTCATTTAGGTCTTTCCAGTTCTTTCTGAAATCAACCCATTCATCATTCCTTATAGCACAATAGTATTCTATCAGCATCATATACCACAATTTGTTCAGTCATTCCCCAATTAAAGGACCTCCCTTTAATTTCCAATTCTTTGCTACCACAAAAAGCACAGCTATAAATATTTTTGTACAAACCAGTCTTTTCTCATTTTGTTTTGTTTTTTTTATCTCCTTTTTTATCTCCTCCTATACCTAATAACGGTATTGCTGGATCAAAAGGTATGCATTCTTTTATAGCTCTTTTATTTCTACTTTTTGTGATGAGAAGAGGAATAGAAACTAGTAATGAGTATAGACAGAAAGCAAATTAGTATTTATGTCTCTTGCTTTTTCATTTGTATCCCCTGTACTGGAGTCCTGCCTTTACCCATAGTAAGCTCTTAATAAATTCTTTTCTATTAAAAAAAAAAGAAAGAAAGAACTTCCCTGCATAGAGACCTTAAAAGCAGACAAAAGCCTGGAGGAAACTGTGGAAAGTAATCTCATTATGGTCCTTAAACTGACTGAAGAAAATACTTTAACAAAAATCCAGTCCCAAGTAAAAGAGAAGTCATTGCATGTGTGATGACCAGCATTGCTCTGATCAACTTGGAAAGGGAACATGTATTTGGCAAATAAACTAAGTATTGCAGACATCAAAATGTCACCAACTCAAACAAAGAACAAAGGATTCAACCACTCCCTCCCAGCCTAGAAACCTCAGGACCATTCAGAGGGAAGATGAAGAGGATAGTGTTTTAGAGTGTTTAGAATTAAAGCTGAGGAATGAATCAACAATTTCTCTTAATTCTCTGCAAAAAAAAAAAGTGTATGTGATTATTATTATTTAGCATGCTTAAAGCTTTTTGTGGTTTTTAAAGGTTTCAGTATTGTTGGCAGTACCTCTGAGGAGTCCATTATCACTTAAAGATTAGGGAAGAAGGGAAGAGAAAGCAGTGGATTTTGCTCTGTCACTAAAGTAAACTTACCACAAAATTCCTTTTCTGATACTTCTCTGTAACATGAATGTGAACATGGGCTCCTGAAGACCAGGAGAGTAGATCACAAGCTCTGGCAGGGGTTATCAAAAACATCAAGTTGAATCCTGGCTTCTATCCCAGAGCCATAGGAACTCAGTGCTGAAGGCTTATTACCACCAGTAGCCTGGACTTGTAGTAATGAGTTATTTGACTGGGACAACCCAATAAACAAATAAAAAATATTAACCGGCCTGATTCCTATGCATGCTGCTTCTGTAGAAATAATAGCAATGTTAAAAATCAGAACAGAGCATGGCAAGATTCTTACAGTTTTTTAAAAATCCCAAAAAGTTAATTTACCTATTGCTACTCCAAATGTGAGGTGTATGCTCCATGAGTCAAAACACTCCTAGGGGCCTAGAGGAAGACATTCTCCTACTCCAGTGTGTTGGAGACAGCCCTGTAGATTAATAATAGAATTTATGGAAGAACATGTACAAGAAATTCTTAAGGTGAGGAGGCTAAAAATGGAATTGCATAATTAAAGGGAGTTCTCACATTGATGAGATTACAGATCCATTGAATTATTTGAATGAATCCATGAATTCTTAAATGTGGGCAGTAGCTACCCTGGTTAGGACTGTAATCCTCATTATATGAAATTTTTATCAATGCCCTTTCCATAAATCCTCCATAAAGAATTCATTCAACATACTAGAGGCCTTTCTGTGGTTAACATTCTAGAAGCCTTTCTCTGGTTCTTCTAGTATCTTGGGGGTTATCAATTATCTTTTACTCTGGTCACATCACTGACCCACCTCCTTTTCCAGATAAACATATCCTTGATTATATATTTATCCACTTCTGGTACATAAAGCATCATTGATAATATGCAAGAAGCTAATTGCAACCATGATGCATTCAATCACAATGGCATTTATTCAATGAACATCTATTAAGTTCCTACTAGGAATAAGGCATTGTGCTGAGTGCTGAGGGTGCAGGACAGAAAGGAAACAATCCCTTAGGTCAAGCAGCTTGGAGTTCTAATGGGGAAATTGTGGCATGGGCATGACCCAGCATTCCCTAAAACATCTGCTATGAAGAAAATGCTTTGTTAGCCTTAAAGGACAGGACATCTCATTCCCCAGTAAGTTGGCCACTAGGTGAATTCTACTATGGCAAGCCACTGAACCAAGGAAAATTAAAGATAATACTGGGTCATATGCAGTCTCCTATTTCTGCAGCTAGGGTGACAGAATGGCAGAAGAGACAGCAGAGTGAGTAAGTTAGGACTCACATAGTGTATAAATAGTAAGTAACTCAAGTAGATCCTCTAAGTGAGATCTTTGTCCAGTGACCAATATATTAATAGTGGAAGTATTGGACTGCATCAGCACTGACATTCTTATAAGATACAACTAACTTGAACAATGGCTCACAAGTAGATTCTCCTTATTGTTGCAAATAAGGGAGTCAGTGGAACTGGTTTTTATTGTGAACCAAAAGGCATTAAGAAACGTCCCTAAAACTATGTCCAAAGGGCGATAAAAGACTGTCTGCCCTTTGATCCAGCCATAGCACTGCTGGGCTTGTACCCCAAAGAGATAATGGACAAAAAGACTTGTACAAAAATATTCATAGCTGCACTCTTTGTGGTGGCCAAAAATTGGAAAATGAGGGGATGCCCTTCAATTGGGGAATGGCTGAACAAATTGTGGTATATGTTGGTGATGGAATACTATTGTGCTAAAAGGAATAATAAAGTGGAGGAATTCCATGGAGACTGGAACAACCTCCAGAAAGTGATGCAGAGCGAAAGGAGCAGAACCAGGAAAACATTATACACAGAGACTGATACATTGTGGTACAATCGAAGGTGATGGACTTCTCCATTAGTATCAATGCAATTTCCCTGAACAATCTGCAGGGATCTAAAAAAAAAAATACTACCCACAAGCAGAGGATAAACTGTGGGAGTAAAAACACCGCTGAAAAGCAACTGCTTGACTACAGGGTTGGAGGAGATAAGACTGAGGAGAGACTCTAAATGAACACTGTAATGCAAACTCCAACAACAGGGAAATGGGTTCGAGTCAAGAACACACGTGATAACCAGTGGAATCATGCGTCGGCTATGGGAGAGGGAAGGGGGGGGGGGAGGAAAAGAAAACGATCTTTGTTTCCAGTGAATAATGTATGAAAACAACCAAATAAAATAATATTTTAAAAAAAAAAAAGAAACGTCCCTAAAAAATGAGCATTTGGGCTAAATTTTACACCTGCATCAAGTTAATTTTTTTAAAAACTCTTACCTTCTGTGTTAGAGAGAGTTACAAGTATCCACTTCAAGGCAGAAAAAGCAGTAAGGGATAAGAACTGAGATTAAGTAACTTGCCCAAGTTATATGGCTAGGAAGTGTTTGAAACCAAGTTTGAACCAAAGGCCTCTAGTCTTCAGACTTGATTCTATCCACTGAGCACCAATGTGAATTTTAGATTTTCTCCACCCTGATTAAATCTTTAAAATGCTAACAAATAGGAATGTCCACACCCACGCTTAAGGATTAAGTGTTGAGGAAATATGACCTAAGTCAAGCTTAAACTACCATTGGTACATGTGAGACATAGGAAGTGATGTAAAAAAAGTCTATATATTCGCGTCACTTCCTCTTGCTGGTCTCCGGTCTCTTTTGCAGCGGAGACGTGGCTGGTGGCAGTGTGCTGGGTGTCTTGATGTCTTGGTGTCTTGGCATGCCTGCAGCTCTTGTCAGGGTTTGGCGGTGAGCTTCCTTGGTACAGTGACTGGGAGAAGCTCAATAGCATGTGTCAGGTGAGGCGTCTTCCCTGAGCTCTCTCAGAGTTTAGGCTGATTCCTTTTTTTCCTTTACCTTTCCTAAAACGCTATCATCCTAGGATGCCCCTCATCTCAGAGGAGGCCTCGTGGCTGAGGTCTTTGAACTCCCCTTGGTTTAGGTCAGGCCAGAGAAATCTTATACCCCTTTCTCTCTCTCTTCTTCTTAATTCCTTCCCTCTATATTAATAAACTACCATAAAATTCCCAAACTGATTTGACTATTTTGATTGGGATTTGAGTTAATCCTTGGCAAACAACAGTATAATATATTTGTCAAAAACCCTAAATTTAACCCTTACACCAAGCTGCCCCTCAAGTTAACTCCTGACTTTTACCTTTACATCCAAATAATAAGTTTTTTGACCTTTTCTTTTTGTCATATACACTTGCTGGCCTCCTTCCAGATATTTTTGTTCCAAATAATTATGTACTAATAATAATACCCTACATATGCTTCTGTATCCTTAGATAATAGGGGAACAAGTGCACAAAGTTAAGAGTTCTTATTTAGCACTGGAGGTAATTTGCCCCAACATTTACAAGAAACTATGGGTGATCTCTAACAAAAACCAGGCAAGTCAGCACATTTATAAAATCCCTTCTGTGATGATGATTCTATTTATTTTGCCAGATTGTTGTTCTTAAGGGCTGCTGGTCAGCACATAAAAGGACTATCTATTCAATCAGGCTATTCATTAGTCAGTTGCTAAAGTTTAGCCATAATAACACAACACTTTAGAAAAGCCATATATAAGCAGTATGAAATCAAAAGTTATAATAAGTTTGGTGGCAATACGCCTTAGAAGGAATCTGAATTCCTTAAATTTAAATTCTCTTCAGTGAAGTATACTTAAACAGTTATACTTCCACACATGGAATAGATATACTCATAATGTTAGTTCCAAGGAAAAATTCCACATAACAAACCCCATTTTCCATTGAACTCCCTTATAAAACTGGTACTACATTCCAATTAAGGGAATACAACTGAAAGATGTAGGAAGCAGCCAGAAGGAAATAACTGCAAAGGATGTTTGTTTGCTTTTACTATTCCAAGAAAGGTAGCAACTGTAAGAAAACAGCCCACAACCAACCACCTCCCTAGTTTGCTGCAGAGAAGCTTCAAGAGTTAAAAAGATTAGTCCCTGGGCAAGAAGTGGAAAAGACAATTAAACAACAAAGCACTCTCCCAATTAATATGAGCAGAATTTTCTTATGCAATTTTACCATTCATAAAATGTTAATAGACAGGGCATTAGAAATCATCAACTCCAAGGCCTTCTTTTACAAAAGGAAGCTAAGGCCCAAAGAAGGGAATAACACTAAAACTGCTTTCTCCAAAATTACCAGTAGTCTTTTAGTTGTCAAATCCAATAGCTTTTTCTAATTATTGGTCTCTCTTTGGCATTGTTGATCATTCTCTGTTCCTTGATACACTTTTCTCTTTAGGTTTTCAGGGCACCATTCTCTCCTGGTTTTCCTCCTGTCTCTTTTGCTACATCTTTCTCCAGATCACTTTCTAAGCAAAAGTGTCCCTCAGGGTTCTGTCCTAGGCCATCTTCTCTCTATATACAACTTCACTTGGTGATCCCATCAGCTCCTATAGATTTCAATGTCATCTCTATGCTGATGATTTTCAAATCTATTTATTCTGCCTCAGTCTCTGCTCACCTCTAGTCTTTCATCTTTAATTGATTTTCAGTTATCTCCAACTGGAAGTCTAGTAGACATCATAAAATCACTATATCCAAAACAAAACTCATTATCTTTCCCTCAAAATTCTTTTTTTCCCCACCACCCTCTACTGCAGAAGGCAATACCATATTCCCATTTCCTCAGGAGTCATCTTGGAATCTTCACTACCTTTATTTCCCATATCCACACTGTTGTCCAGTCAGCATCTCTCAAATATTCCTCCTTACCTCTAACACTGACATCTGACTGCCTCAAGTGTCTTTGTACTCCAATCTATTCAGCCACTAAATTAATTTTCCTAAAGCACAGATCTAAACATGTAATTCTTCAACATAAACTCTAGTGACTCCCTATTGACTCCAGGAACAAATACAAAATGCTCTGTTTCACATTCAAAGTCCTTCATAACAGTCCCTTCCTGCCTTCTTCATCTTCTTATGCCTTCCTCCCCAACACATACTCTTCCATCCAGTGACACTGGTCTCCAGGTTGTTCCACAAACAAGTCACTCCACCTCTTGACTCTGGATATTCTGACTGTCCTTCATGCCTGGAATTCTCTATCCTCTGCTCTGACCACTGACCTCCATGGCTTCCTTTAAGTCCCAAATAAAATCCCACCTTCTGGGAACATAGAATAGTATACATGTCAGAACATAGAATAGTATACCTGTCAGGGAAAGGAAAGATTTTAAGACCAAGCAAGAGTTAGAACATATTACAAAATGTAAAATAAATAATTTTGATTACATTAAATTAAAAAGGTTTATACAAACAAAATCAATGCAATCAAAATTAGAAGGGAGGCAACAAATAGGGAAAAAATCTTTAAAACAAAAACTTCTGACAAAGTGCTAATTACTCAAATTTATAAGTAGTTAAATCAATTATACAAAAAAAATCAAACCATTCCCCAATTGATAAATGGGCAAGGGACATGAATAGGCAATTTTCATCTAAAGAAATCAAAACTATCAATAAGCACATGAAAAAGTATTCTAAATCTCTTATAATTAGAGAAATGTAAATCAAAACAATTCTGAGGTGCCACCTCACACCTAGCAGATTGGCTAACATGACATCAAAGTAAAGTGATAAATGTTGGAGGGGATGTGGAAAAATTGGGACATTAATGTTTTACTGGTGGAGTTGTGAATTGATCCAACCATTCTGGAAGGCAATTTGGAACTATGCCCAAAGGTTAAACATTGTCTGCCTTTTGATCCAGCCATACCACTGCTGGGTTTATACCCCCAAAGAGATAATAAGGGAAAAGACCTGTACAAAAATATTTATAGCTGCACTCTTTGTGGTGGTAAAAAATTGGAAAATATGGGGATGCTCTTTGATTGAGGAATGGCTGAACAAATTGTAGTATCTGTTGGTGATGGAATACTGTTGTGTTGAAAGGAATAATGAACTGGAGGAATTCCATGTGAACTGAAACGACCTACAGGAATTGATGCAGAGTGAAAGGAGCAGCATCAGGAGAAACTTATACATAGAGACAGATATACTGTGGCACAATTGAATGTAATGGACTTCTCTACTAGCAGCAATGCAATAATCCAGGACAATTCTGAGGGACCTATGAGAAAGAACCTTATCCACATCCAGAGAAGGAACTGTGGGAGTAGAAACACAAAAGAAAAACAACTGCTTGATCACATGGGTTGATGGGGATATGATTGGGGATGTAGACTCTAAATGATTACCCTAATGCAAATATTAATAATATGGAAATAGGTTCTGAACAAAGACACATATAAAACCAGTGGAACTGCTCATTGACTATGGGAGGAAGGTGGGAAGAGGAGGTAAAGAACATGAATCATATAACCATGGAAAAATATTCTAAATCAATTAATTAAATAAATTTCACATAAAAAATAAAATCCCACCTTCTACAGGAAGCCTTCCCTAGCTTAATTCTAATGCCTTCTCTCTGTTAATTATTCCCTATTATATATATATATATATATATATGGGGTGTATGGGGTGCTCAGGGAGGGGTAGTATCTCTGGTATGGAAGGTTTGTCGTGCCCTCCTAGGGCAGCTCTCCAGCCTCTGACCCCCACCTGACACCCAGATCTCACTTGTGGCTCCCAGTAGCTGCTAGCATGCGGCAGCGGCCACACACCAGGCAACAACTTCGACAGGCCGGCTAAACCTTGTGAGGGTAGCCATCGGGTCGTAGACCCCTGATGAACCAGGGCTTTGCTCACCCAGCATGTGAAGACTGCTTTGGCTGAACAGACGGAAGAAACCAATAAGAAGGTTCAACGGCTGAGATGGCGATGCAGCAAAGCACTGTGGAGTGCTCAGGGTGTGTTGGAGCACAAAAGACAACACAACCATCCAATGCAGCTGAGGAAGTCTCCAGGTGTAAGGACTTTTTGTACCACTGGACCCAGGCTTCCAACACCGAGAGAGTGGGACTGTCTCTGTGCATCAGCTTTTCCACTTAAATCTCTTTCATGCACAAGTGTCTTTGTGCACACTCATCTATCATAGATGAAAATGCACAAAGACAATCGTCATTCTCGGCTTCCGAGAGACTACTACCATCATATATATATATGTTGCTCTCTCTATATATATTTGTTTTACAATTGACTCTTTTATTAGATTATAAGTTCTTTGAGGGTAAGGATTGTCTTTTGCCTCTTTTTACATCCCCAGCACTTACTTTTTAGTTCAGTGCCTGGCATATAGCAGGTGCTTAACAAATGTTTACTGATGGAAGGGAGTAGGGGGAATTGCCCAGGGTCACAGAGCTAGTTAGTGGCAAAATCAGGTCTAGAGCTCACATCTTCCAATTCTTAGTCCAGTAATCAGTTCCTCAAAACAGTCCTGTCACCAATAACAACATTAAAGACTAACTCAATATTGCTATCACCTCTCTCATTCACATTTGGACATCCAAAACCTTGAGCTTTTTCTCTTAAATCAAATGACATACTGATTTACATCTGTCTGTGGAAAAGTTTTAGAAAATGGCTAGTACAAAAATAGGTTTTCATTCAGGAATAGTGACTGATAAGATGTATTTGAGAGGATTCTTTCCCTTATCCATTTCCTCTTAAGTATCCTAGACTTGTAGAGGCCAATGATCTTTACAAAACTGTAACGTATTCACATGTGTTCATACAATGAGGACAAAGAAACTACCAAAAGCCTATAAACACACCCTCAAAGCAACACAATACTACTCCTCCTGGACCTGTATTGAAACTTGACCAAGAATTGAAATAAAGTGATTTTTATTAGCTTATTAATATTAGATAAAATAGAATTGCTCTAAAGGAAGTTCTGAAATCTTGTCTATTTGACTGATATTTTAACTAAGATAAAACATAAAGTTAACTCTACTAGAAGTCAATATGCTAATGTGATCAGTTTCCCAATTGGAAAGGCTTGGAGTTTTCTCCATTAATGTTTCAATATTCTATCATGCTACATCTAATACAGTAATAATATTTACATACATAATAATATTGTCTTCACATGCTGGGTGAGCAAAGCCCTGGTTCATCAGGGGTCTACGACCCGATGGCTACCCTCACAAGGTTTAGCCGGCCTGTCGAAGCCGTTGCCCGGGGTGTGGCCACTGCCGCATGCTAGCAGCTACTAGGAGCCACAAGTGAGAGCTGGGTGTCAGGTGAGGGTCAGAGGCTGGAGAGCTGCCCTAGGAGGGCATGACAAGCCCTCCATACCAGAGATACTACTCCTAAACACAATGCAGGAAAAGATGAGTTAAACACTGTTGAAATAAGTCAGACAAAAGAGGATAAGGACATAAAGTAAGTCTGTGGATATGTGAGTGTAGAGAGAGGAGTGGATCAATTACCTACATGTTGTATTAGTAGAAATGCAATATAGCATTGGATGGGATTTGTGAAATTGGGTATTAAGAATGACTAGGTGGTATCTTTGACAATAATAGAAAAGTTTGTAAGGGGTGAGTGTTGGGCATAAGGATGAATTCAGTTTTGGACATATTGAGTTTGAAGATGTCTGAGGAGCAATTGGATATATATATAACTAAGTCAGGAGAGAGAGTAGTCCTAGATATAGATATGGGAATCATTTTTCTTATTTATTTTTATTATATCTATCTAGTTCTGAAAAAGAAAAATTAAAGTTCTCCATCGTGCCACTGGACCCAGGCTTCCAATGCCGAGAGAGTGGGACTGTCTCTATGCATGTACTTTTCCACTTAAATCTCCTTCACGCACAAGTGTCTTTGTGCACACTCATCTATCATAGATGAAAACGCAAAAGACAATCATCATCCTCGGTTACCAG
Source organism: Monodelphis domestica (assembly GCF_027887165.1). Classification (NCBI taxonomy): domain Eukaryota; kingdom Metazoa; phylum Chordata; class Mammalia; order Didelphimorphia; family Didelphidae; genus Monodelphis; species Monodelphis domestica. The sequence continues at coordinate 73,904,256 of NC_077232.1, forward strand.
GAGACAACTACTATACTAATATTGTCTCACTATGAAAATGAATTCCATTGACTTATGACAGTTATCCTTTGCATGGATACACAACTAAAATATTAAGCAACTCCAATCTGTTTCCATCTTTTTATTTATACAGATGCAAAATCCATTTATAGAAGCATCAAAATACCTGTAATGTGTCTTAAGTCCAAGATTTCTTCACAAAAATTATTAGATAATAAAAATACTCAAGAATTATATGGAGAGATTACTCTTAGGTGGAGTTAGAGGCCCATATTGATGTGGGTAAGCAGTGATGGATTTGGGGCACTGTGCTTTGAGATCACCAGTTAGCAAATATTGAAAATCAGAATGTAGAAAAGTATATACTACCCTGTGCTGGTTCCCTGTGCATTCCTCCCAGCTGATAAGCACTTGCCTAACATTAAGCCTAGAGAAGAGGGTACCCAAGATATGTCAATGATTGACAAGTGACATTATGCAGGATACAGAAGGGAATATAACACATGCACACTGGGAGTCATTGCAATTACAGGAACTTTATAATTAAGGAAAATTCCCCAAACCCTGTATATGCCCCCTTTTCTCTTTTTGTGCCCTAAAGTTCACCTTATGACATGTAGGTACTTAAAACACACTTCCACCTAACAGAATGTCCACCTCCTTAAAGCCCATTTTCCAGGTTCTTAGCCTGGAATGCCCTGAAATACCCAGGGGAGGAACATTCTGAGAAAAGGCGGAGAGTTTCCAAGAATGGGAAGAGGCAATCCCCCAGACTCTCAATAAATCTAGCAACCTTAGTCCCTGGAATTGCTTTTTCCATCACCCTGGTCACACTCTGTAACATCCTTGAATAAACACTTTCATGCTTCAGATAAATGGTGTCTAGGCTTCCAATTTTTTGGGTGAGAACCTACATTTGCTCTCCCACAACAAACTCACTCTCTCACAGCAATATCTATTCACAAAGCCAACTTTCATATAATTAAAAAGGAGAACCAATTAATCAACAAACATTTATTAAACAATTATTTGGTAAGTTTCAAGCATTTTGCTATGCACTGGAGATACAAAATACAAGAAAATGCAAAAATGCTTGCCCTCTGGGAACTTATATTCTACTAAGGAGACAGAATAAGTACATATAAGAGTTTGAACAAAATAAATCTATGATAATAAAAAACAAATGGAAGTTTTAGAGGGGAGGTACAGGCAGTAGATGTTATCTGGAAAGGTCACATGTAGAAGATGGTCTTTGAACTAAGCTTTACAGGAAACTATAGATTTTAAAAGACAGAACCAAGGAAGGAGTGGATTCCAGTGATGAGGAGGTATCTTATGTAAAAGTATAGAAATGGTAAATGGAATTTTAGGTGTGTAAAATGGCAAAAGGGCTGATTTGGCTGAACTACAGAGTGTATGAAGGGGAGCAATATACAAAAAGCCTAGAAAAATAGGGCAGAAGTCTGGGCAGAAATGGGTTTAGAGCAACACTTCATATCAAATACTTACATCATCTCCAAAGAAATATATGGCTTAGTTATAAAAGGTCACAACATTAACAAATTAGAGGAACAAGGAAGGAAGGAAAAAGGAATTCCTTTAAGATTAATGGGAAGGGGAAGAATTCAAGAATAAACAATGAATAAATACAACTAAAAGGAGATAAAATGGGCAATTTAGATTATATTAAATTGAAAAAATTTTGTACAAATAAAACCAATGCAGCTAAACTAAAAAAGGAAACAATTGGCAAAAGGAGGGACTTTGGGCAAGTTTCTCTGAAAAAGATCTCATTTCCAAGATATATAAAGAATTGATCCAATTTATGAAAGTAAAAGCTGTTCCCTGAATGAGAAATGTTTAAAGGGTATGAACAAGCAGTTCTCAAAGGAAGATAATCCAAGCAATCAACAGCCATATGGGGAAATGTTCCAAATCCCTATTAAAGAAATGCAAAGCAAAACAAGTCCAAGGTTTTACTTCACATCCATTAGAATGGATGCAAAAAAGGACAATAATAAATGTTGGGAGGAGCTTGAGGAAAACAAGACAGATAATTCATTGTTGATGGAGCTATGAATTGGTATAGACATTCTGAAAAGCAATTTGGAACTATAGCAAAAAAGTCACTGAACTGTGCATATTCTTTAACCCAGATATAACAATACTGTCCAATGTCCCAAAGAAATAAAAGAATAAGAAAAAAGAATCTAATGTACAAAAATGGGTATAGCAACTCTTTTCATTTTAGACAAAAACTAGAGACAGCAGGTATCCTATTGGGGAATGGCTAAATAAAGGGCTAAAAAAAAAACAAAGACTAGTGTATCATTAAAAAAAATAGCAGGGGGCAGCTGGGTAGCTCAGTGGATTGAGAGTCAGGCCTAGAGATGGGAGGTCCTAGGTTCAAATCTAGCCTCAGACACTTCCCAGCTGTGTGACCCTGGGCAAGTCACTTGACCCCCATTACCTAGCCCTTACCACTCTTCTGCCTTGGAGCCAATACACAGTATTGACTCCAAGATGGAAAGGAAGGGTTTAAAAAAAAATAGCAAAATGGATAGGCTCAAGGAAAACTGGGAAGACCTCTATGAATTGACAGAGTTAAGTTAGCAGAATTAGGAATACTATTTACATAATGATAATGTTGAAGAAGGAAATGTCAAACCACTCCAGTAACTTTGCCAAGAAAATCCCAAATAGGGTGATCAAGAGTTGAACATGACTGAAACAAATGAACATTAACATTAAAAAGAAAAATAACTTTTAAAAAGACTTTATAACTCTGATCTACGCAACAGAAACCCATAAGTCCAATAGAATAAAGAAGAAACATGCCACTCACCTGTCTGTAGAAGTAATGAAATGAAAATGCAGAGAGATACATTTTTCAAACTTGAAATTTGTTTTATGAGATAATGCAGTTTTGTATTTGTATTAAGGGCATTATTTCTTGGCAGGCAGCAGGTTGCAGGAAGAATAAATTAATTTTAAAAATTAAATAGCCAAAAATTTTTTCAAGATGGGCAATGAATTAACTGAATATTCAGGTTCTAAACATCAAAATGGCTCAAAAAAGAACAGGAATGGCAGAGAGAGTGGTGAATTAGTCCAACCATTCTGGAAAGCAATTCAGAATTATGTGAAAACTAAAATGTTCATCTCCTTTGACCAAGAGATCCTACCACTAGACATGTACTCCAAGGACATAAAAGACAAAAGATCCCCCATACATCAAAATATTCAGAGCCATACTTTTGTGGTAGTAAAGAACTGAGAATGAGGCTACATAGCATAGTGCATAAATAAAGAGCTGGTCTTAGCCAGGAAGACTTGTGAACCCAATTCCTACCTCTAACACATACTGGCTATGTGCCCCTTGGAAACTCACTTAACCTCCCAGTGCCTTCAGGAAATTCTCTAAAACTAAATTGCAGAAAGGATGCATATATACATTGGTACAGGATGTTCCTCACCTGGAGTTTCTTACACTCATAAAATCACAGTGGGTTGTTTTTTTTTTTTAATGAAAACAGAATATATACTGATCAATTGAACAAATTTGAAACAAATGAATATTTGTTTATGCATAACTTTTATTGTGTCATATGAAATCATGATAGAGAAGTATGAACATCTTGGTGGACAGAGTGCTGGCCTCAGAGTTAGGGAGACCCCTGGGTTCAAGCCTCACCTCAGAAACATACTGGTTGGGTGATCCCAGGCAAATCATTTAGCTTCAGTGTATCACACAGCTAATTTTTACATTTAATAGAGTGAGTTTTCTAACTTACATACTGATGAAATTACAGGTCCAAGTCAAGAAAATAAAAATGAATATGAAAAATTCATAGAAGTATAGGTAGACTTCTATGAATTGATACAAAGTAAAGAAAGCAGAACCAGTATACACAATATCTACAACAATGTTTTCCCATTTATATTAAAATGTTTCCACATCATTCTTTTGAATGATAAAACAAAACTGGATGATGTGTAATTAAAATGACCAAGTTTGGATCCTAGAAGAAAGTTAAGAAAATGCACCTTTCTTCTCTCTTATAAGGGTGGGAGATTATGGGTATGAAATGCTCTGTGTGTGTGTGTGGATATATCATCAGACTTGATTGGTTTTGCTAAATTGCTTTTTCCTTTCTTTTTCAAACTAATTAAGAGGAAGGTTTCACCAGGAAGAGGAGAAAGAGATATATATGCAAATGAAGATGATATTAAAACCAAAAGTAGCAATAAAAATAAGATTTTAAAAGATTGCAAAAACATTTAAGTCCCACTGCATTTCTTTGCTAATCTTAGTAGAATGCAACAAAATTACTTTGAACCTCAGAACAAGTATCAAGTTTAGGGGTCAGAATCATTTTCCATTTTCAAGGAAAGCAAATCAGAAGGGAAATAGCATAATATTGCCAGACAGCGCTGGTTGCCAACCTCAAGTCAAGACCCAAACCAGGATGCAGAAAGGATATCAAAACTTCTGAAAAGTCTCAAAGAGATGGCTTTCCCAGCAGCTCTGGCAAAACCACTACTAAGACCCTATGCAGAGAGGTAGATGCCCAAGTGGACAGTGGCTCCCTCATCTGTCCAAAATCCCTATCCTTACCACCATATATTAAAGTGGATAAAAGAAAGGAGACTTCCTACTCATGGGTAAATAATTGTACTCATGAACAAAATTTCCCATCAACACCTTTCACACTCTCACTTCCCACCCCATTATTCTCTTCAACTACTCTCTTCAAAGTATCCAATGATGGCCTACTCAAAAAATCAGGAATCATTCTCCTTCACCTTTCTAAAGCTTTTGACACCATTAACTACTCCCCTCCCTCTAGGCCATTCTTTCCTTTCCAGGTTAGTATCACATTGAAGTTTCCTGTGATATGCTATTATTTATCAAATAGCATCTTAACTGTAGCCCACTATCGATGTTATACACCAGTTTATCAATGACCTTCCTAAAATATGGCATTCAAAATTAAACATAATATTCCAGATGAAGTCTGACCAGGACATAATGCAATATGACAATTACCTAATTTGTTCTATAAAATATGCTGTGTACACACACACACACACACACACACACACACACACACACACACACACAGAGTTAGTATAGAACTATATATGGAACTGAAATTCAAAGTAACAGGAATCTGGAAATGATATTAAGAAGAGAGCTATTTTAACTCATTAATTCACATTAATTTAGTAAGTACAGTGTGAAATTAAGCATGTTACAAAGGAGAAAGTGAGTTTTTAAGGCAGATATAAATTAATTCCAAATGCATCATGTGGAACATTTCCATTAGTAGTTTGGGTCTGCTTGAATTTTCATTAGAAAAGTATTTAGAACTGACAGAAACTTTCATGTGTTTCACTCTCTGACTTCTGGATCACAATGACTTGCAAAAGGATGATTTTTCAAGGTCTGAAGGCCAATCTCTAGGACCTGGAAGGTGCATCTCTATTCCTTGCAGCTCTCTGCATGGCTGCTATACAAAAACAAGTTGATGTATAATTATAATGATCAAACTTGGCACAAGAGAAGAAAATGTACCTAACTTTCTTCTTTACAGAAGTATCAGAAGATGGCTATGAAATAATGCATATATTGCCAGACTTGGTTGATGTCACTGATTGGCTTTAATAGCCTTCTTTCTTTCTTTCTTTTTTATTCTTTGTTAGAAAGGGATGCTTCCTGGGTAGAAGATTCTGATTGCTTTTTGTACTAAGTGTTTGAGTATGGTTAATTCTTCTTAATTATAAACTCATATCCTGTCTCATGTCCTCTAAGACTTTAATGAGATATCCTTAGGTTGACTTAATTTGCCTGTTAGCTTTGCTATCATCTGTCATATTGCCCATTTTCTCTTTATGGTGCTTCTTGATAAGGAAAAGCTCCTTCCTTGTGCCTTCCATCTCCATTCCCAACTCAGACATGGCAATTGTCAAACACCATCCAGCACCTTCCAAATTTCCTCCACTCTAGTATCTATATCTTTCTTGATGAATAGTTCATTTTCAAACTTGAGGTTTAACACACTCACCATTACTATAGCTACATATTGTCAATTTGTAGTAGTATCTTAACACCGCACACTGGCATTCATAATCTGTAATTGTACGTTGCTAAAATTTCACTCATATTGAGAATAATCATACTTCTTGTTGGACTCTCTCTTTTTATGTTATTCCAGGATGTGACTTTTGAGTTTTATATCAGCTGCACCCAGAGAGTATATACCCTCTAGGTAAGAAGCCAGGTGATCATTCAGATTCTGAATGATCTGCTTCCCATTTGTGTTGATTAGGAAGCTGTCTCCATGGTTTCCACCAAAGCCTCCTTCAGACCTCCAAAAACTAAAAAACTCCAAAAACTAAAGCAGTAAAGGAGGAAAAAGAAATTCTGACACTTTTAACACTTCCATGTCCTTAAGGAAGCCTTTAGAGCACATTAAGCTTTTTTGACTGCCATAACACACAGTTGATATACATTAAGCTTGCAGTTCAATAAAACTCCTAAAACTTTTTTCAAATGAATTGCTCTATTTCTCTCATCTTATACTTGCAAAAATGTTTATGCTTTGCTGACCTAACAATATAACTCTCAGACCTAAATGCAGAAATCTCTGTTCTCTGTTTGGAGCCTTATCTCACCTATATTCATTTGCTTGGTGGTATCTTCTGCTCCTATAGATTCCTCTGCACAGATGAATTCCAAGTCTATATATTCTGCCCTAAACTTTCTTTTGAATTCTAATCCCACATCATCACTGACCTTCTGGCCTATATATATCTCCCCTGGCACCTCAAATTCAACTTGTACAAAACAGAATTCATTATCTTCCTCCCTAAGGCTAGCTTCTCCTCCAAACTTCCTCATTAATCCCCTAACTAGAGGCAAATAGGTGACTTGGTGGATAGAAAGCCAGATGTAGAGAGATATGTAGTCCTAGGTTCAAAGCTGGCCTCAAAAACTTCCTGGTTGTGAGACCCAACAAGTCATTTAACCCCAATTGCCTAGTCCTTACTATTCTTTTGCCTTAGAATCGACACTTAGTCTTTTCTAAGACAGAAGGTAAGGAGGTGGTTGTCTGTTTGTTTGTTTTTTTCAATCCTCTATCTTGAACTAAAAGAGACCTCAGAGGTCATTTCTTCTAACCCTCTCATTTTTACAGAAGAAGAAACTTTCATCTAGGAAGGTTCCATAATTTCCCAAAGTTACACAAATAATAAGTGTCAGAGGCAGGATCTCACTACAATAAATCCCAGATCCATTGCTCTTTTCACTGCACCATTAAGAGTGCACCTTCCTCCTAGTTACTTGGGACCAAAGCAACAGAATCATCCTTATTTCTTCCTTTTCCTTACTCACATAGGCAGTCACCAATTTTATATCCATTGTCTCATATATCTTTATTAGTTATTTGTATGTTAGAATATTTACTCCAATTTACCTTTCCCAAGTTATAAAATATTCCCCTCATGCCACAAAACTGGACTTCTCATTATTCCTTAATCTTGTTGTATGGCTTCTTTATTTGTACATCCTTGACTGGAAGAGACTTCCCCCAAATCTACGTCTGTTGAAATCTTTTTCATCTTCCAAGGCCCAGTATAGGTGCTATCTCCTCTGTGAAATTTTTCCTAAGCTCCCAAATGGAAGTGATCTCTCCCTTCTCCTTGAATTTCTCATTCTACTCTGTATGACCTTTCTTATATCTCTAATGACTTATTATACATCTTGAATAAAAGTTCCACAAATATAGTGATGTGCTGGTAAACTTTTAACAGCTAACTCACTAAAAAAGTAAGACACAGAAGTTTTAATTTGCATTATTAACATTTTCTCCATCACTTGCTTAAGTTCAGACAATTAACAAAACCATAATTCAAGCTTTGATTTCTAATTTACCAGTTTCCAAGATATAAATGTTCTCACTAAAAATTTAACAACCAGCTCTCAGTATAAGCTAAGTATAAGCTAAAACAGTATAAGCTAGCTCAAGCACACTCCTGTATAGTATAATATTATAGTATATAGTATAGTATATACTATATTATATTAATATATACTATATTATGTATATTATATATAATAAAATATAATAAATTCTATTTTATTATATATAATATATAATTAAATAAAAAGTATAATAAAATATAATAGTATAGTATATAGTATAATATAGTATAATCTTAAATTCAACATGTCCATAACTTTTTTCCCAAATCCTGCCTTCTTCCAAACTTCTCTTTTACTGTCAAGAACACCACTACCCTCCCAGTTGCCAGACTTGTAACCTAAATGGTATCCTCAACTCCTCACTCTCTCTAATCTACCATATCCAACCTGTTGCCAAGTTCTGTCCATTGTACCTTCATAACATCTTTTATATATAACCCCTCTCATCTTTTGACATTGCCACTACTCTAGTGCAGGCCCTTATCACTTCATACCTCCACTCTCTTCCCATCCTATTCTATCCTCCATTCGGCTGCCAAAATAATCTTCCTAAAGCTCAAAACCATCTGCTCGCATCTATCATATACCTCTTCAATCCCCTTGATGTAATATTCACCTTTAGTTTCTCAGAGGCACTTGACATTTCACCCAGAATTGCCATGTAAAAACTCCAATAAATTATTAGTATTAAAAAGACATGTCTTCACTTTCATGGTAATCTGAGGTTAGTAAAAGAACTTCACAATCTCCTCTGTTCCTCCAGTTTAATTCTGAACCCAGCTCACCGTTCCCCTGTATTATCTGTTCCATATATATATAGTGTTGGAAAATTCTTGAAGGTATCCTTCCAAACATGCTGAAGTCTGGGTAATAGACATCCTTTATACATTTGGCCTATTAACCTTTTGTCACTCACTCTTTCCTTCTACTTCAGTGTCGCATGATAGGGTAGAGACATTACAGATACCTAATGGTGGGTTAGGTTGGTAGAAGCAGGCTCTAACACATCCTATTACAATCAGTCAATAAGCATTTATTAAGTGTTTACTATGTGCTAAAACTAGAAAGTCTTTCTTCTGTCTCTCAAGAACCAGCAGTTAAATTCAGGAATTCTCATCACCAAAATATTGGTCATCAATTGATGTCTTATTTTTCCTCTTCATAACTTGTCAATGGGGGGGTGGAGGTGGCACTATATCAATAGAGGCACTACTTACATTAATAAAATTATCTCTTAAATTTGATTAGTTTGAATTGGGGGAACACATATCAACAAAATCAATACTAAAATACTGAATGTATTTTTTAAACCTTGCAGTATTGTCTTAAAATCTATTAAACAGCCATATTCAAACTTGTATTTTTATTTTGTAAAACTTACTTTCCCCACATCAATCTCCACTAATAATTTAGTGTTTCAAAAAAGACACTGTTCCTCAAATTTTCATTTAACAAGGAGGATTTTCACACTATTATTTTTTGGCCTACAACACCACATTCAACCAAATGAAATATATCAAAGTTAATTTTAAGAAATTTTGATTAATATAAATTGCCAGATTAACAAAGGAAGAAATAGAATACCTAAACAACCCTATATCAGAAAAAGAAATTGAACAAGCAATCAAAGAACTCCCTAAGAAAAAATCCCCAGGTCCAGATGGATTCACAAATGAATTCTATCAAACATTCAAAGAAAACTAATCCCAATATTATACAAACTATTTGACAGAATATGCAAAGAAGGAGTTCTACCAAATTCCTTTTAAGATACAAATATGGTACTGATTCCAAAGCCAGGCAGGTCAAAAACAGATAAAGAAAACTACAGATTAATCTCCCTAATGAACATAAATGCAAAAATCTTAAATAGAATACTAGCAAAAAGACTCCAACATGTGATTTTGAAGGTTATTCATTATGACTAGGTAGGATTTATACCAGGAATGCAAGGATGGTTCAATATTAGGAAAACCATCCACATAATTGACTATATTAACAATCAAACTGACAAAAAATCACATGATTATTTCAATAGATGCAGAAAAAGCCTTTGACAAAATACAACACTCATTCCTGCTGAAAACTCTAGAAAGCATAGGAATAGAAGGGTTTTTCCTAACAATAATAAACAGTATATGTGTGTGTGTGTGTGTGTGTGTGTGTGTGTGTGTGTATAAAACCATCAAAAAACATCATCTGCAATGGGGATAAACTAAAAGTCTTCCCAATAAGATCAGGAGTAAAACAAGGATGCCCATTGTCACCTCTGCAACCGTGAAAATGTGGGTTTCAAGACTGTGAATTGCCAAAACTGTAAAGATAATTTTTAATGTCTTGATTTAAATCAAAAATAAGTGGTCACCATGGGGAAAATTCCCAAATATGAAAATACCCAAGTCAGCTGGGTTTCATGGAGATTTTAATTAATACAAATGAAGGAATTAAGGGAAGGGAGAGAGAGTAGAGAGTAAGAGAAAATAGTATGAAGGGTCTAGGTCAAATGGCCTAGGCCTGAGCCTTAGGAGAGACTAGTCAGTCTTTAATCACTCACCACAAGATTGTCCTAAAGCAAAACTCCAGTCCTTCACTGAAATCTTCAACTCCTGAACTGAGTTCAGAGACCCAGCTCCTCCAACTAACTCCAAACTCCCTTCCACAGCGAACTCCAACTAGTTCAGAGAGCCAGCTCCTCCAAACTAACTCCAAACTCCCCAACTAAGTTCAGAGAGACCAGTTCCTTTTAAAGAGAAATTTCTCTTATGTCACCTCCCCTAAATTTTCACATCTACCAATCACTGTAGACGTTTTCCCCAGGATTGTCCTTTCTTAGTTCACATCTTTTGTTATCACCACTCTTTAGTTCTCACCTTCTCTGGTTAGACTAAAACTTCACACCTCTTTTGTTAAGCTTACCATTTGTAAGTTGCTTGACCTTTTAGTGATTAATTTAACCTATATAGGTACTTAGCACCCTTTTGTATTAGATCTAAAAATAGACCTAGCTTAGGGTTTTTGCTTCACTATAAGTATGAGTTGGGGACTTTTCATTGTTCAGTAAGGACTTTTACAACTTTATCTTCGCCTAAGGCACTGTTTGAGCAGGGTGGAGTAATTTTAAAGTTCTCAATACATTCCTGACCAAGTACCTGCATTGTTATAAATAGTGGAATAGCTTAATAAAATCTTCTGAGGTACAGTTTGAGCAGTTTTAAGATTCACACCTCTATTATTTAACATTGTACTAGAAACACTAGCTGTAACAATTAGAGAAGAAAAAGAAACTGAAGGTATTAAAATAGGCAAGGAGGAGACCAAGCTAACACTCCTTGCAGATGATATGGTCTACTTAAAGAATCCTAGAGAATCAACCAAAAAGCTAGTAGAAATAATCAACAACTTTAGCAAAGTTGCAGGATACAAAATAAACCCACATAAGTCATCAGCATTTCTATATATTTCCAACACATCTCAGCAGCAAGAATTAGAAAGAGAAATTCCATTTAAAATCACCCTAAACAATATGAAATACTTAGGAATCTATCTGCCGAGACAAATATAGGAACTATATGAACAACTACAAAACACTTTCCACACAATTAAAACTAGATCTAAACAATTGGAAAAACATTGATTGCGCATGGGTAGGATGAGCTAACATAATAAAAAAAATGACAAATTGTGGTATATGTTGGTAATGGAATACTATTATGCTCAAAGGAATAATAAAGTGGAGGAATTCCATGTGAACTGGAGTGACTTCCAGGAATTGATGCAGAGTGAAAGGAGAAGAACCATTGTACACAGAGACTGATACACTGTGGTACAATCAAATGTAATGGACTTCTCCATTAGTTGCAATGCAGTGATCCTGAATAACCCAGAGGGATCTATGAGAAAGAACACTATCCATCCACATTCAGAGGAAAAACTGTGGGAGTAGAAACAGAAGAAAAAACAACTGCTTGACTACATGGGTTGAGGGGACATGGTTGGGGATGTAGACTCTAAATGATCACCCCAGCGCAAACATCAACAACATGGAAATAAGTTCTGATCAAGGACACATGTAATACCCAGTGGAATTGCGCATGGGCTACGGGAAGGGTGGGGGGAGGGGAGTGAGGGAAATAATATGATTCTTGTAACCAAGGAATAATGTTCTAAATTGACTAAATAAAATTTTTAAAAAATAAATAAGCACATGAAAAAGTGTTCTAAATCTCTTATAATCAGAGAGATGCAAATCAAAACAACTCTGAGGTATCACCTCACACCTAGCACATTGGCTAACATGACAGCAAAGGAAAGCATTGAATGCTGGAGGGGATGTGGCAAAGTAGGGACATTAATTCATTGCTGGTGGAGTTGTGAATTGATCCAACCATTCTGGAGGGCAATTTGGAACTATGCCCAAAGGGTGATAAAAGACTGTCTGCCCTTTGATCCAGTCATAGCACTGCTGGGTTTGTACCCCAAAGAGATAATAAGGAAAAAGACTTGTACAAGAATATTCATAGCTGTGCTCTTTGTAGTGGCAAAAAATTGGAAAATGAGGGGATGCCCTTCAATTGGGGAATGGCTGAACAAATTGTAGTATCTGTTGGTGATGGAATACTATTGTGCTAAAAGGAATAAGGTGGAGGAATTTCCATAGTGACTGGAACAACCTCCAGGAAGTGATGCAGAGCGAAAGGAGCAGAACCAGGAAAACATTGTACACAGAGACTAATACACTGTGGTACAATCGAAGGTAATGGACTTCACCATTAGGGTCAATGCAATGTCCCTGAACAACTTGCAGGGATCTAAAAAACACTATCCACAAGCAGAGGATAAACTGAGGGAGTTAAAACACCAATGAAAAGCAACTGCTTGACTACAGGGGCTGAGGGGAAATGACTGAGGAGAGACTCTAAATGAACACTCTAGTGCAAATACCAACAACATGGAAATGGGTTCGAATCAAGAACACATGTGATACCCAGTGGAATTGTGCGTTGGCTATGGGAGAGGTGGGGGGGAGGGGAGGAAAAGAAAATGATCACTGTTTCCAATGAATAATGTTTGTAAATGACCAAATAAAATAATGTTAAAAAAATAATTAGAGAAATCTGAGATACCACCTCACACCATGCAGATTGGCTAATGTAAATCTTGAAATTTCTCAGACTTGTGAATGTTAAAAATTTCCACATTGAGGAATCCTCCATTGGAACAAATTCCCTACTGGAAACATTCCCCATTTTGATGTGAGAACTCACCAGGATCAGAAATGGAAGGACCTCTACTCCACCCATACTTAAGACTGCTTTAGGGAAAAAAACTCCTTGCTAAACAATGAAAGTACTTTAAAAACCATACTTATAAAGGCAAGGAGTTCTTTGAGCCATGCCTGTTTTTAGAATTGATACAATGGGATGCTAGGTACCTAAAAAGGTCCGGCAGGTTTTCTCTTGATGAGATTAGTCGACTCAGCTGTTTTTTCTCTGGTTCAGATTTACTGAGGAGATTAGTCGACTTAGCAGGAAATCAGATGGGCTGTCCTTTAGGAAACATCTACAGTGATTGGTAGATGGAAGAACTTAGGGGAGGTGACATAGGAAAAGAACCCCTATATAAGAAAAGGAATCTCTGGAGGCTTGGAGATAGATCCTTTTGGAGGAGGCCCTTTGAAGATCTCTTGAGAAGAAGTCCCTTGGGAGGCTGACTCTGGCTGGAACTCCCTCTAGGGAGACTCTGTTCCCCAGACATCCTTGCTTAAGACAAATCTTGTGGTAAGTGATGAAAAACTGACTGATTCTCTCTCTCTTACGACTCAGGTCTAGGTCATGTTGGCTTAAGGCCCTTCATACTTATACTTTTTTTTCTCTCTCTCTCCTTCTTTGATTGTTCATTGTATTATTAATTAAAATCTCTATAAAACCCAGTTGATTTGGGTATATTCATAATTGGGAATATATTCCCTGGCGACCACCTTATATTTGATTTAAAACAAGACACTGTAGTGAAAACATTTTCTGCAGTCACAATTTACTCACCCAGTCTTATATCTAGCACAATTTATATCTTCCACCATTTTAACTCACTACAGTTTACAAGATAAACTATTTTAAATATAACACTAACATGACAGCTGTAAAAAATAAGACTCGAATACAGGACTACAATCCCCACAAGCCTTTGCTCCACTTCCCCTAAATGCTTTGTAATGTCACGGGAATTCTGAGGTGGGCCAAGATCGAGGAAGGATTTAAGCTGGTGGCAAAGTTTTTTGGGGCTCTCTCGCCTCTATTGGACTTCCATTTTGGAGCAGATGTGTCTCTTCCCTGATGTGAGGTTATCTGGCCTAGGCCTCTGGCCTAGGTACATGTTTTTTCTTATTCTGTATTTCTTTAATCTTTAACCTTTAATAAACCTCTAAAAAATATAATTTGTAGAGAGAAACTAATTTCTACCTGCCTCAGTCTCCCCATATTCGTAAATTTTAATCTTTACACAGCAATGGAAAGAAATGAATTCTGGAGGGCATGTGGCAAAATTGGGACATTAATGCATTGCTGGTGGAGTTGTGAATTGATCCAACCATTCTGGAAGGCAATTTGGAACTATGCCTAAAGGGGTTTAAAAGATTGTCTGCCTTTTGATCCAGCCATACCACTGCTGGGTTTGTACCCCAAAGAGATAATAAGGAAAAAGACCTGTACAAAAATATTTATAGCTGAACTCTTTGTGGTGGCAAAAAAAATGGAAAATATGGGGATGCCCTTTGATTAAGTAATGGCTAAACAAATTGTGGTATCTGTTGGTGATGGAATACTATTGTGCTAAAAGAAATAATGAACTGGAGGAATTCCATGTGAACTGGAACAACCTACAGGAATTGATGCAGAGTTAAAGGAGCAGAACCAAAACATTGTACACAGAGACAGATATACTGTGGCACAATTGAATGTAATGGACCTCTCTACAAGTAGCAATGCAATTCAGAACAATTTGGAGGGATTTACGAGAAAAAACACTATCCACATCCAGAGAAAGTACTGTGAGAGTAGAAACACCAAAGAAAAACAACTGCTTGATTACATGGGTCTAGGGGGATATGATTGGGGATATAGACTCTAAATTATCATCTTAGTGCAAACATCAACAACGTGAAAATAGGTTCTGATCAAGGACACATGTAATACCCAACGAAATTGTGCATTGGCTATGGGAAGGAGTTGGGGGAGGGGAGGGAGGAAAAGAGTATTATTCTTGTAACCAAGGAATAATGTTCTAAATTGACTAAATAAAATTTTCAAAAAAAAAAATATTGAATGAGGAAAAAAAAGGAATGCAAATTAAAACATCTTTGAGATACCATATCATACTCTTCCAATTGTCAAAATAATTTGATAAAGCAATAAAACTCCATGGTGGCAAGGTCATGAAGAAATAAATGTACATTGCTAGCAAAAGTGCAAACTTGAAGAATCTTTTTTGATTAGCAAATCTTCTGAAAAATTCTAGCACAAAAGAAAAGAAAATTTGGGAAGGTATATCATGCTACACATGGAAAAACTGTTTAAGTATGTCTAAGGACTTTTTGAAAGCAAAAATGAACTTCAAAATTCTTTTCCAACAATTTCATAGCACATAGGCCAAACTACACTGTTTACGCTTTTTTTATCCACACCAAACTAATTTTAAAAAACACAATTGGATCTAAAAAATGCAAAAACATAACAGTATCAATCTATCTAATGATATCAACTACTCTCCTAGTTAAGGTGCTGGAATCCATATTCAACAAAAGAAAAAGGAGTGAGAAGATATGACTTCTTTTTAAGAATACACCCCCCCCCCAGATGATCATAAATAATCAGACTTTCACCTAGGATAGAACTTTTCACCAATAACCAATAATAAAGTTTAAGTTTCAGAAATGGGGAAAACAAAATGATGTGGCTATTCAGAATTGTTCTTAATATAAAATGAGAAGATATATATAAACACTTTGAAACTAAGCTATTTAATTCAACCAAGAACATATCAAATCCAAAGTACCAGGTACTCTACTAAGAATAGGAAAATAGAAGAAAAAAAAATAAGTCCAGGACCTCAAAAGCTCAAATCCTACTGGATAATGTAACTACAGAATGACTACCATTCTCTCTCTCTCTCGGACCTTGTGACTTTATCAGTGGAACAGATCACTAATTTCATCTAGCACCTTAGAGTCTTAAGAGAATTGACTGCAGCAGTGAGAAGTTAAGTGATTTTCCTATCCATAATCATACATATCTGAACATAGGTCTTCACAATTCCAAGTTCAGATCTCTTAATATCACTGATATTATTAGCAAAATCAGCATGGCCCAGTGGGAAGAATACTGCCCTCTGAGTCAAGAGGCTTATCTCTGAGTCCTCCAACTTATATGTGACCTTAGGTATGTCAAGTCACTAACTTCATTGCGCTCATGAAGCCTAGTCTGTATGATCTACAAGATCCCACCTTCATCCAATGATGGACTGCTCTAATTGTTCCCTAGTTTTGTTCACAGGCTCTTCTCCTAGACCTTTTAATATGAGGGAGGGGTTCCTAAAGATCTGTGCTCCACCCTTTCCTTTTTCTCTCTTCATTTTCTCCCTTGATGAGTTCATTCATAACCTCTATACAGATAGCCCCATGTGTATATCTCCAAACCCTATTATTTTTTGATCTTCAGACTAGAATGCCTAACTTCATACTGGACATTTCCACTTGGATGTCCTGCTGGCACCTTAATCTCTATATGATTAAAACAGAATTCATCTTTCTTCCAAAATCTCTACATGACTAAAACAGAACTCATTTCCTTTCTTCCCAACCCCATTAATGACATCACTATTCTCCCAAGCTCATTATTCTCAAATCTTTGACACTATCTTCTCCCTTACCAGTCATAAGTCATAGTCACTAAGGTCTATTAATTCTCTCTCTACATCTTTTATATTAGTATTCTCTTTACCATTCCCACTGCTACAACCTAATGTAAGCCCACTTCACTGATTATCTAAACTACTTAATTTACCTTCTAACCAGTATCCTTCAGTTGATCTAATTCCATCTCTGCATTTGAAAAGAAATAGGTACTACCAGGGTAGCCACAGCTTGCCTGGTCTGGAGGGAAAAGGTATTGTATCCTAAGGACATGAAAGGATTCATATTCTGGAACTAATTTCCATGCCCTTAATATTATTTCTATCTCTGGGAAAGATGTCTTTGACAACTAAGTATACTACTGGCATGCACCCTCTTCATTATGAGGTAATTATGGTTCTTTGTTAATTCCTTTATCAGCTAACATTTGAGAGCTAAATGGTGGTATATGATTCTTAGCAATTTTACTATGCCTGCTCTATTGGAATGTAATTAATCATGAAGGCAGAAACTGCACCATGGTGGACAGAGTAGTGGACTTGGAGTCAGAAAGACCTGAATTTGAATTCTGCCTCAGAAATACATACTTGCTGTGAGATCCTACCTCTGTCTCAGTTTCCTAATCTGAAAAATAAATATAATACTATTACCTACCTCACAGTTATTATGAGAATCCAATGAGATAATATATAAAGCAATTTGCAAATGTTAAAGCAGTATTAGCTATTATTATTGTATTTTCTGAGTGTTTTACACATAGTAGATACTTAATAAATCATTCTTATTTTTTAAACCCTTATCTTCTATCTTGGAATCAATGCTGTGTATTGGTTCCAAGGCAGAAGAGTGGTAATGGTTAGGCAATGGAGGATTAAGTGACTTGCCTAGGGTCATATAGCTAGGAATTGTCTGAGGCCACATTTGAACCCGTCTCTAGGCCTGGTGGCTACCTCCAATAAATCATTCTTAAATGAAAATAACTATAATTAAAATACTAGGTAGAACATGTAATTATAACTAATTAACTATTTATTAAGCTAAGGGAAGGGAAGGAAGGGAATTGAGGGGATCTAAACTTACACCCCAAAAGTCAGTATTCTAACCCACTAACAGCTTTCTATACTAATCTAATTACTTCCTTAATAACTATTTAAGATTAAGGGAGGGGGCTGGTAGAAGCAAGGATAAGGGCCAAAATAGTCTCACAAACTGGAGTTCTCTTGATGATGGTTCTGGAGAAGTCCCAGTTGAAAATCACCAGCAGCAGCTCTGTTGAAAATCACTCTTCAGCAACAGCAGCAAGGATAGGCAGAATCTCAAGAAAAGCCACAGAAGAGGGAATATCTAGGTCCACCCCAGAATAACCCTCCTGGCTCTTCTGACTGTTAGGGAAAGTAACAGCCTGTCAGCCAGGAACTGCCTTCTCAGAGTTGGCCTGTAGGCTCCTGCTTCTGCCTTCTAGGACTTCCTGCTCCTGGTTTGTAGCAAAGAGTATTCTTACAACATAAATAAATGTTAATGACTCTATGAAATAATATATTATCCCCCTTTTGCTAATGATGGAACTGAGGTTTCAAAGACATAACCTGACGTGCCTCAGAGTCATTTAACTAATAAGTTCATTACATTTTCCACCACATAATGCTGTGTATTCACTCATAAAATTCAGAACAGCCGATATAGAGCATCTTTGTAGTACATGTTCAATGTAATGTTCTAATGGTGATTACCATACAACTTCTGTAGCTATCTTTGGCCAGGTACTTCTTTCATATATACTTGTCATAATGATTTACCACATTTTTGATTTACCAGCCTGCCCTGCTTAAACCACAGGTAGATTTTAATTTATACAATTTTAGATAAACTGATGTATGGATATAGCACAAAGCTGGGGGTTTTCCCCCACATATAAATTTGCTATTAGGTTATCTGTAGCCTTTTGCCTGGAATATATATATTACTTTAGTGTTTTAAAATAATTTTTTAAACAATTAATAAAGGCTACAATCAAATGCTATCGAAGTATTCCATCAGTTTTTAAACCTGAGGATATTTATTGATGGTTGTTACTTGGATGACAAAATGCTACTTTAAAAAAAAATTATTAATTGTTCAGCCCTCAAAGAAGTTTTTCATGTCTCACTTTCTTCTACAGTTGATTGGAAATGACTGCAATAATGTTTACAAGTTGAAAGTTACTAAAGAAATACAAAGTCTCATCATTGCATTAGACGAAAAAAAAAATCATGGGGGCAGCTAGGTGGCTCCATAAGTAGATAGAGAGCCAGACCTGGAGATAGGAGGTCCTGGGTTCAAATATGACATCAGATACTTCCTAGATCCTGGGCAAGTCATTTAAGCCCAATTGCCTAACTCTTACTGTTCTGCCTCAGAATCAATACTTACTATCGATTCTAAGCCAGAAATATTGAGGAAATTGCATTGTCTTTCTTACTTGAGTACTTCCAATGTACAAGACCCAATGACTATACTACTACACTGTTGGTGGAACTATAAATTGGCACAACCATTCTGGAAAACAATTTGGAATTATGTTAAGACAGTGATTAATATGTTCATATTCTTTGACATAAATATTCCTGCATGGCTGATTACTGAGAATATACTGCTAAAAGTCTCATAGATACCAAAATAGTCAAAGCACCACTTTTTATAGTATCAAAGAACTATAAATAAAATTGATGCCCTTCAGCTGGAGAATCACCAAACTAACTATTGTATGTGAATGTAATGGCATTCTCTATAGGAAACAGTGAAAATTAAAAACACAGAGAAGTAGATTACGTAAAAACTGATGCCAAGGAAGCAGAACCTGGAAAGAAATAAATGCAATGCCTACAGTGTAAATGGAAAGAACAGGAAAATGAAACTAAATATTGATTAATTATAATGATTAAGGTTGGCTCCCCCCCAAAAAAGAGAAAATGTGTCTCCCTCTCTTTTCTGCAAAGGCTGGGAGGCTATGGTATAGAATATTGCATAGTCAAACATGCAGGTTAATTTTGCTGAATTTTTCTTCTTTAATATTGTCTGTTATAAGTTGTAGTTCCCTAGATTTTCTAGGAAGGGAAAAAAGTTATTTTGAAAAATGAAGTTGATGTTGAACATCATGATGATGAACAAAATCAATGCAACAAAAATTAGAAAGGAAATGGCTAAATGGAAAAAATCTTCGTATCAAGTCTCTGATAAAAGTCTAATTTGCCAAATATATTGATATAATTCATCAAAAAATGTGAGTTATTCCCCAATGAATAAATGGTCAAAGAACATTAATGAGCAGATCTCCAAAAAAGGCATCCAATCTATTAGTATCCATATAGAAAAATGCTATGATTCACTAATAATTATAAGAAATGAAAATTAAAGTAACTCTGAGGATCTACCTCATACTCATCTGATTGACAAAAGTAGACAATAAAGGAAAGTTACAAATAGGAAAGGTTGCAGAAAACAGGGGCATCAATATATTATTGATAAGAGTTATAAATTGTTATAGTCTTCCTAGGACATAATTTGGACCAAGTCTCCAAAATTTACTGAGCTTCACATATCCTTTGACCCAGAGATATACCACTGCAAGGTCAATATCACCAAAGAGATTTAAAAAAAAGAGAAGAAAGAATCATGTTTTATACCAGTTCTTTTTGTGGTGTCAACAAACTAAAAACTGAGAAGGTACCCATAAACTGAGGGATGAATAAACAAATTATAGATTGGGATAGAATAGAATAGTACTCTGTTGTAACAATGTATGAAAGCAAGAAGGGTTCAGAAAAACTTGGAAACCTTATAATAATTGATAAAGTAAAATGAGCAAAACCAGGAATTTATACATAACAACAATGTAAAAAAAAAATCAACTCTATAAGACTCAGGAACTATGATCAATGCAATGGCCAGCACTACTACCTATCACTTAACAGAAAAATGATGGATTCAAGATGAAGAATGAGGCATTTATCTTGGGACATGGAGCTTTTGTGCTAAACTCTGTATATTTGTTGTGGGAATTTTGTTTTTCTTTTCAGTTGGGGTAGGAATAAGTGAAAATAAAGATTTACTGATTGAAAAATTAAACTTTTTAAAGGAAATAAAAATGATATAACAAAATATATCAACCAAATATAAATTTTAAAGCTTTAAAACATAAACAATAACCTCTCAGGCACCCTCAGCTGTCTCTCTCCTCAGATGAGGTCTGGAGGTTGGAGCAATAAATTCTTCCCAATGCTTTTCTACAGGTAACTCTCCATTTTCCATCAGCTTCTCTACTTGATTTCCACTACACAGAACATTATGACTCCTATGCTGAACACCCTTAGGTGGTTCTCTCCCACTGTTTTTCAGCTTCTCTTGTGTGGAAACTAAGGTAAATATAGATTTAGGTTGCAAGTTCCTTGAGAGCAAGGGCCATCTTTCTTATTTGTATTCTGAGCATTTAGCACAATGTCTAGTACATAGTAGGCATAGGCACTTAATGAATGCTTACTGAACTAAATTAGAACATTGCATATACTATCAGATATTAGTTAGTTGGAACCTTACCATGACACCTACACAAAAACTGAAAGCAAAGAAGTTTCTTATCACCAAAATAATGCTTCTTTCTGATGCTACTCTGTCCAGACTCAACTCTAATGGCTGTCACATTTCAACTCCCTCTCATTTTCCTAATTCCAGTTCATCCCCAGCTCTTTGAGAGTAAATCTCTGAGGGCAGCTAGATGGCTCAGTGGATAGAGACTCTAGACCTGGAGATGGGAGGTCCTGAGTTCAAATATGGCCTTGGATACCTTCTAGCTGTGATGAAGTAATAAGGGAAAAGTTTACCTTCTCAACTATTTACCAATCAGAGGTGTTTTGGGATGTCAGGGAAGGAACTGAGGGATGAAATCACAAAGGGTATTCTCCTTTTGCTCCACTGGCTTTTGTTGGTGCCCATTTGGATTGTAGAAGGAATCTACTAGCCATTTTAGATTTTCTTGAGCAGTCAATTAACAAATTAACTTAAAATTAAGAAATACTGCTTCTCAGGAATTTCAATACTTACAGTTCATGGTCCATAAGAGGTGTTTAATAAAGATTTTCTGGAATAAGACATATTTTTGGACATGGCCAATGTGGAAATCTGTTTTCATTGACTATGCATGTTTACTATGGAGCTTTTGTTTTCTGGGGAGGGGTGCCAGGGCTGAGTGCGGAGGAAAGAAGGAGGAAGAGAGAGGAAAATGGAGAGGTGTAGAGAAAAAAATCAAGAGAAAGGGAGAAGAGGGAGAGATGGAGAGCAGAGAGACAGAAAAAAAACACACTAACAATAGGGTTCCCTCCCCAAAAAGGAAAGCAAAAAGAGAAAAGAGCATCAAATCATTTTATTACACAAAAGAGAACAGAAGGAAGGCCAGAAGGAATCACAGACAAGCAAGACAGCTTTAAAAGTTATGTGATGAATTTATCATATACTTAAAAGGAAAGACAAACTGTACACAATAGAGATCCCACTGTTTTGTGTGCAACTCTTTCTAGTTCTATGGTTATATGGAAATGCTCATTTTAGTGGGTGTTTGTTAAGGTCAGAAAAAAATTAAAAATAAAGGCTTGCTGACTGATTAGTTCTGCTGAACTGATTCTTTTCCCCTCTTTTATTATATTTTGTATAGGGTTTAGCTCACTGGGTAGAAGATGACAGGAAAGGGAACTACAGCCATGAGTTTGGGTAAGAATAAGCAATGGACGTCTAGTGGGGATCAAAAAAAGGGTTGTCAGTTAAGAAATACTGAATTTTGCCCTTCTTTGTGTCTCTGTGCTCCTCCACCCCAAAAGTTGTAAGGGTTGTAATAGGGAATGACAAGGAGGATGGAGGAAACTATGAGAACTCTTTAACATGCCTTTTAATGTACCTATTTTTAAGTCTGTCTTCCATAATAGATAAGGGTTTTATTTTGTGATAGTCAAGTCACATGTCCCATTTAGGATAGGAACTGGCTTCATTTTTATCAATACAAAGTACTCAACAGACTATCTCACACATAGTTAAGTGTTTAATAAATGCTTATAGAAATGAATTATTGAATTACAGTGGAGTGCTAAGCCTCAGGGGACAGTAACTGAGAAATAATAAGCTTCAAACCCTGTGTAAGGTACACAGATTCCTTATGTAGAGATTTTATCATTAGATAAGCAGTGAAGAGAATGCCTGAAAAAAATGCAAGTCTTCATTTGTTATGGGAAGCAGTGTGGTGTAATAGAAATAGCAGGAGATTTAAAGCCTAAAAACATCAGTTCAAATGCCTGGGCCTACAAGTTAATTTTTGTGACCTTGAGTAAATTATTTCACTTCCATGGACTTCAGTTTATTTATTTATAAAATGAAGTAGTTGGACCAGATAATCTCTAAGAGCCCATCCAGCCTAAATTCTAGGACACTATCAAGAAGAGGCTCCAACAAAAGGGCGAAAGCTTCTAAGAGTATTCTCTACAAGTAAAAGATTTACAAAACTAGTGTATCCCATGATCAGCAAATATTAAGAAATGGAGCATGATGAATTGGAGAGAATATTGGATTTGGGAACCAAGACCTGGATTCAAACCTCACCTCTGACTTGCTGTGAAGCTGAGGGCAAGTCACTCAACATCTCTGGTCTTGTTTCTCCATCTGTAAAATAAGGATAATACTATATAGTACTTGTACTACCTATCTCATAAGGGTGTTTTGTGAGGAAACTATTTTGTAAATTATAGTGAGGCATAGAAATGTGAGCTATAACAATTATTATTAATTTGGCTAAACAGATTTTGCTGGAACTTAATTTCCAAATAAGCAGAGCTTCTGACAAAATTCCTGACTTGTTTTGCTAAATGACGCCACTATCTTAAACCATGTGAACAAGTGTTTCTCTGGACCAAATTTCAACTTACAATGAAAAACTGGTTAGAAAAAAAAGTAACCTTGGGAGAAAGTGACAGTTACAAACATAGAGTTTGTAACTGACAAGCTCATATCATAGTACCCTTTGCCTTAGAAAAGCATGCTTTATTACCAACAAAATCTAGGAGCAAGAGACAAAAAGAGAAATTGCACGAAAAATAACGCTATGCCATATAAAATACCTGGGAATCAACTTGTCAAGACAAACACAGGAATTATATGAACACAATTACAAAACACTTTTCACACAAATTAAGGTAGACCTAAACAACTGGAAATACATTAATTGCTCATGGGTAGGCAAAATTGCTCATGGGTAGGTAATAAAAATGACAATTCTATCCAAGTCAATTTGCTTATTCAGTACCATACCAAACTACCAAGAAAACATTTTATAGAACTAGAAAAAATAACAAAATTCCTCTGGAAGAACAAAATGTCAAGAATATCAAGGGAATTAATGAAAAAATAAATGTGAAGGATGATGGCCTAGTAGACCAGATCTCGAACTGTACTATTAAAAAAAAAAAAAGTCTGGTACTGCTAAGAAATAGAATGGTGGATCAAAGGAATAGATTAGGAGAAAATGACCCTAGCAATATAGTGCTTAATAATAAGCCCAAGGATCCCAGCTTTGGGATAAGAACTCACTATTTGACAAAAACTGCTGGGAAAACTAGACAACAGTATGGCAGAAACTAGGCATAGACCAGTATCTCACAGCCTATACCTAGGTAAGATCACAATGGGTATATGATTTAGACATAAAGGGTGATAACAAAAGTAAATAAGGGGAACATAGAATAGATTACCCATCATATCTATGGAGAAGAGAAGAATTTATGTCCAAACAAGAAATAGAGAACATTATGAGATGTAAAGTAAGTAAATTTGACTATATTAAATTTAAAAGGGTTTGTACAAACAAAACTAATGTAATGAAGATTAGAAGGGAAACAAACAACAAAGTAGGAAAAAATAATTTTATAACAAATTTCTCATATAAAGGTTTCATTTCTCAAATATGTAGAGAACTAAATCAAATGTATAAGAATACAAGTCATTCCCCAGTTGACAAATAGTCAAAGGATATGAATAAGCATATTTCAAATAAAGAAATCAAAGCTGCAAATAATCATGTGAAAAAATGTTCTAAATCACTCTTGATTAGAGAAATGCAAATTAAAACAACTCTGAGTTACCACCTCACACCTATCAAATTGGCCAATAAGACAGTAAAGGAAAGTGATAAATGTTGTGGTGACAAAATTGGGACATTAATGCATTGTTGATGGAGTTATAAACTGATCTATCCATTCTGGAGGGCAATTTGGAATTATGCTCAAATGGCTATAAACCAATGCACATACCCTTTGATACAGAAATACTACTACTAGTCTAAATCTGAAAGAAAAAAATTTTTAAAGGGGGAAAGGACCTACTTGTGCAAAAATATTTATAGCAGCTCTTTTTGGGGTGGCAAAGAATTGGAAATTGAGGGGATGTCCATCAATTGGAGAATGGCTAAACAAATTATAGTGATGGAATACTATTGTGCTAGAAGAAATGATGAACAGGACTTCAGAAAGAGGTGGAAAGAGCTACATGAACTGAAGCAGAGTGAAATAAGCAGAACCAGGAGAACATTGTACACATTAACTGCAATACTATGGAATGATCAACTGGGATAGACTTAGCTACTCACAGCAATACAATGATCCAGGACAATTCTAAGGGACTGATGACAAAGAATGCTATCCACCTCCGGAGAAAGAATTGTTGGAATTGGAAAGTAAATCAAAGCCTTTGATTTTTCACTTTTAGTTTATTTGTGTTTTTTATTTTGGAGTTTTGGTTTTGTATGATTATTCTCTTTAAAAAATGAATATGGAAATACATTTTGCATGATAATACATGCATGACCTAGATCAAATTGCTTGCCAGCTCCAGGAGGGGGGAGGGAAGAGAAGGAGAGAGATAATTTGGATCACATAACTTCAGAAAACTTATGTGGAATTTGTCATTAAATGTAATTGGTAAAATAAAATATCTTTATAAAAAAGAAAAACCTGTTCTTAAAAAAATTATAGAAATGATTGGTTCAAAAATCCATTCACTGCTTGAGGCTCTCAAAGGAAAATTGGCTCAAAAGGGATAAGACACTGTCAAGAGCAAAAATTTGGCAAGAAAATTGCAAATACTGAGTAAGAAGGGGAGGGAGGGGCAATGTTGCTGCACAGAGAGCTCTCACATGCACTCAGATTTAAAATACACAACCAAGGGCACATAGCCCAAAAAGAATATAGGAAGTTATATCTATAAGAATATTGTCATAAAGGCTAGAGTCTAGACAGAACTGAGGATTGAGAAAAATGCTTGGAAAAACAAATAAGTTTTTAGATATATTTAGGGCAAGAACAAAGAATGACAATACCTACTATGTGAGACAGATAGTATAATGGTAAAAGATGTCACGATTCTCAGCTACTACCAAGGAGTACTCCCCAAACACAAATATATATGTTTAAAAGAGAATTGAAGGGGTAGCAAGGTGGCTCACAGTAGATAGAGAACCAGGCCTGGATTTGAAAGGACCTGGGTTCAAATTTGACCTCAGACACTTCCTAGTCATGTGACACTGGTCAAGTCACTTAACCCCTATTGCCTTCCTGCTCTTTTACCCTAGAATCTATACTTAGCATTGACAGGTCAGACAGAAGGTAAGAATTTTAGGGGGAAAAAAAGGAGGGGAGGGGTCAGAATTGAAGACCAAGGCAGATAACCAAAAAATAAAAAGTACCTAATTCAAGGATATACTAACCTAGACAACTAATTTATACACACACACACACACACACACACACACACACACACACACACACACACACAAATGCTATTGACGAATTGCTTGTGGTTATCTTTTAAGGAGTATCATTAGAATGGGGAATGTTATGAGAGAACGATAGACACTATTAAACTTTTCTCAAAATTAAAGGTAGATTCCAGAAACCTCAAGCCAGTGGATTTGATATTAACATTCAGCAGAAATCTAAAACAAGTTTATAACTGAATATTTTGTGAGCAATGACTTAAGGAAGTGGCAATCATGGCTTCAGTAAGAACATATCATACCAAACTAACTTCATTTCTTTTTAGACAGTTACTAGGCTCATGATTTTGAAAAATTTGGACTTTAGTGAATCACACAAAAATCTTTCATGAAACCCTTGTGAATTGGATGTAAAAATATGAATTGAACAATAAAGTAAATTCATAACTGGTTGAAGGATTACTCCCCAAAGGGTAGTGACTGATACACAGATATCTATCCTAGTGGGATGATTTACCATGCCATATTCAAAGAGATTTCAATGAGCAGGAACTCGATTAAACAAATATTAAGTGCCTTCTACAGGTAAGACACTACTAGCCTTGGAGCCACAGATACAAAAATGAAAAACGGTCCCTATCCTCAAGGAGTATGTTCTTCTAGAGAAAACATATTGACCAAACAAGTGAATGCAAGAAACATAAATTGACAGAGAGCATTGAAGGAAGCACTTGAGCTGAGTCTCAGAATGCCTTCCAGGCCAAGAAGTCAGCCTGTGCTAAAGTATGGAGGTGACGATGTTAAATTTAGAGATCAGCTGGCATAGTTCAGTATGGCAGAAACATAAAATCCTGGAAGACTAATATCAGATAAGTCTAGAAACAGCCTAGACTAATTGTGAAGATCTTTAAATGCCAATGGGAAGATTTTGCATTTTATTCTCAAGGCAACTAGGAGCCACTGATGATTCTTGGGCAGAAGTGGGATGGTCAGACCTATGCTTTAGGAGTGTGGTAGCAAACAGATGGCACATGTGCCAGAGTAGACACTCAGAGCCGCCTCTGTGGGTACACACGCCATTGCCCCAGCAGAGTTCACCAGAGTTCATTACTAGAAAGCTGGAGGAACATGGGGTCAAGCTGCTCCCCTCCCCCTCTCCACCAGCACATGAGGACATTTCTCACATCATCCACCCCTCTAAAAAGTTCACCATCATTGCTTTAGGAAGATTATTTGGCAGCTGTGTCTATAATGGATTGGAGAAGGGAAAGACTGGAAACAAGTAGGAAATTAATTAAATGACTATTGCAATAGTTTAGGTGATGAATATCTGAACTAAGCCGGTAGCTACATGACTAGATAAAAGAGAAGAGAAAAACAGATACACCTAGATATAGGCATACATATAAAAACTATAGATATTTATGAGATATTATGAATAGAGAAATGTTCAAATTTGGCAAATTACTATGAAGGAGAAGAATCAAAAATAACTGTGAAGTTAAAAAGTTTGGGTGACTCCAAAGATGGTGGTACCCTATAGAGAAATAGGGAAGCTTTCTAAAATGGGCAGGTTTTTTTTTTTTTTTTAAACCCTTACCTTCCGTCTTGGAGTCAGTACTATGTATTGGCTCCAGGGCAGAAGAGTGGTAAGGGTAGGCAATGGGGGTCAAGTGACTTGCCCAGGGTCACACAGCTGGGAAGTGTCTGAGGCCAGATTTGAACCTAGGACCTCCCGTCTCTAGGACTAGCTCTCAATTCACTGAGCTACCCAGCTGCCCCCCAAAATGGGCAGGTTTAAGGAACTCAAGAACTTGCAGTAACCCAGGTTTGCAACCATAGTTATCCTTGACTTTTCCTTCTTTCATCCAATATATAAGCTGTCATATTCTGTTTTGAGAATTATCATAAGATCTAGTTTAGACATGCTAATTTTGAGATACTTTATGGGACATCCAATAAAATCAGGGGCTGGATATACAGATTTAGAAATCATCTATGTAGAAATCACCGAAACTATAGAAATCAAAAATACCAGGAGAAAGTGTATAGTGAGGAAAAAAAGAGGGCATAGAAAGACACTCACAGTTAGGGAACAGGAGAGTTTGAGCTATCTTTAGCCAAGATAGAACAGTGAGTTCAATTTAACAAGATAAAATTTAATATAAATATGTATACAGTTCCATACTTAGGTTTTAAAGATCAATTGAATAAAGAATGGTAGAGACATGGCTTACATAGGTATTCATTTTTTAAAAACATGGGGGTTTTATTTGTTATTCAGCTCAGTTATTAATCAATTGTGAGATGTTATGAACAAACATTTATTAACAATAGCTAATAAAATCTGAGGCTGCATTAGTAGAACTATTCTGTCCAGATCAAGGAAAACAATAGCTCAAGTTTAGTTCACTTTGATCAGATCACATCTGAAGTATTGGAATCTGATTCTGGTGATCACATTTTAAGAGGAACATTAACAACCTACAGTATGTCCAAAGAAAGGTCAATAAGCTTCAATATGTCTAAAGGAAGGGGGAATAGGGTAAGGGAAAGCTCTGAGTAAGAGCCTTAGCACAAATAAGCCTTAGCAAGGTAATGAAAGTCCAAAGGATGAATTGTAGATACAGAGAACAGCCTAGTATAACCACCAGGAGGCAAGAGATAGAATAGAAAGTTTGAGAAGGAGCCTACCATGACTGAAATATAAGATGAATGATGTAAAGTGATGTGAAATGATTTTGGAAAGGTAGGTTAGAGTCACATTGTAGAGAGCCTTAAAGCCAAATTAAGAAGTTTGTATTCTAACTTAAAATTAATAAGGAACCACCAAAAGTTTTGGGGCAACGGAATGATATGTTCAGATAGGGACTTTAGGAAGATTCCTGTGGTAGTTATGTAGAAAATGAAATGAAGAGAGGAAGAGTCTTAGAAGTAAAAAGCATAATTAGGAATCTGTTAGAATAATACTGGAGATATAATAAAAGTCTATGTTATGTTGGATGGCCAAGCACCTGAAGAGATGAATGCAATGAAGGAAGCATCAACATGACTTGGCAATTGATTAAAATGATTGATATTTAAGAATCCTCTACCTAGAGATAAACATTGAAACAGATGTTAAGAAATCTTTGATAATCTTGGAAAAACAAAAGTTATTAGTAGACTAGACTGACAACAGCATCATAAACCAAATTGAAAATAAGAGAGAAATTCCTTGACAATAGGAACTTTCCTTTTTATCACCAGGGCCTGTCACATAGTATTTAATAGATGCTAACTGCAAGGAGTTGAAATAAGTAGAAAGTGAGGAAGGAGAGGCACTGAATAACAGTAGATAACTTTCTAGTGGCTACTGAAAATGAAAGGGGAAAGAGTTAATATTAATAGCCAATGGAGATGGCAGGGCCAAATGAAGA
This sequence comes from Monodelphis domestica, assembly GCF_027887165.1. Lineage (NCBI taxonomy): Eukaryota > Metazoa > Chordata > Mammalia > Didelphimorphia > Didelphidae > Monodelphis > Monodelphis domestica. Next base: position 73,934,348 of record NC_077232.1, read on the forward strand.
TGAAATAGAATGATCAATTAAGCAAGCTCTTGGAGGAGCATTCCTACAAGAAATGAGATTAAGGATACCAGCTGAGGAGTCAACCTCAACAAGAAGGTCACATTTTCATCAGCAACTAAAGAAAAAAAGAAGTGATAGGTGAGGAAAAATATTTGATGTATATCTCATAAGAGATGATCATGATTTTTCTCAGTACCATAAATAAGGTCATCTTCTAGGGGTGAGAAGGAGGCCTGTTGGGAATCTGAAGAGAGACAAGGTTTGGAGTAAGTACTTAGAGAACTGTAATAAAGGCCCAAATGAGGACCCAATTGAGATTAGATATTATGAATTTGTAGTGGACACAGTCAGCCAAGTCACAGGTGGCAATAGATTGGGAAGTGGAGAAAGTTGAGAAGGAAGTGATCTGCAACTGAGAATTGGCTGGGTATGGACAAGGTTAGGATAAGAGACTAAGAAATTCAAGGTAGAAGTCAGTATACAATTTAATTAACGATACACTTAAAGCTATAAAGAAAGACATGAAGTCAGAACATGAGTAATAGAGTTGAAGAACAAGGAGGAAAGGAGAGCCTGCCAAAAGGTCATGGTGAAACCAAAGAATAGATATATTGTTGAGAAAGAGAGAGATGAAAGGAGAAGAGACTATGAGAGAGAGAAGAATTTCAAGGTTCTGCATCTTGAAAGTTGCCTAGTTATGGATGATGCTAAGAGCTAAGGTAGGACCAAATCTTTGGCTAAGATGTGGTGAAACTAGGACATAGGAATATTGGTACAATGAGAAGACAGAGTTTTCAAAGGTACACACTAATGCTACTAATAACCACAATTTTGTAGCATCTTAAGATTGGCAAAGTATTTTATAGAATGTCCCAAAAGACTTAACCCATCCTGCATACATTCTGGGATAACCTAGATATATCATCTCAGGATGTATGCTAAAGCAAGAAAGCAAGCAAAAAAGAAACCATTTTTATGACTGAGGAGCTTTCATTCTCCTGAAGAACAGGCACTAATATGTAGGTGTTATAGGTATGCAGATTTCAACTAATTATAGGAATTTCCCAACCAAAGTGACCCAACAAAGGGTTAACTGTCATTGGAGCAGAAATGAGCCAACAATAGTTACTCATATAGGGAATTTCAAGCAGGAGATTAGGACCTCTAAAGTCTTTTCCAAGCTAAAATTTCGAGTTCTGAATCTCTAAAGTAGATGGATCAACCTCTACCTCAGAATATATGTTTTACTCAGAGACAGATGAAAATTAAGTTACTTTTAAATGAAGATGACCAAAGAGAAACCTGATCTACAATCAAGTGCTTTGCTCTTTCCCCACCAATCTCCACCCCACCTATACAGTGGGGCTCTCTTGTTCATTGAACTCCTAGTTGAAAGATAGGAAAGTCTGACATAGAAGGGGAAAGCCCTAGAAGGAATTTTAAAAGAGATAAAGCAGGGGGCAGCTGGGTAGCTCAGTGGATTGAGACAGGAGGTCCTAGGTTCAAATCTGACCTCAGACACTTCCCAGCTGTGTAACCCTGGGCAAGTCACTTGACCCCCATTGCCCTATCCCTTACCACTCTTCTGCCTTGTAGCCAATACACAGTATTGATTCCAAAACGGAAGGTAAGGGTTTAAAAAAAAAGATAAAGCAGGAAGAGTTTAAGGAGTAGTTGAGGTGGTCGCTACAAATTATCCACCTACCTCAGAAACATTATTTCTTTTTTTCCCCCTCAAATATTTTCTCCAATTTGCTTTCTTCAAAGGACACTCCACTTTTCTTCTTTCTTCAACAGTCAAGTTAGGAAATCCTCCTACTATAACCTAGTTTCACCTTTCAGAATGAACCATCAACGCAGTCAGGACAGCTAGGAAGTGACACTGCCCTGACTCAGACAAACTTCCAAAAGAGACACTACGGTTTTCCCCAAGAAAGGGCCCCAGGATTTCTCTGTCTCCGCGCATTTAGGCACAACTTAGAACAGAGACAAAATGGTTGAGGCTCAAGCTAGAGTAAGCCGATTGTTTCTTCCCAGAAAAGAGAATGGTCTGGGCTTCGGGGCCCTTTTTCCCCCCAAGCGCCAAGCTCAGTTCAGTTCGCAACTCTTTCCCTGCCTACACGGAGGCTCCCTCCCATTCCGGCTTTGGATGATGACGGATCATTTCCCCCGGCACAAGCTCACTCCCATCTCGGGAAAGAGAAGCCCTGCCAAAAGGGCCCGGGCATTTCACCGCTGGGTTCCCCAGGGAAGCTGGCAAGGTTGGGGAGGTTGGTCCGGCCGGGCCTCGGGGAGAGAACGTTCCGGGACGCGAGTGTCCCAAACACAGGCTTCCCAGAGGCAGGGAGGCGAATTCACAGGGGGATGGCGTGGAAGTGGGGGTGGGGGTGGAAGCAGGGAGGATGGAGAGAGGGCGTCTCTTCCTACTTCCTCAGCATCCAGCTGCTGCAGCCCCCGCCCAAACAACGATGTGATCACTCACAATCCATCAGATGAGCCCAAATTCAAGGGAGCCTAGGGGAAATGCCCCCGGGGTCCCGATTGGGCCTCCGTGGCCCGCACCCTCACCCCAGCAGGGGTCGTCAGGGGTAGAGTTAGCTCTGTGCGCCCCCCATCCCCACCTCTGGGCACCCACACCCTGGGGCACACCCGCCTGGCCAGGGTCCCCACCTTCAGGCCACAAGGGGAAGGGGGGGGCGGAGGAAGAATGCTACGCCTCCAACTAGGGCCCCACTCTTTTTAGGAAGGCTCAGAGATGGTCATCTTCCCACCACCCCGAAAGAACGGGGTGCAGAGGAAACCCTCCGCGTGGCTTCCCGGGACCCCAACACCCGGGGGTAGGCGGCAGAAGCCAAGGCCACGCCTCCGGATGGGCCCGCGCGCACCTGGGCCGCTGCCCTCCCCCCGCGCCCCCGCCCCCCGGCGACCAGCGACCTCCGCGCGCGGGGCGATCCCCCGTGGAGGAGAAAGGGCACCACGCGCGTGCGCCCACAGGGAGACTCACCGGGACGGGCGGCGGGAGCGACCGCTCCTGTTCCAGCTCCAGTCTGGCCCGGAGGGAGTCGGCGGGGCTCGGCGGAGCTCCCGGGGGCGGCTTCCCTCCCCTCCGCCCGCCCGGCCGCCACTCAGTGCAGCCGCCCCACCCGCGGCTCCCGACCCCGCCGCAGCGGCCTCGCAGCCATGGCCCTGACAGGAATGGACCAAGGAAGGGGCCGGGACCGGGGGTTGGAGAGACAGAAAGGAAAGTTGGCGGCTGTGGCAGCGGCCACGACTCGGGCTCCCTGCTCCGGGCACTGGGCTGTCAGTCGGCGCCGCTCGCAGCCAGGGCCGCCTAGCTCCAGTCAGTCTCCCGAGCTGTAAGGAGCTTCCTCATTGGCCAGCTGAGAGCCTGATGCTGGTTGGCCCAGGCGCCCGCCGGATTCCTAAAAGGAATCGTCCGAGAGCTCAGGCCCTGTCGCCTGGGGGCGCTCGAAGCCACAGGCATTGATGGGAGGGGTTTGGGTTCCGGCACAGACTCGGGCGGTCCCTGTCCCAGTTCCCCTAAGGATCGGATTTAAAGTCAGAAAAGAAAGAGCTACCTCTAACTCCATCCCCAGCACATTCTAGCTGTGGGATCCCGGGCAAATCACTTGACCCATCTGAGCCTCTATCCCCGAATTCGTAAAACGGGAATAAAATAGCACCTATCTTATATGACTGTTGTAAGGATCAAACTCGAAAGCGCTTTGAAAACCTTATGGGGCTATGCAAGATATCTTATCCATTCCACTATCTCCACGTAGGATTGCAACCTCATAACGGAGAAATTTCCATTATACAAGACAGTCAACTTTCTGTCTCTCTTTGTTTCTTTCTCTCTGTCTCCCTCCCTCTCCCTTTCCCTCTCTCTCTCTCTCTCTCTCTCTCTCTCTCTCTCTCTCTCTCTCTCTCTCTCCTCTCTCTCTCTGTCTGCCTGTCTGTCTCTCTCCCCCCCTCCTTTTCCTTCTTCCTTTTCCTTTTTCTGTCTCTCTATCTCTATCTGACTGACCCTCTCTCTCCACATTGTGACTTGCCCAAGGTCACACAACTTATAGATGTCAAAGAGAGGATTTGAACTCTGGCCTTCATGACTTAAGGTTGGCTCTCTTAGTAGTATGGTATTAAATTTTTAAAAATTATTGAGAACAGGCACTGTGTCTTATTTCATCTTTAATTCCCCCATGCCCATCTTGGGATGTCACTCATGGTAATATAAAGCCTGATAAATATTTGTTCATTTGAATAGAAAATTCTTAATGATTTTTAAATCCTCCCCAAAGTATTATGGACCCTGTGAGTCCTGAAGAAATAAGAAATCAATGCATGACCTGATAATAACAAAAAAGCCTTTGGGAGAAACTCCCTCACTAGTCACTCACGTCTATTCTGTTTCAGCCCATTAATGACAGCTGGAGTGAGTGTTCCAGCAAACCACACACTCCTGGCAGTTGGAATGGTACCTCTCCTCTGACACTCCCAATGTCTGACTCTCACCACACACCACTGAGCTGGGGGCCAGGAGGGAAGTGGTCATTGACAGCAACCTCATTTCACAGTGGGGAAGAGCTGAGGAGGAAGTTGTGACCCAGAGAAATGACAAAGAACAACTCTGTGGTACCACCACCACCACAGCCTCCTCTCCTCCCCAGATTGCCAATCGAGACAGCTGGCCAAAGTTACCCTGTGGGTGAGATGGTGGGCTAAGGGGAGGCCACTTACTTACGCTATCCCCAGAAGGGCAAACATCCCCAATCCTGTTTATCTTTATGGGGAAGAAAGTTTCCCAATGAGAGTGGGCAGGATCTGTGTCTCTGGTGTTGGCAACAGAGTCCAGGCCCAGAGCCAGTACCAGAGCTCAAGCTCCCAGCAACAGAAGGTGTAAAAACAAGCAAGGATCAGGATCTCTCTCCATGCCAGAATTATTGAAACGCTGTGTCCTGGTGATTCCGTGCTGGAGGCCATAGGACCTGAGGAGAGTCTGATAACTGCTTAAATGAGGGCTTAGCTAATAATCAGGTAGATTGTTCCCAGGTCTCAGAAGGAGACAATGGGGGAGGACTGCCACCACCCCCACACTCTCCCATGGCTAGCATCTGTGATTCCCATGCCATTAGATTCATATATTCCAGATAAAACAAATGGGAACAAAAAAAAAAGCTCAACCAGAAAATCTGTACTCCTCATAGAAGATGATATTGCACATGTATTCTACAGGTTGCATGTGTAGTATGTATATTCTGTGAACAGTGCCTAATATGTGCTGCAAGTACAGGATGTTCTACGTCCAAGAGATAGTGTTGCCTGAGTAATTGGAAGCCATCCTGGAAGCTAGAAAGACCTGGGATCAAGTCCCACCTCTGACGCATACTGGCTATGTGACTGCTTTTCCTTTCCAAGATCTAGACAACCCTCAAGGAGTATTCTCTTGGAGGAGATAATATATACATGTGTAAGAATATGCAAAGTTAAATAATAACTGGCATTTATAAAATGATTTAGGGTTTACAAAGTATTATGTAAATAGTCTTCCTTGATCCTCACAACTCAGAAGGTTAGCCTCATTTTACAGATGAGGAAACTAAAGCTGAGTCATTTTCCCAATACCACCCAGTTAGTGGGGGTCTTGGGGAGGATTTAGACCTAGGTCTAATTTCAAGTAGAGCACTTAATCCACTCTGTCCCATACCCACCCGACACAAACTCCTTACAACTCTTCCAACCATCCCCTGATCCCCTATTCACCTCAGCCCCTACTTCTTACCAGTCTCTATTCTTCCTACTTACCCTTAGCTGAATCATTTCCTTGGTTAACAAACAAAAAATATCTTTGATCTTTTCTTCCTATATTCCACCCACTTCCTGGAACTGAATAAAAACGATTTATCCTCGAGATAGCATTTTGTAGCATTGTCCTATAATCTAATACAAAAAGGCATTTATTGGTCCCTTATTCAATTCGATCAAATTTGACAAGCCTATTATGCACAAATCCCTGTGCTATTTCTCTGTGAGCTAGTAAAATGTGATCTCCTTGAGGAGAGGAAGGTTCTCATCCCTTAGCACTTAGCTCAGTGTCTGGCACATAGTACGCAGTTGATAAATGCTTGCTTGAACCCTGCTTACAGTAGTAGGTTCTGAGGACAAAAAAGAAAAAAATAATCCTTGTCCTCAAAGAGCTTACATTATACCAAGGGGCTATTATGTGTTCATAGGTAACTATAGATTATATACAAAATATGATGGGAGTTGGAAGAGAACACTAATAACTGGGGAAATCAAGAAAGAACTCTAAAAGGAAGTAGCACTTGAAATCAATCAATGAATCAATGAACATATTTCTTTAAACCTTTATGTTCTGTCTTAGAATCAATATTAAGTACCAGTTCCAAGTGTATGATTGAAAATCTTGTGCCTTCAAACTACATTTCACAGGAGCCCATTTACTTCCTGTCATTATGTGCAGACATAGACAGGGGATAAATAGGGTGGTCTTCCATGGCTAGAAATCTTTCCATCCTGGGTTGGGACATTGGGGGAGCAGACTGTTTTGAGCAGGCAAATTAACTATGGGCACGTGGTTTTATTTTGTTACTTCTAGTGATTATTAGTAAATCTTATAAAATACAATATTTGAAGTTATTATATATTAATTTTAATTTTTACACAAGACAGTTGGAAGAGTGGTAAGGGCTAGGCTAAGAGTTAAATGACTTACCCAGGGGCACACACCTAAAAAGTATCTGAAGCTAGATTTGAACCCAGGACCTCCCATCTCTAGGCTCTGGGCCACCTACCTGCCCAATGAATAAACATTTGTTAAGTACCAACTATATGCCAGGCACTGGCTTAAGTGCAAAAGATACCAAAAAAAAGGCAAAAGATAGTCCCTGCCCTTAAGGAGTTTACATTCTAAAAGGGGGGACAACATGCAAACAATATGTACAAAGCAAGCTAGGAACAGGATAAATAGGAAATAATTAACAGAAGGAAAGCACTGTAAATAAGACAGGTTGGGGAAGAATTCCTAGAGAAGGTGGGATTTTAGGTGGGACTTAAAGGAAGCTAGTGAGGTCAGTAAAGTGGAAGAGGGAGAACATTCCAAGCTTGGGGGAGAGATGGAATGTCTTGTTCACAGCCAATTGGCCAGGATCATTGAAAGGAAGAATATTGACAGGGAGTAAGGGGTAAGAAGACAGGAAAGGTAAGAGGGGGCTAGGTTATGAAGGACTTTGAATGGCAAACAGAGCATTTTGTATTTGCTCCTGGAGGCAATAGAAAGCCAGTGAAGTTTATTGAGGTGTTAGGAAGGGAGCTACATTTTAAGAATTTCACTTTTGTGGCTAAATGGATTGGAATGGGGAGAGGCTTGAGGCAGGCCAGACTCACCAAGCAGGCTATTGTAGTAGTCTGGGTGTGAAGTGAGGAGGAGAGCCTGCACTGGAGTGGTGACACTGTCAGAGAAGAGGGGGACGGAGAGGTTTTCAGGAGCTAAAAGCAAAGCCTCAGCAATAGCTTGGCTATGGGGGAGATGCCATAAGAGATAGTGAGGAATCCAGGAGGACTTCTTTCTGGGTTTTGAGCTTGGGGGACTGGGAGGATGGATCTGTCCTCTATAGGAATAGGGAAGGTAGGAGGTGAGGAGGGCTTAGGGGGGAAGACAGTGAGTTCTCTTTTGAACCTAATGAGTGTAGGATGTCTACTGAACATCCAGTTTGAGATGTGCTCTAGGGTGCTAGGGAGTCCAAGAGGCAAAGGTGAGAAGGCACAGAATTCCAGGCAGCCTTCACAAAGACCTGAAAGTCAAAGATGGAATGGAGAAAAGGAAGTAGGTGAGCTTTGGGGGGGCAGGGAACAATGTGCAATTGGTCTGGAAAGATTGGCTGGAGCCAGATTGTGAGATTCTTTAAGAAAGCAGATGGTGAAAGTGTTAGAATCTGGAAAGGGAGAAGGACAGTGTGGCAAGGAATTCAAAGATCATAACTGCTTTTAAGTTGAACTGGTTAACTACAGGGTTTGTGATTCTAAAGGGAGGAAAGTGATAGCAGAGCAGAAGTGACAACCTAAGGATGCAGGGAGGAGTAGACTGACCAGAAATTGCAGTGAAAATAAAGAATGGGTTTAGGGGAGATGAAGCACAGGAAAAGCAGGAAGGAACCAAAGATATGATTCAAATATGGATTAAGGAATTTGAAATTTTGTGCATTATGACACAATAAAAGGTGTGACCAGGGTACAGTGAATAGAGTGCCATGCCTGGAATTGGGAGGACCTGAGTTCAAATCTGCTTCAGAGTATGTGTGACCCTGGGCAAGTCACTTAATCCTATTTGCCTAACCCTTGCCCTTCCGCCTTAGAATTGTTACTAAGAGAGAAAATGAGATTTTTGTCTGAGACCAATATGGAGTAAAGGTGCAAAACACAAGAGTTAAAGGGAATAGATAAACCAAGAAGCAATGATCTTTGAGATGACTTCAGCCTGTAATTGAAATCCCCAAGGGGATAAAGGCAAGGTTTAAAGTGGAAAAGAGAACAGTGGGTCAATCAGGGAAAGAAGGAGAAAATCACCAGGGCTGATAGAGACTAGATTTATACCCATACTAGACTATGAACTCCTTCCGATGAGAAACAATATGTATTAGGAAGCAATTTTGTAACCCTTTACATTCCACATAATTATATTATTATCATTATTCATCTTTGTTTCTCCCAAAGAGTCCAGGGTCTACTGAATGAATAACTGAAGGAAGAAATAAGACTTAGGTTGAACCCTGAGCATGTGATGTTCGTGTGCTACACGTACTATATTCCTTCCATATTCTCAAACAGCTGATTGCTCAAAGTACTGTGATGAACATTGGAACATGAAAATAAAACAAAAAAGCAAAAAAATTGAATAGAGAAGATATAATGTGTATGTGAATAAATACTATACAAGGTAGATTATGAGAAATCAGGACAAAGAGGGAAAATCTCAGCAAAGGAGATATATAGATCCAAGTCTCCAAAAAAGATTAACAAGTGATCACTTACCCTTTCAGGGTATTATGGGAGAAACACTCCCGTTTGTAGCAGGGTCTCACCCCAAGAATGGGAGACTCAAACTCTGTTCAATCCAGAAGTAAGAAAATACTTTAATTTAAAGAAGAGTTTTATGGTGGTACAATAGCCTAATAGCCAGTAGAATATTCTGGGGGCTAATCAGGTAGCCTTAGGACTGATGGATAAGCCCAGGGGCTAGTAGAGTAGCCTCTCTGGAGCTACTGGAATAGCAGCTCTCAAGGCACAGAGTAGCAGCTCCAAGTATGGAATAGCAGCTCAATGACCCTGGGTTAATAGAGTAGCAGCTCTCAGGGTGATGGAGTAAACCAAGAGGTAATAGAATAGCCGCTCCAGCTGTAGAGTAGCAGTTTCCATGCTCTATGGATCAGGGTTGGCATATTCATTAGGGTCTGGGGCTAGTCCTCTCCCATTCCAGAGAAATCTTCGACTCTCCTGAAAATCCTGGAAAATGGTTTTGGCCAAATTCAGATGGAGGTATGTTTTGGGATTTGACATGGATGGTGTCATAGAGAATAAGGAGCATTTGCAGGTCTGGGGGATTCTTCAGGAATGCTGGAGTCCAAATGCACAGGTTCCCCCATTGTTCACCTTGTCATCATTTGTCAATGTGAGAACAATCTCACTGCCCTTTTGGAATGAGAATATGGGGGGAATGCAGTACATTAGAGGAACACTATAGGTAATTAACTATACTGTACAGTTCTAAACTGAAGTAAATATAGAGTAATATGAATAATTAATAAAACAGAGTAGGCACAAAGCTGATGTCCACTATAGTATATTACATATCCAGTACAGAATGGAAAACTGATCAATCTGTAATTCATGCTTGACTAATGCTGAAACTACAGATTTTGCAGTTGATGTTTAACAGCTACTAACTGGTGACAAAAGCAAGATTTTGGAGTCTGAGGGTCTTGTTTCTATTATTGTTCACTGTCTCTCTCCATAAGGGGGAATCAGAGAAGACTTTGGAAATAAGGTGTCCTCCTACCTTTCTAGCCTTCTTTCACTTTACTCCCTGACAAATATTCTTCCATTCGGTGATACTGGCTTGCTGGCCATCTCATGAATAAGACACTCTGATCTCTTGGCACCAGGCATCTTCTCTTGCTATCTTCCATGCCCAGAAAATTCTTTATCTTCCACTCTGACTACTGACTTCACTAACTTCCTTTAAGTCCCAACTAAAATTCACATTCTATAGGAAGGCTTCCTGAATCCCTCTTCATCCCAGTGCCTTCCCTCAGTTAATTGTCTCCTAGTTATCCTGTACATAGCTCACTTTATATATATTTGTTTGCATGTTGTCTTCCCTCATTAGATTGTAAGCTCCTTGAGAGAAGGGACTGTCTTTTGACTTTTTCCATCCCCAGCCTTTAATATAGTCATGCAGCGTTGGCGAAGTTTTTCCAAGTTCGTGTGCCCAAACTGCAATGTCAAGCTGCCCAGGAACTTGTGAGGGGGTGTTATCCCCAGAGACTGGAGGGAGGAAGTGTTTGCTTTGGATGGCTGGACAGAGGTTGGACAGAGGCATACAAAAAATGTCCTGGGGGTTGGGAAGAGAGGGAATGGAGCAGCTCCCCCAGTGCCAGCCAAGGAAATGCACCAACACTTTGCCAATGCTGGTATAGTGCCTGGCAAATAGTAGGTGCTTAATAAATATTTATTAATTGATTGGCCCCTGAACTAGGCTTTTGAGGAAGAGGAGAATTTCTACAGGTAGAGATGAATAAATCAATCAGACAGTCAAAAAGGCATTTATTTATTGCCTTCTATGTGCCAGGTACTATGCTAAGTACTAGAAGTATAGGTTCAAAGAATGAAACAATTCCTCCTCATTTTAATGGAGAAGACAGTCCCTAGTTAAATTATATACAGCATGAAGCACTGCTCTCCATATATGGTTGAGGAGATGGCCTACATGCATACATCAAGGTGGGAGCATGCAAGACAAGATCAGTCCAGTTTGACTGGAAAATACAGTGGGTAAAAGAATGTAGCATGACATCATGTTGGCAAGATAAGCTAAGGCCAGATTGTGGAGCGCTATGGATGCCAGCCTAGGAGTTTGTAGTAGCCTATAAATAGCAGGGAGCCACTGAAGTGCCATTTTTTAATAGGAGGATGACATGTTCCTACCTGTACTTGGAAACATTATTTTGGCAGTGATGAAAAAGATGGATTAGAAAGGACCAGGGCAGAAGGCAGGAAAATCAGTTCAAAGGTTATTGCAATAATACAGGTGAGAGGCGATAAGGACCTGAACTAGGATGAAATGGAGAAGAGAGAAGAGATCCAAGAGATACATTGGAGATAGAACTGATAAGACTCAGCAACTGAGTGACTATTCAGCTGCAAAGGAAAGGAAAGAGTAGAAGCTCATGTCAAGGTTTTGAGCCGAGATGCCTGTGTGAATGGCAGGCAGTACCATCAATAGAATTAGGAAAATTAGGAATAAAGGCATGTTCAGGGAGGATGCTAGTGAGTTCTGTTTTGAGTATATTATGTTTAGATGCCTACTGGATATCCAGGTGATGATATCATAGAAGGAACTAGAAATTCAAGATTTGAACTTAAAGGAGAGAGTGGGAATGGATATAGATTTTGGATTCATCTTCATACAAATGCTGATTAAAACCTAGGGAGTATGCCTCTCTACTCTCTAGGTTAGTGATGGCAAACCTTTCAGAGATGGAATGCCATGCCCCACCCTCCAAATTGCATGCCACCCCTCTCTTCCTCACCAAGTGCCAAGTGTCCCCCACCCCTCCCTTTACCCCATATAGGGGAGGGTCAAAGTACTCCCATTGGGCTGCTGGGTAGAGGGGAGAGTGAAGTGAGGAATGTCCTCAGCTAGTGTAGGAAGAGGAGTGGCCCAAGCACTCTGTTCCCCTCCAGTTCTTCCAACTATGAGCTGCCCACCTTGCCCCTGTGTGCTCCCATTGGGCTGCTAGGCAGAGGGGCAGAGATGTGAAAAAATGTTGTCAGGCATGGTAGAGAGGAGGAGAAGAGCATCTCCACCCAAGTCCCTTTGCTTTTCTAGTAATAAACTGGGGGACAGCAGACAATCAAATGCCCACAGAGTAGGAGTACTCTTTGAGCCATCTTTGACACCCATGCCATAGGTTTGTCATCACTGCTCTAGGTTGTCAGAAATAATAGTAGTTTTCCTTAAAACAATTTGAAGAGCTTCATTATGAAAACCAAGAAAAGAAACTGAAGAAGTGGGTGATTGGAGGATAGAATTAAATCACACAGAGGCAAAAAGAAAAGATTGCTAAATAATTATAGCTAAGAAAAGAAATTCGAGATTGTTCTTGAAGATGATGAGTCCAGATTTTCTGACAAGGAAGCAGTTGGTTGTCTTCCAAGAAATGGAAGCTCCAGGAAATATATTGCAACTATGACACAGAAGCATGAAATTGAAATAATGGGAGACTTCTGGTATCAAGAAATCTGCTGGAGTCCCTTCCTTGCCCAAAACAGAGAAGCAATAATTTCATTGACTTAATCATTTCTTTCCTTCAAAAGGTCAGGGAAATACTGATGGGAAGTCTATTCTGGTCCTGATTCTTGCCAGCAAGAAGAAACTCATTGCCTAGGTGGAAACAGAGCCATAACTGGGAATTTTTGTACCTTGTATCACAAACCACAACAAGGGTCCAAGACATCAAAAACATCTTCATTTGGGTGGTAGGAGAGGTAGACACCCCATGCCACGGGAAAGCTCAAAGACACCAGAATACTACAAGATGACTGCTAGGAATGCTGCCCACCCCCAGAGGAAGAGGACTATTAGATAGCTTCCTAATTAAACCATCCTTGACACTTAATTATCAAGAAGAATTAGATGCTTCTTTATGCTTTGCATCTAAGAATTCCAATTTGCTTGGAGTCGGAGGGGATAGTAATTCCTTTAGTAAACATAGGTGCTTTCAGGGAGAAGACTACAAAAGGGCTCAAAGTCAAGTCTATCCCCAAACAACATTCTCTGAAATGGGTCATAAGGATGATAGAGTCCACTTGCTTAATAGTATAGAACAAAGGAAATAAGGTTGCAAATCAAGGCAAAGTGACTTGCCAAAATGACAGAGAAAGATATTGGTCTGATATTAAGTAGATTGAAGCTGAGCTGAGGTAGATTCAAATGAACCCCAAATCTCACAAACTCTCAACCTATCTGAGCTGGAAGTGGCCCTAAAGAACACTTTGTCCAACCCTCTCATTTTACCTGGGAGAAAACTAAGACTTAGAGCTAATATTAGAGCAGGGACTAAAGTGTTCTGGCTCCCAGGCCATTTCTCATGCTGCCAAGTTATTGAAATCTGCCCTTTGTCAGGAACATCAGGAGCCAGATTGCCCAAAGCAGAAGCACCTGGTCTTATGACTAAGGAAAGCCAATAAGAAACTTAGAACTAGAATTAAGTTTACTAGACCTGATATTTCCTCAGTATGTTAGGCTTCCTTTCCTTCTTAAATTTATTTTATACTTTGCAATATTTTTTCTCACAAAATTAAAGTTTTTCAGAATTTATATAATTTTCTTTGGTGAAGCAGAGATTCCATTTCATGGTCCCTGATCTTTAAAAAGAAACAATTCTGATGAAGAAGAAGGAGAATTGTTTAGATACTAATGGATATCCACAGGAGAATTTGCCAACTTGGGCATTTAAAAGATACCTATGGGGGCAGATTGAGAACCAGACCTAGAGACATGAGGTCTTGGGTTCAAAGCTAACCTCAGATACTTCTTAGCTGTGTGACCTTGGGCAAGTCACTTTACCCATTACCTATCCCTTACTGTTCTTCTGCCTTGGGAAGATTCTTGTCTTAGAATCGATTCTAAGACAAAAGATAAAGGTTTAAAAATTAATTAAAATAAAATAAAAGTCTATAGAAGATGAATATCCACATAGAACATAAGCTTTTCTTATCAAAGGAGCTGAGTCAAGCTCCAAGGGTTTGGTAGATATTTGTAGTTTGTAAACCTCAAAATTTCTCAGACTTATGAATGTTACGGGTTTCCCCCATTGGGGAATCTTCTACTTAAAAAAATTCCCTAGTGGATGGTGAGAACTCTACTTGAGTGTGGGGGCTCCCTGCCTTGGGAATATCCCTACTCCACCCTACTTAGGACTGCTTTAGGACAGAGAGCTCCTTGAGAACAATGAAAAGTACTTTGATCCATGCTTATGGAAGGGACAGGAAGTCCTTTGAGTCATGACTGTTTTAGAATTGATACAATGGGATACTAAGTACCTAAAAGGTGGGGCAACTTGTAAACTACTTAAACCTAAAAGGGTGATAACTTATTCAGAGGTTTTTTCTTAATGAAATTTGTCAACACAGCAGCATTTTTTTCTGACTTACTAAAGAGATTAAAACTACTCAGCTGTGAATTCAAAGTGGGCGGTCCTTTAGAAACATCTACAGTGATTGGTAGATGTAAGGACTTAGGGGAGGTGACATAGGAGATTTTGCCCTTAAAATTAAGAGCTCAGGGAAGAGCTGGGAAGTCATTCTGAAACATTCAGATGGAGGAGGGAGCTGGTGAAAGCAGCTGAGATGCTGCTGGCCTGGTGTCATTAGAAATCCTTACTTAGACAGATCTTATGGTAAGTTATAAAAAACGGACTGATTTCTCTTTTAAGACTCAGGTCTAGGCCATATTGGCTTTGAGGCCCTTCATACTTATTCCTTTTTTACTCTCTCTGCAAACCTTAAAATTTCTTAGACTTATAAATGTTGGAAATTTCACCATTGGGAAATTTCATACTTGGAAAATTTCTTACTGACAGTCTATTGGAATGTGAACCCCATTGGCATGGGAGGTTCCTCCTCCCTTCTTAAGATTACTTTAGGACAGAAACCTTTTGCTGAACAATGGAAAGGGCTTTGACCTATGCTTAAGCATAGAACAGGAAGTTCTTTGAGTCATGATTGATTTTAGAATTGATACAATAGAGATACTTGGAATGACAGAACCAGGTCTTGGAAATTACAATCTCCACCCTACTCAGTCCTAACAGGATTTAGGAAGGGCTGCAGCATAGATCAAAATTTAATTATTCTAATCTCCACCCTACTCAGGGTAACAGGATTTAGGAAGGGCTGTAGCAAAGGATCAAGATTTAATTATTTGAGAATATGACCTTCAACAGACATGTGCAAAGCCACAGACCTCTAGGCGGTCCTGGGTTAAGCTAGAGCCACCATTGGCACAGGGAAGACATGGACAGTGATTGGTAGATGTGAGAACTGAGGGGAGGGAACTTGGATGGTTTCCTTAAAGATAGCGGGGTCTGAGGACTAAGGGTGGAGGGAGAGGTTTTGCTCTGAGAGGTGGTGCTCTGAGAAGGCTGGCTCTGAAGGAAGCTGGAGGTGGAGGTCCCTGAGACTGTTTCTCCATTTTGGTCACGTGAGTGATAGGGACTGATCTCTTTTCTTTGCCTCAGCTATCTAAGGGCTTGGGCCTTTTGGCCCAGCCGAAACAGAGGGGGTATTTAAGCCCTATTCCCTTCTCTCTCTCTCTCTCTCTCTCTCTCTCTCTCTCTCTCTCTCTCTCTCTCTCTCTCTCTCTCTCTCTCTCTCTCTCATATTTTTCTTCCTCCTGTTTGTAATTAAACTTCATAAAAGGTTGACTGCTGACTTGAGTTTTCATTTAGGAATTACATAGCTGAATTCCTTGGCGACCTTAAATTAACATATATCAGTCTTTTAAAGTGATTTCCTTGTCACATCTCTCTCTTTCTTTGATTACTCATTATATTGTTAATTAAAATCTCTATAAAACCCAATTGACTTGGGTATTTGAATAATTGGGAATATTTCCCTGGCGACCACCTTATATTTGATTTTAAACCCAAGACACTGTAGTGAAACATATTTCTGCGGTCAAACTTACTCACCCTCTCTTATATCTATCACAATTTATATCTTCCACTATTTTAACCACTACAGTTTAAGACCTCAACCATTTTAAATCTCACAAGTTTGTTTTTATTCTATTTTTTTAAAACCCTAACCATCCACCTTAGAAAGAAAGGACCATTGCTCATGGTCGATGGAAAAATGATAACAGGTATGGGAGAAAAAAATAGAACTATTCAACTCTCTTTTTTGTCTACTCTACCAAGGAAAACAACCTTAGAATTTGAAGGGACACAACCAATATAACTAATGGGGACTTGATACCCAAGATAAATAAGGAGATAATCTACTTTGTACTGTCCCTTATCTGGGCTTCTGTAACACTGCTCCCTCTTAGTTTTCTTCCTACCACTCTAACCACTCCTCCTTAGTCATCCTTGATCAGTTATCAAACCCCCAACGGACAGCATCCACCAAGGCAGTCCTCGGCTCTCTTGTCTTTTTCTACACGTTCTCCCTTAGTGATCTCCTCATCTTGCATGGGCTGACTTGTCTCTAGGTAGAAAAATACCAGATCTATATACCCCATCTGAGTGGAACTAGCATCGAACAGAACATGCGTAAAAGGGGCCCTTTTGCTCCTGGTTAAACACACGTGCCTGCCTGGGAGTGGAGGGAGCTTGGAACTTTAAGTGGATAAGGCAGGCCCTTTGTTGGCCACTGAACAGGAAAAGCTGATGACTCAGGAGATAGCTAAAGGGGAGTGACCTTCACGTCAGTGCTCTTTGCTCCCAGTTTTGTATCTTGTCAGAATGATTTTGAGTTGCTTGCCTGGTGGGGTAGGAAGTGGAGAACTCGCCTACCCTGAATGCCATGGAGCCATGAGCGTATGGCCACGAAAGCACAGGCTTTGCCTCAAGCCTGAGCCTGGGCTTTGGGCTGCCTCTTTTGTGTTTGTAGGTAAATTAAAATAAATAAATAAATAAACAAATATATATATATATATATATATATATATATATATGTCTATATGCACATAAATATATATGTATATTATATCTATATCTACAAGTAGATATACTATATAAATGAATGTGCCCTGACTTGAAGGTGACTATGTAAACCCAAGAGGTTCAGAGGTCATAGATCCTTGGGGTCAAAGCTGACTTAGGGAAACTATTTGTAGCCTAAGGAAGATTACCTGGATACTCTTCCTGTCCTCTAAAGAAGGTGATCATCAATTAGAGGATGCCAGAAAACACATATTAGATGTATAGAGTTGAGATAAAATGTAAAATGTCTAATTAGCAGTGCCAAAGATCACCTTAGGCAAGGGGAACTAGGTAGCACAATGGAGAGCACTAGGTCTGGGGTATAGAAGACCTGGGCTCAAATCTGGCCTCATATACTTCCTAGCTATGTCACTGTGGGCCAGTCCCTAAGGCTAGCCCTTACCACTCTTCTTTCTTAGAATTAATACTAAGAAGATAGCAAGGTAGAAGCAAGAAAAGCTCGAATCACTGTGAAAATCTTCTCCAAACAATCTTAAAATAATGCCTCAAAATAAATACTGGAGTGAAAGAATCAACAGGGAGATGAAGTGAAGAAACTTTCATGCAGAAAACAACTTGAAAGGTAGGTGTACAGGGTCTGGTGAGCTAGAGTGGAGCATATCCCATAGGAGGCTACACTAAGGAGTACCAGCATAAGCCAACAGCAAACACCCCCAACTCATATCTACTGTTCCAGGTTTTGAATGTGGGTCCAAGCCAACTTCTAGAACCTGAGACTCTGCCTAAGCCAACAACAGTACAACCCTATGCATACTCCATAAAGATCCAAGCCCTAGCCCAAGCCTGTAGTAAGATCCAGAATCCTAGTACAAGGCAGCCTGGGAGGCCCACCTGATCTGTGTAAGCCCAGAATGAAGCCAAGAGCCTTAGACCAAACGCATAATAAGAACTTAAACCCCAGGGCTAGGCAGTCTACATCACACACCTGATCTATGTAAACCCAGGGCAAGACCCCTAGACCCTGTGCAAGATAGTGGCTAAACCTGTAGACCCATGTCCAGAGATAGCCCCTACTAAAGCTTAAGGCAAAGTTATAAGCCCCAGGGGAAAGGGAGTCCATAGTGTGCCTGATCAAGCCCAGAGTGAGACCACAAGCCCTGACCCAAGCCTAAGACTAGATCCTGAGCCTCAGCAGAGGTTAACGCCCATGGTGCTCTGAGATCTTCAAGCTAACTGCAGTCTAAGGGTGTGATTGAATCAGCAGTGGGAGGTGCTTTCATGGCTCTCGGTCCATAGGCCTTCATGTAATCTTGGAAGAACTAAAAGTTGCAGAAACCCAGAAATAGAGCTAAGGGTAACATCAGAGTCCATCTTTAAGATATAAGTAAAAGTCAAGAAAAAGACTGAGTAAATGAACAAGCATTAAAAAAATAAAAACAAAAAAACAACTCTAACCATAGAAAAATTTTATGGAGACAAAAAAGAGTAAGGTACAGACACAGCAGAGGTCAGTGAAATCAAAGCAAACACATACAGAAAAATATGAATTGATCTCAGGCTCTAGAAGAACTCAAAAAGGATTTCAAAAATCAATTAAGAGAGGCAGAGGAAAAATGGAGAAGAGAAAAGAAAGCAATGTAAGAAGAAAACAGCTGAATTGGTCAAACAAAAAAAGAAGTTCAAAAATTCATAGAAGAAAATCATTTCTTAAAAATTAGAATTGGGCAACTAGAAGCTAATGACTTTATGAGATATCAAGAAACAATAAAACAAAAACAAAAGGATAAGAAAAGGAATAAAATGTTAAATATTTCATTGAAAAAACACCTAACCTGGTAAATAGATCCAGGAGAGACCATTTAAGAATTATTGGACTACCTAAAAGTCATGACCCCCCCCAAAAAAAAAAACAACTGGACATCATAATACAAGAAATTATCAAAGAAAACTGCCTTGATGTTCTTGAACGAAAGAGTAAAATAGAAATAGAAAGAATCCACAGATTGCCTCCAGAAATAAATCCTCAAATGACAACTCACAGAAACATTATAACTAAATTCAGGAGCCCCTAAGCCAAGGAGAAGACATTGCAAGTAGCCAGAAAGAAACAATTTAAATACCATGGAGCTTTAGTTAGGATTACAAAGGACTTAGCAGCCTCCACATTAAAGGATAAGAAGGCTTGAAATATGATATTCTGAAAGGCAAAAGATCTAGGTTTACAACCCAGACTCACCTATCCAGCAATATATTCTTTCAAGGGAAAAAAATGGTCATTTGACAAAATAAAAAATTTCTAAGCATTTCTGATGAAAAGACCAGACCTAAACAGAAAATTTGATATCAAAATACAAGGCACAAAAGAAACCTAAAAAGGGAATTAAGAAAGGGAAAATTTAAGAGATTCAACAAAGTCAATCTGTATAGGTATTTCTATGTGGAAAGATGATATTTGTAATTCTTAAAAATGTTATCAGTATTAGAGTAGTTAGGAGTATACATAGACAGAAAGTGTGGGACTAAACTGATTAGGATGATATGATATGCAAAAAAAGGGAGAGGTAGAATGAAATAAATTATCTCACCTAAAGAGGTGTGGAAAACTATTATAATGGAGGGGAGGATGCGTGTAGGGATGGGCTATGCTTAAACCTTGCTCTCATCATAATTAGCTCAGAGACCATACTCATTCAGGTATAGAATCCTATCTAACCCTATAGAGAAAAAGGAGGGGAATAAGACAATGGATGGTGGTGTAATAGAAGGGAGGGAATTGAAGGGGTGGTCATTAAAAGCAAAACACCTGTGAGGAGTGACAGAATGAAAGGAGAAAGAGCAGGATCAAAAGGGAAAAATAAGATAGAGGGGAATACACAGTTGGTAATCATAGCTGTGAATGTGAATCACTCAAAAAACTGAAGTAGATAGCAGAGTGGATTAAAAACCAGAATCATACAGATATGTTGTTTTAAAGAAGCATATTTCATTTAGGGAGTCACACACAAAGTAAAGATATCACACACAAAGTAAAGAGCAGAATCTCCAGAAGCAGTTGGACTTCAACTGAGACAAAAAAAGAAGAAGTAGCAATCATGATCTCAGATAAAGCTAAAGCAAAAATAGAACCGATTAAAACAGATAAGGAAGGAAATTACATCTTGCTAAAAGATACCATAGACAATGAAGTAATTCTACTAAGCATACATACACCAAATTATATAGCCTCCACATTTTTAAAGAAGAAATTAAATGAGCTTCAGGAGAAATTAAATGAGACTATACTAGTGAGGGACCTCAACTTCCCCCTTTCATATTTAAATAAATCAAGCCAAAAAATAAGCAAGAAATAACTAAAGGAAGTAAGTGAAACTTTAGAAGAGTTAGAACTAATAGATCTCTGGAGAAAATTGAATGGGAATAGAAAGTAATATCCCTTCTTTTAGCAGAAGATGTCTCCTACCCAAAAACTGACTGTGTATTAAGGCATAAAAATTTCACAATCAAATGCAGAAAAAGAGAAATAATAAACACATCTTTTTCAGATGATAACATAATAAAAATTAAAATCAATAAGAATCCATTGAAAGACAAATAAAAGACTAATTGAAAACTAAACAATCTAATGCTAAAAAAGTGGTTGGTCAAAGTACAAATTATAGAAATAATAATTTCATTAAGGAGAATGTCAATGACAACATAGCAAAAATTATGAGATACAGTCAAGGCTAATACTTAAGGGAAATTTTATATTTCTAAATGCTTATATCAATAAAATAGAGAAAAAGCAGATCAGTGAATTAGACATGCAACTAAAAAAATAGAAAAAGAACAAATTAAAAATCCACAAGTAAAGACTAAATTGGAAATTCTAAAAATTAATGGAGAAATTAATAAAATTGAAAGAAATTCATTGAACTAATAAAAAAGACTAGGAGTTGATTTTATAAAAAACAAAAACAGACCAAATAATAAAATAAATAGAACAAATAACCAAAAATTGATTAATTTGATTTTTAAAAGGAAAGAAGAAAATCAAATAATCAATATCAAAAATGAAAAGAATGAACTTGTCAACACCAATAATGAGGAAATTAAAGCATTCATTAGGAGCTATTTTGCCCAGTTAAATGCCAATAAATCAGACAATTTAAGTGAAATGGATGAATATTTACAAAAAATTAAAATTGCTCAGGTTAACAAAAGATGGAATAGAATACTTAATCACATCTCAGAAAAAGAAATTGAACAAACCATCAATGCACTGCCCAAGAAAAATTTCCCAGGGCCAGATAGATTCACAAGTGAACTCTATCAAACATTTAAAAAACAATAAATTTAGAAATAAATACTATATAAAATATTTGGAAAATAAAAGATGGAGTCCTACCAAATTCTTTTTATGACAAAAATATGGTGCTGATAACTAAGCTAGGAAGACCAAAAACAAAGAAAGGAAATTATAGGCCAGTTTCATTAATGAATATAGGTCCAAAAATATTAAATTAAATACTACTAAAGAGACTACAGCAATATAATACAAGGATCATTCACTATGATCCAGTGGGATTTATACCAGGAATGCAGGGCTAATTTAATATTGGGAAAACTTTCAGCATAACTGACCATATAAATAACCAAACTAACATAAATCCCATAATTATCTCAATAAATGCAGAAAAGCCATTAAGAACATACAACACCTATTCATATTAAAAACACGATACTAAAATGCACAGGAATAAATGTGTCATTCCTTAGAATGATAGGTAGTGCCTACTTAAAACCCCATCTGCAGTGGTGATAAGTTAGAAGCCTTACCAATAAGTTAAGCAGTGAAGCAAGAATGTCTATTATCACCACTATTATTTAATATTGTTTTAGAAAGGCTAGCTTTGACAATAAGAAAAGAAAAAGAAATTTGTAAGGGGTAAATTTAGGGGGTTTTGACTAATATATTATTATACTTATGGTCACCAGGGATTAATTCAAATGCCAATAAAAATACTCAAGTCAGTTTGGGAATTTTATGGTGTTTTAATTAATATAGAGGGAAGGAATTAAGAAGAAGAGAGCAGGAAAAGAGTATAAGATTTCTCCAGCCTAGCCTGAACCAAGGAAATTTCAGAGACCTCAGCCATGAGGCCTCTTCCAAGATTTAATCTAGCTCACTTTCCAGCCACGAGGCCTCCTCCAAGATGAGAGGCCTCCTAGGAGGATAGCATTTTAGGAAAGGTAAAGAAAAAAAAGAATCAGCCTAAACTCCTAGAGAGTTCAGGGAAGAAACCTCACCTGACCCACACCAAGATGCCAAAACACTGCCACAAGCCACACTGCTAGTCAAACCCAATGTCTCTGAGAGAGAGACCCCCAGCTCAACACCTCCACCACCAAAGAGAAAGCAGCAAGAGGAAGTGATGTGAATATATTGACTTTTTTTACATCACTTCCTGCATCTCACATGTACCAATGGTAGCTTAAGCTTGATTTAGGACAGCCCAGGAGGTCTTTCAGTTGTTTCTTATTTGTCATTTGCTAGCATATGTCTGTCATAGGCCATCCTTCTCAACATTTAATCCTTAAGTAGAGGTGTATACATTCCTGATTGCTAGACTAAACAGGGTGGAGTAAATCTAAAATTCACAATCCCCCCTGATGATGATTGGGGGACTAGTCTCCCCAATTAATCACTAAACATAATCATATTGTGCCTCTAAATTCTTCTAACTGCATGTGTATACAAAATTTCACCTTCTAAGAGGAAACTACAATAGTTAGATAGAAGAGGGAAATAGGAGAGAGAGAGAGACAGCAAAATCAACGTTTTCTGGGCACATTAACAAATCCCAATTAGGAGACAGTACCCTTTTGGCATAAGAGTATACATTCAAATAAATGTTCAATCAACCTTCTGTTCAATCAACCACACCCAAAGTTCATCCTGGATCTTCTTGATGTAGTGTAGGTTTTCCAGCATCTTTCTGCAGCAGTTCATTCTCTGGATTTCGGAGTTAGCAAGCTTCTTTCCTTGAAGATCTTTCTCAAACAGAAAAATTAAATCTTGAATTTTTATCAAAATGCAATCCCCCCTTGAAATGAGTGTTGAGAAACACCCAGTTCAGCTCATGATGCATGGTTGAATTATGAGTGTGTATGAGTCAATTATCAAAAGAAAAGAAGAAAAAATGGAAGAAAGTTAAACTTTTGGGAGAAAGAAAAAAAATTCAAAATCAGAATCAAAATATAAAAATCTATGTATATAAAATGTTGAGTAACCAAGAATAAATTCATAATAAGCCCTTGTATTAGGGTCCAATAAATTTCTAACAGGCCCTTGTAGTAGGGTCCAATTAAAGTTATTTCTATCCCACAACTCTGTAGCACAGAATGCAATGATATTTCACTTACCCATTTGCAGCCAAGACTATAGGAAGTTGCCATTCTATAAAAGAGAAAAAGTACCAGATTTTTATTTTGATAGGGAAGTGTCATTCACTGGTCTGATTTTTGTCATTCTCAGGGATATGGGGGAGCCAGGATGATAGACAAACTTTGGTACTTGTCTGTGAATATTTCACAAAAAGTGTGGATACAAGGAAGTCCTACATCTTACTTAACATGTGTCAAGCATCACAACCTTGAGTCTCACACTAGATTCAAGTCCTTTTGTATTGGCTTAGAAGGGCATCGATCCTACCTGGATTGGTTTCTTTCTTTTTGACCTGTGTGCTCTTTTTGGCACTATTCAGGTTAAGTCTGTGCTACTTGTTTTTATCCCATTTCCTAGAATCAGACACAAATATTAATCACAGTCCTATAACATTTTATCAATAAATGGCAGGTTCCCACCGTTTAAAGCTTTTTGGGTATGCATTAATATTATAGCAAGTATATATATATATGACATATTACTGCTGAATAGAAAAATATATTAATTGTATGTACCTTAAGCACAAGAAATGAAAAAAAAAGAAAAAAATTAAATATTCTAATCAAAATAAAAGAAAAGCAATAATAAAAATGAGGGGGGGGATCAAGAATTCAATGTGTTCCCAAAGAAGAGTATCCACTTGTTTATGGATTATTATCTCCAATGCATGTGATAGGATACAGTTAATCAGTCTCAATAGAAGATGCTCTCTTTACATGTGAGCAATGAATCCTAGAGTCCTTCTCTCCAATCTTTATAGATGTTGGAGTAGTTAACAATATTTGGAATGGCCCTTCCCAGGAAGGCTGAGTTGCTCCTGTACACTGGAAATTCTTTATAATATACCTTGTCTCCTGGGTTCAGGTCATGAAGTGAAAAGTCTAGTGGTCCGGTTTGTACTGCAGTTCCGGATTCATGGAGTTCACTCAGTTTGTGCTATAATTCCTGTATGTCCAAAAAGTATCTCAAATGGTGAGATTTGTAGGTCTCCTCTGGGTCTGCTTCTAAGATAAAATAGGGCTAGAGGCAGAATTTCAGGCCATTTTAAATGTGTCTCAGGGCATACTTTGCCAATAATAGTTTTAAATTCTCTGTTCATTCTTTCAACTTGGCCTGAGCTCTGGGGATGATATGGTACATGAAATTTGGGAGTTATCCACAAGCAAGAATATATCTGATTTAGGAAACAATCAGTAAAATGACTTCCTCTATCTGAATCAATACGTGCTGGCAGGCCAGAGCAAGAAATAATCTCTTTTAAAAGCACCTTAACAACAAAAGCCACTGTGGCTCAGGCTGCAGGAAATGCTTGTTGATCTACTCTGATTAGACAAAATTTATAATGTCCAGCCTTTGGCATTGTTATGAAATCTATCTATAGGTTCTTAAAAGGTGTGTAAGTCAGAGGATGCCTACCAAAGGCTTTCCCACAAAAGGCATGTTGGTTATATGCTTGGCAGGTAGAGCAGGCTGTACACACTTTAGAGGCTATAGTAGTTATACCATGGGCTATCCATACTCTTTTAACAGAGTCCACGATGCCCTGGGTACCAAAGTGACCATTTTAATGAATAGATTGGCAAATTTAATGATAGAAACTTCTAGGTGGCAGGGGTTTTCCTTCAGATGACACCCATACTCCATTAATCTGTTTTACTTTAAATTTTTGCTTCCATTTCTCCACTTCATTTTCATTATAGGAAAGTGATAACTTTAAGTCATCAATTTCAATGTTAAAATTAATTCAGGCCTTTTTATGGCTGCTAGTTTTGCAGCTCTATCTGCTCAGTTATTTCCCCTAGAGACAGAGTCAGTGTCACCTGTATGGGCAGAGCAATGAACTACAGCTAGGACTTCAGGCAGCTGGAGAGCAGAAAGAACTTCATTAATAATTTCTGCATTATCTCCAAGCTACCTAGGACCCAGACATTCACTGAGGATGTGCTCCTAAAGACCCTGTGCCCACAGCCTTTCCCTCCCTGCTATCTTAACCCCTTTTACTTTAGCTTTTAACTACCTGACCATAACTATTTCTTTCCTTAAATTTTGGGTCTTCTCCTATGTTTTAAATCATGCATACCCAGACAGCTGGACATATAATTCTCTGATCCATGTCTCTAGTTGCTTCTAGGGTAAAAGCACTCATGGGAGCCACCCAGAAGCAAGGTGCCAGCATAACCTCGGCAACCATCCCAGCCTGATGCTCTGGACATGGCATACAGTCAATACCTCTCTCTCCTAACATTAGGCAGGGACAACTCTACACCCATTCTCCGCTCTGAAGAAATTACAGAATACTGAATACCCCTTTCCCCTTACATATTAGGAGAGGGAAGAGATGACATGGGCACTTTACCCCCAGAAACCCAGGCAAACTATTATCAGGGAAACTCCCTCACTCCCTAGCATCCTCGTGACTCTGAACCTAGAAACACCCAATGACCCCCCCCCCCCGGGTCCTGAGACATTTCTCCTCTTTGATCGTCCTCTAGATTTAAGATGGACAAAGAGATGAATCTTTATGCCTCCAGGCAGACCCCAGTCAGATGACCACCTCACCCTACCAAATGCCTGAGGGCTTACCACTCTAAGTCACGTCCACACCATGACATAGCATCTGTTGTAAAGAGTTTCCATCCATGCTGTCCTCATGGGAAACAGCCTTTCCATTCATGCTGTCCTCCCAGGAACTGCCCCCTATCTTGCTGTCCCACCTTGCTATCCTCCTGGCCATTCTCAACCTTACTCCCAAAATTAATAAATTTCTTTTTTTGTTTTTAAGCTAAAAAAATAATTTCTGCATTCGCTATAGATTTTCCAGCTGAGGATAAAAATCCTCCCTGGAGTCATAGCATCCTGACTGAGTGACAAATGCCAAAAGCATATCTAGAATCCATATAAATTGTTGCCTTTTTATACTTGGCAATTATACAGGCATGTTTCAGGGCTATGAGTTCTGTCCCTTGAGCACTAATATTAGAGGGCAGTGAAGCTGACCACTCAGTGGCAAATTCTATGACTACAGCAGCTCCAGTGTAGCATATGCCATCCCTCATAAAAGAACCATTAGTAAATAATACCAGATCTGGATTGTCTAAGGGAGTGTCCAAGAGATTATCTTGAGGCTTTTCTGCCATGGACACTAGTGTTTCACAACTGTGTAATGGTTCTCCTGAAGATGGTAAATCTGAAAGCAAGGTGGCAGGGTTAAGAGTTGTACAGTGTTTCAGAGTAATATTTTCATTGTTTAACAGGGTTATTTCATACCTTGTAATCCGCTGATCCAAGAATGCCCGTGTTCTATGCCTTAGCAACAACGCTTCTACCTCATGTGGGAACATAATTGTTAATGTGCATCCCAATACTAGATCAACAATTTTTGTCACTAGTAAGGCTGTAGCAGCTACTCTTCTAAGACATGGTGGTGCTCCTGAGTCCAGTTGGGCTGAAAAAAAAGCAATTGGGCACTGAGAAGGTCCCAAAGTCTTAGTTAAAACACCTGAAGCTATCCCTTTTTGTTCATGTACATACAAAGTAAATGGCTTGTTGTAATCTGGGATGCCTAGAGCAGGGGCAGACAGAATAGCCTGTTTTAGATCTGACAGAGCTGACAGGTGGTCTGGCTCTAATTTGAGGGATTCAGGGATCAAATCGCTTGTTAGTGCTATAAGGGGTTTAGTAATTTCCCCATAGCAAGGAATCCATTGTCTACAAAATCCTGTTGCTCCTAAAATTGCTCTCAACTGTTTCTTAGTGGTAGGAGCACTGACGTTTTGAATATTTTCCATTTGTTTGGGAGAAGTAGAATGGGCACCCACAATCAGGATGAACCCCAAATATTCTACTTTGTGGAGACACCACTGAACTTTATTCTTCAAGATCTTATGCCCTCTTTTGTGTAGTTCCAAAAGAAGGTGTTTCCTGTCTTCCTGACATGTCTCTGCATCTGCTGAAGCCAAGAGTAGATCATCTACATATATGATTAATTTACTGCTTTTAGATGTTATATTATCTGTGTCTTGGCTCAAAATTTGTGCAAATAAACTCAGGCTTTTCATGTAACCCTGGGACAAATGATTCCATGTATACTGGGAGCCCTTCCAGGTGAAAGCAAAGATATACCTGGAATCCTCATGAATGGGTATGGAAAAGAAGACTGAGCACAAGTCCACTACTGTAAAGTATGTAGCTGTGCTAGGAATAGAAGAAATGATCGTATGTATGTTGGAAACTATGGAGTGTCTCTTTATAACGTGATTGTTCACAGCCCTCAAATCCTGTACGAATCTATAGAGGTGCTTGCCATCAGGCCCTATTTTTGTTTTTTTAATGGGCAGGATGGGCAAATTGTATCCAGATTTACAAGGGAGTATTATTCCCTGGTCAATTAATGAGTTTATTACTGGGGTAATACCCTCAATTGCTGCTTTTGAGAGGGGATACTGAGGAATGGGAGGAGGCAGGGTAGATTTAGTTTTTATCTGCACAGGAACAGCCAACTTAAGTAAGCCTACATCAGAAGAAGATGTGGCCCAAAGAGACTCCAGTATATCTGCAGGTATTACAAAGGTGGGATGCTCTTTCCCCTCCTGGCTCTCTGAGAGAAGTACAGGGAGTCATTTTAAAGATTCCTCCAGTACTTCCAATGATAAGGAACCATCTGGGGAGCAAGTTATTGTGGCTCTGAGTTTGCATAGAAGGTCCTTCCCCAGCAAATTTAAAGGGGAATCAGGCATCAAGAGGAAAAAATGTTACTTCTAGGGGTCCTACAGACACCATCCTAAGGTAAAGCTTTTTAACTCTTTGGGGTATCCCTGACACTACCATTACACTCTCTGAGCCAATGGAATAGCAATGTAAATCAGGTGTACACTTTAATACAGACCTTGAAGCTCCAGTGTCCAAAAGACAATCATAATAGGTGTTACCCACCTTTAAGGTAACATGGGGCTCATCAGTATGTGGAGGGGGGGGCAGTGGATAGGGACAACAGGTAGTAGGACATCAGGGTCCAGAAAATCAAAGGTTGTATCCTCTGATTCCTGTGCCCCAGACCTTCATAGTATTTGGGAAGTTCCTTTGGCACCCGCCTGAGGGGCATTAGCACCCCGAGTATTTTTTGGATGAGCTCCACTTAAGTTATATTGCTGTGGAGTCATTTGGTTTGAGTTATCATTTCCCCAATATCTATTCCTATAGTTATTATTCCTAAAGTTGTGGTTTCTATTATCATTATTATAGCTATTTCTATAATTATTATTTCTGTAATTGTTTTTAAATTACATATTGTTTCTGATTGCCTTGAATAAATTTCTACACTATATCATTTTGTGGCCCTTCTTCTCACAGAATTGGCAGGTAATGCATTGATAGTTAGATTCTTGGAGAGGGACAAGTGCCATTGGTTGAGTATCATGCCCTTTTTCCAGCTTAGCAATCTTATCTGTTAAATATGTCAATTGTTTCTCAATTTTCTCCATGAGATCATTAGTCTCTTCCTCCTTTTCTTTGTTTCCCTTTGAAACATATAGAGCAGTTTTTCGTAATTCTTCAAGATCCATTTGAGGCCACATTGGTAAATGAGTTCTAAAATAATCCCTGATCACTTTGCAAGAGTTATTGACAAAGTGCCTTCTAATTTGTGTTATACAATTTTCTTTAGAAAGGTCAAAATCTAGGTATTGACCCCCAAACTCAATTATTCTGTCCATGAATCTGGAGGGTGTCTCTTCCTCATTTTGCTTAATTCTTT
Organism: Monodelphis domestica; assembly: GCF_027887165.1. NCBI lineage: Eukaryota > Metazoa > Chordata > Mammalia > Didelphimorphia > Didelphidae > Monodelphis > Monodelphis domestica. Next base: position 73,963,491 of record NC_077232.1, read on the forward strand.
CAAATTCTGTCCACTTATCTGTGCTGTCAGCACACTCTCTCGTGGCAGTTAAAATAGCTTCCCTACAATGATATAATTGTAAATAATCCTCAGAGTTGTTATAGTCCCATTTGGGATCCTGAGATGGCCAATGTGCTGCCTTGTGCCCCCGGGCTTTATTGACATGAGAAATTATTTTATTTTTCTTATGATTGTTTAAAAAAGCCTGGAGCAAGTTTTCAACGTCTTTGTAAGTCGGATTATGCTGAAAAAATATGTCTGTCATCTTTTTCGTTACCAAAAAGGGATATTCTTCATATTTGGGAACATTTTGTGTGAATTCATTTATTTCTTGGGGAATAAAGGGTATATTGTGCCTTAGAGTCACCACATCCCCATTGCATCCTATTTCAGATACTTCTCTTAGAGGAAAAATGCCTCTAGTTGAATTTTGTACCTGTGAGTCAGTTTGACTAGAAAGATCTTCCTTAGAAGGACAAGATTTCCTTGAGGCTGGAATTGGTTTTTAGTTAGGAGAAGGAACAGGAGAAACTGGGATTTCAGAAGTTGGGGTTTCAGGAGAAGGGTCTTGGGAAGTAAGTTCAGCCAAGAATTGCAGACCATGAGAGAAGCAGTCCGGCAGCCGAGCTATAGGAGAAGTGTTTTCCATCTCCATTTGGAGGGTAGGAATTTCCTCATTTAGAGGTTCAGAAGCAGGTTTGAAAGGGTCAGACATGTTTTTTTGGGGGGGGGAGTATTTGCCAGTTGATCCTGTAAGAAGCATTTGAAATTATCCAATTGGTTTTGCATGTTTTCCTGAATTTTAGCTTCAAATTTTTTCAAGGTAGCACTTCTGATTGCTTCAACATCTCCAGTGGCGTGAAACAAGGCTGTGTCCTTGCTCTGGTACTATTCAACCTATTTTTCACCCAAGTATTACGACATGCTGTGATGGATCTAGACCTGGGCGTCTACATCAAATACCAACTGGATGGCTCACTATTTGACCTTCGCCGCCTGACTGCAAAAGCAAAGACAACAGAGAGACTCATCCTGGAAGCTCTCTTCAGATGACTGTGCTCTCATGGCCCACCAAGAAAATCATCTCCAAACCATTGTGGACAGGTTCTCTGCAGCAACGAAACTGTTTGGCCTGACTATCAGCCTCAGCAAAACAGAGGTGCTGTTCCAACCTGCACCAGGGAGGCCAACTAACCAGCCGTGCATTACAATCGACGGCACGCAGCTTTCTAACGTCAATACTTTCAAGTACTTGGGCAGCACCATCACCAACAATGGGTCCCTAGACCATGAGATCAATGCCAGGATCCAAAAGGCCAGCCAGGCACTCAGGTGGCTGCGCTCCAAAGTCCTCCAACACAGAGGTGTAAGCACTGCGACGAAGCTCAAAGTGTATAACGCAGTGGTCCTCAGCTCACTCCTATACGGTTGTGAGACATGGACACTGTACAGGAAGCACATGAAACAGCTGGAGCAATTCCACCAACGCTCTCTCCGGTCAGTCATGAGGATCCAATGGCAGGACTGTATCACCAACCAGGAAGTCCTCGACAGAGCCAACTCCACCAGCATTGAAGTCATGGTCCTCAAAACCCAGCTACAATGGTCTGGACACGTCATCCGCATGGACCCACAGCAAATACCAAGACAGGTATTCTATGGTGGACTGTCAGCTGGACTCAGGAAACAAGGTCGACCAAAGAAAAGATTCAAGGATCAGCTAAAGTCAAACTTGAAGTGGGCTGGCATTACACCAAAGCAACTAGAACTCGCTGCCTCTGACAGAAGCAGCTGGCGAACCCACATTAACCATGCCGCCACCACCTTTGAAGATGAACGACGTCAACATCTTGCTGCTGCGCATGAACGTTGACACCAGGCCACAACCGCACCTCCTGTAACAACTGGCGTCCCATGCCCCATGTGCCCCAAATTCTGTACCTCAGTCTTTGGACTTCAAAGCCACATGAGGGTACATCAATAGATGATAATGCACAAAGACAATAGTCATTCTCGGTCACCGAGAGACTACCACTATACTATTTAGGAGTATAAAAATGAAATGACCTAAGAACATAAGAAATTGGAGGTATTCTGTAATCTTTAATCTCCCTAATTCATCAAACGCCATACAAATTTAGTAGAATGTAGTATTCATTTATATATAATTTTTACAATTTTGGTTTTAGTCAGTAGATGTCACTACTGGCTAGGGGTTAAAGTCAGGGAGTAAAAACAAAAATTTGGGTGTAGTGTACTTTTTTTTTAAACCCTTACCTTCCGTCTTGAAGTCAATATTGTGTATTGGCTCCAAGGCAGAAGAGTGGTAAGGGCTAGGCAAAAAAAAGGGCTAGGCAATGGGGGTCAAGTGACTTGCCCAGGGTCACAGAGCTGGAAAGTGTCTCAGACCAGATTTGAACCTAGGACCTCCCATCTCTAGGCCTGACTCTCAATCCACTGAGCAACCCATCTGCCCCCTCTGTGCCTTTTTTTAAAGAGCCTTTTAATCCAACCAAGTCCCCTAGGCCAAAAGGAGACAGAAAACAAAGCCTTTTGCCTGAGGCTAAGGCTGAGTTTTTGTTTGATTTGGGAGGAGTCACAAGCTTCCTCTACTTCCCTTTCTTTGAGCAAAGAGCAGGAAGAGGAAGTGATGTGAATATATCTACTTTTTTTTTACGTTGCTTCCTGCATCTCACATGTACCAATGGTAGCTTAAGTCTGACTTAGGACAACCCAGGGGGTCTGTCAGTTGTTCCTTTTTTTGTCATTTGCTAGCACATGTCTGTCATAGGCCATCCTTCTCAACACTTAATCCTTAAGTAGGGGTGTAGACATTCCTGATTGCTAAACTAAGCAGGGTGGAGTAAATCTAAAATTCACAAATTAAAGGAATTAAAGTGGGCAATGAGGAAGCTAAACTGTCACCCTTTGCATGTGATATGATGGTATACTTAGAGAATCCTAGAGAATTGTGTCAAGGAAGCTCATCCCCTCCCCCTCCTGACTAACTTTACCTGTCTATGAAACATTCCTGACATACCACAGGTGTACGTTCTGTACATCAAGAAAAGTTAAGGTTTGGAGCAGAATGGGGGAAGGAGGATGAGAGGACCATGAGGAGGAGAGAGAGACAGAGCAGGCAGGTGAGGGGAAATGAGGAAGAGACTGGCAGACTAGGCACCACGCTGTCAGGTTACTTATAGGAACATTATCTATCTACCTTTCCAATAAACTTTATTAAATACATACATATATATATGCATATATATATGGGTAGAAATAATATTTATTTTAATTATTAAGAATCTATTAAAAACTATTTTAAAGAATGAATAACTTTAGTAAAATTACAGGATACAAAATAAATCCATATAAATCATCAGCATTTCTATATATTACCAACAAAGTTCAGCAGCAAGAGATAGAAAGAGAAATTCCACTTAAAATAACCCTAGACAATAGAAAATATTTGGTATCTATTTGCCAAGATAAACACAGGAATTATATAAACACAATTATAAAAAACTTTTCACATAAATTAAGATCTAAATAAATAGAAAAATATTAATTTCTCATGGATAGGCCACACTAATATAATAAAAATAACAATGCTACCTGAATTAATTTACTTATTCATTGCCATACCCATCAAACTGCCAAATAATTATTTTATGAACCTAAAAAAAATAACAAAATATATATGGAAGAACAAATGGTCAAGAATATTAAGGGAATTAATGAAAAAAATGTGAAGAAAGTGGCTTAACAATACCAGATTTCAAACTGTACTATAAAGCATTAATATCATTAATACAGTCTGGTACTAGCTAAGAAACAGAATGGTAGATCGATGGAATAGTTTATATACACAACATATAGAGATAAATGACCTTGATAAACCCAAAGACCCCAACTTTTGGAATAAGAACTCACTGCTTTTAACAAAAACTGCTGGGAAATTTTAAAAAACAGTATGTCAGAAACTAGGTACAGACCAATATCTCATACCCTATAACAAGATAAGGTCAAAATGGATATATGATTTAGACATAAAGAGTGATACTACAACTAAATTAGGGAAACAGAATAGTTTACCTAGCAGATCTATGAAAAGGAAAGAATTTATGATCAAACAAAAGGAAGAGAGCATTATAAGATGTAAAGTGAATAATTTTGATTATGTTACTTTAAAATGCTTTTGTATAAACAAAACTAATATAACCAAAATTAGAAGGGAAAAAACAAAGTAGGGAAATTTTTTTTTATAAATTTCTCTCAAAAAGGACTAATTTATTAAATCTATAGCATAAAATTTATAAGAATACAAGCCATTCCACAACTGACACATGGTCAAAGGATATGGACAAGCTATTTTCAGATGAAGAAATCAAAGCTATCAATAATCATATGAAAAAAATGTTCTCAATTACTCTTGATTAGAGAAATGCAAATTAAAACAACTCTGAGATACCACCTCCCACCTATCAGAATGGCTAATATGACAGTAAAGGAAAGTGATAAATGTTGGAGGAGATGTGGCAAAATTGGGACACTAGTTCATTGCTGGTGCAGTTGTAAACTGATTCAACCATTTTGGAGGGCAATTTGGAACTATGGCCAAAGGGCTAAAAATCTGTGTATATCCTTTTATCCTGTAATATCACTATTGGGTCTATATCCCAAGAAAATAATTTAAAAAGGGGGAAAGGACCTACTTGTACAAAAATATTTCTAGCAGCTCCTTCTGTAGTGGCAAAGAATACGAAAACAAAGGGATATGCATCAACTGGGGAATGGCTGAACAAATTATGGTATATGATGGTGATGGAATGTCCCATAAGGAATGATGAACTGCTTGATTTCTATATGAACTAGAAAGACTTCTGTGAACTGATGCAGAGTGAAAGGAGCAGAACCAAGAGAACAATACACAGAAACTGAAATACTATGGAACGATCAAATGTAATTGACTTTGCTACTAGCAGCAATGCAATGATCCAGGACAATCCCAAGGGACTTATGAGAAAGAATGCTGTCCACATTAAAAGAAATAACCGTGCCTCAGCCACTTCCTAGCTGTGTGACCCTGGGCAAGTCACTTGACCCCCATTGCCTAGCCCTTACCACTCTTCTGCCTTGGAGCCAATACACAGTATTGACTCCAAGACGGAAGGTTAAAAAAAAAAAAGAAAGAACCGTGGGAGTAAAAACGCTGAACAAAAACATATGATTGATCATTTGTTTATATGGGTTTATGATTTGGGGTTTAGGTCTTAAAAGATTACTCTATTATAAAATTGAATAATATGGAAATAGGTATCAATTGCTTGTCTGCTCCAGGAGGGGAGAGGGAAGAGGGGAGGGAGAGAAAAGAATCATGTAACCATGGAAAAATATTTTAAAATTTAATAAAAATAAAGTTTGTGCAAAGCAAAAGAAAAAAGATGTTGGACTAAATCTAAAAAAAAGAAGAAAGAATTGTCAAAGGCAAAAATAAAAAAGGAATTCATACTAAGACAAAAGTTAAGGGTTAAAAAAAGAGATTGCCTTAGGCAGTCTGATGTTCTTGGATTCTGATGTGGTTTAACTATCAGCCTCCCAAGGTGTATAAACAGTAGTTATAAATTAAGTAACTGAATTCTTTTTAAGTTGTTTTGCAATCTGTACTATCTTTGTGACCTTGAGCATTTCTAGTGTGTACTGAAAATATCTCCAGATCTGATATATATTGTACACTGAGCAATTTCCTTTTCCCTACTCTGAGGGGTCCCTGGGCATGAGTCAGAAGCTAAGCTTTAAATAATTTGTCTCCACAGTGCCTGGGACAGAGGGGGGTGTGAGGGCATTATGGAAGTTAAAGAGCTAAAGAGCAGAGCATTATGTCTAGAGTTGGGAGGATCTGGGTTCAAATGGGACCTCAGACACTTCCTAGCTGGGCAAGTCACTTAATGCAACTGCTTAGCCCTTTTCTACTTAATTCTAAGACAGTAGGTAAGGGTTTGGGACGGAGAAAGAGAAGGAGGCAAACCAGAACAAGAACAAGAAGAAGCAGCTCTAAAGAATGGGGGGGGGGGGGAGCCCAAGTCTTCCCATTAGAGGTCAGGCTCCCCAAAGGCAGAGCCCAGTTCATATCATGTCCACAAGTCCAGAGGGGATAGACCCCTTAGGAAAATGGATTGAGTCAGTACTTCAGATCCCTGGACTCACCAGTATTTCCTTATTGTTAGATTTTTCTTCCTCCAAGCTTTAGTCCCCAACCATCAAATACAGACACAACAGATGTGCCACAGGTGTCAGGAACACCTGATTTCAAATTTATCCTTAAATAACTATAAGCTTTGGGACACTGGGCAAGTCACTGAATTTCTGTCTACTTCAGTTTCCTCTGTAAAATGGAGTTCATAATAGCAACCACTTCCAAGGATTGTTGTGAGGATAAAATGAATGAACATTTATGAAGTGTTTTGTAAACTTTAAGGCACTCTATAAATGCTATTATTGTCCTTTATTATTGGTATTCATAATAATAATCTTTCCCCCAAATTCTACTCTCTCTTCCAAACTGTTTTATTTCTGTCAAAGGCACCACCATCTTTCTGCTTGCTCAGATTCACAGTCTTGGTATCACCCTTAACTTCCCATTCTCCCTCATTTCTTGGATTCAATCATTTATCAGATCCTACTATTTATTTCTATGTCCACAACACCTCTTACATCTGTCCCTTCATCTTCACCCTTACAACCACCACCCTAGTCATTCTGTCTCTGGCTTGATCTATTGCAATAACTTCTATTTAGTCTCTGCCTTGAATCTCTTCTCTCCTCAATCCATCTTCCTTATAGCTTTCCTATTCATTAAATACCAGTGGTTCCACTTTTTTTTTGTCTCTAAAACGTTTACCTTCTGTCTTAGTATCAATTCTAAAACAGAAGAGCAATAAGGGCTAGAAAATTGGGGTTAAGTGACTTGCCCAGGGTCACACAATTAGGAAGTGTCTTGAGATCATATTTGAACCCAGGACCTCCCCATCTCCAGGCCTGATCCATTGAGCCACTGCCCCAACCATCTTAATTCTAATGTCTTTTCTCTGTTGATTATTTCTCATTTATCCTGTATATATTGTTAGTTGCATGATGTCTCTTTCATTAGACTTTGGGCTCCTTAAGAACAGCAACAAGAAGGGGCAGCTGGCTCAGTAGATTGAAAGCCAGGCCCAGAAATGAGAGGTCCTGGGTTCAAATCTAGACTCAGATACTTCTTAGCTGTGTGACCCTGGGCAAGTCACTTGACCCCCATTGCCTAGTCCTTACCACTCTTCTGCCTTGGAACCAATACACAGGATTGATTCTAAGATGGAAGAACACTAACAAGGCACTTAACTTCCCTTAGAAGGGGATTGACCATTGGGTGTTATTGGGGGAATCTTTTATTCTCCTTCTTTTCCATTGTTTTTAACATCTCCCCAAAACTTGTACCCCAGTTTAGGCTCCCCATACTAAACCTATTTTTTTTTTTAAATTAAAACCCTTACCTTCCGTCTTGGAGTCAATACTGTGTATTGGCTCCAAGGCAGAAGAGTGGGAAGGGCTAGGCAATGGGGGTCAAGTGACTTGCCCAGGGTCACACAGCTGGGAAGTGTCTGAGGCCAGATTTGAACCTAGGACCTCCCATCTCTAGGCCTGGCTCTCAATCCACTGAGCTACCCAGCTGCCCCCACTAAACCTATTTTGATGGATTGCTGAATCAGGAATCCTCTTTCTATCCTATGATTATAATGAGTATGAGTAACTCCCTGGCTTTGCTCTCTAATAATGAAACAGTGAATGATTTGTGCAGAAAATCCTTTCCTTTCTCCAAAGAACCCACTGCATGACTCCTCCTAGAACACAGGATCTTAACTTTTTTTTTTGTCTCAGAGACTCCTTTGGCAGTCTGGAAAAGCCTAAGGATTCCTCAAAATAATATATTTTTAAGCCCTTACCTTTGGTCTTAGAATCAATACTAAGTGTTGTGTTGGTTCCCAGGCAGAAGAGTGGTAAATGCTATGCAATTGGGGTTAAATTAATTTCCCAGGGTCACACAACTCTTTGAGGTCAATTTGAACCCAAGACCTCCTATCTCTAGGCCTGGCTCTCAATCTACTGCACAATCTAGCTGCCTCTAGAATATTGTTTTTAATGCATAAAATATATAAATATTGCCAAGGAAACTAAAGGTTAGTGAAAATAAAGATTTATTTTTTTCCATCCAAATTCCATGTTGCACTAGAAGGTCTAACCTGAACTCAGAAACTCGGAAACTCTCTAACTCTGCAACTTGAGAATGTCTGCCATTGCTACATGCTTCTTTAGGAATCTTATCGTTGCCTTAGCTTCTGCTGTGAGGCTATGAAGTATGTCTGCCACTGGTCCAGTGTTTCTTGGAATGAACCACATAAAAAAGAGGATCATCCCAGTCTAGACAAGGATGGCTAGGGATGTGGTAGACCTTGAGGTCTTGCAAGGTATCTGTTAGATGGAAAGGATGTGAATCGAGATCCAAGATAAAGAGCAATTTAGCAACTCCAGAAGGTGCGATGGAATTGGAAGATGGGAGGGTATGAATCGTGGCAAATAGGACTGAGATGGTTAGAATTGGGAGGGTGAAGAGAGAAGAGAATTTGAATAAAAGGAATAATAAGAGTAGCTCTTTCTATTTTTGACAGGGCAACTGGATGGTAGATCAGGGGCATGGAATGGATTTTGTTGATCTAAATCTTAGCAAAGCTTCATATGCCATCTCATGCCATATTTCTTGTAAAGATGGAGCAATGTGAGCCAGACAAAAGAACAACTAGATGGATACAAAACTGTCTGAATGGCTGGACCCCAAGCATAACCATTAATGGTACTAATTTAGAAGGAGATCTCCCACCAATCTATGCCTAGATCATCACAAGCCAGGACAAGTAAAAACTGGTACATGATGGCAACGAGAAATAAATTTAGATGCCATGAGCCTCAAAGGCAGAAAGGAGAGGTTGCTAAGTGATGGTGGCAAAGTCGGAGTTTGGAAATGGCAATGGGAAGAAAGAAATATGCCACTTCCTCTTGGCCCTGCCAACTGGGGGAGGTATGAGAGAAGAAACAATCAGTCTTGACTTTTTTTTTTCAGATTGTTTATTTGTTTATATTTTTATCTTCCCATTACATTTTTAAATTAAAATTACATTATTACATAATTAAATTACATTTAAAAATTAAAATGCCCACATGTAAAATATCATATTTCCTCTAGTTCCATTTAGCCAACTAACATTTCTAAAAGACACAGATCTCCCATTTAGTAAAATTGAACAGGGTATGGCATCTTTAGAAGAGTCAAGATTTTGGTTAATTCCAAAAAATAGAGAAGGGCAGAAGAGTAAGATAACAGGATAAAGTACAGTTTATTAACCATAAAGGAGGGGTTCTGGTCAGAGCTGTAACTAGAATGAAGTTACCAGACATTTGCCCAATAACCCTGGAATCTGAGGATTGCTTCTTCCCTTTGCTGTTCCTTTGTGTCATGGCCCTGTGCTAGCCCAAATATCTCTCACACTACAAGATACTCCATGAGCTTGTACTGATTATCCTCATCTCTTCACCTGGCATTGGGAGATTCACTCTCTCCTTGGTCCCACCAGAGGCATGCTGGAGCCATCTTGAACTGCATTTCAAGAGCTGATTATTAAAGGTTCAGCGTGAGCATTTATTCCTTAGAAATAATAATAGCTAACATTTAAATAGTGCCTACTATGTGCCAGACACTATGCTAAGTACTTTACAAATATTATCTTATTTGATCCTCACAACAACCTAGAAATTAAGGAAACTGAGGCAAGGCCCCCCAACTACCTCATATGGTTTTGTCAAGATCAAATGAGATAATATTTGTAAAGGGCCAACGCCTGGCACCTAGTAGGCACTTAATAAATACTTGTACATCCCCAGCTGGATTTGCCCCAGGCCTAAGAATTGGATTGCTTTGGGGAGTCATAAGTTCCTCATCATTGAAGGTCTTCAAATGGAGCCTGTATAGTCACTTGTTGATTCCATAGAAGGTTTTCCATTCAGATATAGTTTGGAATAGACACCCTGAAAAGACTCCTTTGAAATCTTATAAATTCATCATAAATACCAAGTCTGACATAATGAATGAGACAAACCCATAGAAATAGATATCAATATACAGATAGACCTAGAGAGAAACACTGAAATAAACAGAAATACAGAGACCCACTTAGAGAGAGAGAAATATACATGCAGAGAATGAATGGCCATTGGGCAAGGAAGGCAGCATGGTGGAGAGGAATGACCCTAGATGTGGAGGCAAGAGTAGTTCTACTACTTATTACTTGGAACTGTGTGACTTTGGGAAAGCCCCTTTCAGAGTCTCAGTTTCCTCATCTATAAAATGAAAAAAATTGGGCTTAATGACTCTGAGGGTCCATTCTAGCTTTAAATCTGTGAGTTTATGACATGGAACAATACAAAAAGAAATAGAAGTGATGTTACAAAGAGATGAGCTGGACCATTCTCAGCAAAGCCCTTCCCTAGTGCTCTTCACCATAAGGTTGGAACCATCAGTTCAATGCCCAACCTAGACTTCCTTAAGCATCCCTTGTAGAACCAAACTGTAGGGAAGAGGCTCTAAATAAGGGTCTGGTCCAAGTAAGGCACCACCATTCCCATCTCCTCTATTATCTGCACACTTCTGAATAACCATTGGTCATCTTTCTTTGCCATTTGTCTGCCTCAAAAGTGAGGCTTTAATCCCTGGCCCCCTCCACCTGAAAGTCCTCTGTGTTACCAACCATGGTGAGGTGGGAGATGAGGCATTCAATGTTGGTTTTCTTTCTTGTCCCCTCTTTGCCTCCCTTCTCTTGCACCCCAGTTATGAAGGCAAGGCGAGTGGCCTGAATTAAGGAGTATGGGGTTAGAGCATCCCAAAGTCCAAAAAACCCTCATATAGCCACCAACTTGGTTCAAGACCTCATGACTTAAATCTGGAATGCTTTCCTTTCTCACCTCTACCTCAGGAAATCCTCATCTTTCTTCAGGTGCCAACTGCATGGCTCCTAGTTATCATTCTCTACCCCCCTTCCAGAGTTTGTTGATCTTCTTTGTATGATTGTGTACCAGTTTTCCTTTGGTAGAATATAAGTTCCTTAAGGGCAGAGACTCACCCCACCCTCCCACACAATTACTCTTTGGGATTTCCAGCACTTTTTTATTTCCTTGGAAGGTCAGTACTTAAATGTTTGTTGAATTAAAGTTGCCTTCAAGACCCAGGAGCAGAGAGAGGGAAGGGGATGGTCTTAGTTGAATCTGAGGTCTTTTGTGGCTGGCTATCTCTTGATGTTTGCCCTAAGTCTTTGCACAGACACAAGGGGTTCTGGGTTGGTTGCTGCTGGCCTTGCCCTTCTTGGAACATACCTTACACTGTCTGTTGCCCTGCTATGTTGTCTGGGCCACCCTGTTGTCCCTACCAAAGACATGAAAACTCTTCTTGAACTCTACTCCCTGAACTCGCCCCTCAGACTTAGTTACTTTCTCCATTACCAACCTGCAGAGGAGGTAACTCTATGAGTTATATTCTTTTCCCTTTGTGTGAATCAAATATACACCTTCCCTACTCTAAGATTAGGTTTGGTAATTTAGTGTTTTATAAATCAAAGGATTTAGCCTTTAGGGGCAAGAATTCATTCTTTGACAAAAACTGTTGGGAAAATTAGAAAAAATTCCCAGTCCAGGAACAGACCAACATCTCACATCATATACTAAGATAAGGTCAACATGGGTGCTTGATCTAAACATAAAAGGAAATACCATAAACAAATTTGAGAAGCAAAGAGTAGCCTACCTAGAATTTGAGACCAAACAAAAGGAAAGCATTTATAAAATGTAAAATGGATAGTTTTGGTTAAATTAAATTTAAAATGTTTGTACAAACAAAACAAAGGCAACAAGATTAAAAAGAAAGCAGAAAGCTGGGTAAAATTCTTTTTAAGTATCTCTGATAAAGGACTAATTTGTCATATATAGAAAACTAAGTCAAATTTATTTTTAAAAAGTCATTCTTCAACTAATGAATGGTCAAAAGATATGAAAGTCCATTTTCATCATTTCATCAGAAATCAAAGTAACATATAGTCATATGGAAAAATTCTTTAAATCACTCCTGATTAGAGAAATGCAAATTAAAACAACTGAGGTACCACCTCCTACCTATAAGATTGGCTAATATGACAGAAAAGGAAAATGATAAATGGTGGAGGGAATGTGGGAAAAGGGACATTAATAATGTGAAGATAGGATTAATTCTCCCTTTGCCTATTTGTAGCTAATTAAATCAAGAACTTAAAGTATCCCTACTTATTATTAAGTATGAGAATTCACAAGTCATTTACTAGAGTAAGTGACAACTCCAAAGGCCCCTTCCCCCCCACCTTGGGCAGTGCTAAGCAAATTGAAAGACTGCCATTGGTTTCTGTGGAGAGACAGGAAGTGACATGGAAAAAGGGGGTATAAAGAGATCAACAGGGTCTAGCATTCATTCCCTTCCTGGCCTTTGCAGAGACAGGTTGCAGAGATTCCTGCTTTGGCTTTAGAAGGCTGCATTGGTGGAACCCTGGCTGAAAACACTACCAAAACTTCTGGCTTGGAGAGATTCCTGCCTTGGAGGCTCTGTGAGGAGACCCTCTCTGCTCCTTGGTGCTTCAGTGGGACACTCCCTTCAGTGTGAGTTCTGTGGGGAGACTATTTCCCTTGGATCCTGCATCAGCTTACTGGTGAGCAACTCTGGGCTTCCATGTGGAAATTGGAACTTTGTTGGGGAGTGAGCTGAATTTCATCAGATCAGCACTTAGGGTAGGCTAGGAAACTCTTTACCTCTTTCCCTCCTATATTTCATACTTCAACACTCTCTTCCTCATTATAAATAAAAGTTGCTAACAGTTTTTTTTTCTGGTTTAGGGATAATATTTTGAATTTGGTGACCACAATATTGAATTTATAACCCTCTTATTTAGTCAAAACCCCAATTTAACCCTTACAATTGTTGATGGAGTTGCAATCTGAGCCAACTAATCTGAAGAACAATTTGGAACTATGCTTAAAAGATTTTTTTAAACCCTTCCCTTCTGTCTTGGAACCAATACTATGTATTGTAATTGGTTCCAAGGCAGAAGAGTAGTAAGGGCTAGGCAATGGGGGTTAAGTGACTTGCCCAGGGTCACATAGCTGGGAAGTGTCTGAGGCCAGATTTGAACCTAGGACCTCCCATCTCTAGGCCTGGCTCTCAATCCACTGAGCTACCCAACTGCCCCCTTAAAGGATTTTTTAAATGGTGCATACCCTTTTATCCATCAATGCCACTACTAGGTCTGTATCCCAAAGAGACTTAAAAAATGGAAAAGGGCCTGTGTGTACAAAAATATTTATAGCAGCTCTTTTTATTTTGGCAAAAAAAAAAAATCAGAAATTAAAGGAATGTCCCTCAGTTGGGAAATGACTGCCCAAATTATGGTGTATGATGGTGATGGAATACTATTGTCCTATATGGAGTGATGAACAGGATGATTTCTAAAAGAATTTGAAAGACCTCCATGAACCCAAGCAAAGTGAAATGAGCAGAACCAGGACGACATTTTTCAGAGAAAGTGAAACATTGTGGGATGATCAAATGTAATAGACTTTGCTACTAATAGCAATGCAATGATCCAGGATAATTCTGAGGAACTTAAAAGAAAAAACTATTGGAGTAGAAATACAAAAGAAAACATGATATATTACTTGTTTATTTGGGTATACAATTTGGGGTTTTGGTTTTATAAATTTATTCACTTACAAAATGAATAATATGGGGAAATGCTTCAATATTTTTAAAAATGGCAACAGAGAAACAGAAAATAAAATTTATAAGTAGAAAAAAAGAAAAGTTAATCTCTCCTGAACAAAAAATAAACAAACAAACAAAAAAAAAGGCTCAAAGTGTTGGAGATGAATTTGAAGGCACATAAGAGAAAAATGGAAGGCCTCAGTCAAGGTTGGAGAATCTGAGTTCCTAATGGATGCCCACCATTTAAGTTTCATCTTGTTTTCTAGCCATTATAAAGGCCTTGGAACTAGAGAATTCAAATGAAGGGAGTTACCCAGTATTAGATATTGAGTAGGGAAAGGGAGGCAGATGCTGAGGAATTCTGGGGTGTCATAGAAGGCACAGTTGATAGTTGGTGTATTTAGTACTTGAGTACTTGGGTTCAAATCCAAGTGCTACTAATTATTTATTGTAGAATCATACAGATTGAGATAAAAAGGACCCCATAGGTCACTGATGGTGAACCTTTTAGACTGAATGCCCAAACTACATTCACATGCCACATGTGAGCCCCCTACCTTACCCTGGACAAGGGAGGGAGGAAGCACTCTCATTGGGCTAAGGGCAAGAAGGGTGGTCATGTGAGAAATGTCCTCAAGTACATGTGAAGAAGGGGAGGGGAGCAGCCCCCTCTGGCATGTGTGCCTTAGTGGCTCACCAACACAGACCTAGGTCATTGAGCCCAATCCTCTCATTTTACAATAGGGAAATGGGGGAGGGGCAGGTGAGAGAGAAAGGAAGGGGGAGGAAGAAGTGGTAAAGAGAAAGGGAGGGAGAAGAGAGAGAAGGAGGGAGAGGAAAAGAGACAGAGAGAAAGGAAGAGAGGCAGAGAGAGGGAGAGAGATTTAGAGACAAAGAGAGAGGGAGGAAGGAGGAGAGCCAGAGAGAAGGGTAGAGACGGAGAATAATAGAGACAGAGAGGGGGATAAAGAGATAGAGACAAAGAGGGAGAGAGAGACAGAAAGAGGGAGAGTCAGAGAAGGATAGAGACAGACAGAAAGGAGAGAGAGGGAAGAGGGAGAGAAATAGAAAGAGAGCCAGAGAGAGAGAGAGAGAGAGGGAGAGGCAGAGAGGTAGGGACAAAGAGAAGGGGGAAAAGACAGAGACAGAGAGAGGGGGGAGAGATAGAAACACAGAGAGGGAAAAAGAGAAGGATAAAGAAAGGAGGGGGATAGAAGGAGAGGAAGAAAGAACAGATTTCCTGTGAGATCAACTTAAAAGACCTCCAACTCCTCCCTCATTGCTTCATCACAGGAAGAGGAGGGTCTTAAGGACACCAACAAGTCTCCTCCTCATCATGTGCTGGAACACTGCAGTCCAAAATGGCTGCCTGAAGCTTGCTGATTTCATTACCTAATCTCTCAAGTGGGTCAAGTGGCTGCTCAGCCCTGCCCTAAATCCTGTTATTCTTTACTTGAAGATCTTAACAAAAGTAGGGAGATCCAACCTAGCCTGGGGGGGGGGGGGGGAAGGGAGGGGAGGTGGGGTATTAAAACTGTCTCAATCTTAAAAATCAAACTATCAAACTGTTTCTTTGGGGGGGGGGGTACTAAAGGAGGAGATTATTTCACAAATATCCCAATTCAATATTAATCTTCCATACTCCACTGTTGTTCAGTTGTTTCAGTCACACCCAATTCTTCTGGGCCTCATTTGGGGTTTTCTAGGCAAAGATACTGGATGATTTACCATTTCATTTTACAAATGAAGAATCTGAGTCAAACAGAATTAGGTGACTTGCTCAGGCTATCACAGGGCACATGGAGTGTCAGGGACTGGATTTGAACTCAGGAAGATGAATCTTCCTGCCCTTATTAGGCCTGGCATTCTCTCTCCTGTAGAGCTGTATAACATTATAACTATAATACTGCATGTTAGCATCACATTCTCAGTTAACAAGAACCATTATGCAGATACCCAGATGCACAGCATGCAGTCATAAACAGAGATAGGAACTCTCGCGATATCTGCAAAAAGGAATGGGCTCCTGTGTACTTGCCCCCACAGGTACAGGCAGCCATCCCCACAGATGCAGCACACCGTTCAGAATCTCCAGGACAGAGACCATTGCTTAGGAGGAAAAACCTGGAGTCTTCTCCAAGGACCCTCCCTCTAAGTAGGTCTCCAGGTGCTTTCCAGAGAAATTCATTCCACCCATAAGCTCAGCTCACCCAGCACAACAGGCTTCTTGGAATGGTGAATCCACCCACACCCAGGGAGAATCAACAGTGGTTTCCGGTTGTCTCTTCAATTCAAAGCACTTACTTAACTTGACCTCCAGCCAACCATTAAACTTAAAGATCTTATCTTTACCCCCTCCGCTGGTCTCACTTTCTCTAAGACTCAGAAAACTGGAGGGCAGAGGTGGGCTCTTTGGCAGAGTTCCTTAAGGAATGTTTCCAACACCTGCAGAGGAAGGGATCCCTCCACAGAGTTCAAGGGGTAGACAAGAGACTCAACCCCACCAGTGAGGGAAGACCTCGGGACAGCAGTGCCATCTGCTGGAAGTACTGGGGATTGTTCTTCACTGGTGAGGAGGGGGAGGGAGATGCTGGGGATCCAGGTTTCCTCCATCCCTCAGGGATGCTGTCTGCCCATCAGGCCTACCCAGGCTATAGCTGGGGACATCCCCTTTCAGGCTCTCACAGCTCCCAAGACTTTTCTCTTCCAAAAGGTCATCTATTGTGCCCTGATTGCACTGCACTCACAGAGGAAATCAGGTTCTAATGAATAGGAGCAGGACAAAGGGAAAGGAGGTAAAAGTAACAATAGGGCTGTCAGTCAGGAGCTTTGCTTGGTGACAGTTAAGGAAGTGCCTGGCAAGTCTGATCCTGGACAAAGACAGGAACTCCCAGAAAACAGCTGAGCTCAAGAACCAGCTCTGGTGCATTCTGGGAAATGAGCTGACATTTCTACAGGGCTTTTCGCTTTACAGACATGACCTCACTTGGTCATCCAATCAGTCATGTCTGCACCACAGATAAAGAAACTGAGGCTGAGAAGCGAATGGAGCAGCGACAATAAGGGTGCAGAAGAGCCTGTGGGAATCCTAAGACAGTCTGGGAACAGAAGGGTCTCTGTGCATGTGGAGGGTCTAAACAGGGTCTCTAATCTGGAAAGGATTCCAGTTTCCTGAGGGCCTGCATCGAGCAGTCAAGGCAGGAGGAAAGCAATAAGGAGCAGGAAGAACTTAGACTTTATTTATTTACAGCTTCGGCCACGCTCTGTTCCAACCAGGTCCTCATAGTCCCAGCTCCCTCTCCCCCTCCAAAGCTACTTCTGAAAGAGCTTTGGGGTGAGTGGGAGTTCCTCACTTCCTCTGGGCCAGGGCCCTGGCACGCTGAATTTTTTCAGCTGTCGCTCCATCTGAGGCCCCAGTGCAATGGGACAGGACGAGGCTTAGCTCTGCCTCATTTCGGTGTTCAATGGCCACATCTGCAGCCTGAGCCACATCCCTAAAGTGGAGAGAGGAAGAGGAGATGGGGGGGGAGGGCGGGGACCACCCACCCGCAGCTTCTTAGGAAGTCACAGAGATGCCCAGACTGCCTGCCACATTCTGACAGATTGGCCTCTTCCCCTTCTTCCTCCAAGTCTCTTCCCAAACCATACCCGATGAGGAGAAAGGCCTTGACTCTCTGCTCGGGGCTCACTCGAGCAGCAAACTTCTTGGCCTCAAATTTGTTGTGTCGCTTCATGCATACTTCCACGAAGGGCTCAGGAAGAAAGGGCAGGGAAATCATTACTGGAGCTTAGCTGTGAGGCCCAGCTTTTCTCCAGAGCAGGGTCCTTTTGGCCACCCCCAACCCTGTGGGAGGCTCTTTGAGTTGGGGGTATAAAGGAAGGACAAGTCTCTTCCAGGGATGGGGAGGAAAGCATGAGGGACTGGGAAGCCTCTCCTTACCAGATACCCAATGGGTGATTTCTTGCTTTTGGAAAACTTCTCTAGTTCTTCCCAGTCCTCCCGATCAGCCAATGCAGTCAGTTTTAGCCACCAGAACCTAGGAAATGAGGAAAGGGCAAAATGGACAAGATGATTGGCAGTCAGAAGATGGCAAAAGTAATACCCAAGATCTGGAGGAGGCACATGCAGTATCAGGCCTAGCCCCTGCCTCAGTCATGCCTTTTGTCAGGGATTCGGAAGTCCCGGGCCAGCTGCTCAGCACGCTTGTTGCTCCCACTAAGGAGGAGAGAGGTCACTGTATCATGCAGAGACAGGTCCAGGAAGTGCCCACCCAGCTCATCCTCCAGGCGCCGCTGCAACCGCAAGAGTCGCATCTGCTCCTCTGTGGCCTAGAAGGGGCAGAAGATAGTAAGAGCTCCATGGGGGAGAAGGAAAGGGGAGGGAGGGGTGGAATAAGGGGAAACTCATGAGAAGGGGAAGGCCAGGTGCCTCCAAGGGCAGGGACCACTCTGGGCATCATGGGTGTCTGACCCCCTCGTTTTAGAGGAGGAGACAGTCCAGGCACAGAGATGCCCGAGTTCAAACAGGAAGTCTGTGACACAGTCAGCACTGGAACCAACTTCCTGAGCAAAGGGTTGTGGGGTTAGAGGAAGGAGTCTAGGGGTGGGAGGAGGGCAAGGCAGCAAACCTTAGCAGCAAAATCATTCTTGGCCTTGTAGTATTCATCAGCTGCTGTCTGAAGGGCTGCCACCCTGCCCTCAATCCGCTATAGGAGAAAACGCCAATGAGCTCAGAGCAATTCCTCCTCCTGCTCTCCAAGGACCACATTCTCCAACCCTGCTGCCCAGCCTCATCCAAGCTTCACCTTCTCTAGCACCTTGCCACTGTGCCTCAGTTATTCTCTCAGTCACATGGCGAGTTACTCTCCCTGACCACCTGGGTAAAGGAGCTTTCTTGACAAATCTCAGGGGGTTTGCTTGGGCCTCATTTCTGGAAGGACCTAGCAGAGATGCCTATAGCTTCCCTGGCCCTTTGCCACAGTGCAGCCCAGGGTCCCCTGACCTCCTCAGCAACATAGCTGGCCCGGATGTGGAAGTTGCCAAGTTCTTGGTGATTGTCATCTTGGTTGTAAAGATCCTTCAGTGTCTCCAGCTCCTGGTGTTTGCAGAACTGGGGAAACATCAGGGTGAAGTGCATGAGGCAGAGCCTATCAAGGCTGGCTGTAAACATGGCCCACCTCTGCCCCTCACTCACTCTCACGCACCTGTCTATAGAGACTCAGAGCCACAGGCTGGTTCCTGAGGGTCATGAAGAAATCTCCACGATTCAGTTCATTCTTCAGGTGTAAGACAACTGTAAACACTGAGGCCAAGAGAGGGCAGTGGCTGGAGGCCTCCTCCCACCTCCCACCACCACAGGAGAGGCCTGGAGTGGGGACACATGGGCCCCAGCCTCTTCTGGGCACAGCAGAAGAACTAGATAAATGCTTCATGTGGGGCTCTGATAGTTCAGGAAAGGAAATGAAAAAAACCCCCAGAGATAAAGGACTAAGGAGTCCTGGAATAAGAGTTTGGCCAGAACCAGAGTGGAGTCAGTGAAGCTTGAGGAGGCAGAAGGAGGCTAGGTCAGCCCTGTTCTATCTCCTCCTCCCCCAAGCCACCATTGGCAAACTTTGAGGGAACTGAAGTACAGCCTGATTCCTGGGCCCCTCCCATGATTCTCCTCCTGTCCTCACCTAGGTCAGTGTCCCCACTCTCAATGGCCTTACTCAAGGCCAGTTTGCTTCTCTTCATTTTCAGCAGAAGTGGCACCTGTTCCCCAGAGCGGGGCTCATACTCCAGCAGCTGGTGGAACAGAGCAGAAAGAGGTCAGGTCTAGGCTCCCAGGTCAGAGCCAAGAAGCACCAGGAAGGAGGCAGTCATGAAGGATTTTCCCTAAGAACAAGGGAAGCATTAGTCATCCCCTCTTTTTACAGACAAGAAAGCAAACAAGAAAGAAAACCAAGTCCTCCAGGGACAGAATTGAAAGCCAGGTGCTCTGGCTCCCAATTGCAGCATACTCTCTGACCCCACTTTCCCCCCATGAGGAAGGAAGCACAAGGGAAAATGAGAGTGCATATGGATGGAGGAGTGAGGGCTAAAAGTCAAGTTCCCTCAGACCTTGATGGCTAGCTCGGTTCGGCCACAGCCATAGGCGCGGGCAGCAATGTCTGAATAGGAGACACCCGGTGTATCTCCAAGCTTCTGGTTAATGGCACGGGCAACATCTTCATCCGACACATCCTTCTGCTGTACCTGGGGTTGGAGGGAAGTGCTGAAGGGGAGTCATCAAGGCCCTTATCCTCTAACATATCCTGGGGCACTGCTTCCTTTCTCCCATTTCCCAGGGCCTCATGATGGGTGCTCTCTGATGGTTTGGGTTCCTTCTACCTGCTGCCCCAGGACTCCCTGAAATACCCTGACTTTTTCTACCTTGTAGCAGGCCCAGTGGGCCAGGATGCGGCTGACACCTTGAACCTCAGGAAGTCGAAGGTACTCGCAGATTTGGATGGCCAGAGGATAGAGTCGCCGCAACACCAGCCTGGCGGCAAGGAAGGAAATGGGAGAAAGAGGCCTCTGGGAGAAAGGCTACCCTGGCAGCCGAGATAGACCAACTTATCTCCCAAAGGGGGGAATGCCCCATCCCCTACCTGTCCAGCAGAACTTCGATGGTGAGCTGCTTGTATCTAGATAACAGGTAAGGAGCCAAACAAGAGATGACCCCCTCCACCACCACCTCCCCTTCAAATCCCCACCAACACCCCAGGGGATCCTGATGGGCCAACATCAGTGTCTCCCAGCTCCAGGAGAGGGACAACACATTCTTGGATACTGGGTATAGGTGAGAGGGATTCCAATGGGATAGTCCCGGACAGCGTTGAGCACTCTCAGGTCCTGACACATGCGCACAAAGGTGTCTGGTGGAAACTTGTCAATAAAACACTTTCCAAAGGAGGCTGCCTAGGATGGAGAGGAGGGTTGGAGGGGACCAGCCCGTTTCCTGCCCCCTTGTCCACCGTCCCCTCCTCCTCCTCCCTCCTGACCCTGAGCAGACTCTTCTGCATCTCAGGCTGGTGCTCGTGGCCAGCAGCCTCGATACACTGCCGGACGGCCTGGGGCAGCTGTTCCCGCTCCTGGATCTCCCGGAGGTACTCATCCGCCTTCTGGCTTTCTTTCTGAAGGGTGAAGAGGGAGAGAGCCAGAGTGGTGACACTAGGCCGGGAAGCAGCCTCCCTCTGTGGTGGTGGGCCAGTGATGGAACAGAGGCAGTGGGCATCTGTCCTAACGGGTCAGGGATGAACCTAGATTCCTGAATCCTTCAGAAAGGGTCTGGCCTGGTGACAGATCTGCTCGAACCTTTCTGAACTCACACACTGAGCCCTCTGGAGACATTAGTCTTCCACCTTCATGTTCTTGGGATGGGGTAAGATGAGATGGGCTGTGATGGCTTGGATTTTCTCCTTCCAGCTCCCAGAGGGACCCAGAGGAAAGTCTGGAAAATGAGGTCATTTCTCTGCCTCCATTCCTTTTCTGGGTCTTTTCAGCCTTCATCTTCTTGAATAGAAGAGGTCTTGTCCTTTGGGCACTGTCCCTTCCATCTGGTTTGCCCTCACATCATTGAGCACAAGGCCTGGTGCTGTGGTGCCTCTAGGCATGAAGTCTATCAGGCTACTATATGCTAGGGTTGGGGGAAGGAGAGAGCAGGACAAGTCCTAGTACAAGGTGGGAAGACTTACATGGGGTAGGAGCAGGCCATGGGAGTGGGCAGAGGCTGCCAGGGCCTTACCTCATATTCCTTCTGGGCCTCCAGTAGAAGGGCTCCTGGGGCCATGGAGGCAATCCTGAAGATCTCCTCACTGGCCACTGTGGGAGGATATGGGAGGAATGGTAAGTGCACAGCACCTCAGCACCCAGCCAATGCTGCCCAACCAGCCTGTAGTCAGGGGCTACCTTTCCCTGCCCGGTCAGGACAATATGCATTTGGTAAGCACCACCTGCAGGGTCCTGTGCTCCCAGATTTATTTTTTCCTACTGGTTCTCTGAGGCTGCCCTCACGGCATGACTTCTGCTTCTCAACAGCTGCTCCAGGGCCTTCTCCCCACCAAGATCTTCCCTCCCAGAGAGATGGAACTAACCTGGAACTTCATGTAAAAATTCATGGATGTTTCGCGAGAAGATCCGAACTCCATCCAGCTCAGGCACCAAATAGGAATCCTCATCTAGTACGAACCTGGGCTCTTGTCAAGGAAGGCTCCAGAGAATGGGTCAGGGAAGGGCCAGGCTCCTCCCCACAGCTCAGGGCAGTCCCCATCACCTTCAACCTTCAGGGGTCCTCCTCTACTAACTGGCCCAAATGAGCCCCAAGGATACTGGATGCTTTCGGGCACATTTCCAGCTATCAGAAGCCGTCGCTCCCAGGCCACCACGACAGCCTTTTGCTTGCCCTTTGGACGGCTACACCTGCCATCAGGGATGTCATAGACCACAAAGTTCATGCTCCTCCCACACCAGGCTTCAAGGCAAGCAGCCTGCCTCCCTCCAGGTGCCATCCCAGGGCCCCCAGACCCTTGTCATCCCCTTACCAGGCCATCTGCTTGGGCGGGGCTCGAATGTTGCAGTTGAACTCATAAAGCTTTTCCTGGAGTGGACCAAGGATGCCATTAATGCTCCTTACCTTCTACTGGGGCCTCCTCATCAGTGCCCCCGAGACAGTCCCTAAAGAATGCACTAGAGTCCTCAGGGCCAGGGAGGAAGGTTCAGAAATTAGGGTGCTTTCATAGCTCACCTTAAGGGAAGCCAGGCCCATCCAAATATGGCCTGTGTCAGTAAATAATGCCAGGTACCGATAATTGAAGGACACAGCCATCTGGAGAAAGCCACTCACTCCTGGAGCCAAGCCAGGGGGCACCTAGAAGCATAACACACAGGTTGTGAGTGAGGAAAGAAAGTGCCAATGAGCTGGGGTAGAGTTGCTTCCTCTGGCCTTTCCCAGCATGTACTTGCAGCCCCTGAAGGGGCCAGAATGTCTATCCTATTTACTCACCACCCCCGAGCAGGCTGTATTGTCTAACAGGAAGAGGTCAGGACCAACAGCTAAAAGCACAAAGGTCACTCTGTCTTGGAACAAAACCGTCCAGCATGAAGGCAGAGCCTGGAGTCCTAGAAGGAGAAATGAGCGTGGGGTCCCTGAGGTTCTAGGGGCTGAGCTCAGGATAAAGGAGCAGGGCCTAGTTCCCCAGCATCCATCCCTTCAATTACACACACACAGTGGTCCACCTCCCCCATGCCCATGTGCTTCCCCAACCTCCAGCCTGCACACAGAGGAGAACATCTGACATCTAGAAGGGGGAACAGTACCTGGCACCTCAGGCATCCTACGAAGCTTCAGGTCACCTACATTGGCACTGAGTGTAAAACGATGGGCACCAGTGAGGATGGCAATCCCTGACCCAAACTCTGTGTGGAACACACGGGCATCCAGAACCCGGTTCTGGAGCACCTCCTGGGGTAAGACATGGAGAAGCAGTTATCTGCCTAATGCTCTCTTTCAGATGGCTTGGAGGCCTCCCCTAATCCATCTAATCCCAGGGCATGGAATGCAGTAGCAACTAGGACTCCCTTAAATCCATCTCTGCCCGAGCCAACACCACTAGCCTCTGCCATTCCCTCCCCCAGTGGGCCCCCCAAGTCCTACACAGACAAAGCCCTGACCTCCCAATCCCAGTCCTTACCCGGTCTCACACCTACATTGCCCATGCTGAAGTGTCTCCGGAAGTCACCATGCAGCCCATAGACCAGTACAGAGCCATCTTCCTGCACACACAGCAGCTCTTCCTCTGCTGACCAGCCCAGTAACACCACAGGTCCACTCTTCCACTGGATGGGGGGACACAGAGAATGTGAACAAGGGGAAAGGGTTCAGGAGAGGATGAATCCTGGGCTCCCAAAGGGAGGTAGGAAGGGATGTCACGTCCAAGGGCTGATGCTGAATAGTTACAGTCCAGTGGACATACAGGACAGGCTAGGGGTGGAACCAAAGATCTGTATGTAGTGGGGAGAGGCAGGGTGGATGGGGCTCCATATGCTGGAGGTGGAGAACAGGAAGTGGGCAAGGACCACCCCGGGGCTGGGAGGCTTACCAACAAGCTGGCTAGAGCCACTCCAGAAGATGAATAAATTTGAAGCAATGGGCGAATACTGGGTGACTTCTCCTTCTTCCAAGGATTTCTCAATAGAGCTGGGAAAAGGAAAATTACATGGATGCAGCCCAATGCCCCTGCTCTCAGATCTGCTTCCCACCTCCCCCTCACAAGACGGACCACAATCTCCCCTAGGCCAGAAAGTCAGAAAGGCTCCATGGGGCTCAGGATGGAGGGGGAAAAGGTCAATAGAGCCCCTATGGCACAAGGGAGGAAAGAGAGGCTGTGTAGAGGAGAGGGAATGGCCCGTACCAATGGGGCCCCCATAAGGAGCCGCAGCTACCAGGCAGTCTCTGAGTGGCTCCTTCAGGTCCCAGTCCATGGTATAGAGCTCAAACTTCCTATATAAACAGAAAAGAGACAGGATCAGTATCATGGTAGGAAGTCTGGGGGACAAGACTCCCTGAGCCTACTAAGCTCATAGGAGTTCACAAAAGGAACTCCAAGGGAGCAACTGAGTGGATCAGTGGATTGAGAGTTAGGCCTAGAGACAGGCGGTCCTGGATTCAAATCTGGCCTCAGATACTTCCTAGCTGTGTGACCCTGGCCAAGTCACTTGACCCCCATTGCCTAGAGCTATTCTGCTCTGGAACCAATACACAGGATTGATTCTAAGATGGAAGGTAAGGGTTTAACTTCAAAGAATGCAGGATTTGGTAAGTCCAAAGAATGCAACGTAAGCCTGGAGAACAGAAGGCTAAGAACTAGGTACAAGGACAGGTACCACCTAAGCCTGAGTATCAAGGAGAATGGCAGAAGAGTTGGCCTCCAAGGGAGGTCCCATTGTCAGGGGAAAATCTGCCCAGGGTAGAATGGTCCTTCATATAGGGAAGCAAACAACTGTGGACAGAAGAAAAGCCTTCCCTGAGAGGTGGGAGAGGGGAGGGGAAAGAAAAGGGAATAAGCATTTGTATAGCACCTATGTGCCAACAGGATTCTAAGTGCTTTTACAATCATCCTCTCAACTGATCCTTACAACACTGGCAGGGAGGTGGCATTATTATCCTCATTTTTCGAGTTAAGGAAATGTACTCAATAAAGGTTTGGTGACTTGTCCAGGGTCACACAATGAGGAAGTGTATGAGGCTGGATTTGAATTCAGGTGTTCCTGAAACCAGGCCCAGTGCTCTCTCCACTGCGCCATCTATCACTCCTGGTAGTAATATAGAGGATCTTAGAAGCTCTCTGCATGATACTTGGCCTGGCTCGAATAGGACCAACATACCTGAGGGCTTCAAAAGATATAACACTGGACGCAGAGTCAGAAAACCTGAATTCAAACAGTGCTTTAGATATTTCCTGCCCCATGACCTGAGCATGACCTGAGTTTGCTTGTTTCCTCACTGTAAAATGGGGAGAATCATTGCTCCCTACATCGAATGGAGTCCTCTGCCATTCTGAATAACTATATCCATGGTGGCGCTACAACAGACAACGCTGATCTGGCACAGATCACATGACCCTCTGGGCCTCAGTTTTCTGATCTCCCTTTTGCAGACATATTCCTAGAAAAAGCTGTCTGAGCTGACTGCCTACATTTCTTCACTTTCCTTAAGCCCTCACTGCTCCAAGATGACTAATGATCTCTGAACTGCTAAATCTAACAGATGTTTCTCAGCCTACACCTTTCTTCCTAATCCTTGCATTGGTATATACCATTCATTCCATGTTGCCCTAAGAATCTCTCTTTTCCCCTTTTCTGAAGTCAGGAAAACCTGAGTTCAAATTTAGCCTCACACACTTTCAAGTTCCTATGTCTGCAGTATTTGGCACTTCTGAGCAGTCTCTCTGTATATTCTCTTCTCTTCGTGTCTTCAGGGGACTTACTCTCCCCCCATGGTTCTCTCAGCTTCCTTTGCAAGATCATCATACACATTCCTACCCTTCTAGGTAAAGCTCTGTTCCAGATCCTAGTCTCTTCTCTGTCTACACCTTTTCTCTTGATATTCTCGTCAACTCCCATAGGTTTAATGATTGACTCCATATAGTCGATTCATAACCCCATACCATCAGCTCTCACGTCTATCTGACAAGCTCATCATTTGCCCACTGCAGTGCCAGAGGCATCTCAAACTCAATAGGTTCAAAATATTGTTTTTCCTACCCATTCCACCTCTTCACCAAACTTTCTTATTTTGGTTAAAGACACAACTATCCTACTAGTCACTTTGGTTTGCAATCTCAGAACCATCCCTGACTTCCTTCTCCCTCAACCCTTGAATTAAATCAATTGGCCAAATTTGATTATAGTCTCCAAAATCTCCTAACACGTATTTCCCTTTCTCTTTCCTCACATAGCCATTACTTGAGTTTGTCTTTTCACCTACCCTCATTACTTCTGACTACTACTGTGAATTTTTGATTTACTCCACCCTGCTTAGTCTAGCAATCAGGAATGTATACACCCCTACTTAAGGATTAACTATGAGGAGGATGGCCTATGACAGACATGTGTTAGCAAATGACAAATGAGAAACAACTGACAGACCCCCTGGACTATCCTAAATCAAGCTTAAGCTACCATTGGTACCTGTGAGACACAGGAAGTGATGTAAAAAAATAGTCTATATATTTTGCATCACTGAGTTCAACTAGAGGTTTGGCTCCTGGCAGCATTTTGGCATCATGGCCTGGATCAGGTGAGGCGTCTTCCCTGAGCTCTCTCAGAGTTTAGGCTGATTCTTTTTTTCCTTTACCTTTCCTAAAACACCATCCTCCCAGGAGGCCCCTCATCTCGGAGGAGGCCTCGTGGCTGGAAGGTCTCTGAACTCCCCTTGGTTCAGACTAGGCCGGAGAAATCTTATACCTTTTTCCCTCTCTCTTCTTCTTAATTCCTTCCCTCTATATTAATTAAACCACCATAAAATTCCCAAACTGACTTGAGTATTTTTATTGGGATTTAGAAATTAAATTCCTGGTGACTAACTAAATTTATTTTCAGTCTCAACCCTAAATTTACCCCTTACACTACATCACCTCTCTTTTTATTTTTTACTCTTATCTTCTATCTTAAAATCAATGCTAAGTAGGTTTTCCAAGGCAGGAGAGTAGTAAGGCCTAGGCTAAACAATAGGGACTTGCCCAGGGTGTCTGTTAGGAAGTGACTGAGGCCAAATTTGAATCCAGGTCCTCCCATCTCCAGGCCTGGTGCTCTATCCACTGAAACACCTCGCTGCCCCCTAATACTGCATCACTTCTTAATTGGTCTTCCCATGTCCAATCTCTCCTCCATTCAACTCATCTTCCACAGAGCTTTAAATGGTATTACCAAAACATTTAATAATCATTCCCTGGCTCAAATAGCTTCAGGGTCTTCCTACTGACTCAAATAAAATTCAAAATCCTATCTGGCATCAAAAGTCCTTCCCAAACTGCCCCCAAACCATTTTTCTACCCTGATTTCACATTCATTGCTTTCACACAGTCTACATTTAGGCCAAACTGGCCTATTAGCTACTGCCCATATGGCACACTCTTCTCATCTCTGTGCAAGTGGTTCCCCGTGCCAAGTGTTTCTCTTCTTCTTCATCTCTGTCTCCTGGAATATCTCCCTGCCTTGAAGGCTGAGCTCAAGCACCAACTCCAAGTAGGCCCAGCTCCAAACAGGCATTTTCTTGATTCCTTCAGGTGCTATGTTCCCCTCTCTCCTAATCCTTTGAATTGATCTGGACACATTTTGTATTTGGAAGGTCCTGGCATAATAGAAAGAGATGGTTTGGGAGTCAGGAAGACCTAAGTTTGGAGCTCTGATACTTTCTAGCTGTATGGACCTAGAAAAATCACTTAAACCCGTGGTGCCAGAAAGGGCACATAGAGTCCTCTCTGCAGGCACCCACATTGTCGCCCGCCAGAGATCATTACTAAAAAGACAGAGTGATTCAGGTAAGCTGCTCCCCTAATCCTCTCCATCACTCCTGATGACATTTTTTCACATTTCCCACTCTTCCCTCTGCCCAGCAGCACAATGGGGATGCTCCTCCCCTCTCTTATCTGGAGTAAAGGGGGGGACAGTCAGCTGGGGTCAGGGGGAGCATGGCACATCACTTGGTCTCTAAAAAGCTTTCCATTACTGACAAACTCCAAACCAATCTCCCTAATGAACACAGATACAAAAATCTTAAATAGGATACTAGCAAAAAGACTCCAGCAAGTGATCAGGAGGGTTATTCACTATGATCAGGTGGGATTTATACCAGGAAGGTAAGGATGGTTCAATATCAGGAAAACTATCTACATAATTGACCATATCAATATGCAAACCAACAAAATTCACACGATTATCTCAATAGATGCAGAAAAAGTCTTTTATAAAATACAACAGCCATTCCTATTGAAAACACTAATAAGCATAGGAATAGAAGGGTCATTCCTAAAAATAATAAACAGTATCTATCTAAAACCATCAGCCAATATCATCTGCAATGGCGATAAACTAGATGCATTCCCAATAAGATCAGGAGTGAAACAAGGATGCCCATTATCACCTCTATTATTTGACATCGTACTAGAAACACTAGCAGTAGCAATTAGAGAAGAAAAATAAATTGAAGGTATTAAAATTGGCAATGAAGAGACCAAGCTATCACTATTTGCGGATGATATGATGGTTTACTTAAAGAATCCTAGAGAATCAACTAAAAAGCTAGTGGAAATAATCAACAACTTTAGCAAAGTAGCAGGATACAAAATAAACCTGCATAAGTCATTAGCATTTCTATATATCTCCAACACATCACAGCAGCAGGAATTAGAAAGAGAAATCCCATTCAAAATCACCTTAGACAAAATAAAATACTTAGGAATCTATCTCCTGAGACAAACACAGGAACTATATGAACACAACTACAAAATACTTTCCACACAACTAAAACTAGATCTGAACAATTGGGAAAACATTAACTGCTCAGGAGTAGGACGAGCTAACATAATAAAAATGACCATCCTACCCAAAATTATCTATTTATTTAGTGCCATACCCATCGAACTTCCAAAAAACTTTTTTACGGAATTAGAAAAAAACCATAACAAAAAGATCAAGGATATCCAGGGAAATAATGGGAAAAAAATGCAAAGAAAGGCGGCCTTGCAGTCCCAGATCTCAAACTATACTATAAAGCAGTGGTCATCAAAACAATTTGGTACTGGCTAAGAGACAGAAAGGAGGATCAGTGGAATAGACTTGCAGTAAATGACCTTAGCAAAACAGTCTATGACAAATCCAAAGATTCTAGCTTTTGGGAAAAAATCCACTATTCGATAAAAATTGCTGGGAAAATTGGAAGACAGTGAGGGAGAGATTAGGTTTGGATCAACACCTCACACCCTACCCCAAGATAAACTCAGAATGGGTGAATGACTTGAATATAAAGAAGGAAACTATAAGTAAAGTGGGTGAACACAGAATAGTATACATGTCAGATCTTTGGGAAGGGAAAGATTTTAAAACCAAGCAAGACGTAGAAAGAGCCACAAAATGTAAAATAAATAATTTTGACTACATCAAATTAAAAAGATTTTGTACAAACAAAATCAATGTAGTCAAAATTAGAAGGGAAGCAACAAATTGGGAAACCATCTTCATAACAAAAACCTCTGACAAAGGTTTAATTACTAAATTTACAATGAACTAAACCAATTGTACAAAAAATCAAGTCATTCTCCAATTGATAAATGGGCAAGGGACATGAACAGGCAATTCTCAGTCAAAGAAATCAAAACCATTAATAAGCACATGAAAAAGTGTTCTACATCTCTTATAATCAGAGAGATGCATATCAAAACAACTCTGAGGCATCACTTCACACCTAGCAGATTGGCTAACATGACAGCAATGGAAAGTAATGAATGCTAGAGGGGATGTGGCAAAGTTGGAACATTAATGCACTGCTGGTGGAATTGTGAATTGATCCAACCATTCTGGAGGGTAATTTGGAACTATGCCCAAAGGGTGCTAAAAGACTCTCTGCCCTTTGATCCAGCCATAGCACTGCTGGGTTTGTACCCCAAAGAGATAAAAAGGAAAAAGACTTGTACAAGAATATTCATAGCTGCTCTCTTTGTGGTGGCAAAAAATTGGAAAATGAGGGGATGCCCTTCAATTAGGGAATGGCTGAACAAATTGTGGTATATGTTGATGATGGAATACCATTGTGCTCAAAGGAATAATAAAGTGGAGGAATTCCATGGGGACTGGAACAACCTCCAGGAAGTGACACAGAGCAGAAGGAGCAGAGCCAGGAGAACAATGTACAGAGAGACTGATACACTGTGGTACAACCAAATGTAATGGACTCCCACATTGGTGGTAATGCAGTGATCCTGAACAACTCAGAGGGTTACAGGAGAAAAAACACTATCCACATCCAGAGGAAAAACTATGGGAGTAAAAACACTAAAGAAAAACAACTGCTTAATGACATGGGTCGAAGGGGATATGATTGGGGATACAGACTCCAAATGAACATCCTAGTGCAAATACCAACAACATGGAAAAGGGTTCTGATCAAGGACACATGCAATACCCAGTGAAACTGCGTGCTGGCTATGGGAGGGGTAAGAGGAGGGGAAGGAGGAATAGAAAATGATTTTTGTAACCAAGGAACAATGTTTGAAATGGAAAATAAATAAATAAAATTTTTAAAAATAAAAAAAGAATGAAACGTACTATATTTAATTTTCTTTCTTCTTTTTTTATTTGAGATCTCTGCCACAACATGACTAATATGTAAAAATGTTTTTATATGATCGCACCTGTAAAATCTGTCAGCTTGCTTACTGTCTCAGAGAGGGGACAGGACAGAAAGGGAAGGGTCAGAAGGTTGAGCATTTGGAATACAAACTTTAAAAACTTTAAAAAATGAATGTTAAAAAATTTTGGGAAGGGGAAGCAGGGAAAGCTTGAACCACCTGAATCTTCTCCAACCAACCTTAAAATAACACTTCAAAATATCAGAGTGAAGCAACTTTCCTAAAGAAAACAACTTGAAAGGCAGGCAGAGAGTCTGGTTCACTAGGGGAGAGCATCCACCAAGGAGTACTGGCACAGGCCAACAGCAAGCCTCCCCCTCATCCCCACATCTACTGTTCCAGGTTCCAAGTCAACATGAAGACCCTGAGATCCTGCCTACACCAATAGTAGTGCAATCCTGTGCCCATCCCTTGCCCAAGCCTGCAGTGAGACCCCAAGCCCTAGTACAGGACAGTCCACAGCATGTCTGGCTGGTGCAGACCCAGAAGAAGGCTCTGAGCTCTGCCCAAGCCCAAACTGAGGCCCCAGGTCCTACTGCAAGACAGTTGGCAAGGGGCCTGGTTGATAGGAGCCAAGAGGACACCCAGAGCCCTTGCCCAAAACTGCAGAAAGGACTTGAACCCCAGAGCAAGGCATTCTGCTCCACACACTCTGGTAAGCCCAGAGCTAGCCCCTACCCAAGATGAAAGCAAAATTATAAGCCTCAGGGCAAAGCAGTCTGCAGTGTGCTTGGCCTGATCAACTCAAGAGTGAGACCAAAAGCCCTGCACTGAGAGAAAAGGAAAGGGAGAAATAGAATGGGGTAAATTATCTCACAGAAAGAGGCATGAAAAACTATTATATTGGAGGGGAGAATGATGGTGGTGGTGGGCAATGCTTAAACCCTACTCTCATTGTAATTGGCTCAGAGAAGTAGGAGAGGAATAAGACAAGAGTTGGTGGTGTAATAGAAGGGAAGGTGAAGCAAAGGTAATGATTAAAAGCAAAACATCTGTGAGGAAGGACAGAGTGAAAAGAGAAAGAGCAGGGTCAAAAGGGGAAAATAATATAGAGGGAAATACATAGTTGGTAATCATAACTTGTGAATGTGAATGTGATGAGCTCACCCAGAATCCTCTAATATATTGTTTACAAGAAACACATTTGAGGCCAGAGATACACACAGAATAAAGGTAACAGGATGGAGTCAAATTTTTGTGCATCATCTAAAGTTAAAAAAAAGAATCAGGAGTAGCAATTTAAACCTCAGATGAAGCTAAAGCAAAAAAAGTCCAATTTATAAGGAAGAAAATTACATCTTGCTAAAAGGCATTATAGACAATGAAATAATATCAATACAAAACATATATGTACCAAATGATATAGCCTCCAAATTTTTAAAAGAGAAATTGAATGAGCTTCAGGAGGAAATAGACAGTAAAACTATACTAGTGAGGAACCTCTATTTCTACCTTTCAGATGTAGATAAATCAAAACAAAAAATAAACAAAGAAGATGTGAAAGAAGTAATGAAATTTTAGAAATGTTAGAATTACTAGATCTCTGGAGAAAATTAAATGGGAATAGAAAGGAAAATATCTTATTTTCAGCAATACATGGCACTTATCAAAAAAAATGACCTTGTATTAGGGCATAAAGACTTCACAATCAAATGGAGAAAAGCAGAAATAATAAATGAATCTTTTTCAGATCATAACACAATAAAAATTATAATAAGGACCCATGGAAAGACAAATAAAAGATTAATTGGAAGTGAAATAATCTAATTCTGAAAAGGGGTTGGGACAAAGAATGAATCATAGAAACAATAATTTTCATTAAGGAGAATGACAATATAATACAACATATCAAAATTTATGTAACAGAGAGGTGGAGCCAAGATGGAAGACTTAAACCTTACTTTCACTGGAACTGGCTCAGAGAGGGAATAACAGCCAGACTCAAAGGAGGATAGAATCCTACCTTACCTTAAAGAGAAGTAGAAGGTGAATAATAAAGGTGGTGGTTTTGAGGAGAGTAATATAAGGGAGGGAGAAGTTGGGGGTGGTGATTAAAAGACCCTATAAAGAAACAGAAGGGGAATAAGAGGGGGAGGTCTTGGGAAGAGCAGTAATATAAGGGAGGGGGAAAGGGGAGTAATGATTAAAAGCAAAACATTTGTGTGGAGGGAGAGAGTGAAGGGAAAATGGGCAAGTTTAAAAGGGGGAAAAAAAAGATGGATGGGAATACAATGATGATAATTATAACTGTGAATGTAAATGGAATGAACTCATCCATAAAATAAAAGCAGATGGCAGAGTGGATTAAAAACCAGAATCCTACATATATGTTGTTTAAAAGAAACACATCTGAAGCAGGTAGACACACACAGAGTAAAGGTAAGGGGGTAGAGCAGAATCTATTGGGTTTCAACTGAGATTAAAAAAAAAAAAAGCAGGAGTACCAATCATGATTTCAGACAAAGCTAAAGCAAAAATGGATCAGATTAAAAGAGATAAGGAAGGTTAATTACATCTTGATAAAAGGCAGTATAGACAATGAAGTAATATTAGTAAGTAACATATATGCAGAAAATGGTATAGCCTCTAGATTTTTAAAGAAATTAAAGGAGCTTAAGGAGGAAATAGACAGTAAAACACTCTAGTAGGGGACCTCAACCCTCCCCTATCAGAAGTAGATAAATCTAACTGAAAAATAAATAAGAAGTAAAGGAAATCAATAAAATTTTAGAAAACTTAATATTTAATAAATATCTGGAGAAAACTGAATAGGGATAAGAAGAAATATACCTTCCTTTCAGCATCACATGATACATAAACAAAAATTGGCCATGTACTAGGGCATAAAAACTTCACAACCAAATTCAGAAAACAGAAATAACAAGTGCAACTTTTTCAGATCACAATGCAATAAAAATTACAATCAATAAGGGCTCATGGAAAGGCAAATTAAAAATTAATTGGAAACTAAATAATCTAATTTTTCAAAATAGGTGGATCAAGGGACAAATCACAGAAACAATCACTGATTTCATTAAAGAGAATGACAATGAGTAGACAATATATCAAAATTTATGGGATACAGATATGGCAGTTCTTAGGAAAATGTATTTCCCTTAATGATTATATCAATAAAATAGAGAAAAAAAGACCAATGAGTTGGGCATGCAACTAAAACAACTAGAAAAAGAACAAATTGAAAATCCCCTAATTAAAGATTAAATTGGAAATCCAAAAATCAAAGGAGAACAATCAAATGTGATAGACTTTGCTACTAACAGCAATACAATGATCTAGAACAATTCTAAAGAACATATAAAAAGAAAAAATGTTGGAGTGTAAATGCAGATGAAAATATATGACATATCACTTATTTATTTAGATACATAATTTGAGGGTTTGGCTTTATAAGATTATTTACTTAATAATGAATAATATGGAAATATGTTTTGCATGATAATACATGTATAACCCAGATTTAATTGCTTATCTGGGAGGGGGGAGGGAACAAAGAAGGGAGACAATGTGAATCATATAACTTCAGAAAAATTATGTGGAAATTTGTTATTAAAATAAAATAGATTTGAGAAAAAAGTTTTTTTAAAACAAAACTAATGCAACAAAGATGAGGAAGGAGACAACAAACGGGGGGGGGGGGATTTTTATACCAAATTTCTCTAATAAAGATCTCATTTCTCAAATATATAAAGAATTAAGTCAAATTCATAAGAATACAAGTCACTCCCCAATTGACAAATGGTCAGAGGATATGAATAGGTAGTTTTCAGATGAAGAAATCAAAGCTGTCAGTGATCATATGAAAAAATGTTTTCAATCACTCTTCATTAGAGAAATGCAAATTTAAACAACTCTGAGGTATGATCTCTCACTTATAAGATTGGCCAATATGTCAGTAAATGAAAATGATAAATGTTGGAGGGGATGTGGCAAAATTGGGATATTAATGCATTTCTGGTAGAGCTGTGAACTGATCCAACCATTCTGGAAGACAATTTGGAATTATGTCCAAAGGGTTATAAAAGAATGCATGTCCTTTGATCCAGTAA
The DNA here is from genome assembly GCF_027887165.1 of Monodelphis domestica. Lineage (NCBI taxonomy): Eukaryota > Metazoa > Chordata > Mammalia > Didelphimorphia > Didelphidae > Monodelphis > Monodelphis domestica. The sequence goes on from NC_077232.1 coordinate 73,998,344, forward strand.
TACTACTACTAGGTCTGTATCCCAAAGAGATTTTAGAAAATGGGAAAGGACCTGTTTGTACAAAAATATTTATAGCTGCTCTTTCTTTGGTGGCAAAGAATTAGAAATTGAGGGGATGTTCATCAATTGGGGAAGGCCTGAACAAATTTTGGTATATGACAGTGATGGAATATTATTGTGCTGTAAGGAATGAACAGGATGATTTCAGGAAGAGCTAGAAAGACCTACATGAACTGATGCAGAGTGAAGTAAGCAGAACCAGGAGAACAATGTACACAGTAACAATATTGTGGAACAATCAACTGTGATAGACTTGGGTACTAAAAGCAATACAATGATCCAGGACAATTCTGAGTGTGAAGGTAAAATTGTAACCCCTGACTATTTTTAGATTTAATGCCCAAAAGTGTAAACACCCTACTTAAAAGTTAAGTATGAAGATCTGTCCATAATAGATTTAATCACCAAAGGTGCAAACAACCCATTCACACTTGAGTGCGGGAGGTCTGTGACCAATGTGTGCGATAGTGGGTGACAAATTAGAATTCAACTGACTGCCTTCTGGGCAGTCCTAGAGCAGAGCGTCAACTATGGTTGATAGGCGTAGAATTAGGGGAAGGCACAGGAAGTGATGCAAGAGAAAATATCTTTAAAAGGAGCTATTACTTCCTGTGAAAATTGGAATTCTTCATGCTTTCGAGTTGAGGCTGGTGAAGAGGGGCAGAAGGATCTCCTAACTGGTCCTGAGACCCTGTTTTCCTGGTGAGGCTGATAAAGAATCTGCTGACTGGGCTGACACGTGGTGAGTGAAAGGCTGACGCTTACATGTTGGTTTTTCTCTGAAGAGACCAGCATCAGGAAAGACCTATTCTTGAGAGAGGCTTTCCTGGGTCCTTGGCTTTGCTGAGGCCAGCTGAAACTAATTATCCCTGCCTGGAGGGTCCAGGAGTAAATTACTTAATGCTCAGGCTAGATATCTTACCTCATCCTCTCTCTGATTTCTTGCTTCACTCTTTCTACATTTTGTAAATAAAATCTCTTTGGAATTAATTAAATTCCTGGCAACCACACCTTTAAATAATCAAGTCCAACCCTTCAAAAATTAACCCCATTTCCCCCTTACATGAGGGACTTACTTCAAAGAATGCTAGCCACCTCCAGAGAAAGAACTGTTGGAGTCAGAATGCAGATGAAACCATATGATTTTTCAATTATTTATCTGAGCTATTTTGGGATTTTGGTTTTACAAGATGACTCACTTTAAAAAATGAACAAAAATGGGTTTGGATCAAGGACACGTGATACCCAGTGGAATTGCACGTCGGCTAGGGGAGGGGGGGAAAGAAAATGATCTTTGTTTCCAATGAATAATGTTTAAATATATAAAAAAATATATAAAAAAATGAACAATATGGACATTTGTTTTATCTGATAATACATGTATATAACCCAGATTGAAACACCTGCCAGCACTAGAAGGTAAAAGAGAAAAGAGGGAGGAAGATATAAGTTTGATCATATAACTTAGGAAACTTCTGTGGAAATTTGTTATTACATGTAATTGGCATGGGATACAACCAAAGCAGCACTTAGGGAAAAGTTTATATCTCTAAACGCTTATATCAATAAAACAGACAAAAAGCAGACCAATGAATTGGGCATGCAACTAAAAAAACTCAAAAAAGAATAAAATTTTAAATCCCCAATTGAAGATTAAATTGGAAATCCTACCAATCAAAGGATAAATTAATAAAACTGAAAGAGAACTACTGAACTAATAAATAAGACTAAGAATTCGTATTATGAAAAAACAAATATAATAAAGCACTGGTTAGTTTGATTTTAAAAAGGAAAGAAGAAAATCAAATAACCAGTGTCAAAATGAAAAGGGTGAATTTGCCACCAGTGAAGAGGAAATTAAAGCAATCATTAGGAGCTATTTTGCACAATTATATGCCAACAAATCTGACAATCTAAGTGAAATGAATGAATATTTACAAAAATATAAATTATCCGGATTAACAAAAGAAGAAATAAAATACTTAAATAATCCCATCTCAGAAAAAAATTAAACTATCAATGAACTCCCTAAGAAAAAATCCCCAGGACCAAATGGATTCACAAGTGAATTCTATTAAACATTTAAAAAACAATTAATCCAAATTCTATATAAACTATTTGGGAAAATAGGCAGAGAAGGAATCCTACCAAATTCTTTTTATGACACAAATATGATACTTTTACCTAAGCCAGAAAGAACAAAAACAGAAAGAAAATTATAGGCCAGTTTCATTAATGAATATAGTTGCAAAAGTGTTATATAAAACACTAGCAAGGAGACTATAGCATTATATCCCAAAAATCATTCACTCTGAGCTGGTGGGATTTATGCTAGGAATGCAGGCAGTATAATTGACCATATCAATAACCAAACTAACAGAAATCAAACGATTATCTCAATAGATGCAGAAAAAGCCTTCAACAAAATACAACACCCATTCCTATTTAAAAACAAAACAAAACACTAGAAAGTGTAGGAATGGGCCTTTCCTTAAAATGATAAGCAGTATCTACCTAAAATCATTACCAAGTATCATCTACAATGGGGATAAATTAAAAGTCTTCCCAATAAGATCAGGGGTAAAGCAAGGATGCCCATTATTAACACTATTATTTAATATTATAATAGAAATGCTAGCTTTAGCAATAAGAAAAAGAAATTGGAGGAATTAAAGTAGGCAATAAGAAAACTAAACTATAACTCTTTATAGATGATATGATGGTATACTTAAGAAAATCAACTAAAAATAGCTGAAATTAATAATTTTAGCAAAGTTGTAGGACACAAAATAAAACCACATAAATCATCAGATTTTTACATACTGCCAACAAAGTTCAGCAGCAAGAGATAGAAAGAGAAATTCCATTTAAAACAACTCTACACAATATAAAATATTTGGGGATCTATTTGCCAAGACAAATACAGGAATTATATAAACACAATTTCAAAAAACTTTTCACACAAATTAAGTCAGATCTAACTAACTGGAAAAATATTAACTGCCCATGGATGGCCACTCTAAAATTTAAAAAATGATAATTTTACCTAAATTAAATTACTTATTCTGTGCCATACCAAACTACTAAATAATTATTTTATAGGACTAGGAAAAAAAATAACAAAATTCATTTGGAAGAAAAGGTTAAGAAAATTAAAAGAATTAGTGAAAAAAAAATGTGAAGGAAGGTGGCCTAGCAGTACCAGGTCTCAAACTGTAATACAAAGCAGTAATCATCAAAAACAGTCTGGTACTGGCTAAGGAATAGGATAGTGGATAAATGGACTAGATTAGATATACAATATACCAGGATAAATGGCCTTAGCAACCTAGTATTTGACAAACCCAAAGACCCCAGCTTTTGCGGTAAGAACTCTCTACTTAATAAAAACTGCTGGGAAAATTGGAGAACCGTATGGCAAAAACTAGGAATAGACAATATCTCACATCCTATACTAAGATAATGTCAAAATCGGTATATAATCTAGATATAGAGTGATATATAGAGAAACATAAAATAGTTTACCTGACAGACTTGCAGAGAAAGGAAGAATTTTTGGAAAACAAGATAGAAAGATCCACTGAAGCATCACAACTAGACTGACAAATCAAGGAAGTTTTATGTAGTTTGCCTAGATTTTAGCAAAGCATTTGACAATGAATTGAATTCTTCTGGACAAAAGAGAAAGATATAGACTGGAGAACAGTACAATTAGGTGAATTTAGAATGTGGAAAAGCTGAATGCAAAAAAGTTGCCATTAATGGCTTAAAGTCAATTTGGATAGAAGTCTCCTATGGAAAATTCCAGGGATCTGTATTAACAGTAGGTTTTTTAAAATATTTTTAATAATTGACCTAGAAAAAGGCAGAGATAGAAAGCTTAGGAATTGTGTAGATGACACAAAGCTAGGAAGCACCATTAGCACAAAGGACTTTAGAGGAAGAATCAGAAGTGTGCAGATTTCAGAGGTTCACAATGAAAACTTAACAATCAGTTCTGAAAGAGCAGGCTTTAGCTCACCCCTGGGCAGGAACAAAATGATTTCCAGAAATTAGAACTTTGGACCAAATCTAATAAAATAATATTTTTCTTTATTAATGTCTTTTGTTTTTTCTATTACAGTCATTTCAAAATATCTCTTCTTTTCCTTGCCCATTATCTCGAGTTTTTTTTTTAATTATTTCTTTTCTATTTAGCTCCAGAACAGCCATTTTATTTGTTAGGAAAATCATGTAGCCAGCTGAGGCAATAAAATTTAGCTGAGACTTCCACTAATTTACATAAGATGAATAACTGGTTGGCATAAAAGAACTCTGGTTCTGTTTTAAGATAACCATTTTGCTAAACTACCTCCTGTATCAATTTTCTAGATGTATTTTTTCCCCTTCTGCTATCTGTGACATGTAAACATCCAACCTCCCCATTTGCCAACTACAAATTTTATATGCCTATCTTTGAAATGTAAATCTTAATTGTATTTTTTTCCACTGATATAAATGGAAACTAATAAGCCCTAGGAGAAACTCTGACTCTTGCCCAGAAGTAATTTAGAAACTCTGAGGATAATAAAACCTGGTTTTAAAATGTCTCTTCATGTTGATAAGCATGACTGACAGCAATACCTATCAACAAATCACTGGATATTTTCATATCATCACCAAAGCATCCTTTGGAACAAAGCAGAAAAGTTCAGTAAAACAAATTCAGAAGCAACTACAACCTCTACTGCTTGGGCTATGTTTCCATCAAAAATGACTGGGACAATAAACAAAGAAAAAAAGAAAAGTGGAAAAAAAGAAAAAATGACTAGGACAATTTGACCCATAGAGCTGATGTCACTTAGAAACCTAGAGGGCATCTTGACAGCAAGGGGGATGCTATGGGTCACTATTTTCCCCTGAAATCCTCCCATCCTCCAAAATTCCCTAACTCCCTTGAAGACACCGCCATCCTCACCCAGATTAAAATCCTTGGACTCTTCCCATTTGATAAGTGGTCAAAGGACACAAATAATTATGAAATGAAGAAATTAAAACTATCTATAGTCATGAGGAAATGCTCTAAATCACTATTGATTAGAGAAATGCAAATGAAAATAATTCTGAAATACCACCTCACACCTATCTGAGTGGCTAATAAGACTAAAAAGGAAAATGATAAATGTTGGAGGGGATGTGGGAAAACTGGGATACTACCATTGGTGGAAATACAAACTGATAATACAACCATTCTGGAGAACAATATGGTTTAGTTTAGTCATCATAAAACCATGCCTACCCTCTGACTTAGTAATATCACTACTGGGCCTGGATTACAGAGATCAGAAATAGGGAAAAAGAACCTACTTGTATAAAAATATTTCTAGTAGCTCTTTTTGTAGATGCAAAGAATTGGAAACTGAGGGGGTGTCCATTAATTGGGGAATAGTTGAACAAATTGTGGTATATGGCTGTAATGGAAAATTATGGCACCATAAGGAATGATGAACAGGACTATTTCAGAAAAACCTCGAAAGACATGAACTAATACAAAGTAAAGTGAACAGAACCAAGAGAAAAATGTATATAGTAAAAGAAATATTATATAATGATCAATTGTGAAGGACTAATCTATTATCAGCAAAACAAGGTTCCAAGGGGCTCATGATTAAAAAAAGCTATCTCCAGTCAAAGAAGAAACTATTGGAATCTGATTGCAGATCAAAGCATGCCATCCTTCATTTGATTTCCTTCACAAGTTTTTTACTGAATACGTGATAAGTGTCTTCAGTCATGACATGGGGAATAAAGAAATATGGACTGCATGAAAGGGCTGGTATAACTTATATCAGACTATTTACTAAGGCAGGTAGGGAAAGAATCTGAATCACAAAATGTCAGAAAACAATTGTCAAAAATTGTTTGTACATATAATTGAAAAAAATTTTTATTTAAAAAAATTAACCTTGGAATCAGTTTCCACTCTTCACTCCTCCTCATCCCATACAAGGAGTAAAAGGGTCTTATCAATTCTACCTCTACAATATTTCCTATTTTTCACTTACCATTGTCAACTTCAACACCAACACCCAGCCTACCAAAGGAACAAGGTGTCTTGGGGGAAGACACAGATGGAAGCATTTGCCAGGGAAGCCACTGTCCCTCAAATTCTAGTGGAGTCAGCCTATGGCCCTGCCCCCAGGAACCTGGTGAAAAGCTGTAGCAACTAGGGTCAGTGGCTCTACTTCTAGCACATCCCCCCACAGCCATCTGAAAATTCAGAAAAGAACCTCTAGCTACCAAGTCCTTGACACTGTCAAATATAGTTTTTTCAATATTAAAACAAAACAAAAAAACACAGGGGGCAGCTGGGTAGTTCAGTGGATTAACAGCCAGGTCTAGAAATGGGAGGTCCTAGGTTCAAATCTGACCTCAGACACTTACCAGCTGTGTGATCCTGGGCAAGTCACTTAACCCCCCTTGCCTAGCCCTTACCACTCTTCTGCCTTGGAACCAATACACAGTATTGATTCCAAGATGGAAGGTAAGGGTTTAAAAACAAAACAAAACACAAAGAAAGATGAATTACTATATGCCTTGCCAGGACACCTTAGGATCACCCGAAGGACAACTTTCCATCTACTCAGTAGATAAGAGCTCCTATCTGAGTTATCTCTTATTAGAACTCAAGCTTCATGTGAGCAGGGACTATCTCTATTTTCTCCCTGTATCCCTATTGATTACCATAATACATGGCATCCAGCATCTAAGAAATGTTTTTTTCATTCTTTTATCTGAAAATATATGCACTATTATACATTCACAATCCACAGATATAATACAAAATTTAATAAGGAAAAAAAGCAGTCTTACAAGAATCTTAAAAAAAAATTACCTTCTGTCTTAGAATTAATACTCTGTATTGGTTCCAAGGCAGAAGAGCAGTAAGGGCTAGGCAACGAGGGTTAAATGACTTGCCCAGGGTCCTACAACTATGCAAATGTTTGAGGCCATTTTTAAACCCAGGACCTCCTATCTCTAGGCCTGGTTCTCAATCCACTGAGCCACCTAGCTGCCCCTACATGAGTTGTAAAAAAATTAACAAGTATAAGATAAAGGAGGTGTTGTTGGACAGCAGTGTGAAAAAGATTTGAGAATTTTTTTTTTAAACCCTTACCTTGGGGGCAGCTGGATGGCTCAGTGGATTGAGAGCCAGGCCTAGAGATGGGGCGGTCCTAGGTTCAAATCTGGCCTCAGACACTTCCTACCTGTGTGACCCTGGGCAAGTCACTTAACCCCCATGCTTCTGCCTTGGAGCCAATACACAGTATTGATTCTAAGATGGAAGGTAAGGGGTTTTGTTTTGTTTTTTAAACCCTTTAAAAACCCAGGGTCACACAGCTAGGAAGTGTCTGAGATCAGATTTGAACCTAGGACCTCCCCATCTCTAGGCCTGGCTCTCAATCCACTGAGCCACTCAGCTGCCCCCTTGAGTTTTTTTTAATGGACTGTAGACTCCATGAGTCAAGGGGGGTGATATAGCAACCCTTCTCTCCCACTCTTCCTATCCTTGGCCCCCAAATCCCCCCAAACCACTAATACTCATGTGAGGTAGATACTACAGATATTCTTTCCATTTTACAGATAAGGAAACTGAGGTTTGGAGCATTTAAGTACCTGCCCATAGTCACATAGCTCATGTCATAAGTGAGATAAAAACCCAGGTCCTCCTAAATCCAAATGCAGTATTTTCTACCCCTTCAAGATTATCTCCAATTTATTCTGTATATAGTTTGTTTGTGCTTGTTTGCAATTTGTCTCCTCCTACCCCAAGCCCTGAGCTCTTTGAGAGCAGGGACTGAAAATGTTCACCTTTCTAATTATTTCTAGCACTCAGCACAGTGCCTGGCACATAGGAGGTATTTAATAAGCCTTGTTGACTATTCCATACTATGATGTAGACCAGACTAAACATTCTTGGCTCCATAGGATAGAATCAAGAAGGATGGGCAAGGAGATAGATTTTTATCTCAATGTTAAGGGAAAATATCTTTAAAATTGGCATCAATCCTTTTAAAGCTTATTTGGAAAGTGGTGGTTTCCCCCTTACTAAAACTATATAAGCAAAAGCTACTGAACCACTCCCTAGATACCAATTGACAACCATTTATAATGTGGCTACGGTAGGTCAGGCATCCTGTTAAGATTCTGGAGATAAGACAGAAATCGAACAGTCCTTGTCTTCAAGGAAGTTACATTCTATAGGAGAAGTCAACATGTATGTAAATCAGTATGTACAAAATCAAGATAAATTTATGGGAAGAAGGGGAAAGATCAAGAAAGGCTTTTACAAAGAAGGTGGTGCTTGAGGAAAATTTTTCAGGAAACAAGAAATCTGGTAAGATAAGAGTGCATTCCAGGCAAAGGGGACAAGAGTCAGTGCAAAGGCACAAAGGCAGGAGATGAATGGAAGTAGTCCTGTGTGAGAAACAGCAAGCAGGTCTGTTTGGTTGCAACAGTGTAGGAAGAGGAGTACTATCTAATAAGATTGCAAAGGTAGGTTAAGGACAGGTCGTGATGGGTTTTAAAAGCTAAGAAGATGAGCTTCTATTTGGTTTTTTGGGCAGTAGGGTGTTTCTGGAATAGGACTTCCTGGGTTATAGTGTAAAAGGAATTCATGTTCAGGTATGGGCTGGGCTAGAGGGCTTCTAATCCAGGGGTTAGCTAGTGAATGTGTTTGTGTGGGTGGGTTTTTTTTAATGCATATGAAAACATGATGCTGAGAAGGGGTCAATTAGGAACCCGGGCCCTAAGGTTCCTTTCCAGCCAAGCCTGGGAGTCTCCGTTTTGATGCTTCCTGGCCGACTGCGTAATCCGTGGGCTGGAGGAATGGGGGGAGGGGGGATTACCGAGAGAATTTAGCAAGAAAAGAACGGGGTGCAGGGGTGCTGAGAGGTGGGTAGGTGTGGGGGAGGGGTAAGAGAAGGGGTGATGGAGTGAGGGGTGCACGGGGAGAGACGAATGCGAACAGGGCGGGGGGAGGGGCCACTGCACGCGGATGGGAGGGGTCGCTCGAGGGTCGCACAAGGGAGGAGGAAGTAGTCCTAAGCCGGCCCGGGGATCCGCGCTCACCGATAGAAGGCCGCCTCCCCGAGGGGGTTCCAGTCCGCAGTGTAACAGTCCATGGCTGCGCGCGGATCCCCCCACACCTGGGGCGTCCACTCCACTCCGAACGGTCCGGCCTTTTCTTCTTTCTCTTCCGCTAAATTTCCGCTTCCGCCCGTAGCCATCACGTGATGAAGCCAAGGCCGCCATAACTGCTGTGGGCAAAGTTTGAGCTCCGCTCGCTTCATGGCCCCGCCTCCATTCGGTATTGGCCACGCCCCCCGACGCCTCCCCAGACCCGCCTTCCATTCAATTGAATTCTGCACCAGCTGTGTGCTGGCCCCTAAGAGATCGCGGAGGGAGACGATACCGATAGATTTGACCCTAGACTCTTGCCTGCAGATCTCTGGAGGCTTACAAGTAGTCCAATAGCGAGGACGGGCATACCAATAACAGATATAAGGAAGTGTGAGAGAAGTGCAAAAAACGGTCCAGAGGGTGCTGTGAGAAATTTGAAGGAGAAATCAGGGAGGCTACATGGAAGAGGTGACCCTCAAATAGATCCTTGGGGGATCAGAAGTGTCATCCCTGGGTACAAATCAGTTTTCCCTCCCCCTAGCAGCTGAGGGCTTCTTGCTTGGAGTCTGGGGGTTCCTGGGGTTATGGATGAGTGGAGCCAAAGAGGAAGACGCTTATAGAGTGGATTAATGTTTAAAAAAAAAATCTAAAAGTTTCTATTATTAACTTCCTTCCTTCCTTCCTTCCTTCCTTCCTTCCTTCCTTCCTTCCTTCCTTCCTTCCTTCCTTCCTTCCTTCCTTCCTTCCCTTCCGTCTTGGAGTCAATAGCAGAAGAGTGGTAAGGGCTAGGTAATGGAGGTCTAGTGACTTGCCCAGGGTCACACAGGTAGGAAGTATCTGAGTCCACATTTGAACCCAGGACCTCCCTTCTCTAGACCTGGCTCTCAATCCACTGAGCCACCCAGCTGCCCCCTTAAGTTTCTTTTTTTTTTAATTAAGTTTAGTTACGGTTTCATTTTTCTTTAGTGTGATGAATAAAAATGATGTCCTTTATGATTAAGCATTCTAAAATGTGGGTCTTAATAAAATTCTCTTGAGTGCACATCCTAATGAAATGTGCTGCTCACGACTATAGGGGACGCTCTAGGAAGTAAAGGGAATCTTAGAAAGGAGGGTGGCCGTCGGAAGAGGGGGGGATAGGAATCAGGTGGAAAGTCTAGGACTGGAGGGGAAAGGGCGAGGCAAGTGCGAGGCGGAGGGGGAGGGGGCGTATGGCATCCAGTCCCCGAACTGTAGCAAGAAAGGACCCTCTAAGATTTTTAAATTTAAATTAAAAATCTAAAATTCAGATTTGATAGGGTGAGGGGAAGACACGCTTTCTGAAAACTGCTTTTTTACTTACTACCGGGGACTTAGGCTGAATTCGAATCCAAGACCTCTGGCCTGGCTCTCTCCTGGACACCATGTAGTCACTCTTCAGGAATAATCCCAACGAGTGAATAATCAATCGGCCTGGGAGAATGGTTGGTGATCGATAGAAATAACCAGATTTTTATGGCAGTAAAATGGGCGGAGAGCGGGAGGGGCACTTGGGGGCCATAGAAAATTCCCCCCCCTTCTCTTCCTTTCCTTGCCGTCCCGGCCCCTCTTCTCCTCTTTTCTCCCCTCCCCCTCTTCTCCCTTCATTTACGCTTCCTCCAGGACGTCCGCCGGGATGTCCCCTCTCTTACGCGCAGATGCTAGATAAGAAGAAGGGGTGAGGAGCGGGCTAGAAGCGCCCGAACCCTGGGGGAACAGACTCTTCCGAGGGCTGCGGACTGAGCAAGGGTGGAGCTAGGCGTCGGTGAGTGCCCCGGGCGGTCTAGGAATTGAAACTGAAGATCTCCCTGTACTAACTTGGTAAAGTCCTTATAATGCAAACCACCCCCACCACTCCCACCCCCGGAAAGGGAAACAGACCTAAAGAAGACTGGGGAGCCCCAAACCTGACCCCAGCCTCGAAGTTTGGTTCCCTGTGGTACCACCTCCTCCCCCTCCCCTTTTTCATCTTGGGTCCTGGAGCAACTTCCCATCCCCCCTTTGCCCCTGGGAGGGGCAAAAGCTAAACTCTACCCTTCCGCCCCGCCGGCACTTTACATCTTCCTCCGTGCAGTGCGGTGCGGTGTGGTGCGGTGCGCCCGCTCTTTCCTCTTCTAGGTCCGAGCTACCTGAACGCGTCTCCGCTGCGTCCCTCAGACCGGCGGCGCTCAGCCCGGTGCCCCCGGCCCCTGCCAGCCCGCCTCCCGGGCACCTTCGGGCACCATGGTTCATTTCTTGTCGTCCGAGGTCCGCCAGCTGCTGCACAACAAGTTTGTGGTGGTCCTGGGGGACTCCAGTGAGTTTGCGCCCCCCTCTTCCCCTCCCCGCCCAGGCTGCACCCCCACCCGCCCGCCCCCTCCGAGCCCTAGCTGCCCGCCTTTCCCCCGCATTCCGCGTGCCCTTCACTCCCCCCGACGAGCCGAGCCGAGCCGGGGGATGGCGGCCCCGGGGCTCGAGGGCCGGGCCCGGCTTACCAGCCCCCGCCCCCCTCGCTTCCCTTCGCAGTCCAGAGGGCGGTCTACAAGGACCTGGTCCTGCTGTTGCAGAAGGACTCCCTGCTTACCGAAGCCCAGCTCAAGGCTAAGGTGAAGGGCCAGGCGGAGGGAAAGGAGGGATTCCTCGGGGCTCCGGGGAGGGAGGGGCCCGTGCCATGCAAGGTGTGTGGCGAGTCTGCTCGGTGCGCCTCCGCCAGCTTTGCAGGGATGCCGCGGGCCGGGCCCTGGGGCTGGAGGGACCCCGCCGCGGGACTGGGGGGGGGGGTAGTGCCCTGGACCCCCCCAACCCATCTGCTGACCCTGACTGGTCTGGGTTAGGGGGAGCTGAGCTTCGAGCAGGACCGCCTGGTGGCCGGGGGACAGCTGGGGGAGCTTCACAATGGGACCCATTATCGAGAGGTCCGCCAGTTCCTGTCCAGTTCAGGTCACCACCTCTTGCGATTCTATTTCCTCACCCGAGTCTACTCGACTTATGTGGAGTCTGTCCTGGCCGAGTTACAGCACGGGCCACCTCCTGACCTGGTCATCATCAACTCCTGTCTCTGGGACCTGTCCAGGTGAAAAGAGCCCCGCCCCGCCCCCTTCAGCTCCCCTCCCCCCAGGACCAACCCTTTGTCTCTGGGGCATTTCCAGCCCTCCCTCCCCCAGACTGAGTCTTCTAGTTTATTTATTTTATTGCGAGAGCCTGCTGTCTGTGTGGGTCATTAGGCGTCCTCCCACCTAAGAGGACTGAAGGAGAGCTTCCCATCCTTTAGATGCCCTAACATTAATGACGTCATAGGTCACAGCCTCGGAGTGGTGAAAGGTCCGAGGTGCTCCCTCCGTGCTCAGAGGGTACGGCTTGTCCCAAGAATAAGTCACCCTGTTGCAACTTGCTGGCTTATACCAGTTACACTAGAAGGAGAAAAATAGCTAAGCACATTGCACCGGGTTTGCTTAATAGCCTTATTAAATATATCGACTGTAATTCTGGTAGTCACTAATCAGTCCTTGCCCCCACATTAACCCCTTCCTACCGCTGGGGTCTTGTTTCAAGGTCAGGGCTTCTCATTCTTTTCCCTGGGCCCAGGTATGGTGGTGACGCCATCAGAAGTTACCAGGAAAACTTGGAATGCTTATTTGAAAGGATGGAAGAGGTCCTGCCCGCCTCCTGCCTCCTGGTATGGACTCTGGCAATGCCACTGGGCGAGCGCCTCACGGGAGGCTTTCTGCTGCCCGAGGTGAGAAGGCCGAGATCCCCCCCCCATCCCCCATTTCTGTGCCACACCAGCCCTGGGTTTAGGGGGGAAAGTGGGGCCTGAGTGTGGGGTCCTGCCCCTCCCCTGTTGTGCCTTCCTCAGCTACAGCCCATGACGGGCTCCCTCCGTGCGGACGTGCTGGAGGCAAACTTCTACTGTTCCATGTTGGCTGATGGGCACCGATTCGATGTGCTCGACCTGCATTTCCACTTCCGGCATGCGGTTCGGCACCGGCGTTTGGACGGCATACACTGGGACCAGCATGCCCATCGCCACGTCTCCCAGCTGCTGCTGGCCCATGTGGCTGAGGCCTGGGGGGTGGAGGCTCCCCGCAGGAGCACCCCACTTGGTGAGCTGGATACCCTCATAGAATATGGGTGGGGGGGCATTTTTTTCATCAGAGAAAAAAAACAACAACTACGAGACAATGCAGGACCCCAGAATTTTAGATTTAGAAAGGGATTTTCTCAAGGTCCCCAAATGAACAAATGGCAGAGCCAGAATTCAGCCTTTCTTTCCGGTTCTCTGCAAATCCCTAATAGTCTGAGCTGGGCATTAAGCAGGAGACCCTAATTATGGAGAAGCTTCTGTTCTGATTGGGAAGAGAAAACCTAAATTTGGGTTGTGGCTATATTCTACTGTGTTAATCCTCAGGTGAAAGGAACTTAAAGTAGGGAGATCAGTCGTGATGTTAATGCAGTTGTCAGTGATAAAGGTCTTACCTAGAATAGGAACTCTTTTTTTTTTTTTAATTTTTAAATTTTTTTAAATTTGGTCCATTTTGAACATTATTCCCTGGTTACAAAATTCATTTTCTATTCCTCCCTCCCCTCCCCCCCTCCCCTCCCCTTTCCTCCCATAGCCTGGGTATTACATGTGTCCTTGACCAGAATCCATTTCCATATTGTTGGTATTTGCACTAGGATGTTCATTCAGAGTCTACATTTCCAATCTTATCCTCATCGACCCATGTGATCAAGCAATTGTTTTTAGAATAGGAACTCTTAAGTGGAGAAGAGAAATTGTGGAGGTTGAATTGACAGGCTTGGACCACTGATTGGATGTAATGGTAAACTGACTGCCAGGAAGTTGGGAATATGGTGCTAGAATTTGGTGTGATCCATGGGGAAAAGATTACACCCAAAGCCACCGAATGTGATGGTTAAAATTTTAGGGAATAACCTGTGAGTGAAGGAAAAGAGGCTTCAGAGGAAGAAGCTTGGCGGCCCACGCCAGGAAAGGAATTTGGGGGCAGATGGGGGGTTTGGGAGGTTGGTCTTCTCTACATCGGTCTGAATGGACTCCTCTGTTTTCAGGGGAGTGGAATGAGGAGCGATTATCCCTAGAACGCAGGTCCAAGGGGCCTATGAAGAATTGGAGGCATCCCGCCCATCTCTCTGAGGGGACTTTGCCACACTGGAGACATGTAGCCCAGGCAGCTGAAGAGCCCCCTTCTTGGAATTGTTCTTCGCTGGCGTCCCTGGAGTGGTCCTTCTTGGAACAGCCAGTGATGGGGAATGAGGAGCCTGCATCCTGGAGATGTTCATCTCAGAGGACTAAGAGGTCTCTTTCCTTTGAGCCAGTAGCCCAAGACATTGATGGTCCTTTGTCCTGGCTGAATAGGCAGCTCCAGCCCCAGCTCCTGCCTTTGCCCCCACCCCCGCCTCCCCCCTTACCCTTGGCCCCGCCTCCCCCCCTTCCCCCACCGCCACCCCCAACCCTGCCCTTCCACCTTCAATTACCCCTACCCTTCCCTTCATCCCAAGTCCTCCCTCAAGACAGCTGCTTCTTCTCGGATAATCCCGTCCTGCCTGGCTACTTCCCCCTGAACTATACAGCCTTCGGTGATCCCTTGCCTCCTCCTGCTAGTAAGTGTGACTTCTTCCTCTCCCTCCCCAGCTCCCCCTGCCCCGGGGTAACGAGGATCCTGAGTTTAAGGCCACCCTAGAGCCAGCCTCCGCTTTTCTTCCACCCAGGAGAACTGGGCTCTGAAACCTAACGGCCTTCTTCCTTCTTTGCTGCCCCACTAAACACCCCAGGGAGGGAGGGCAGGCTGCAGCAGCTAGGTGTGTCAGGTCCATTTCATACAGATAACAAAATGTGTTTCTGGTGTCCTAAAATGTGTGTAGAACGCGAGCATTTATGATACAATCGTTGTGTAGTGCCTGAATCTATGTGGAATTCTGAGGAAAACCCAAATTTAATTAATAAGAATAATGCCAAAAATGCAAGGAACTCACCATTGTTAAAATACAGCGGTGCCTAGAGAGGGGAGGTCCTGGGTTCAAATATGGTCTCAGACACTTCCCAGCTGGGTGACCCTGGGCAAGTCACTTAACCCCCATTGCCTAGCCCTTACCATTCTTCTGCCTTGGAGCCAATACACAGTATTGATTTCAAGATGGAAGATGGAAGGTAAGGGTTTAAAAAAAAAATAAATATATATATATATTTATATTTATACATATATATATAGTGATGTTATTTCTCTCTTGTGGCCTTTTAAACTTTTTTTTTCCTTTTAAACTTTTGTTGCCCTAAAAATTCCATTTTACTGGGAAACCATATTCCACCTGGTCTTTTTTGACAGGGTTTTTTCCTACTGAAGCTAAGGGACGTCTAGTCCCTGCTCAGGGGATGGAGAGGCAGGTGTGAAAGCTGGGAGGTCCTGGCTTCACATCTGGCCTCAGACAAATCCCTTAACCCTGTTTGCCCGACCCTTGCCCGTCTGTCTAGTCGGTTACTCAGACCGAAAGGGTGGTTTGTTGTTTATTTGCTTTTGAAGAAAAGAAAGTGAGCGCAGCATCTCTCGTGACCTGTCCTACCTTTCTGTTTCCCGCACAGTGCTGGACTCCACGTCGGCTCCCTGGCCTCCTGCCCCAGCTCTTCCTCACTACGGACAGAGCCGCCACAATCTGGTAATGCGCCGTCCCCAGCGCCACGTGTCCAACGGCCCCTACAGCCGCTCCAGGGAGGGAGGATTCAGTCGGCAGTGGCCCCGGCCTGGCCAGACACATTGAGCGGCCTCCTCCCTGCCCAGGGAAGTGTGACCGGACACACTGGCTGGGCCGCGGGCACACTGCCCTTCCTTGGACGTGGCCAGATGGACTGGTCCTCATGAATCTGTCTCCTGTTTTTTCCAATAAAGATGTGACATTCTTCTGGGGCAGAAGAACCTGTTTCTGGCATTCGGCCCTCATCCCCTTCCCACAGCCTCCATCATTCCATGTTTCTCATACCTCAGACCAAATAATTTCTAGCTAGAGGCAGTGGGGCCCAGTGGTAGGCTTCGGTCAGCTTTGTGACTCTGGCTGAGTCCTCTAACCCTAGTTTCCTCAACTGTAAAATGGGTTTAAAAGTGTACCTCAAAGGGTTCACAAAGCTCTTAGCACTGTGCCTGGAAAGCAGTAGGTGCTCCATAAATGGTTTTTTCCTTCCCCCTGTCTGTCCGAGGAACTGGCATGGGTCTAAGCCACAGACTGACCTCTGCCGGGCATGGGGCTGGGCAGTGACCTTTCCTGGCCACAGCTGGAAAGACTGACGCTAATGGGTTTGGGCACAGCTGGATGGATGGCCAGGTGCTCTGGAGGACTGTTTACACCAACTTCTAGAGGAGTGCGCTTGTGAACAAAATCACAGTGCTTTGAAATATTCCAGTGCAACCCATTTTAATTAAGTTCCTAATACAGTTCAAGTGCCTTCATCATGGTTTGGGGAACACATCCATAAAATGGTGAAGCAGGGAAGCCCAGACCCTCCCACTCGAGATAATAGCCCTTTTCTCTAATACACTGGCCCCATCATAATTGTGTAAGAGAAATTCCCCCAATGGATTTCTGATTTTCACAAACCCAACACAGGGTGCAGGTACATCTCTTTAGCATCTTGTCAAATCAAACCGAAGTGACCTGGGCTACTTTCCAATAAATGGTTGAAAAGACAGCCACCCCTCTGCTTAGCCCCCTGGACAGTCTGGCCCTCCCCTCTTCCTCTCCCAGCTGGCTCGAGTTTTGACTGCCTGCAGTTTGTCTGTGTTTATCAAACAAATTCTGGTTATTGGCCAAGGCCTTGTAGATGTAAAATGAGATCTGGGCATGGCGGTTTGGGGGACCCCGCTTCTGACCACCCAGTTCCCCCCTAGGCTGCAGACCAGCAAGTCACAGTTCAGCGAGACTCCTGGGCTTCAGTTTTTCTTCATGGGGGGAAATGACAACCAGAGGGCCTTTGTGGGGCCAAGAACTAAGACTACCTTTTACAATTTTACACCAATAAAACCTCACATGTAAAAGTCTTTTATAGATGGTTGTGGAAAAACAGGCCTTAGTTTGCTGCCCCTCTGAAATGGGAAATTTGTGCCTCTGCTCTGTGTGATTCTGAGGCCTTCCTCCTCCCTCCCCCAAGTCCACATTCTTTTCCATCTCCTTATCTGCCCCAGGGGCAGTCTTGGGAGGAGCAGACCTTTGAGTTTCCTGATAGGAACAATCAGAAGATACCCCCAAGACTCAGATATGCCACCCCAGCCTGGGGAGGGAGTTTGGTTCCCTGCCCCCTAGGCCACTCCTTGGAATGTTTGGTCTGGGCCAAGTCTTTTCCCCTGGTTGTTCAGTTTTCCACTGCTGGGTTCTAGTTCCAGCCCTGCTTCCTTCTCCCCCGGATCTTTTCTGGGTGGGCCTCCTCCACAAAAAGAGATAAAGGACAAAGCATTTGCCAAGTGCCTACTGAAGTCCTGGGCACCCAAGCCACAAAGAAAAGTCTGGCAATTCCTGGAGCTCCCTGGCTCATTGGGGTGCAGTACCTGGATTCTGATCTGGGAAATGACCGGGATGGAGGAGTGAGCCCTGGGGTTTCACACCCTTTGAAGAAGCAAAAGATAGGAAGCTAATTAAGTGAGCTTGAAGTGAGGTAAACTAAGTCATTGATCCATTGGTTATGCTATTAATCAGAAACCTGCTTCCTCTTGTAGAAAGCAAACACCAGGAATGTGCTTTCTCATGGGAAAGTCAGTCGGCCCTGGGACCAGTGTCCAAAACAACATATGGTCAGTGTACATGAGGAAATGACCCCTCACTAACAAGGAAGAATTAAATCCAGTGTAAGTTAAGGTATACAGTATGAAACATCTTATACTCAAATGATAACGGCCCATCTGGCTTCTGTAAAATAAGGCTTGCTTGGCCAGGTCATTTTGCCCCAGTCGTTAGGCCCATATCTCATTAATGGCATTGTTTAAAGCAAAATCATCCGTGATATTGTTTAAGCTTACATTGTATCTTGCACGTATGTAACCCTATAAAAACTGCCTGTAACTTCAGTTTGGTCCTGGCCAGTAGCTTCATCTATTAATCAATAGATTAATAAATAAATATTGGTTCTGTTTAATTGAACTTCTTGGGTGTCTGGACTCGTTTTATGAAGCACCCCACTTCAACGTCAACATTTTTTTCATGTCTGTAGTTCTAGGAACATAGCTATGATCCCCAAGTATTGGGGTGAGTCAACCACTTGTTTGTGCCCAGCACCCCGATAATCCTGGGGATACCCAGAAAGAGAAAACTATCCGGGTTCTCAGGAGGGGAGAAAGGGAATGTCAACACCTCTGGGGGGCTCTTCCCACTCCACTGGTCCCAAACCAAGCTCTTCCTCTCCCACATCAAGACCTGGCCGCCATCTTTGAAAGTCTGGAAGCAGCCAACTTCAAAGTCAGAACTGAGCTGAAATTCTGACTCCCACTGTTATTGGGCATTAGACTTAGCCAGCAAGGACCCTTGTCATTTACAGAACCAGCTCCCATTTAATTTGACAAGTGGGGAAGTCCACTCTGCCCTTGGCTGTTCTACCTGCCCAGGAGAGTCCCCCAATCTCCCACCTATCACCTAGGGTTCACCCAGTCCATTCAATATGTTTCTTCTAGAGATGACCAAACTCTGTCAAAACAAAGGGTATGCTGGGATGTTTAAATGGACCAATGAAGTGATGTCCCTGAAACCTGGAGAACTCGAATACCTAACCACAGTGGTCTGGTGTAGCTGTTCAATCTGTGTTCTATAGCCTGAGACAACTGACCAAGCAGCCCTTAGGGATGGGAAGCTTAGTGTACCTAAAGAGAGACGCCCAGAGATGAGATGGTCAGGAGCTAGTCTTAGGAGGACATAGAGGAATCTTCAGCTAAGGAAAGAGTGGAACAGAGAGAGAAAGGAAAGGAAGGAGAAAAACTATGAGCAGACAATTTGGAGACAGACACTACTCCCTTTACAAAGCTGTATGAACAGTATCCCTTCTCTTTCCAATACCACCACATGGACTGAATTTTTTTCCCCAGTATTTTCTATATGTTACTTAAAAAAAAAACATCTCTCCCTCCAATACCCTATGGTGTGCCCCCCTCCAGTATTATCTATATGTACCACTTTTTTTTTCTCTACTCCTCCAATACCATTTGAACTGCATTTTTTCCCAGTGTTTTCTATATGTTGCTTTTATAAAATCTCTTCCCCTTGTTAACTTGGAAATAACACAAAACTACTAAAGTAGTCAGAAAAACCAAGTCTTTAATCAGGAAAGGAATAGGTCCAATGTTTCAGCCTTGTCCAGAGCCCAGTGCCAAAAACTTCTACAGGGTCTACAGCCTGGGACTCTGGGGACAGTATCCCTGGGAGAAATCACCACAGGAGAAGATAGCTCCAGGGGAATTGGGGGAACTTATATACCCTTTGGGGAATGTAGAGACAGCGAAATATGATTGATTGACATTACCATGGCTATAAGGAAATGGGAGTGTTCAAAATACACTGACAAGCTACAGGCAGGCTTGGGAAAGGAACCATAGCCTGAGGCTAGGGTGGCTGGGAGTGGACAATAAAAGGATGGTCCCTGCTTAGGTGTTGATCTTTTGGGGAAAGCACCTCTGATACAATGGAGAAGACTTCTAAAACTAAAAGGGTACTCTTAGCATTTGCTTAGCCCCAGCTAACTGGGATTATAATTTACTTTAGGGTCTATTATTCAGTCTGAAACTGGTAGTCTGAGATTCCCTTTAAGGTGAATTCCCATGGGAACAAGGACAAGCTTGGGATCTCCAGCTTTCAAGATGACTAAATTTGGGGTTGCTGGATGACAAAGACTTTGGGGTCCTCAGATTTCACATTGACACCCTCCAATATCATGTCAACATGGAATCTAGAAACCATAAACTTTGTAGCCTAGTAAGATCTGATGAACCCCAAATTTTAGGGTTAGCTTGTAAACTGGAGACCCAAGTTCAAGCCTGTTCCCATGAGAATACACCCTGAAGGGAGTCTCAGACAAGTAGGTTCAGCCTGAATATTAGACCTTAAGACATTTAAGGGATTTAGCTAGATAGAGTTAACAAATTTTAGTCAAATACTAAAATATCCTTTTATCCCAGTAGTTTCTCCCATGGTATCAGAGACCTTTTCCCAAGAAGACCCATACCTGTGTAGGGATTGCCATTTAGTATCCATTGTAAATAGCCCATTCCCTTATTCTCTACCCTCTAGCTATGGTTCCTTTCCCAGACTTGTTTGGATCCTGTCAATATAGTTTGAACACTCCCATTTCCTTGTAGCTATGGTAATGTCAATGAATCATCTTTCCCTGTCCCTGGATCCCCCAAATAATATATAGGTCCCCTAAAT
This sequence comes from Monodelphis domestica, assembly GCF_027887165.1. Taxonomy (NCBI): domain Eukaryota; kingdom Metazoa; phylum Chordata; class Mammalia; order Didelphimorphia; family Didelphidae; genus Monodelphis; species Monodelphis domestica. The sequence continues at coordinate 74,018,972 of NC_077232.1, forward strand.
TCTTTTGTTCCTTGGAATTGTCCAATCTAGCATGGTTGGCTTCCCAGGAGTTCAGTGACCAGAAGTGCCAGTCTGGGACTCTAAGTGGGTTTATAGCACACAGTTCTTCAAGGAGGCCCAATTTAGTGCAGAACTACTATCCATAATTAAAGAGTGTTTTTTCCTGACTACTTAATAGTTCTGTGTTTTCTCTAGTTTAACAACCACCTTTTTTTTTCACAGTATTTTCTATATATTACTGTAAAAATTAAAATTAGATCTTAATAAATGAAATATTATATTTAGGAGATTTATTAATGATCATTTAGGAATAATGGGATACAAAAATAAAGACTACGTGCCCATGGCTGATCAGCCAGTTCAACCGCCTTACCAACACCAAGCTTGCTGCCATCATGCCAAAGAGAGGTGGAACTCTCCCCATCCTCGCCTTATATCCTCTGTCTACAGGAAATACAGAATGACTGGAAGTCAGTGGGCTCCTGGGAAATGTAGTTCTTTTTTTAAGGTAATAGATTTTCAATTATACAGTTACTTTTTTGTTAATTTCCCCCTCTAATACCACATCAAGTAACCTCCCCCCCAGGATTATCTATATGTGCTACTTTTTTTAATCTCTCCTCCTCCAATACCATACAGACTGATTTATTCCAGTATTTTCTACATGTTACTTTTTAAAATCTCTTCCCCTGTAAGATTAGAATTAATATCCAATGACTCCAAGTATTATATTTTATAAGATTTATTAATGATCACTTGAAGTAGAGGAAAAGTATAGCCTGAATAAAGATCAGTTTCCCAGACATCAAAGCAGGAGGAAAAAAAGCCCAAGGGGGCAGAGTTACAGAGACCAACCTTATCTACAAAACATAAGGACACAACATGAGAATGAAAGTAGGATGTTGGGAATCATAGTTCAAGGGAACATGAAAATTATAATTACATAATTCCCCCTGTGATCCTTTGGGAAACTAGTCTCCCTAATGGATTATTTAAACATAACCAGCTTATAGTTATAAAGATTTTTAACTAAAAGTATACATAATGTTTCAGTTTCTAAAGGGAAATTACAATAATTTGGGGATAAAAGGGAAATAAAAGAGAAAAAGAACAAAACCAATGATTGCTACATTGACAAAAAGCCAATTTGAGGGCAAATCTCGTTGGCATAAGAGTATATATTCAAAATAAATGTGTTCAGTCCCCCACAGTTCAAAATCATCACATCCTAAAGTTCACTCTGGATCTTTTGGTGCAATATGTGGTTTCTCCAGGCATCTTCATGGCACCTTCTCCAAATAGTTCACTTTCTGGATTTAGAGAGGTAGCAAGTTTCTTATCGTAAAATTACTCTCAAAAGAATTTAAACTTTGCATTATAGGATAATAATAAAATCCCCCTGAGGAGAGTGTTGACAAACACATGGATCACCCAAGGATACATGGCTGAGTTATGAGATATATGAATCAATTATCAAAAGAAATAAAAAACATCAAAAAATCCAAATAAAAGAGAAAAAATAACTTCTGTATGAAATATAAAATATCAAAGTCTTATGTGTAAAAATTCCAAGTAAGGAAAAATAAATCTATAAGAGGATCTTGAATCAGGGCCCAATTAAAGTGATTTATGTCCCATAAGCCTGTAGTAGCAATTATGCACTTACCCAATCAGCAGCCAGGACTATAGAAAATTGTCACACTATGAAAGACAGAAAAGGGACTAGATTTTGAAGCAGACAGGAAATAGCATTCCCTGGTCTGATTTTACCTTTTCTCTCAGGGATAGGGGAGACCAGATGGTAGCCAAACTTTGGTACTTGATAGAATGTGACATGGGGAAGACCTGTGTCTGACATATGTCAAACAGTTACAACCTTGAACCTCAAACAAGTTTAAATACTCTGTCTTGGTGCGGAATCTCATCAATCCCACATGGATTGGTTAGTCACCTTGACCTTGTTGGAATTTTACAGGTTAACTTTGTGCTCCTTGGCACTGTGCAGTGACTGTTTTGTGATCCCTTCTCCTGGAATCAGATACAATCATTAAGCAAAGTCCCATAATATTTAACAATCAATGGCAGGTTTCCATAGTCTAAAGATTTTGGGTTTGTATTGACATTAGGGCTAATGGACATTTTAAATAGTGCAAAATAATAATTAAAAAAAACATTAATTCTGGTAACATGTGCTTCAGGTACAAAAAATGAGAGAAAAAAGAAAACTCAAATACTGTATTGCACATACAAGGGAAAACAATAATAAAAATAAATAAAATATATACTTCACAATCAGTGACACTATTTCAGCCTAGGAAAGGTAGAATAGAAAGGTTTCTCACCCAAAAATGAGATCCATTTCCTTTTTAACTTGGTCATGATCCACAGTGTGAGTGCAAATGATTTTCACCAAGTAACAGTTTTATAAAAGAGTGTTATAACAGGTAATGCACATTCAAAGAAGACCAAAATCCCACAAATCATAATACCCCTCTAATGACAATAGCAAACAAACCCACTATCATTATGATTCACATATATTGCCACTTGCTGTGTGACATTTTAAAAAACCTATGAACTCATGGATACTCATCATAAGTTTTCCAGATATAGCTGATCTTTCAACGTTGGCTGAGATATTTTTAACAAATTTATTTATATTTAACATATATATTTTAACATATATATATTAACATATATATATATTTAACAAATGCCAACATTCCAAAATGTGGCAGGAAAGCCCAGAAATGACAAACTTCTGTACTGCTATTAAAGACCTTTTGGATCTAAAATGTCACCAAGAATCTAGATCTTTCTGGTGGAAGGGTAGAGTAAGCTGAGGAGTTACAAATACAAAAAAACCCATCTAGTGGGTACAAAGCCCCCTGGGAAAATCTTCCCACCTCCTGGATGAGATTATAACCCATTACAGGGTAACCAAGCCCCTTTAGGGAAACCTCCCTCCTCTGGTATAAGACTGTAACAGCGCAAAAGGCATGTCTTTATATGTCCCCAAGAACATCAAGTATGGGGTTCCCCATACTTGCACTTAGAATAGTGTGGACAAACCCCATACTGGATGTCTTGCAGAGACTGGGCAGGCAAAATGGCAAGGGGGTATAGGGAGAGGAATCTCCTCTCTGAATTTTGAGATTACTCAAACTATCAGCTGCAAGGGATCCAACCAGTACAAGAACTCCCAGTTACAGCAGCAAGAAAAGACATCATAAAGCTGTAAGCTGCGTGAGCTTGGTAAGGCTCTCAGGAAACAGGAGCTGTTTGAGATAAGCAGGAAACTGGGCCATACATGCAATATCTACTTTCTGTCCATAGGTGGCGCTATACTGTCTAGGAGTAAAAGTCTCACCAGGAATGTTTGGGAGAAGAGTTCTGTCCCTTCCCCCCCCCCCCCCCCAACAGAGGTAAAACCAGTGGCCCCATGATACTTCAGTTCCCACTCCCACATCCAAGAGTGTGAAACCCCTAAGGGTCAGCTTAAAAATAGGCTTAAAAGCTAGAGGGGGTTGGGGGTGGGCAGTGTGGAAGGGACTGTTCTTTTAAAAAAAAAAACATAGAAAGCAAGGGAAAGGGGGATTTAGATCTCACCCTCTGTGCCGGAACCTTGAGGGATCAGCAGTGCTCTGGAGGCCTTGGCTTATTGCTTTCGGCAAGGAGAGAAACATGCTTTGCAAAATTTATCTACTCCCTATTCTTTACTCAAATCCTTTCTTAAAAGAAAAATTTGAGAATTTTTTTCCAACTTCACTGGTTTCCAGAAATGTAAGATTAAAATTAAAGTCCAATAACTCCAAGTATTATATGTTATAAGATTTATTAATAATCACTTGAAGTAGAGGAAAAGTATAGCCTGAGTAAAGACCAGTTCCCCACCTCAAAAGCAAGAGAAAAAGAGCCTGAGGGGGCAGAGTTACAGAAACTTTATCTATAAAACATAAGGATGCAACATGAGGATGAAGTGGGATGCTGGGAATTGTAGTCCAAGGGTACAGAAAATTCTAATTATACACCTCCAATATTACCTGGAGTAAATATTTCCCCCCAGTGTTTTCTATATCTTTTTTTTTTTTGTTAATCTCATTTTCTAATACCACATTGAATAATCCCCCCTCCTAATTTTATCTTTAAAAAAAATTTTTTTTAAACCCTTACCTTCCGTCTTGGAGTCAATACTGTATATTGACTCCGAGGCAGAAGAGTGATAACAGCTAGGCAATGGGGGTTAAGTGACTTGCCCAAGGTCATACAGCTGGGAAGTGTCTGAGGCCAGAATTGAACCTAGGACCTTCCATCTCTAGGCCTGGCTTTCAATCCACTGAGCCTAATTTATCTTTATGTGCTAACTTTTTTTCAATTTCTCCCTCTTCAATTACACAGGGACAATATTTTTTTCCCAGTATTTTTCTGTATGTGTTACTTTTTTTTTTTAATTCAAAGTGACTTGCCTAGGGTCACACAGCTAAGAAATGAATGGGGTCATATTTGAACCCAGGATCTCCTATTTCTAGGGCTAGTTCTCAATCCCCCTTCTATAGGTACTTTGAAATGTACATGTCATTTCCTGGATAGAATCCATGCTCCTTGAGAATAAAAGCTGTCATTTTTGTATCTATCCTGTAAGATTTAAATTAATCAATAACTCCAAGTATTCTATTTTATATTTATTAGTAATCACTTGAAATAGAAGAAATAACAGAACAAAGTAAAAATAGCCTGAGTGAAAATACATGGGTAAAATTCTCCTGTCTGGGTCTCACCCAACCTCCAAAACTGCCTTCCCAGGAGCAGAGAGAGGGGGAGGAGGTACACAAAACTTATATCTTCCCTACATTAGTAGGTAACATGAGAAAGAAAATAGGAAGCTGGGAAAGAGAGTTCTGGGGAGAAGATTCTAATCACACAATCCCCAGTACTAATATGCAGTGTTTGGCACAAACTGGGCACTTAATATTAATATTAACTAATTGACTTCTTCAATATCACAGTATTGACTCCAAGACAGAAGGGTTTAAAAAAAATTTTTAAATTAACAAATAAATAAAAATAAAAAGTTCTTCTCTTCAATAGATTTTTGTGCTTCTTTTACCAATTGACTTTTTCTGGGGTTTTTAAGATATTGTTTTCTTCTGTAATTTTTTGGGCCTCCTTTACTTTTTTAATTCAAGTTTCCTACCACAGAACAATTAATATGGAAAAATGTTTTACGTGATTGCACATATAAAATCTATATAATTTTGCTTACCATCTCAGCAGCAGACAGATATTCCTTTTAAATGTTGGAAACTGTTTTTACATGTAATTGGGGACAAAAATTTTTTGATAATTTACTTAGTCTTAAACATTTCTTAGATAAGAAGCCAGAAGAAGGATCTTAACTGTCTTTAGCTCCTTGGAAACATATAAATTCTATTTTTCAATTAGTCTATTTGTGAACCCTCCAAATGTAATCTAATCAGTTAGCTACCTGACTTAGTTTATGTCTCGAGTTGGATGAAAC